>NC_142182.1:18438928-19048214 GCF_026936395.1 Plectropomus leopardus
CATAATCAGTGTTAATTAATATATTTTCGTTGTGAATTAGAAAATGGTTGGGGGCAACACAGCACCCTTGTGGGACCAGATTTTGCCCACGAGCTGTAAGTTAAATATCACTTACAATGTCGAGAATTGAACAACATTATCATCAATGAAAGGCCAAGCCACTAGATCATCATCTGCATTGTCTGCAGAGTGTTACATCTGAGCCAATATTGTGCAGCAGATACTAAAGGAGCCCCTATAGCTTGTAAACATTTGTCTTTATGCTGAGGAGCATTGCGATCACTTATATTTAAGTGATCTTAAATATAAATTTAGCTTGTATATTTTTCACATCACATCCCAAAATAAAACTGCACTTTACTACAGATATTTACAACCATCGATCCAGAGTCGGCCTGAGGAGCTGAAGCAGATGGTAAGTAGCCAATGAGTGACTGAGCACGGCCTTGTCGCGATAAACTATTGTTATAGTCCAGAATAAATTAGTTTTATGACCATAAAACATTCCAAATGGGGGAGATAAATCAAGGCATTTTAGGACGATTAGACATCCATTCATAAAGTCTCACTCGTATGCTGTTTTGCATGCATGACCACAACTCTTTGTTTACACTCATGTTTCTCATTTTCTTACATCCCAAGACCACACACATCAGAGACCACACAATCACAACACTGCAATCAGATGAGCCCCCCTGTTTTCAAGTGTCCAAATAAGCACTCTGTGCTGCTGGTGGAGTAGGGGAAAAAAGAAGATATGAGAAGTGATGTGATGAGTTGAGGCGTGTTTTCCAGACATGTTACCACATGCTGCTGCTTGACCATTGTGAAAAAGTGCTATTTTTGTCCGTGTTGGTGAACTGTCTCAGTCATCCATGTCATGGCCATTCTAGGTGCTCTATCATAGGCATCAGTTGCTTATGATATAAGATATTGTCATATGCTGTTGTCAGCATAAAAAGAAAAAGAGTCACCTAGCTGAATGGCGCTGTCCAGGATTTAGCCAAGTTTTGGTGCATTAGTTGAAATACTGTAACATTTCCTGATATCCCATTGCAAACCGATGTGGCACTTAAGTCTTCAGGAATTTCAGCATGTTCTCATCCCAAGTCATCACATATTGCCACTTTGCAATGGACTTCTGCATCTACAAATTATGCATCAGATATCCTTTTGCTTCTGCTATTACCTTCTCGGATGCCACCAGGATGTCAATAAAAGCACATGCTGGCATGGGTCATTAGGTTTAGGTGAAAAAAAAAGATCAAATTCAGACAGGAAGCAAAAACCAGACTCTGGCATGAAAATATGGGGTTTGTTCAATCCACCAATGCATCTCCCACTGACCCAATAGAGACCTTCATGTTTCATGTTTCTTATAACCACAAAAGATCACTAACACTTAGAAAATAGACAAAAGGCAGCTGGAAGTGTCCCCACCAACAGGGCCGGCTCTTGGCATAGGCGATATAGGCGGTCGCCTAGGGCGCCATCTGCTGGAGGGGCGCCGCCATACCGCCAGTCCCCCTTGGCCTCGAGGGAAAAAAATAATAAAATAATTATTTTCTATGCCCACTGGCGCCCTCACTTAGTGTGTTCTGTCTAGAAAAAATCTATATATTAACATTACAAATAAATAAACAGTGACATGTTCCTAAATTATGTGTGAGCACGTGATGTGTTGTTATTGGGTGCGGAGGTGCGGGTTAGGGTTAGGGCGCCTAGGGCACCAAATTGGGTAGAGCCGGCCCTGCCCACCAATGTCATCATAGTGCCGCCTATCTGAAATTCACCATTGACCAACACTTAAGTCTTAACACTATTCCAGGTGTTGAAAACTTTTCCATTAAATTACCTTTGGAAATGTTTTATATTCAGAAATACAATCCTATTGTGTTTTGCTTTGTTTGATTTTGTTTACAATTATAGCCCCACTTACAAGGCAAGAATAACCAAGTCATTTGTTGTTTTGCCAAACATTTTTGTTATTTGTAATCAGTATTGCAGCCTATACCGGAGGCTCATGGGATGTTATACTTTAAGTTGTGTTCTTATCAATCAAGCTGTTGGCACCACCAAATTATGTGTAAGTAATGAATGTGCTAGAGAAGGACATAAGTAGAAAGGATATTGATCTTTCTCCATCCCACTCATTAAGAAGTCTCTTTTGGAGTAATTTCTTTTTTCTAACCCTTGCTTCACTCGTCCTTTCATTTGGAGTGTTTGATCATGGGGTGTTGTGTATCAAGATGGACTCTCAAAGGAGTTTTAAATGTCCAAAGTCTTACAGAGAGAGAGAGTGAAATGAATCAAAATGTATACGGCTGAGTATATAATATAAATGCTAGATGGGCATAAAAAGCACAAACTCTCATGTTTGAAAGCAAAACAGATCTCAACTCTCTTGCGTATTTTTTTATTTTCAAGAAAATATGAAGTATGTGTTATCAAAGGGGGAAAGATGCTTTATTTATTGGCTTGCATTTACCTATCTGCAGTTGCATTGCTTTGAGCTCTATTGGCCACTCTATGTCTTAAGTAATCTGAAGGTCCTGCACTTGCACTTGAATGTGCAGCAATGTGTAAAACTGACCCTGAAGTACTTTGACTGTGTATGAACAAGATATCTTAAAGCACCTTGATAACCACTAGATACACAGAAAGGTTCTCACTATGATGGCTTTAATTTCCACACGATAATATAATATACCATCTGAATGAATTTACCTGTTTCCTGTTGGGTGAAAGACACTTAGAACATAAAATGCACTATGCTAACTTGTATATATAACTGGAGGAAACATGGTGTCAACAGTTTGATCCGTTTGGAACATTTTGGCACAGAATGTCACTGAGAATCCATATCATGTACCTTTTTAATGGATATTTGCTATACTGTAGGTTTTTTATAATATCGCATTGTCATAATCACATCAATAACGAAGAGGAGAAAACAAGGGGAAGGTTGAGCTTGTTAACTGAACTAGTGATAACCAATCTCTTTTTTCTTAGCGATCACACTCAGTTTGCTGCTGTGCTAAAAAGTGTGGATATTTTTTTAAAGTTTAGCCTAGACATGAACCCTTAGAGTTTGCTATGTTCTTCAGATGAGAGCAGACAGACTTCGTTATTGACTGCAGAGAAGTTTAGATCTCAGTTTATGATGATACAAGAGTTTTAGCTTGATGTGCAAATCCATATGGCAGTATGGGGGGCAATTCATAATTTATAGCCTATATGACTGTTAACAATTGTAGATGTAAACATGTGGGTGATGTTATGAAATGGTCACAATTTTAAACACATGGGTTACGTTATTAATGTGGTCATGTTTAAACAACAACACTTGCTTAGGTTTAGAAAAAACATGGTTTGGCTTAAAATAAGTACATTTGTTACTAATGTATCTAATGTGACATATGTTTTGTGAAATCGGTCACATAACATATGTCAACATACTATTCTTTGCCTTTAAAGTAACATATTGACTTTAAATTTCACATGGGACATGAACACTGATCTCCTTGGTGAAAGCCCAGTGCTTGTTTGACCTATCTATCTTACGTACCTATCTATCTTACTATCTTACGGACCTATCTACTGTCTATGTGAGCAGCGTGTGACGGCAGCTTCGTCAAACCGCAAGCTTGCAGTGTTGGGATACTGTCAACAGAAATGTTGTCAGAGGGCTTTTATTTTAAAATGGAAACAGGGAAAGGTTAAGTAAAAACTTATATTTTTTTAATTTCCTCTTCCCACATTGAAGCTGCAGTAAAATTTGGTACCATGTCAATATAATCATCAAAAGACCATTTTCACTGTCTATTTCTCTTGATAACCCTTTCGAACTGCATGCTGACTTCCTCCTTTGTTCCTGTATTAATACCTGCAGCCACTAAAGGTAACTGCAAAACAAAACAAAACAAATTAAAACAAAACAAAGAATGAAATGTAATTGCTTAACTTCTAAAACAACAGTTAAGAATTTTAGGAATTGTGCTTTTTCACTTTCTTGCTGAGAGTTTGATGGGAAGGTCATCTCTGTGCAGCATATATGAAGCCTCATTGGACTGTTAGCTTAGCGTAGCAGAAACACTGGAAACAGGGTGATCCAGCTGGCCTGATTCTCCTTTAAGATAACCAGGAGGAGAAAGTCCTGAAGTACAATAATCATCAGCTACTAATCTGTCATGTCACTGGATCTTCATGACAACTGAGGAACTCCACCTAGTGATGAAGACTATGTGATAACGCTGAAGGCTCTGAAAAAGCAAGCAAGTGGACCATCAGTTTCAATGGTTTTGTGAAACAACAGTTTCCAAGGTCATGAATGAACTTTGAGGCTTAAACTTCACGGCTTAAATATAACTTGTACCACTTTAGGACTGTGTTTTAAAGTTCTTAAAGTTTTGAATCAGCTCCTAGATGAATATCACGCAGAACCTTTAAGACAGCAGTCTTGGTATTTTAATGAAGCCAAATTTAGATTAAAATTAGTTCCGAGATAAGTGATCAGGTTTGAGATGAGGGGATGGAGAGGATCAAAGATTGTTCCATTAATGCTAGACTACTGCTCCTACAGTTTAAGGCCGTGCATCACATTCATTTTTTAAAAAGATCAGACTTAATAGAATCCTTTCATTAGTTTCAACAATTTGTGACAGATGTAAATCAGGTGAGGGCAGCCTGAGTCATATTTTCTGGGCTTACACTAAAGTCAAATCCAGGCAGTGCAGTCACTGTTGTTTTGGGTTGTTCTGAAAGCTTACTAAAACTGCCACATGAGACCCAGCGGGTTTTAATGTATTTTATAGCTAAAGGGTTATTCTATTGTTTTATTAGGTGATTCAATCATATGGCTTCTACCTTTATTTTAAGGTGATTAGGTACCCCACATCTGACTTGTACTGCAAGATTTTTATTGATTACATCAGACAAGTGACTCGACTGGAACTGATTAGTGTACGTGATATATGTGCCCCTCTTGAGTGAGCCTTAATGTACAGTTTATTGAAATGATTTTTAAATCATGCTGATCGGACATTTCCAGAATGTCACAATGTACATACAATTCTGTCATGTAACTTATGGAGTCTGGAGATACAGCATATTATCAGGCTCATAGGGAACAGACCCACATGCACAATTCTGTGGCAGATCAGGCAAGTGATAATTTCGAACTTAAACCACAAAAAAAACAGGTTCAGTACACAAGTGATCAGCCAGTGAGGCAAACAAATAAAAAGGGCCAAAAGGCAAAGGCAGAGTCAATAAGCAGTCCAATGCTTACAGGCACAAGAAAGGTAACACAAGGCTAAAATGCTTTCTACAAGTGACAAAGACAAACTGTCAGCGAACAGCCAGCTTATATACACCAGGGGAGGGTAATTGAACAAGACACAGGTGTGACAATCAGATGCAGGTGAAACACATTAGGGCAAGGCAGGTAATCACACAGGGGGAGAACCTGACAGGATACTGCGACCTGAAATGACATGAGCCAGAGGTTAACAATATAAAACTAACAGGAAATGGACAAAATGAAGAAATAACAAAAACATAACCTGACACAGAAGCATGGCACATATAGACCTATGTATGTAGGTTTTTTTTTTTTGTAGTTGTAGATGAGAAAAATAAAGCTCTAGCTTGCAACAAAAAGTGTTACCTGTTATTTAATTTGTTATTTCACTAATGAGGTGACATTTCATACAATGGCCATGGAATGGACATGACCAAAATAGTCTCTAACCTTGCTAAAAGGACTTTTTACATATTTACACATAACTGTTCTGTCACTCTCCACTATACTGAGAAACAGAGGCGTTGAAATACGATATGATGTGCAATTGCAGCCAGGTAGCCTCCCAGTAAGAACTTCTTTTTCAGCCTTCTGATAGGCCAACATTTTCTTTTTCTCCTTTGCATGATTGGCAAATATGGCTTTAGGGTTGGGGTTATACTGTCTTTTAGTTTGGCATGCTCTTGACAGTGCTCTAGTACTGTTTTTGATAATCAAAAAAACAATTAAAAACTTGCAGTGGACCCAGACCTGTTAATAAGTGGAGTGCAGTGATCTTAGGTTCATCCCAGTATAGCTCTGCCAAATTAAACCTGAGCAGAGATACAATCAGCCAGAGCAACTGAAAATACCTGTGTGAGCATGAGGGGCCTTTAAATTAGTTAGGCCATCTTGATGGCCTTCTAGTTTAGACTTGGAACCCCAAAGTCCCTGGTTTTGATTCTGGGCAAGGAGCTGAGTTGTATGTCATACCTAAGAAAAGAAAATAAGATTTGGAAAAAAAAGTAGTGCTCAATGATGGATTATTCGATTACAGTACTTCTTCTAAACGTTTCTAGTATTCTTTATGTTACATTATCAGTCTATAGGATTTGTCAGGTGTTTTTTGTATGCCATTGTATAGTAAAATCATATAGAAATGAAATGATATTCCGACTCAGTGTCATTTCACTGATATCAAGCAGAATATTGAATTTGCATTGTGTGATTTCATCTTTTATGGTTACAAATATTTTTTATTAAAACGACTATCATTCACTAGCCATATTATTTGCAGACAAGTCAAAGCAGAGTAAGAGATGGTGCAGTGCCTCCCACAATGAAGGTAATCAATTGGACTCACCATACTGTGCATCTGCCAGGAGAGAACACCTCTCTCACACAGCATACAGTGATCATCATTAAGGGAAAAGAAAATCCTCTCCAAACATTTTTCTCTTTCATACACTTGCAAAGTTTGCAGCGACCTCAAATGTAATTGAAAAAACAGCCTAAACACCATGATATCCTGTGTACAAAGCACAACCACACTCTCCTCCGTCGAGGCAGCAGTCTGCAGGGAGAAGGTTGCTCATTTTCTGGCTGGATTGTCATTCAGAGCAGTGATGTAGAAGGATCAATTGTCCTAATCAGTGCATTAATAAGGCTCTCACAGTCCAGTTGTCAAGCTGGGTTGTCGAAACAGAAAACAGAGAGTGTTATGCTTTTGGTGCTCACATCCTGATTCCTACACATGCATGCTTGAAGTTAAATCTGGGTCAATAACTATCCCTTCGCACGAAGACATTATACATTAAATCTGTCTTTCTATTAATAAGCCGGGACTAACATCAGAGGAATTATATTTAGTCATAATCAAGTGAAATTTCCACATAACCTCTGCTCTTAATTTCTGGTATTTGCATTCTGTCTGTTTGCATGTGTGTATGTATGATTATGTGGATGGATGTATCCATGGATCTCTAGCTGTACTCAAGCATGCTCAGAAATTCTTATGTCATAGTTTAAATCATGTAAATTACAATTATTACCTACAAGAACAAGTAAAAGGTGAGATTTCCCTCAATTTGCCAGCACAAACCAAATGACAAATAATCTAATTTGTATTCTTTTTCACCCTGATATGATTTTTTTTTTTTTTTTTTACAAATATAGACACAATAGCTTCACTACATCTGTTGCCAGCCACTTAATCGGTTAATGATGGGGTCAGTGCTTGATCAGATTCTCTATGCACTCAGATTAAATTTGTGGATGTGTGGAATTTCCTGCAACGCTTGAATGCCCAAATCCATTTGGAGCATCTGAAGAGGAAACATTTCACCTATTAAACATTTAAATCAGGTGGGTGCAGTGGATATCTGAGAGTTACAAATGTTTCATCACGTCTCCCTGTGTAGATTTGCATGCTTGTCTTTTGAATTAAACCCAACATGGCTCTAATTAAAATGAATAAATTCTGTCTCAGCAGCATCGTGGCTCAAGATAATGTGTGTTGTGTGACCTTGCAATTCTATTTATTTATTTTTCTATCAAGGATTACAACTTCTCCTCCAGTGCAACTTGGGACATAATGCTGGCATACAAGAATAGAAACGCAGCTCGGAAGGAAATCTTTTTTTTTGTGAATCATTTGTTCGTGTTTGTAGTTGAGCTGGTGTATCACTCAGGACACATCATTCCTTGTTCCTTTAGGTGCATTGTAGATCACTAAAGTATTGTTTGACAGAGAATAGTTAATCCATAAAGCTGACGCTGCTTAACATAAATGTTTTATACAGCTGATTTTTTTTTTACTCTTTCGCCAGACACCAGTACATTTGCATTTGCATTTGTTACAAGGATAACCAGCCTGAAATGTCTTATTTCATGGCAGCTTTTCTACAAAGTTGCAGTGTATGTTGCGATGTTTATAGGTGTTTTTTGCAACAAATTGCAGGGGCAAGTAAAATTGCTAAAATAGCTGTGATGCAAAGAATCAGATAAGGATTTTGAGCTTATTAATATTAGCATTCAATGTTTCCCACAGAATTAGAATATATTTGTGAAGGTGGGGATGGTTGGGTACAACAGCTGATCGCCAATTATTAGCTTTTGTTGCTATCTAACAAAGTGCTGAAGGACGGTCTCTGTGAACGATTCTCTCTGCCCAGTTAGTACGAGCTTATATGGCACAATGTGTTCTCATCCCTGCTCAGTGGTTGATGGAATTTGTGTTAATGTTTGTGATCACAACATCATGAAATCTTAGCAGGACTGGATAAGAACAATGAGTTATGGTCCTTCGTATAATAGTAATGACTAAATGAAGTCTGGGTGTCAGTGGGATGTTTAGGGCCTTGCCTGGACTTAGCAGCGATCTCCTAGGAGCCCAGCCCAATTCGTCAAAGTTCTTGTGCAAGTTATGTTGTTTGTTGTTGATCCAAAAAGGAAAAGACATCTGGAGCTAAATGGTTCTCAGCAAAATACAAGATGGCAAACAGGAGGAGGATATCTTTCAGTCCAACAGTAGCTCAACAGATTCAACACTCAACAGCACAACAAAGGAACACTCCTGAGTCACAGAGTTAACAGATCAGCCCTGCCCACCAGCAGGCAAAATGAAATGAGGGGCAGTCATAATGTTTGCCTAATAATATCAGCCTACTGCTAAACCTAAGACTTAGATTGTGCCTTTATTGAATGACAATGGAAGATAAACCTGCAACATAACATGAATCAAGCCTTGGATAAATGTGGATGCACTAGTTGCATCAGTTGTTGTGGAAACAGGCAGCCCACTGGTTCCAATCATTTTGCAATGACATGGAAAAACATCTTAAATACTTTTTAGACATATATTGGACGTATTGGACACATCATGTCTGCTTTTCAGAGAGCAATGATGATTCATCACAATTTAACTACTGCAAACAACTTTTGAATTAAACCCAATGGGTCCAAATAAATACATATTTAAACAAAGACAAAACAATATGGTTCTTTGTTTTGTCCAAAGACAGTATTGTATAGAACACATCTTCTTTTGTCAAATCAGTATCAATAAAATTATTATTATAATTATTATTACAATATAATATAATATATTATTATATAAATATTTTCAATAAAATTTTGGTTTGGCCAACAGTTACCAAGCTCCATGGTAGGGTCCATGACTCAGTCAGACATGCAGGCCTCTCTCTACTATCAGAGTGCAGTGTAGCATTCTGATAGTAGAGAAAGCCTTGACATTACAACTACATCAAACCACTGAAACAACATGTCCCAGATAACTACTTGGACGTACCAAAAGCAATACGCTTGAGGAGAAGGTCAAACTGTATGGTTGTGAAAATGCTACTGGTGTCTTTATGCTGTTTTTCACTTTTCACGTCAAAGATGGCCTACTTTTAAAATATTACCACATAATCTCAGAAATATAAAAGATTAACAATAAAAAAAACAAACAAACAATAAACGCACTTTCCCATTTAATTATCAGTATTTCTGGATTCCAGTTCTAACCTGGTTTATGAGAAGAAATCTCGTTTTCAGCATTGACAGCAATGTCAAGTATGCACTGAGGTGAGACAAACTTGATTTCTGACTTATAGAAACAGTCTGGCTGATATTAATGGTGATTTAAAAACGGTTATAGCAAAAGAAGGGAGATGTGAGAGAAGAAAGAGAAGAAGAACAACAGTGAGAATAGATGCTCTCAGAAAAGCTGCGTATAAGTAATGTGAATAACTGTCAATCTCAAATGTATTTAGCAGAACATAAAGAGAGAAACTTGAGTTTTTCTTATATGGATGGCTACTGTAAAGGTTGCTGCAATCTATTTGTTACAAATGGTCACCGTTTAGGGGAAAACCGATTCACAAGATGTGAAGAGATATTGGACATTTTTTGTAATCGTTTAAAAAAACCTTTTGGCCAGAAAATTGTGTTACTATGCTCAAAACTGGCCATTAAGTGGCTTTGCAATGGCCCCTCAATTTTGATTTTGACACCCACATGTTTCTTTTCTTTATGTACTTGTGCATTTGTGTTTGGGGCTTATGTGTGTGTGAACACCTGAGTGCAAAATGCATGCAATCGTCCTTGTTGTCCTAACTGTACACTGTGTTCTTTGACATTTCTGGAAAAAAAAGGCGAACTGATGAATACACACAGCGAGACAGAGAGGGAGAGCACAGGTGGGGAACTGCTGCATCCAGCTGTCAGTCTGCCTCAGCCATTGTGACGAGACTAATAGATCAAGAAACAGCACAGAGAGTACCAAAATGTCACATAAATGTCTGACAAGAAGCCATTTGCTTTATTTTTCCTTTGCTTTAGCATTCTAGTTTTCTCTCCATGTACTCCCCTGCACCATCTTTTCTGCTTGTAAATACTTTTGCTCTTTCTTTCATTTCCCTCAGGACTCAGTGACCAGGCAATGTTTGAAGATGACTATAATATAGTAAAGAGGGAACAGAAAGGAGGATCATGCAGTAGGAAAGGGTACAGATATCCTTGTAAAGTATCCCAGTCTGTGTTGTGCCAGCCACATACAACCCTGATATAATGGCTTCAAAAAACATAATTCCTTTTTTCCCTCTCCTATTCATCTTTATTCTGTGTGTCTTACTCTTTCTTTCAGCTATGTGTATGGAAAGTGAAGCCTGTAGTGGATGACATCCTCTTTCCCACACTGTTTTCCCATTGAAGAAGAAAAATAGTGGAGAAAAACCCAATATTTAAAAAAAAGAAAATTCACAGTGTAACATAATGGCCCATTAAGGCCTCTCTGCATTTGGTTTAGTGGCAGTTTTGGCTGTGAGGCCTCGTCCCAAAGTCAATTCATTAGGCTCTGAAATGGCAATGCTTGCCATTAACAACTATATAATGACAACATTAATAATACAATGGTGTTTTATCACCAATATGGACAAAAAAGGGAGTTGTCAGCTCATTGGCACTGTGGAGATTTAAATTTTTTCATGCGCACTGATATGACAGCCCTGACAATAGCCTACAGGATTACAGAGCCAAAATGTTATCCATGTAAACACAGGCCAGCAAGAAGGAAACTGCATCCCAGTAAGTGCAAAGCAGTCATCATAGCACCATGCTGTGCCTCTTAAATAATAAAAAAACGTAAGATAAGATGAACTTATTTTAAGGGAATTTGTCTTAAGGGTACAGTACTGTGCAAAGTTGTAATAACAGCAATACTATAGAGACAACCAGTCAATAGAATAAGATGAGACAAACAGAAAAACAAAAGGCAAAACAGAGTCTACACTGATTATACAGATTCACTGTCCCCTTGAAATGTGGAAGTTAAGTTTACATGGCCTTCATATATTGCACCTGCCCTATAATATTGCACGAGCCTCTGTGATCACAGTATTATTGCGCCAAGTAAAATATTGCGCCAAAAAAGAGCAATGGAATGTGTGGAATGTGGCATGCTTTTGATTAGTTCTTGCCCAACTATTTGCTGTCTATTTATAGTGTTATTCAGACTATGTTGGTATCTGCAGAGCAGTGGATGGTTAACCAGGCATGCCTTGAAGTGGGTCAGTCTCTATTTTCTTGTTCACAACCCTGAAAACAATGTGGCACCATACTCGGAGTCCTTGAGATAATTGCGATACAATGGAGTTATACATAAGATGACAGGAATGATGATAAATGGGTGGCTGCGCAAATAGAAAGACTTCTCAGAGGGATATAGGAATGATTGACAGTGAGAAATAAAAGCCGGGACAATCAATGACTATTGATTGATTTCACACCAGCAGAGTTCAGATAGAGAGAGGCCGTCAGAGCAGAAAAGAAGGAAAAAAGGGGAAAGAATTATCAAAAATGTGCAGTAATACCGCATACTTAGAAGTTCTAAATGGGGTTATGAATCATACCCGGTGACTGATTTTTATTCTGGTACATAATAGTAGATGGAGGAGGAAAAAAGAAAAAGAAAAAAGATGTAACTGGGTTACAAATGTGATCCAGCACCTATTGTGAGCACAGACACATATACAGACACTGTTATACCAACACATTCTCATCCCAACTCATCAAACCTGCTGCTTGGTCAGTGTCGTTCACTTTAACATATTCCACACTAGATATCCTCCTGCATTTATTGTTGACATTCTCGTATGGGGTTTGCAAATCCTAGCAAAGAAATTGTCCATCATACTCTGCCTTACTTTGCCTTGATTGACTTACCCTGGTATCCTTACCCTTACCCTAACCAATCTCACTCTTCTTGCCTAAACCCAACTAAACCAATTAACACAATGAGTACTGGCCAATCTTAGGGACAGTAGGGCAGGTCATTCTTTTACTATTCTAGGATTTGCAAAATGTGTTATTTCTGTCATTTTACACCTGCTAAATGCATTATATCCTAAAAAAGATACCCTTCCATTTTAGAAGATAATGTAGAGTTTCGGCTCATGACATGCATACAGTCTTTTTCAAAATAAACTTACAACTAGGGCTGTATCTGACTCAGAATCATGTTAGTCAGATCAGATTTGGCTGTTAAATATGAATATTTGACAGTTGGTTTTGTTTTTCCATATAAAGTTTTACAGTTTAAACAAGGCTCAGCAGGATATTCAGGGTGACAGTGGTATTCATGTGATATAGCAAACCAGCCAAAAGCACTAATGACAGATTGCAACATTTTTTGTGGAAACTATATCACACAAAAGCCAGAGACTGTATTGCATTAACTTGCTGTGTGCTGTAAATTTAGCACTTCTGTGCAGAAAAGAGAAGATATTGTTATCTCGGAGCCTTACAGCGCTGAGTATCTCTTCCTGAGTCGCTGCATCACATCCACTGCAGCCTCTACCAAAGAACAGCATAACAGTCAAGAGCACTT
The DNA here is from genome assembly GCF_026936395.1 of Plectropomus leopardus. Classification (NCBI taxonomy): domain Eukaryota; kingdom Metazoa; phylum Chordata; class Actinopteri; order Perciformes; family Serranidae; genus Plectropomus; species Plectropomus leopardus. The sequence continues at coordinate 18,452,098 of NC_142182.1, forward strand.
AACTTGCAGCAACATCTGGGGACCTCTATGTCCCCAGAAGCACACTAGACTGAGTAGCAAACAAACAAACAAGCAAACAAAAAACGACTGCTCTACTTGAAGCAGCCTCCGACAATTATCAGAATCTCCAACTTTCAGGGGGCAGCTCTGCTTAAAATGTTGGTAAAACACCTTGTATTTCTGGTAATTTTTTTGGTGCTACACAAGCATCTGGTTTAGGACAGGCAAAAAATAAGCATGTGGTTAGGTTTTAAAAAAAAACAACCCATAATGGTTTGGCTGAACTTGAAAGTCTGTGGTTGGTTTAAACCCATTCGCTGCCCTTCCTGCTTGCCCCATAGGAATTTTACTGTTCCTCATATTCAATCATTACCAGAATTGTTTGAAACTGATGCCTTTCGGTGGCGTATCATACTAATGCAGTAGGTTCAATCTGGCCATGTTATAAACTGATGCCGCCCACTGGCTTATTATACTGTCACACAAGGTTCCGTCCAGCCACACTACTAACTGACGAAATCACTTAGCAGCAATATTTGACAATTTCAAAATGAGAACAGACCATACGCACAGATACTCTGGACTGAAAGGATTGATGGCATTCTTAGGAATAAGTAAGGTTAAGAGCTTGTTTACACACATGCTGTTAAAACAAGTATATAGTGCCAGTCTTTTTTTCTTTTAAAACTATTTTTTTTTCTTTATATTCTTTGTTCTGGATTCAACATATTAGTCAGATGGGCAGTATAGCACAATGCCTGCTGAGTTTCTGTTCCTCAGTGTTCATCAGTTCCCTTACACCATGGTCTGGATGAAAACACACTGCAGAGCAGGGAGATGATTATGATGGCATACGCTGCATTACACACAGCGAATGCAGTTGGAGTCACATTGGCCCATTAGAGAGATAAATGTACGCATATCAGCAAGGGGTCTGCTGTTTATAGTACCTATGTCACAGCATGAATACAGTGTGTTTGTTTATTTTAATACAAGTTACTGGTTTGTCACATTATGACCTCTACTACAGTGTAACCCGCTCCATCTTTCATTCATCCTTCTGATATTTACACATTTTTTCGGACCGCATTCACCACATTTGTTTAATTGTTCAACCTCCTGTCAACACCTCTGGCATTTTGTGTGTACTGCTGTAAGGTTGCAATTACTGCACTTAAACTTGACAATACAGTACGTTCACTAAGGCAACCTTCCTAAATTGCACAATTAACTTGATAATGGCATGCTGCGACTGAATAGTTCAGGACCAAACAGCCTGAGCAAAAGGAACGATAAGAAGCATATCCTTATCTTAAAGGCTTTGCCTGACTGGATAAACACAAAGCACCCACAAGCAGAGTTCAATAATTAGATCAATTAAGCTAGTGGGTAATCAGATGCAGAAAAAGCCGACTCACAAAAGCTTCCTTTCAGGGTGTGAAATGAAGGGGCCACATGAACCTGCAGTTCCTGTCGTGCTGATTGAAGGGCAGCCTAATATGGACACATGCACACTCACTGTCTCTGAGCCCGTGAAGTGCTTTGGAGGAGAAGTACAATCTTGTTTGTTTGGTGAGAAAATCACAACTAAAAGCCTTGACAAGACATTAGACTCCTCTTCACTGATGATAGCACTCTGAGAAAGTCAATCAACCCCTTTGATTTACACCCATTTCCTGCTTTTATTAGACGGCAATCTCTATAATAACACAGCCTTTGTTCTCTTCCCTTGTCTCTGTCTCTATCCATATTGGCCTTCTACAGTTAGAGGCTTTTACAGGTCTAAAATGACAGACCTGGACCCGAATGGACACAGGAAATTCATTCTGAGATCAGCCTGAACCTGATTGTTTAAGAACAATATGAAAAATACGTACCCAACCTGTTTCTCCCCAAGATATAACAGGCCCAACCTAGTGCAGGTCCAAAAGGGGAGAGCTCTGGGGTGGGTCACAGGTTTATGTTATGGACCCGACAAACCCAGTATTTAGTAAACTGCTACAAAAAAATGCTGCTCTGTGGCTTAAAAACATTTATCATGTTGGATACAACATATTGTTATTTATGAAAAAGCTATCCTTCTTTCATCCACTCTGTCTATAACTCCCCTTTACTATTTTTTTCACCATACTTTCACTCTTGAAGTCTGATTTTAAGACTTAATTTTGTAAGACTTTGCATCAATTTGTTCTGCATCCATTTATGGTGTGAATTATTCTGTCAAAATAAAAGTTCTCTGCTACTTTCATGTTTTTCCTGGGGGGGTGGGGGTTCATGTACACGTTCTAAATATTGTAAGTGTATCCTCCCTTGTGTCTTTACCTAAATCTACACCTACAGAATGTTAATGAATAGCTCTTTCTAGGAGTCTATTTTTTGTATTTCCTACCTCTTTCTCTAGCCACATTATTTGAACATGCACTTTGATTTTTAGGGGGGAGGCACACCCATACGCAGACAAGTGCACCGAGGTCTCATTAAGACATTTAAGGGAAAAAAATCCCTTTTTTAAAAACCTTGAGGCTGACATCAATCTGTCTCCTAAGAAGAGGGCTAAAGGAAAGATCATTACAGCACAAGATGCTAACTTACCGCGCCTATTTTTCATCACCCATTTCTCCTCACACTAAAACACTTTTCTTTTGGAGACAAGAAGCTCAATACCACAAAGTGTGACTTATATAATATGCTCTGTTTGCTACAGCTGGATGTTATTCCTTAGCATCTTCCACTTACAGGCATTCTGTTGCCTTTTGATCTCTCTCAAGTTGGAAAGAATAAGCTGAGCAGGATCTCTCCATGGTGCTGAACTATTTCCAGCTGAATAGCTGCCCTCAGGCCACAGCAACCAGAAATATGCACCGACAGTAAGAAACAGTGCTATCAACGCTGCAACAACATTGCATCGACATAGAGAGCTGGCACTGGCTAAACCTTCTTTAGAGTACTACTGTTGATGTTAGTGAAAAGGCTCACTATTTGTGACTTAAGTCTACTGCAGTGGATTCTAAAATGTCCATCCATCCATTGCCATCAACTGTCAGGAGCAGCAGGCTGAGCAAAGTACTCCAGACATCCCTCTCCTCATCAACACTTTCCGGCTCATCCTTCCCAGGCCAGATGGGATCTATAATCCATCCAGTGTGTTCTGTGTCTGCCCTAAAGCCTCCAACCAGTTGGATGTGCCACAGCACCTCTGACAAGAGGCGCCCAGGAAGCATTCAGATGCCAAACCACCTCAACTGGCGCCTTTCAGTGAGGAGGAGCAGTGGCTCCACTCCGAGCTCCCTCTGGATGTCTGAGCCGCTCACCCAATCTCTAAGGCTGAGACCAGCCACCCTCTGGAGAAACTCATTTCGGCCACCTGCATCCGCAATCTCATTCTTTTGGTCACTACCCAAAGTTGGTAAATTGAAAGCTTTGCCTTCAGGCTCAGCTCTTTCTTTACCCCAACAGTCCGGTGCAATGCTCACATCAATGCGAATGCCGGAACAAATGGTATCCATCTCACACTCCATTTTAACCTCACTCACTCGCCATTCTCCCAACCCACAGGGATCAATCCCCCAATTTTTTTTCCATCAGAAAACCATGAATCATTACTGTTGCTATTTCACTGTAGGCTAACAATGCGTACTCTATATGAGGCTAATAATAGTCACAAAGCTCATGTAGAGCTGCACTTCACCCAACAGTTTAATTGTATGTATATTCTGAGTGCATCCACTGGAAACCAAATGGAAATCAAGGGTCTGTGCATGTCCATGTTCCAGCTGTAGTATTAATCAAGGTTATTCTGTTCTGAGGGCCAAATTCTCAGCAGATGAGAAGGCCACATTGAATTGATATCTCTTATTCAATCAAGTGTGACAGACTGAGGGGACACTGCACGGGAACTTTCTTTTTCAGTCATTCATCAGCTCTTTTTGCAATGCATGAGGAAGAAGTAAATCACTGCCAGGGCGGAATTCACACACACACACACACACACACACACACACACAAGTCAAAACCTTTTTTAAATTACACAAAGCTTTTGTGTTTCTAATAGATGATGAGAGCCCAAGCCAGTGACTATTTGTCTTGTTGGCATGTAACTATACATGCAGGCCAATATTAAAGGCAGAATACACAAATTGCTACACTGATTCCAGCGTGAGGTTAATGAGGGTTAAGAAGAAAATACATCCAGTGGAGTAAATTTAGAGTTCAGAGCTTGCCAACAAAAAGATACAAACATTAACATTCCCTTTGACAAGATTAAGGGCACAAAATAAATGTATTTGCATGTGCACATACAGTACATCCATAGAAAAAGTCCATGCATATAGACTAGGAGTTTCGTGCATAAACACTTGTTTTTGCAGCCAAGCTGGTCCACATTCGCAGCGGGTGGCGAGTTACATTTCGCACCCAATTAAGAGGATTTGTGCATAGGAGTCCAAGCAAGTGCCCATTTGCATGTGTGTTTGTCTGCACATGTTTGTGCATGACTGGTAATGTGCAGCTAAGTGTGTGAGAAAACTCCACAGTGGACTGCCGCCAGGAATTGTTAAGCACAGTATTTAATTACAAAACCATTAGAAAGTCTGCATGATCCATCCTGTCAGCCATCCATCCGCCCTCATTCATTTTATTTGAAGATGTTTAATTGCAATGTATGCTTCATTTCATAATTAGACCTTTTGCATAATAACCCCATCTTTAATATTTCATATGAAAATGCCCTCAAAATAGACAGTCATGCAGTGTCTTGCTTTCATCCTTTTAACAACAATTAGACCACTCAAAACCACATTAACAGCCAAAATTAGCAGTGAAATAGATCTCTCTTGAAAGACAATGAATACAGACATAATTATAGGCCTGTACAACATGTGAGTTGCTAAAAATGTACATTTACGTATTAGCATATAACATATAACATGTTGGCTTTCAACAAGTCTCAGATAAAAAATCACATATCAAACCACATTTAAACTCTCCTTGTAATTTTAAGTCGAAATTCAAGCTGAGCCATGAAGAGAAGCTGCACATGCCTAAATACAGGACTTCTTAATCTACTGTGACCAGCTTTGGACCATGCTCATTAGTTTCCCTAGAATCGCTCGTGCTTGTAGCAGCGTAAGAAAAAGTTGCACTAGTTAAAAAGTGCAACCAGGGAGGAGAGGGCTAAAACATTATTTCACAGAGAAGGTGTGGAGAATGAAGGACGTGTTGCATCTCAAGAGAAAGAAAATAAATCACAGCATTTTAGAAATACATCTGAATCTGGCTATAGATCATTTTTATAGTAATACTGGATCAAATTACAATATCTAATGTGAACGTAATGAGCCCACAGATACACACCACTGGACTTTGCAGTTCTCACCTGCTCTTCTGATCTTTTCAGTATCTTTTGGTCAATTGTTTTACAGTCCACAACTTTTCTATTTTGGTTCACTGTCACTGCTCTCACCAAGTTGTTTTTAGCTGTGCAGGCAGCAGCTTTCATTCAAAAAGCTGTGGGTTACCTGCAGCACCAAAGAGTTCAAAGAATAGTAGGTGAGCATAGTGAAGTAGCAGCTAAATAGCCTGACACGAGGAGACCAAAACAGAACTAAAGAAGAGCACTAATTTTATTTACGAGTACACGACAAGTGAATGCTAATGTTGATCTGTTGAAAAGGTAAAGATATAACAGTGTTGTGTTTGCAGTTTTTTTTCCCTCTGCCCCCAAGTGGCCTAATATTGTTATATTGCAGCTTTCAAAGTCAAGTGTCCTTCATCAGGTGAAAATTCTGTACTAAATCCTTGCCCCATTTAAAGCTCAGTATTGTGACCTGTTAGGGACTGTGGATTAAAGGGCCATTAACTGTCTTTTGGGACATATTTACAGAATGTAGAAAGTAGAAAAAGAGAACAGGCCAGATCAATGGTATCTAGGAAAATGACACAGGCAAGAAGATGTTAAGAACTGCAATTATGGCAAAAATATATTTTTTTCCTGCTTGAAATACTCACATCATTTTTGGCATTTAAAGTAATCTCATTTATGTGCTTTTATAACTATGCTGTTGAGTACATTCTGGGGATAATGCTGAAACAAAATTGTTTGTGTTTTTTCTTCAGTATGCCTCATCCCCCACCCCCAGAGAGCTCTAAACTTTCTTGCTATTTAGTGTTGCTCTTTTCATCAACACAAAGAGTGCTACAGTGATAGCGAGACATATTTTAATGTGGTAATGCTATTGTTGTAGATGATGTTATATGTAATCAATGAATGATTTATTCCTGTTTGCTGTTACAAAGAAAGAGCTTAGCTCCTTAAATTCACTGAAATCAGCATTCATGTTCAGCATTCTCTTTGCAATCGTTGATAGGATTGTGCAATGAAGCTCCATTCTAGCTGGATTAAAAAACATTTGGACATCATATCACCAAGCCCTTTTCTGTGTAATTATATTGAAACAGGCATGTTTGTTAGGGGGACATTTTTCATCTGAAGTCTTACCTTAAAATGATTTTAAAGAGTAACTTAAGGTGTAATACGCAGCCCCCCAACAAAAAAGGGCATATACAAAAGTTATCCCTTCTGTCATCACTTATCACACATTCGATGTGTGTGCCGGCATATTTACATATTATCTGCAGTGACCCGGCCTTTCTGCCTCTTTGTTTTTTTAACCTTCTTACTATACTATAAGCTGGACATTTCAGGGCGTGTAGCCTCTAGCCAATTACAATGCATAAGTGAGGTCAGGACTTTATAAAAAGGTAGCAACACACATCCAAGAGGATAGCACAGAGAAAGCAAGTTGCAACCTCTGGCAAAAAGTAAGCCAATGCAGAAATGCAGTTCCATGAAAGGCCACTTGAGGCTGGCTCCAGAGGCAAGTCAGTCTAACAAGTTCTCATCCCAACTTGACACATGCTGTTAACTCTGTCAGTGACCTCCCACATCTACTTAAGACATTTTAGGTATCCTTCTGCGTCAGCTGTTTATACTCCGGGATGCCGTTACCATGATGTCAACACGTGAATGTGGTGCGATGACGTCATGTTGAGATGATGCAGCCGTTACCATGATGTCAACAAGTACACATAGTAGGATAACACAGCATGGTCCTTATGTTGACACTACATCACATGGCAACCAATGCGGCTGTTCTCAAGTAACGGCGCACGTGTGTATTGAATCTGGACACGCCTGGTGCCATCCAGCTGCCCCCCAGCGTATCATAACAACGCTACTGATTCTGTCCAAACATGTTCTCATCTGATGCTATACCGCTTAGTTCTAGTTCAACATGGAAAGTGGTTTTTGGCGTCATGCTCATGCACCAAAAGCACTCACAGAGCAGTGCCTTTTGACGGTTTCAGAGAACAGGCTGGTCAATCCTCATAGACCCTATCTCAAAATGCCGAGCTTTACAGCAGAAATAAACAACCAGGTACAAAAAACGGGTCAACCATTTACATTTTCTAAAAGTTTTGTGCACATTTAAGGGCAGGGTACTTGAGTGACAATCTGTCTGCAAGGCATTGCTACAGCCTGTGAGTCAGACCGACCCCTCGATCCTTCACAGCTCCACCCTTATATCCACATGTAGTTACACCTGGCTCCAAAAGTCCAAGATTGTGACAGCTGACATGCCAAAGTCTAGGCTTCGAAACGGCAGTCAACAAACATTCATTTATTATTTTGCTTTTCTGTTTGTCAACCTGGTTCTTGTCATAGTTTAAAAAAAGAAACCCAAAACATATTTACAAGGTAGGCCGTGTTTTAAATGCAGCTTTTTGTCTTATTACACAACGGCTGCATTTTAGTGTGCAAACATAGCAGAACAATAGCTGCCCCAAGGCCAAGATGCTATGACTTTCGCTTTCAATTAACCTCCACCTCCCCACCCCCACCTATCACACCCTCCTTTAGGGCTTCTGTTGTCAGGGCAGATTTTCATGGTAGTAATTTCATGTCTTTTCCGATTTTTTACAATGCAGACAAACATGGTGTAATTCATACACACTACATGTGATGATTTATTGATACACAGTCTGTCAGTCATAAATAAATATACACACAAACAAATGCAAATGAGAATACTCTTGGTTCAAGCATTTATAACAGTATATGATCTCTCAGCTGACTGGTTTTAGGCATGCTGCTCACACTGGACCAACCAAAAATATTGATCCTTCAACTCTGTTTGCAACTCTCTGACTATGTTTGTTTTCATCTCTATCAGGGCCTATTAGGGGAAAAAAAGCCAGTGCTTCTCTGTGGTTTCTTCCCTTTAGAAAGCATGGGGAATATTGAAAGCAGCTCAGCACTCGGCCTGCTTTGAAATCCAGGAGGCAGGATGATTGGATAAGTATTCGCTGCACATCGCTGTCCCTGAATGGCCTCGACTACCTTCGCTCTCAGCACTCTGCACTCACTCTCTGATATCCATGCACATTCACCACGTCTCTGATGGATGCAATGAAGTCAGTAGAGAGAGGGAGGAAGACAGAGAGGTTGGTAGCTCGTATGGCTGAGGGTACATGTGTTGAAATGAAATGTTAAATACTGACATATGTTGCGGCCCACTGTCACACAGCGACATGATGGCACAAGAATTCCTGGGACAAATTCCAGCCCCCATTTCCCTTCCATTGCCTCTGTTCTCTGCTTCTCTTGTACCCATTGCACCACCTTTCACATTGTCCAAATGGGCACAAATTTAACCACTGCACAATGCACCGGGGAATTAAATTCTGGAACCCACTGTGTTCAGTAATCACCATAATAAATTCACAGAATCCAATTAAATCTACAGTATGCCTCCCATCAGAGTGTGAATAGCTGCAGAGGAACAGACGGGCTTTAGCTCCAGGTACGCAGCATTGGTGGAAGGCTTCTCGGATCTGACAAGCAAAATGTTGGAGAGTTATGAGAGGCAGAGAAGGAGAAAAGCACACAAAGAAGAAATGATAAGTGTGTGTATGTGGGGGTGTGTGACTGTGAGAAAGAGAGAGAAGATGTAGGGGGCCATATGGACTGTGACTTCCGTGCAGCCCGGCAGGAGGTGTCCATGGAGCTGTCTAGCAGTGCGTTAATCTGGCAGGCTTTAATGGCAAAGGCAGGCAACAGCCAACAGCTCCGCACTCCCACATCAATTCCACGAGTGCAGGCCTCTCCAGCAGCCAAATGGACCGTGGCTATAAGCTAGAGGAGTTCCTGTATTTGTGTGTGTGTGTGTGTGTGTGTGTGTGTGTGTGTGTGTGTGTGTGTGTGTTTGTGTGTTTGAGTGTGTGTCTTTCTATACTTATACACATCTCATGTGTCCCAAAAAAGAAAAAAGAAAAGGAAAATCTTCCGCAGGGAGGTCACTTTTCAAATCTCTGCAAAAAGCCCGCATTTTTTCATGGGGCTGCTTCTGAGGACAGTGTTTGTTTTTATTCTCATGGTTACAATTTACGGTTATAGTAAGAATAATCATTTGGTCAGTTATGACTCCTACTCAATATCAAGTGACAATAAAGCAAACACTGGAAGCAGATAGTCCAGCGTGCTCAGTGCCCTTGCATCTTTATTAAGTAGCTACAAGATACAAGGACGGGATAAATGTAATAAAGTCAGCGACAAACTATTTGATGCCGCTGATTAAAAAAAATAATACACTCCAAAAAAAAAGGGCATCTTAATAATTACTCTGTAAGAAGTTTTATCCTGCTAGACCAGATTAATATCCTTGCTCAAAACAAGTGTTACTGAGTAAGCCAAGGCAATTTGAATGCCCATTATGCAAGTTCATTCATTATGCTATAATAGAGAACCACGCCTAGCACCCTCTTTCTCCTCAAGTTTATTTTCATTTACATAACAATTTTGGAGTCATCCTTTTGTGTTAAACCATGCATTTTCTGGGCCCTATTAATTTGTGCCCCTCTGTTGTTTGGGATTAGGATTTATGGTAAAATATATATTGAGGGATAAGGGTAGGATTAAGGTTCCTAACGTGTAGCAATACAAAAATGTGTATGTATGTCTGCTTTCTTCCCCATCTACATTGCCAGCTGTGTGTGCCTGGTTGTACTTTGTGTTTGCAGGAGAGAGAAAATGAGAAAAGCCACTTAAACAAATGGGCAACACACAGAGGTACTTGCATTATCAACATAATGAAATTTGCGTGCGCACACACACACACACACACACACACACACACACACACACACACACACACACACACACACAAGTACAAACGCAGGAAGACAAATGCACAAATGCTCCCAGTATTTCTGAACGGTTCCCTTTCAAACTAACCTGCTGAAGTAATCAGAATGAAACAACAAATACCATCAGGAATGCACAAAGAACAGTACAAAGCAAAAACATTTTTCAATTAGCAATCGTATCGCCCCTCTGGGATGTGGGGCCACTGCAGAGCAGAGACAATGGACACACAATGCACTTCCTTTCACAGCAGTGAGTCTCTGCAGAGCATACCTTCTCGGGACAACAGGCTGGCTCTGTGGATGTAAAACATTCTCTAATTAGTGTTTTTCCCTCATTTCCCTGTGTTCATTGATTGACCATTGTGCTAAACACAATAATGGAAATTATACAGTTTTTGTTTTCACAGTTAATGTCCAATAGCTTTCATTAATTTGTGCCAGACTTAATTAAGAGCTTGTATTTCTTGAAAAGGTGGTCAGCTTGTGAGTATGTGGCTACAGTATACACACAAATGTAAATTAGCATTTTTTACAATCATGTTGCCATCGTCTTGTTATTTTCCTCACCCAGTACGTCAGCATATTTTGAATTCCTAATGTTTTCCATACTGCATATCATATATTTGACACCTTATTATTCCATAACAATTATGTTAGTACAGTATTCTCTAAATGGCCTAATGATGCTACAGAATATCAATTTGGTCTGATGCTAAATTTATCAGTTGGTTAGTCTGTGAATTGATGTTAAAATTGACTACATTTTTTGTTGAAATTGACATGTCTTGTCAACTTTTCGATGAATTGCCATGAACTTCGACAAAGATACTGAGAGTCCCTGAAGGGTGAATCCTAATGACTTTGGTGGGGCCCTCACTTTCAAACTACGTAGTCATCCGAAGTCGTCGCATATTCCCACTTTGCAGTGTACTTTTGTGTCTACATATTACACTCTTGGTATCTGTCTGCGTCGGCTCTTTTCCGTGATGCCATTGCCGTGATGTCAACACAAACACACCATGGGATGAACCTGCATGTGATGATATTTAGGCAACAAAAGCACATGGCAACCAACACTGAGATGTCATCAAATGCACATTATTGCACAGATAGCTCAGGGTTTGTTGGACCCACCCACCTCCCCTCCCGCTTGCTATGCTGTTACTGGTCATTTCAGCCTGATGCCTGCCTGATACCCTTCATTCATACCCTGTGCATGCAACAGTTTCTATCTGGCAGCGTTCTGAAGTGATGCTTCCTGTCTGCATTTCATGCTGCCTTTGGCAGGTTCTGTCTATTCATCTGGCCGTCTGCTGGCGTACAACATCTGAACAGTTCGGTCTGGCCACATTCTCAGCTAACAACATTGAGCAGCGCATCATGCGGATACCAAAGGTGGCTTTTGGTGTTGGGATCTTACACTGAAAGCACTGATATCTCAACATCTACTTAATGGATTCGCCAAAAATTTTGAACAGGCTTTGATATTCTTGAGTATGTTTGCACAATAAGTTTGCACAAACACAGGTTACTCATACCTTGAGGTATATACTTGCTAGATCTATCTGCTAGTATGTGGACTATGTTGTGATCACAAAAAACCCAAACCAAAGGCCCTGGCAGGGTGCAGAAAGGCCGTTCACTACCTGATCATGCATTAAAATCTATTAAAAAAACAGAACTGGGGACAACCTTTGCAGCTGCATCAGCAGTGTCAGGCTCACAGAGAATAGATCCAAATGCACAACTCTCAGTGAGGCAAAAAAATCCAAAGAGGTCTAGGCAAAAGCAAAGTCTCTAAAAACAGTGCAATACTGACAGGCATGAGAAAGCTAACACAAAGAAAAAGTCCTGGAACGTCCACTTCAAGAGACAAAGACTAAATGGCACAGAATGAAGGGAACACCTAGCTTATATATACAAGGGGAGAGTGATTTAACAAGACTCATCTGCAGGGTAGCTGAGAATTTTCAAACCTATGACACCAGTGTTTGGTACTTTTTTTAAAAAAAAAAATCTGTTTTTACATTATTTATTGATCTGCTTTAATATTTGCCACTTTGTGCTATACAAACAAAATAAACCAGTAGCCTGATGACCATAATTTTAATCAAAACACTTGTTTATTTGTGCCACCATTCGGGGGATATCAGGTGTTTGGACCTGCTTGCTTTTCTGCAAATTGTGTAACCAACTCCCCCAAATATCCTACATTCTTTAGCTCATGTCATTATTCCCATATTCTCTCTCTCTCTCTCTCTCTCTCTTTCTCTCCACACACACACACACACACACACACACACACACACACACGCATAAAGAGAGAGAGAGAGAGAAAGCAATAAAGGTTGTGGTGGTCAGGAATTTAATTTATTACACATCATCAGGATTATAGATTTTTTCCCTGTGTCAAAAAAGATTTGAGGCAAGAAAAAAACAAAACAAAACAACAACAAAAACATTCCTAGATAAAGCTCAGGAGGCTGTATTTTGGCGAGGTCAATGTGTCAGTGAGGATGTCATGAAAATCTACTCTGGCCACAGTTGATGCATCTTCTAATAAAAAGATGTCTGCAAATGCAGAATCTGTAGACAATGGTCCGCTTCCGTGTATAGTCCATCTGTATACCAAGTACAGTGCATGTACCACTGACCTATCAAGTGGAACACATTGGCCAAGATGCAATCTCAGAACCCATCAGCTATCATCTGAAAACATTTTTGTTTATTTATTCTGCATTCATATGCAGATATCCGTTCATTGAGATTAGCCTAAATGTTCAGCATACTAAAGAGGAAGTCTTGGGCTGCATATACACTGGAACCCCTAAAATAGTGTCTGTTGCCCTGAAAGACTAGCCATCAGGTCTATAACAGTTGGTTTCTGAGACTGAGGCTGATGTCCCTACACATCTCCAATCAAAATCACCTTTGTGCCAAATAACGCTTTAGTTACTGTACATGCAAACAATACCAGTCTTTCTCAATGTCTGCCAAAAAAACACATTGAAGGTGGCTACAGAAATAAGTTAATTAAATAAAATATGCACATCACAAAGAAACTATAGGGGTAGAGCATCTCCTCATAGTAAAAAACAGGTTATTAATGCATCTATTTTATGAGGAGACCAAAGAAAGTTGCTTTGTACTTAGAAGTCATTACCAGGTTTCACAGAACTGTTTGGAAACTGAGCTGCTTCAAACAGAGAGGTTCTAGAGTGGATAATGAAACCTGCTCAACTCATTGCAGAAGCTAGTCAACCTGTAATCAAAGCCATCCATACAGAGCAGTATATAAGGAAGTGTCATACCCAGTCCTCTCATGTCTTACTTCTGTTTGAAAGATGGTGACACATCATACCAGGACTTTTGTGATTTCAAACAAAACTTCTTATATGATGTCAGACTATACCAAGAACTACAGTTTGTCTATGGCTCTGTTGCAGTTTTCTCAGCCTCTTTTCTACAGCATCATAAAAGGTCATTTCTGTACCTGTGTTATTTGCAGAGATCCTAATGATCTGACCTGTCATCTAATTCTCCAGCAATTATTATGCTGTAATGAATATGTCTGTAAAGACAATTTATGGCCCTTTAATTGTCAGTTGTTGGCAGGTTAGGGTTAGGGTCAGGGTTAGGAGGTTAGATATTAATAGATGTTAGATGTCTGCAAGGAGTAATCATTTGATACAAAATTTTAGCCAAACACCTCGATGAAGGACATTTTACTTTGAACCAAGGAAAACACAAGGCTACCCCTTTTTTGCATTTGTATTGTGTTTGTAGTTCAGTTTCACCTCACCATTCAATATTGGTATAACGTAGGTATAGTTTGAAAAATCTCAATACCAGTGCCCTTGAAGGGATTCAGATACGACATAGTACTTCATTTGATATCCCAGATGTGAATAGAGTGGTGTGTAGTATAACCATACTTTTGCATGTTTTGATGGCTTGGCACACTGAACCAATAAGTTTTCATCCCAAGTCGTCACATATTGCCGCTTTGCAGTGGACTTCAATGTCTACGTATTACACTAAGTCTTCTTCTGTGGTTGCTGTTGATGTTTTATGATGGCATTACCTTGATGTCAACAAATGCACATGGTGGGATGTGGCTGCATGTGATTATGTTGAGACAACAGAACTATATGCAACATTTGCCAGGATGTCAAAAAAAGCACATGCTGGCACAGGTGGTTAGCTTTAAGCAAAGGGCATATGGTAAGATGTAGACAAAAAACCATTACATTCAGACGGGAAGTGAACACCAGACTCCCACATGAAAGTCTGCGGTTGGTCTGAGCCATTCACTGCCCCTCCTGTGCCCCCTATAGGACCTATAACACCTTTGTGCTGCTCATATTATGTCATTACCGGCAGTGTTTTGACCTGATGCTGTCAAATGGCATGCCGTGCAGATGAGACAGGCTCTGTCCGTCAATTACATTGCGTTCTACTTAACCATGCTGCTGCTGCAGGAGTGTGAACTACGCTAGGGGCAGTTGTCAAAGATTCCTACCAGCCATGCACACACAATGACAGGGCTAACTGTTAGCATCACATGGCTAATGTCACCTAACAGTAATCAGCGGGTTTAGCATCAGAGTCAAGCAGCCTTGGTGTGTGTGTTGGTTAGTTGGGATAATTAATGGCTCTGTATTGGCTTTTGACTGCTGCTGCTGTGTTAGCTTGTGCTAACCAGGCAGATATTGTACTGACTATTCGCAGAAGGGAGCAGCTCCAGAGACAGCAGCAATGGAAAATTAGCTGATCTGGCAGTGGAGTCAGAACTTTCCAGAATCAGACCCTTGGTGTGGTTGAATGCAGGTATTGTTTGCCTGGACACATTTTAGCACTGTTTGGTACTAGGTCATGCTATTCAATACCTTATAGGAACTGAGTCCAGATACCCAGCCCTAAGGAGAAGTTGTTTTTCCACTGAACTAGATATACAGTGTTTGCCAATTTAAGTGCTTTTACTTCTGTTAGTTGACTTGCAACAACCTGTACAATTGGTTGTTGCAATTTTCATGCCAAATTTCTGTTGCCATTTTTCTTGTTCTGGCAGAGGGAGATGACATCCCTGTTCTTAGTTCCGCCTACACACAGCACTGATTGGATTTATTGTTTTTCCAGCTGCCAGTCAATGAACACAATATCAGACAGCTTAAAAAACTGAAGGGTGGCACTTCAGAGTTCAGGAGCCAGGCAAATCAAGTTTGGATACATTTCCAACTTCACAATGTTTTAAAAATGCATATTGTTTCCAGTTATAAGATATATCCAGAAACAATCACTGCCAAATTGGCAAAAACTCTAAACATTTGCCTGTGTACCATCACTTATAATTAGCTTCCCTGGAGGTCTTCGAACAGACAGCACACCCACCTAATGATGGATAGTAATGCAGTTTTAATAGCAGATTGATTGAAAAGGTTGCAGAACACAACAATGACGTAACTTTGACAAAAAAAACTGGAAGACAAGATGTTGACTGAAATTGATTATCTGTCACTGGCACGTCTGCAAGTTGATTTTAATACTGCAAAGAATAGACTGAGCTGGCACTAATCTTGAAGAGCTTTCCCATTTGTATAAAGTCAGTGCTGTAAAGAAAGCCCATTCAGTCCTTTCTGACCACAGCCACCCCCTGTTCAGCAAGTACAAGCTGCTCCCATCTGGTTGCAGATACAGTCTGCCCAGGTGTAGGAGAAAGAATTTTAAAAATTATTTTGTCCCTGCTACTATTGTACTCCTTAACAGTATAATGTAATTCATTGTTTTATTGTGGATGTGTTTTGACTTTTCACGTGTTGTTGTGCATTGTTGTTTGTATTTGTTTATTGATTGCTCAACAACAAATTGCCCCTCGGGGATAATGCAGTTTACCTTGACTCTGACCTTGAAACCAGCAGCAGCCAGACAGGCATTATTCATGCAACAATGTATATATCATATACAGTATATATATACATATAGCTGGATATGCAATGTATAAAAATGTCTTCATGAGGAGTGGGATGATTTTGTTGTGTCTTTTAACAGACCATCAGTATCTTTTTGATAAAAGTAGTCAGCAGTGACACTTTGAAAAAAAATGTTAAAAGTACTTATCTGTATGATTAGTAATAATTCAGTTGAGGGCACAAAAAGCACTTAAATACATCCTTCCAGAATTATACTGTCACCACAAATGACAGTATTTAATATTTAATGCAATGATATAACCATTAGAGAAAAAGTCTATCTTCCTTACCCCTTTATCTGCCCAAACATTTTGGCTGGATTATCAAAATGATAACAGTAGTTAAGTAGCGCTGTCCCAAACCTCCTAATGAACTTGGATATTTATGGATGATTTAAGATTTATACCAGAAACATAAGTAATATTTATACTCAGAGATTCTTTCCAGCTATGTTTTCCTGTTGTGAACCATCCTTGCAGAGTTGAAACTTGTGTGTGTATGTGGATTTTAAAAATATAAGACTGGAAATGAACGGGGTAAGTTTTAATGGTAATGGGCTCCATGATTCAAGAGAGGAGAGGAAAAAAACCCAGGCAGGCAAAGTAATATAACAGACAAAGGGAAAATTGAAAGTAGGAGGCACACACGGGAAAAAAACACATAGAGAGAAGGTATAGGAGCCTACAGTGGAGGTACTGATAGACAGAATGTAACAAAGGCTCATAGGAGGATATCTTTAAACACATCCATGTTTTATATTTTTATTACAAAACAAAAACATATTTATTGAGAGTTGATATATATAGGATGGAGCTTAATGGTAGTGGGCTCTGTGATTCAAGGAAGGAGAGGAAGAAAACACAAGGGAAGTAAAATCATTGAATTTATGGCTAACTGAAAGTAAAAGAGACACACAGGAAGAATTTGTGGCTAGTAGGTTGAAGAGCCTACTCCAGAGAAGTATTGGCAATGCTAGAAATAATAGAACAAAAGTTCTAATATAAATCTGTAACGGGTGTGGTGTGGACCCAGATGCAGTACACCGGTAAACAGTACTAGTTGGCAATGACGTTTATTTAAACCAACACGGAGAATGCACAAAGGAAGGTGAAGCAGTACTGACAATTGTCCGTTCTTTGAGCGGATCGCCCAAACAAAGTCTCTGGAGAATGGACGATGGGAAGAGACGAAGGTTACTGCACTCGACGCCAGCGAGGAGGAAATCCCGTCATCCGATGAATCGGCAACACGTGTGGAGGTGCCGTCGAGGAGAGAGCAGAAGAGTGGTCGGG
The DNA here is from genome assembly GCF_026936395.1 of Plectropomus leopardus. Taxonomy (NCBI): domain Eukaryota; kingdom Metazoa; phylum Chordata; class Actinopteri; order Perciformes; family Serranidae; genus Plectropomus; species Plectropomus leopardus. The sequence goes on from NC_142182.1 coordinate 18,469,562, forward strand.
GACAGGCAGAGGTTTCGTAGCCAGCGGAGCAGTCCGTGAATGCAGCAGTACCGATGGGGATCAGGCAGAAGAATCGTCGGGGACAGGCGGAGGAGTCGTTACCAGCGGAGCAGATCAGGAACGCCGAAGCAGAACACGTGGTCGGGGACAGAAGGCAAGTAGGTTTTCCAGGGAGCAGGCGAGCAGAGCAGGTCGGGGACAGGCAGGGTCGGCTTTGTGTGATCAGGCAGGTAAACGCTGGAAAGTCTAGCATGCTGCGAAAGAACGATCTGGCGACGAGTGTGTGTGCTGAAGAGGCTTATATCCTGTACTAATTGCTGATGGGCTGCAGCTGAGAGGTGAGTGAGACGGGGTGGCAGAGGAGGTGGGCGTGGCTAGCAGGTAGAGAGGGTGAGTGGAAAAACACTGGCAGAGTGGCAGGAGGTGGATGAGAGGCAGGAACCGTGACAAAATCAACACAAATCCATATTTTACATTTTCAATAGAAAACATAAAAACGTAATTAATGCAGAAAAGCTCCAGTGTGGAGCATTCCCATTACCATCCCATAAATAATCTCAATATCAATGTATTTTGTTTTCAGCTTTATTAACCACCTCAATACAGATTTCAAGCATATTGAATATAAGCAGATTCTTCTAATTCTTTTTATGACAGTATGGTAGAAGAAGCATGAGCTACTACCCTAAATATGGTACCTTTGGTTGACTGCTTTGACCCATGGGTGGATTACACATCATTAAATTCTGCTCTCAAATTTATCAATTCAAAGTTTCTTTAAAGGTAAAGCTACAGAATGAATATTTGGTAAGCACTGAAGTTGACATTTGGTGTTTTTTTTTTCTTTTTTGTTTGTTTGTTTGTTTTTTAGCCTGGTGGGGGTTCCAATCTGCCTGCCAGTGCAGTTATTGGGAAAACACTGTTTTATACCCATTTTCAAAATACCTGATGCAAGCACAAGTTTGGGTGTCAGCAAGGTTCAGAAACAGCAATTGATCATAGATTATTTTAATTAGAATTAATTACATGAAATAACAGCAAACATTCTGCAGCAAACTAGTCATCACACACAAATCATACTGACAGCCTCATTAAGTGATACTAATAGAAGCTAGCGTCATCATACCCAGAATGCATTATCTATCTATGGTGTTTTACCTACTGGTAAGTGGGGTACCCATTTCGTTGGTACCCTATATGTACATAATAATTACATAGGCTAATTTCCAGCATCCAGGCCCACTTCCGATTTAATAAAATCTATATGTAAATAAACTGCTCATTATTGTAAGTACGCTTCCAAGGCCACAAAAAGTTCCCTTTAATATTGGACTCCCATTAATCAATGACTTTAGTGACTTTCAGTGCAATAAAAAGCATTTGCATCATATTTATTTTTTTTCACATTTTTAGTTACGTAAAGCCATTCAATCATTTGCACTCATCACATTTAGATAGGCCTTATATTATAGGTTAGTATTGCACAAAATAGGGCAGATAATTGTGTAGTTCAGGAGCAACTTAAGTCAAGTCAATTTTACTTAAATAGCCCATCATCAAAAAATTGCCTGAGGGGCTTTAGAATTAAAACCTCCCTGCCCTAAGAGCCTGAATTATGAAGAGAAAAAATAATCCCCAGGAAGTGTAGATGCTGTGTGTACAGATCAGGCCGACACAGGAAAATTACAGTATGGAGAGTCAGGGTGACAGATTTAAACCTAGATTATAAACAGTTATGAAGAATATGGATCCAACCTCTTCTCCACTGCGCCCGTGAAAGAAAGATCCAGATCCAAACATCTGGAATGAGGCATCAGTTGCCTCAACAGAGAGAAAGAGAGAGACACATTCGACAGTCGAGTACAGAGAAGTGAACTATTTTCACAATTCTTAAACAAACTGTCCTTGGCTATGGAAACACATTCATTCACAATCCATAGATCAAACCTGTATCTTTTGGTCTACAGCATATTTTGGGATCAGTTTAAATTATGAGTATTTCAACAAAAGGATCCACATAAAAACCTGAAGTTCTAAGTCCACATTTGTCCATCTTACACAGACTGAATGGATCTGGTCTTTTGAGAACACAAAGACATCTACATATTTAGATACACTAAATCACTCTGCTCATCACTTGATGTGCTGTACTTCATTCTGAATTATGAAACAAGACTTTAATACCATGTACTCACTGATCAGGAATCCAAGATGATACTATTTCAAACAGCTTGTTCATTTTTAAAATCTGTCATTGAACTCATTGAATGAATGTTTATCTATATGGGTGGTGTTTGCTCTATTAATCTGACAGCACAATTATTATATATGGTTTACCATATGTAGCCTATGCTTTGTAGCCTATGGGGTCTTCAGCCTTTGACATGTGATTCATTTGACCGCCTGTGGTGCATAATGTTAATTGGGCATTAATGAATATGGACCTATAAGGGCAAGTTCTTTGTTTTAAGCACAGATCATAAGCTACTTTTCAAATCACGTCAGGATCTGAAACAAAAACATGTGTTCGTTGCTTCATTCTTCACTTAGACATGGCAGGTTTCACTTCTCAGGGCAATGACTATATGCAATGTGGCCTGTCTAATGTTAAGATAAGCTGTAATGTATATTACACTTGAAATTTAAAAGCAGTGTGTGTGTACATATTACATTTGCCATGAATGTAAATCACATGTAGATTAAAGCTGAAGAGTTTTTTCAGTTTTAATTTTCATTCACATCACATACAACATGTGAAACAGCAGCTGATGTGAATCTGTACCTCTGTTAAAACCGTTTTAAGTGATCATTGTTTGCACCTCTGTATTTGCTGTCGTTTCACTGGGTTCACGGTAATGTACAATACAGCTCCAGTTGTACAGACTGATGTGGAAATTTGCTGCATTCAATGTGCAGCTGGGAGAATGAAATTAAAAACAGGTCCAATGAACTTACATACAGAGCAGATCCACTTCCACTGAGTCTGCAATGTGAGATTATATTAAAATTTGAGTTTTTTTGTTATTCCTAAAGCTAGTTATGTTTACATCTAAATGTGCTCCAGACTTTTCATTAAAAAAAAACTGTCAAATTAAAATGTATTATTTTGATGAACAGTTTTTTAGATATCACGCCAATCACATAATTAGTTAATGTGTTGTGGCAAGCAAGCTAACTAAAGTGGAACCAATTTTTGAACTTAAAATGGGAGACAAGCCTGCACTGGTAAAAGCTCCAAAGTGTGAGGTGAGGCACATTATTTTATCAATAATACTACACAATAATCAGTGTGGGGACGGTTACCTTTGAAATGTAATAGATTACAGATTACTTGTTACCCCATTAAAAAATGTTATAAATCATGTGACCATACCAGTTACTTTGTCAAGTAATGCAACAAATGTTTTAAACAGGGCAATAAAGCTTGAAGTCCTAAATGCATTTGCACTCAGATTTTTCCCAGTGGGTTTGCTGACCTGCATTGTCTGAAAATATGCTAAAAGAAAGCATTCCTGCACAGCAAAAGATGCGAAGCAACAGAATTATTCTCCATATAAACTTTTTTTACCAAAAGATTGCATTGATATGTAACCCCTTTGTAATGTGATAAGTAACTGCAATTCAATTACATATTTTAACTCAGTAACAAACTTATTACAAATACATTTAATGAATGACATAACTCTGTAGTTACTCTATAACACTAACAACAGATATTAAGCTATGTCGGCGATCCAATGCTATCTGTCTCAAATCTCTTTCCTGTTACTGAGGAAATGAGGAAGAAGTAAACCTGACTGACGTTGGTGATAACTTTGGCTACTAGCTACTTCTTATGTAACTATATACAATGTAGGCTAATGTGTGTGTGAAGATTGTGACAGTCCCCCCACACATGTCTTTTAACAATCTTTAGAATTTGTTTTTTCTTGTCAGCACAGATATAGTTAACACAAAGCAATATAACAGGATGTGGGGAAGCTGATTGCAGTCTTGTGTTGTTCAAAGTTTGTTCAGCCATTATTGGAGGACAGAGCAAAAAGTGTCGGGGCTGAGGAAGGGCTACTAATGAACACAGCTGTGAATCTTATGTACAATTTCTGACAAAATATCTTATGCCCGTAAATCCTACACACCGGACCTTTGCATATGGATTTATGATGGCTGGCAGCGATGCTGAACTATAAGCAAATTGTGTTGAATATGGTCAAATTAGGCACATGTACAGCCAAGTTTATCCTCTCCTTTCTTTTGTTATATAATGTTTCTTTTTATTCATTTATTTGTAAAGATGGTCCTTGGAAATTAACAACCAAAAGTGGCCCTTCAGTTATAAAAGGTTACATTCTGTAAGCCTCGTTGAACCCTATGTTCCCCTACAATGTTCTGTGGTTTTATAACATTTTCGTACTGCTTTCATAATTCACATAGCCCCTATGCCTCGATGTCAGGTCAATGTAAACATTACCTCTTTGAGGCACTAGAACAAGCTGTGCTGTCGTAATAAGGGTATTTATTCTGTACAAATAGCTCGCTCATTCAGCTTTTGTACTTTGTTTCTTAGTAATTCAAGTTGTTTTTTAGTCTGGTAAGTAATCTGTGTGCTCAATAGAAATAGAGACCTTGACTTAGTTTCTCTGGTCAACAGTTTTTCTTATTTAGGAGAGGGTTTGATGTTTTATTGATGACTTTGAACTGTTTATTTTTATCTAAAATAGCTGCCATGTTATTTAATTTCAAAAATCTGAAGCAGCAACCAGTGACAGCCCCAAAGGGTTTGTGTTTGTCCAATCAGTCATCTGAAAGGATGATGGTGAGCATTGACTGTAGACTGTTGATTTATTGCAGGGTATTTGAAATGACATCGGTCATACGAAAATGCCTATTGAGCCATGAAATACCACAAGGACTAAAACGATCTTTTCTTTTTAATGACTTCAGTTTGTCACTGTGTGTTTTTCTGCACAGCACTTTGTTAGGTAAAGCCCAAGATGATTCAATACAGTCATTTGCTTTTAGTCTCATTTAAGAATAGATGAAAAGCTTGGTTGAAGCTCAAGGTATTTTTGTTAAGAAAAAAGCATTTAATGTATTTGACTAACCAATTTAATCTGGAGTGGACACGGACAAAATTACTGACAATACACACTTTTATTTCTGTCTTTAACAGTCTGTTCTAATTATGGCAATTAGTACTTTCAGAGTCATTTTCAAGTAGAAAAAAAGTGCCATTACATCTAAATTAAACTAATATCACTGTAGTGCATCAATGAGAAAAAAGTATTACTTGATGTAAATGGAGGATTAAAGAAGTGTGATGAAGGCAGATATATTCCACTAAAAATGGCTGCGTGTTTCTAATTTACTGAGAATTTTAGGGGAAATGAGTGGTATTCATTATTCACAAATTTTAATCAATAATTGACTTGCCATGACGAATTCATGGACAGTACTCAGAATGGTAATACTACAGGGATGCCCTCTTGAACATTGCAATTGATGTCTCGGCTCCAGTCAAACTGTGGAACAAATGCACACACACTCATGCCCCCCAAACACAACACACGAAACTTTGCTCATAACCAGTTTAAATTGACATTTGAAGTCTCTTCAAATTTTGTGTAGGGAAATATAAATCACACTAGCTTTAAGGCACATTTTTCTATTTTTCATGAGAAGATAAAACTGTTGTGAGACAGATTTGTGGGAACAGCATCTATAAGCTTCAAGCCTCTTGGTGGTATCAGTCAAGAGAAAACTCATAATCGGCTTTAGATATATTATTATTATATTTGAGTCTCTAATTTCATATTTTTAATACTTCCATTTTAATTTTAAGGATGCTGTTAGACAAAATTCAGGGATAGACAGTTCGTGTATATTTTTTAGGTTGCAGCATCATGACCCTATCTTAGATACACAATACTGTGTATTGCCGCAACAGATCAATAGGCCTATGGACAAATTACTGTAGGACACTAAAGAACATCTCGAAAGATTGTGCTGCTTGCAATAATTTAAACACAAATATTGTACTGACAGTGACTGGGGGATATTGGGTGAAATGCAACAAGAACAACAACAACAACAATAATAATAATAATCATAACAATGATAATATATCCCAGGCACCTGAGGTTGGATGTTCACCTACTGCAGCACCTTCAAGGCTAGGTGAAGTCTGTGTGGAATCTGTTCAGGACTTTGTCTTTCTGTACACATATGGCACATTAATTACAATAGTTATTGAAAACTTTCCTCCATACTCACAATACATTTTGACACATTGCAGTGGATGCACTCAATACTTATCAGTCTGTTTTTCTTCCTTTTACCTAAAGATTTATTTTGGAGGTATAGAGGTAATGGCTGTGCACATTCTACGCAGAGAAACAAAAGGCGAGACTGGGAAAGGTAGGCGAGGCTGGACGGAGCTGGAGAGGGCTGCTGAGTTTGAAGCAGAGAAAAAAAACAGGTTAAGGCAGGTTTCCAAAAATCAAGGGAACATTTCTAGAATCCTCATAAAAACCACTGATCTAGATGAAATTGAACATTTTAACATGATGTCTATGGGGACTGACTCACTCTTGGATCTAGCCTCAAGTGGCCATTAGCGGAACTGCAGTTTTTGACAGGTCTGCATTGGCTTCATTTTTCTCATGGTAATTACAGTGTAAGTGCCATAAATTTCTAAATCATTATGAACAAAAACTGAATAAATAAACACATATATTGATTTAGTTTCAGATTTACCTTGCAGCTAATAGTGCATAAGACATCAAACACCCTTACAATAATGTGCAACAACTGATCAACTTAACATAAACATGTTTAGCTTGTCCTCTGCAGTGTGTCACACTTGCTGCCCCTTTAGCAAATGCATTTGTTTATTAAACACTCAAGTAGTGAAGTTTGGTTATGATAGAGAAAAAAGAAATACATTTGTGCTCTGCTGAACATTCAACAACAAATAAGTGTACACAACTAGTGCATGCATAGTTACAATTATGTCGTTAAACTGTTTACTCTAAAAGACTGTACGTGAGGTCAGATCTCTCGTCAAAATTACAATACAGCCATTATCATATTCACCCATCCTGTTATATCTCCTCACGTATATGATTCATGTTCTTACTTACTTTCTTTCTCTCATTTCTCCTTCTCTTTGTCCTGCTGTGTCTTTCACTCTGTCATGTCTTGTCCTCATGTATCTGCATTCTAAATCTCATGTATTTTCACTGCCTATCTTCAGTCTTACATCCTGTCCTTACCTCTCTTCCCCTCTTCTCCCCTTTCACCGTGTCTCCTTGCAAACCTCTCATGTCTATCAAAGTCGGGATAATGAGAGTTAATATTTCTGGTGTATACACACACACAGGGTCAACACTGTAATGCCCTGTATTCCCATGGTTTCCTTAGCAGTGAGTCGGCATCTGGCTTTCTAGGGTCAAAAACTGCCATGCTAGCTTTGAAGGTAATGAGAGCGGATATTTAAAAATGTCATGCTGATAATAACCTCAGACACATTTAAATTGGTTGGTAAAAAGATATTTACCCCAAGGGTGTTGTGTGTGTTGCTAAAGAAACACATCATCCCCTATATGAAATAATGGAGATTAATTCTCACTGTGCAGTAAGAGCACTTTCATTTTATATTGTTATTTTAATAGTTTCATTATTGCTTGCCAAGATAAGATGGCAAAATTGTTCTGGTAGGATCTGTGAAACTATTGTGTTGTCTTACTCGCCTTCTCTTTTTATTTTATTATTCTGTCCCGAGCACTCACAGTGTAATCCACTCTGCTTTCCCTCTCTGTGTCCTCCGTTTCATTCTTTCTTTACTTTGTTTATTTGTCCTCCACTCCGTCTATTTTGCTGCTGCCCTTCCCCCTCCTGCTGTATAGTCTACCTCATTGAAATATGAGTTCGTTGATGAAATTCATGACGAGTTATGGCACCTGGATGCAGAGACAATGCTAATGTGAGGCAATTACCAAAATGCAGAACTCACTAATGGACTTTTGCCATCGTTTGTCTCCAGCTGATCTTGCTCCTTCGGCTGGAGAGGGGAGTGAGGGAGAGCTACCAATGAACTTTTGAGTGTGTTAATGTTTTCTTCAAAAGTCATACATTTTAACAAAGAAAAAGCAATGTGTCAGTCTACAACTGAAAACAATTTGAGGCAACTGTGCCGATGATATTCACTGCCTAGTCAAACAGCCATCTCAAACTAGGAAGAGCAAAAACAAAACTGGAGCCAAGGCATTACACTATAGCAGTTATCAGCAATCATTTAAAATGTATGGCTTTGAGCAAGGGTGTATTTAACCTTGCAATGGTCAGTGAACAGCAGCTAGCAACAGCAGTAACAGTTTGGATAACCTTTGAAATTATAAGCATACACAGAGTGACTGCAAATAAGTTCATGGAATAGATTTATTTAACAGTTAAAGCACTGGGAAGACAATTATCTATTTATCAAGACAAATATATTTGTAAAGTCAAAAGTCACATGCAATGCCTCATTTGGCTTTCCAATGGTTATGGTTATCAACAAAGCCCCAATTCATTAAAATAAATAAATAAATCAACACAAAGAAAATTGCATGGGAGGGTGAATCCAAAGACAGAATCCCCTGAGGGTGCACTGGGACCATAGGAGGGAAAAAGTCTATTACAAACATGAAAGGAAGTTGGAGCAATGAATGGTTACACAAACAGTGGGAGCATTTCAATTAAAGTCCAACAGTAGGATCATTGTAAGTCAAAAACTGATATAACAACACAAATATAATAAGTCCAACAATAATAATAATAATAATAATAATAATAATAATAATAATAATAATAATAATAATAATAATAAGTCCAATACTATTATTAAAGAAAATAAACTTTTTGTGTTTTTAAAAAAAGATCTTTATTTGATTTCTTGCTTTCGACAATGAGGTTTTTCTTACAATCTCTTCCTAAAAAAACATATTTAAAATCTCAATGTAAAAGATAGCATACAGCATACTATCCATCACAGTCCTTGGGTTCCTTGCTGCAACCCAATCATCATAATTGTTTTGCCATTGTACCTTTCTGAAAACCAAGGATACATTACATTTGAACCCTATCATGTTGCAGATACATTTTTTTTAAGTTTAAACAATGCTGTGATTAACATGTGGTTATGTTTAGGAACAAAAACACATGGGTATGATTAGTTAAAGATAATGTTTAAGCTTAAAATACATGGCTCAATATTCACTTTCATTTTAGGTCTCCAGAGTCTCCAGGGGGATATATCTGGAGCTTTAGCCTGAATGTTCTATTACTTACTTTGTGTTGTTTGGTGATGAACAAGTAATATACCGTGTTTTCTTTTTCTGAGAGTTAAAACAGAAAATCCACAGCAATTAGCTAAAAGATGCTATGAAGCTCTACAGTGCTGCAGAAACTGGTGATACTCCTCTGTTGGTTCAATACCTTGAGTAACTCCTTTCATACAAGTAATCATGTGATCCTTTGTTGATATAGAAATACTGATTTAGGCCATTTTTTATTACAGTACTTTCTTTACATTTTGTGCACATGTTCATTGTTAGTTTTTGCTAGAAAAATATTACAGCACATAATGATGAGACCAATGACTCTGTGGTAAATTGAAAAGATTTAGGTTTTTCTTATTTTCGTTTTCAAGATATTAATTTGTATTTTCTTAGTGCCCATTCAAAGTAGTTATAGCAAGTACCTTGTTGTACCTCGCAGAGAAGATGAGGGGCTTGTTAGCACAAGTGACATCAATGCACAGCCTCTACGACCATGTTTCAATTATACAGCCTCCTGCTTCCACATTGAAGAAGAAGCAGAAGGACATGCTTTTTTACCACTCGCTATCACAAACACAATAAAAGCACAGGGCTGGCCTTGAGAGAGTCATGACAACATCCATCCCTCTGTGTTGAGCATATTGACTGGCAGACTTCTCACAGCGGGTCTCCATGAAAAATGGATGTTGTTCTTCCTAGCCCACCCTGGCATTCTTAAACCAGGTACATTAAATGAGTCAACAGGAAGTGCAAAAACTGTTTCTAGCTGCAACCTTGCTCCTCTGAGGAAAGTACATCAGGAATAGTGTAATGGTGAGCACTGATCTTGTGCTGTCCCTCCAGTTTGGCCTCTCTTTGTGACAGGATATGACAACATAATGAGGGACCCCAGCCCATGACAGAGCAAGGAGCTTATATCATAAATAAAATTTAATCAGAGGTTGAGGGGTTTACTGACAGTCATAGGATAAAAGGAAGAAGGATTGAGAGAGACTACTTGGATAAAGCCAGTTAAGGAATATCTTTTCTAAATGATAAAAAACTTCTCTGTTGCAACAGACAGAGCTGAAGTACTCAAATGCAGCTTGAGCTCCAAATCCGGTCTTAAGATGTTTAAGTTGATCACCTCTGACTTGTCTAGTAGGATTTGTGGGTCAAGGTGCTAGTTTCACAGGAATAAATTACCAGAAAGAGCAATTTTGTGTGTGTGTGTGTGTGTGTGTGTGTGTGTGTGTGTGTGTGTGTGTGTGTGTGTGTGTGTGTGTATCCAAATCTCAAATTTCAAAAACATATTCTCTGATGGGTGTGGCAATCCTGATGCTCAGCCTTGACATGCTTTACCACCTGTGACAGACAACTAGGAGACAGATCTCGTACCCATAATGTTAGGAGCCTCTGGGTAGGACACACATACACAGTCCCTTACGTATCACTGATAACTTATGAGAAAAATGTCACAAACTCACACTTGAGTGACTGTTGCAGAATTAATATAATATAGTATGATCAAGTCACAAGGCACACATATAGAGATGATGACAGAATTATCAGAAATTACAGTGTTGTAAGAATAAACTAATACATTAAAGCAAGGCTACCCAATGCAGAAACGATGTTAACCTCAATGTTAAGACAAGATATTTAATAATATCTGATTAGGTAACTGCAATTCTCCTCAAATATTTGGCTATGCTTTATAAGATGATAATGTATTGACAATGTATTGACAGATTGTCCTTCTGCCCATCAGTCGCTCGAGGCCAAGTGCTGTATTTCAGTTGGATAGATGTGAGAATCTCGACTGTAATATTGTCACTTCAACTACACAGACTATTGAAAAACAGAGAGGCTGGAGGGAATGCATCTAGAATTACTAAGGCTCACACGTTTGCAAGATAAATCACAACTTTGCATACAAAAAGAGTTGGAGAGTAAATCCGTGTATTGATACACGTGTATACTGAATATGCTTGTGAGACAAAAAAAACAAGTTGGTTTTGTAGTTGGCCTTGTCAACATAATCCTTAAATTATGAAGAGGGCTTAATGTTTGGCAGTCTTTGCTCTTCCTCAAGCCCAGATGGACTTGGCTTCGACTTGCTGTCTTGGACCATGCTCTCTCTTGGACTTGTCTTGGACTACAGTCCTTGTAAACTGCATATCAAGCTGATGATCCTTCATCTCAGAATAGAGCTGATCATACAGTCATTAAAAAAACGGACACAATCAAAGCCTCTTGTCCCTGCTCATTTCCTCTGAAAACCATCAAAGATCTTCTGATGTCCAGTAGAGCTGGACAGCAGGACTCGGGCCACTGATTAATTAGCTTCTAATACTCGTCCATGATTAAATGCTGTGGACATCCTTATTGTACAGTTGGAGTGGTGAAACATGCAGATGGTAGCTGATTAGAAGAGTCACTCCCTCCTTAGTTTTACAGTGTTGATCTCATCAAGCATATTTGCATCTTTAGCTTGGGAGATAATGGACCAAAATACTTTTCTGTTGTAAATATTCAACCCTCCATTGGTAAATTATCTGCTTCAACATAATTACTGTCAGTGATTTTTACTGCGGTGCATCACAGGGGGCGTAAGGGTGAGAATAAAACAGCACTGCCTCCACAGCAAACACCAAAAGACAGGGTGGCCTATTCAAGTCCCTCATGATATTTACAATATCACTGCCTCCTTTGCTGATACACAATTACCACAACAGTGGGAAACAATCAATTAGCATCATGAATTTTTTTTTGTTGGCTTCTTGCAACCAGAAGAGGATTTTCTATTATGACAGCCATATTCAGCCAGCAGAATTTACAAAGAAGCTGAAGCTAATCTCTGAGAGCTGACCTTTACTGTAGAACAGCGGTGACGACAGCCATAAGGATATTTTTTAACCACCGTCTTGCTTTTTATACAAGGAAATGAATGTGTGTTTGAACAATGCCACTATAAAAGAAGACAAAGCAAATCATGCCTATGGCACTTCCTGCTAACTGACAGCAATAGTGTGCCTTTAGGCACTGACTGACTGTGGCCCTGACTGTCAGTATTAGGAAATGGGAGAGAAATGACGGGGTGGTGGCTGCCAGGGAGGGGTAGTGTGCTCTGTAGGCTATATAGTAGATTTGAGCTTTAATCTCAATGTGGGGCAACAATCAGAGCCCAAGGCTTTCAAAAAAGACATTTCTTTCTGTCTCTCTCAATGTCTCGCCATGATGTTCCCTCATGCCACTCATTTCTTAACCATTTTCATAATTACAGGCTCTCCCAATGTGTGACTGGCATCTGATGGTGAGATGAGGTAATTTGCGTGACGTTAAGTGATTTTCCTTTTTCCTAACATACAAATTCAAGTAAGTTCTGCCACCCACCAGTGTGCAGTCAAGAGTGTGAGCACAACGGCATAAGCATGTGTCCCCCTACACAAACAATCTTACAAACACATGCATGCATCATTTGAGCCCAAATTTATATTATCTTGGTACCTCCTTCTTTCCATCCATAGTGAGTCACTGGGTGGTGGTTTAGTTACAGTGTGAGTATTTTTCATTGATGAGAACTCCCTTAATGTACCTTTGAAATGAAAATATCACCTTGCTGAAACTAAGAATACAGTATGGCATAAAATACAAGAACAAGGACTTTGCCTTTTAGTTGTTTTTAATGAACACTATAAACATCAGTTACTTTGTTAGCTTCAATTACTCCGCATTCGGAAAAAAAAAAATAAGGGCAAAGAGGTATGCGGGTAAGTGGGTGAGACTGTATTTACGAGTGTGTTCAATCGGTGTGATTTCTTAACATTTGGGTCTGATTTTTGTAGTTGTGGCCATTATTTCTGGGAGCACAGAGAGGGCACTCCAAAGAAATCCGACACAAGCAATCAGGCAATCAGACAAGTTGGGAACAGTTTTGCTGGATCATTGGATGTGACATTACAGTCGATTTATCCTTACCTATACAAAAAAAAGTAGCTGAACCAGAAAAAAATAGGCTGAAAGTTTGGAAATAAATTGCTCTTGTTCAAAATTAGTTTGACTCACCTGAAACTGAGCAATGTCAAATTTCGAAACAGCTGTTTTTATACAAAAGTGCCCTCTGCTGCTACTGTCTACCTCCAGTCCTACCGGCCTGTACACCACAAGCTTCTGCTGTTCACCTGGTATAATGTCCTCTTACAGCTAATGCAATTTGAGACAATAAACATAGAGAGTTTTGTTAACTTTCTAACTTACTATCCTCGTAATTTGTTGCTGATGTACCATGTCTAAGAAAATCGATTTGCTAGGTCACAGCTTAATAAGAGGAGCTGTTCCAGCTTTTTCATCTGCAATGGTGCTGCCACTGGTGATCATAAATCTGAGTGGCTCACCGAGATATGTGGAGTCCCTCCTAGTTCAGTGCATGGTCCTCTCAACCTGTGCTACCTCTGTGTGAAATCATTCAAGACAATAAGATTGCTTGTTTAAGCAACACAGAAAACATTCAGATATACCTAACTCTGTCAACATTGTCCCATTGACTCATTGTATACGTGCTGTAAGTGATGTGAGCAATTTAAGTTCCTTCAGTGAAATACTTGTACAGTGAAACTGTCATATTATAACAGACCATATTACCATATCAAGCCCACAACCACATAAGTCAGCATTTTGTAATCTCAAACAAATAGCAAGAATTAAAGGTCTCATGTCGAGACAAGACATGAGCAAAGCTGGATGGACAATAGTATTGATCTTTTTAAAAATTTTTATTCTTCCCCCAAAGACCATTTAGCAACAGCTCAACGTTCTAACAATAACCAAGTAAGCTGAGTACAGACTTCCTGTTCTTAAATCTTTATACTGGATCCAAGGTACTTATGGAAGTACTTCAGCTAGTTTATGAATCTCTGAAACAACTCTGGCCAAGATTAATTTCTGATCTGCCTAAAGAATATGAACTTAGATCTGTCAGATCTTTAGGAGGCAGTCAGCTGGTGGTGCTTCGTGCCAAAACGGAGCACAATGAAGCTGCTTTAAGCTACTACCGTATGCTGCACACAGATGGCACCAACTTCTCGATTATCTTAAATGCGCGCCAAGTTTGGCCACTTTTGAAATTTCTGCTGGTCTTCTTTGCCTTTGACTGACTTTATTTTTATTTATTGAATTGTGGACATTTTATTAATGGACTGTACCTGAACTGTCACTGCCCATTTATTTTTATTCTATTCTATCTTTTTTTCTTATTTTACTGTATTTTATTGTTGTTCTCGTACATTTCATTGTCCTGTAAAACACTAGGAATTGCCTCTTTGTTTGAAAGTGCTATACAAATAAGTTGCCTTGCCTAACCTGAAGGGGATTTATAAAACTATGATTGATTAACTTAGTTCATGCCCTGACCACTTATCATCAATGTTCCTGTGTTCCAAGATCTCAACATCAGGGACGCTGCATGGGAGAGAAAGGTTAGGACTATTCTAAGGGCCCATTACTGACTGGAGCCCTAAAATATATAATAACATTAAGATTTTTTTGGATGGAGAAGTACTAACCTATCATCATTTACAGGAGATTTTATCTTATACAATATTTAGTACAAAATTGCAAAGATACAGTGATTTAAAACTTTGAATGGGTCGATTGGGTTCTAAAGGTGTGGTTAAAGTATTTGTGCTGGATTTGCTTCACTTGGGGCCCTCATTGGGTCCAAAATACCTGGCAGCTCCTCTATCAGTGATAATTGTCTTCACTATGTTTTTGTTAGATGTAAGTAAACTGGCTAAAACCATGAAACTATGATTTGATAAACTGGATATAACCATAACATGCTTGCTGTATTAAAAAAAAAAAGTGCACTGTAGAGCCATTAGCTATAATGGGAAATATTGCACACTCTGTTGGGAAATTTGATGTGTCAAAACAATGATCTAGTCTTAAGTAACAACAAGTAACAATTCCAGCCCTTCCCTGAGATGATGATGATGATTATCATGTAATGCACACATGCATATACATGTAGTACAAATACAAATTGATCAATCTTTTAATTTATTACAAACATTTTAAATATATAATAAGACAAATAGGTTGCAGCTGAATTCCTTATGACAAAAATAGACCTGCCAGAGGGGAAGATGTTATTTTTATGGTCTCGAAATGTTTGGGGCAAAGCCCGTTGGGCCTGATTACTTTTGAAACAATTGTGATGCCAAGGACAAGCCATTTTCTCATCTCTGATGATTTATTATGGAATATCTTCTCTCAGCTGGAGGTTTTGTGTCTTTGATAAACCACGTCTGTCCTTTTTTGACCTACTCAGCTACTGTTTTCTCCTGTTTTATAGCCTCTGAATACTTCTCACAGCTACATCAGTGTGTAAGAAATATACACAACCATCCAGCAACTGAACTACTGAGTGTCGAATGTCTTTCCATCATGTGTGGTATGCCCTTAGGGTTATTCATTCACACTCACACTGAATTTCTGTATCCAAAAGCTATTGATCAGTGCGCCACAAATGAACACATTATGCTCGTGTTTTCTGAATTTAACACGCTTAACTCCATTGAGATTTGTTGGCCTAAAAGACCGAATTGGTAGCAATTCATGTTCAAAAACTGCAGCTACAATCTGAATATGAGAACTAAGCAGCATGATGTGAAAAATTGATCAAATAATTCTCTCTGACACAGTTACAAAGATGGTGCATACTTTAGCACACCCTGTTTTTCACTTACTAAAATTTGATTAACATTAGAAAAAATCTAAAATGACTTTTATTACCTTTGTGAAACAGGAAGCAGTCTGTTGATCTTAGGCAAATATTTTAGTTTAAATTAAAAAAAAAATCATCAATCTGGGGTTTTTTTAAATCATGTTTTGAATGCTGTCCATTGCGCACCATGATTTAATGCTGTCAACTGGCCCAATTCAGGATTAAGTCAGTGCAATCACCGCCATGACCATCTTATAAAACGATTCAACTTAAATGAATATGCTCCAGTATGTGCAGAAGAAAATGGTTACTGTTGTGTTTAATGATTAACCCCCACTGCTGTTTTTTCAAAGTGAGAAAAATCTGTTAAGTAGGAAAGCGAAATGCTGCAGTGAATCACCATTGTTGGCATTAAACATAATGCTTTGTTTTTTCAAAGGCCCAACAAACTCTACTAGTAAATGGCATCCACTGGCAAATTAATAATTTGCTAAGCATTTAGTTGTATTTTAGATGATGGTTTGTTCAGAATCATTTTGAAGCCTTGAGTTTGACAATTTGGCCGTCTTCATCTTAGGTTTCTGGAGCCAGAACTGACTACATTTGGATAAGAGGGTGGAGCTGGAGAAGCAAGGAGTGGATCTGACTGAGAACCAGAGGATACTATGCATGCCCACCTATACCAAATACTGCCTCTTGGTCAATGGCCTTCTGTGTCAGATAGCGAGGCACCATTTAGTAGCAAGGTGAAATACACAGGCTGGTGTCATTTTTGGACACTCCAGGCAATTATAAGGAGTGAGAAGTTTACATAGAGCAGGTGGATGGGTCAAGCAAACTCGAGACTTTCACCCATGACAAGTCTGCTGCTCATGGATGTGTGAAATCAAAAGTCAATAGAGTTATTTTAACAATAACGTAGTGTCCTTGTATGTGTAGCACGCTGGCAGAGTTACATTCTGTTTCGCTTGTAAAAACAGACTTATTTTAAACAAATCATTATGTTTTGTTATGAACCCAACCATGTATTTTGTTGCCTAAGCCTAAGGAACTAAATCTAAGTTTACATTTTTAGTTTATTTTGAAAAGAGACTATATGCATTTAACAAGCAGGAACTGTACATTTCCTGTGAAAAAGTTTATAAAAGTTTATTTAGAAAAGAAACAATGCAGGTAACAATTACATTCAGATGCTGTCTCTGACTGTCCAAAACCGATGCAGGAGGGGTACCTAGAGCATCATATTGTTACGTGTAGCCAACTGACTAAGCATTAGTATCTGAAGAGCGGGGAATGAGAATATGTTGATAAACAAGTTCACAGCAATTTAAATGTACATAGTCCCATGGAAAGGCATTGGTACTCCTCTATCTTGTCGCTGTGGTAGCATGTCAACTTATCACAAGGTGCCCGAAAGAATCCTTGCTTTATTGTCTATTTTACTCTGAATGGGACAGTAATTTGCAAAATGAACATCATGCTGCATTAAAGAAGACTTTGAACTAGTGGTTGGGAACACAAACTATTTAAGAAAATGTTTACTGAGGTAATAAATCAAGTGATAAGTAGGATCATTTTCTTGTTGACTTTTATACAATCTTACTTCTTTTTGCAACCAATAGAGTTATCCCCTGCTGGCTATTAGAAAGAATGCAAGTTGCACATTGGCTTCATTTTTCACACCCAGAGGCAATGTTCACTTCCTTTATGTAATCTATGGTTCAGATCCAACTTTCACTTGATGATATTGAAAAGAAGGGGCAGCACCTCTTTAGATTCCCTCTTCCACTATTCCAAAGGCAAACAACAAAACGGAGACCAGCTTCTAGTAATCCGGCTGCAGAAATGATGTAAATCATAAAATATTTAAAACAACAGAGAAGGAGAAAGGCAAAAAAAAAATTATAAACAACGGAAAAGAAGATATAAAAATTTAAATAAGCTGCTGATGCTCTCAGTGGGTGCAGACAGTTGCAGTTCTATTCAAGTGGACAAAATCAAATGACACAAGAAAAAGAGACAGAGGGGGAGAAAGAGAATTCATGAGGCTCATGTGTCATCTTTCTCAGGACTACTGATGACTTCAAGCTTGATTTATCACTCTTACAGAAACAAAGTTAAAATTAATTTAACTTATGGTTGCAATGTCTAAACTCTAATGATGTCAAACTCTTGATCTCTGCCTTTTTGAAGGAAGGTTACATCATGTTCAACAGCAGGGCAGTCAGTCAGGGACGTGGCAGGCCGAAGAGACGAGGAAAAAACAGAGGAAGAGGGGAAGGTGATTTAACGGTTGCTGTTTCAAAGAGCAGGCTTTTTTCTTTTTTTTTCCCCTTTTATGCAGAGATACCATTCTGGTTATTTGGCAAAGCATTGAGTGTACAACAGGATTATGGCCAACAACTAATGAGCTATATAGTGCTGGCAAGGCTGGCCAAAGAAATGGTCCTGCCTGCTGCACAATTTGTATACTTATGTAGTATAAACACATATGACAGCACCCACATTCATTGCAACCTAAAAACAGAGTGATGTTATTAAATCTGGAACAGACTTGAGGACCTTACATGTTGCATACATGGAATGTCAGGGATTGTCTGTTTGGTCATCAGTTGGCTGGAGATGGTAAATTTGGGGCTTTTGCTGCATTTTGTTTGTGTGTGTTCCTGTTTTGATACAGAGTATCACTTTTTTCTTATAATCAAAATTTTTATGTGTACATTCTATTTCTAATTTTGTCAAACTGATAATATATTTACTTGGTCATATGACCAAAGTAAATACAACACGGAACTGGGGTTATAACCCGCAACCCAGTCCCAGGTAAGTGAACGAAGATGGATGGATGAATGGATGGATGGATGATACTGTATTTTATAATGTTGATCTATTTTGTTATTATGTTGGTCTTTTCTGTACACAGAAGATTGCATGTTTGTCGGTCATGGGAGAGGGATTGCTCCTTTAGTCTTTCTGGGGTTTAATCCTTTTTTTCTCTTTTAAAGGGTTTTTGTAAGGGTCTACAGATAGACAATGCCTTATGTTGTACAGTTGGTAAAGCCCCTTAAAGCAATTTTCTTTTATAGGACTATATAAATAACATTGACTTGACTTGACTCTGAGCTCATAATGGACTCACAATCTGTGTGTGTGGGAGTGTTATATTTGTGATTAGCTCTCAGAACTCTCTTTTTATTCCTTTCATCTGTGCACATTCATGAAGCATACATTGTTCGCTGGACCTTGCATCAGTTCTTGCTGACCTTGGTGAACTTGCCTCTAACTGCATCTTTCCATTGACTGTCTCTAAAATTAGCTTCACGTTTGGTCTAAACACATAGTACCTCCAGCAGAGAGAGAACATGTTAATTTATGTGTTGGATCAGTGCATGTCATCGTGTACTTCAGATCCACAGGCAGTTGCTTTTGAAAAGGGATATTTTCCTCTACTGTTTGGCCTGAGTTTTAAGAGTTAAATTTGCAAATTTCAGAAAACTCTCATTACTGTTTATCAGCATGGACATGAAACAGAGTGTTTAGGAAACAATGGCATAATTTCAATTCCTTCATTCATTGTGCCCAATGTCAATAATGGAGTCCCAGTTTGCTATCGTACTGGAACTCTTTGATAAAACTTATAGTTAGGGCTGGCTCAGACTTGCCATGGACCAGCCCGTATTAAGCTGATAGAGGCCTAGTCTTCCGGGGGACTTCCTATGATACTCTGAGTTCCTTTCTCCTTCTTTTTCTCTCTTCATCTTCTCCAGAGGCTTGGAGTTCCCTTGTCTCACAGGTTTTCTTCAATTGCAGCTGCGTCTGGATCGTGGTTCCTGGTTGCACTGATGCTGTGGTCCTGCCCAGTACCTACTACTTCTATTATTATCATGGTGCTATAACTATTATACACCTATAATTCATTCAGGACCACTGAGTCAAGAAAAACACTTCCTAGCAGCTTTTAGATTTAGCTCATTGCATATATTAGTATTTGGCGGTATGGCTCTGTTCTGAGGACCCCCTGCCCTTCCACATGCTTACGTGGAAAGTGTTAAACAGCAACAGCACACATTCCTGAGGAAGGGGGAGCAGCAGCAGCAGCAGCAGCAAAAAGAAAAGAACAAAACCCCCACAGAGCAGGCATCAATGACACAACACCATAGATCAAGTCAGAACGGCACAAAGGATGAGGCAAGGAGGAGGAGGTGCAAAAGCAGCATACAGAGGGGAAGGGAAGGGCAGGCCGGCTAGAACAGCCTAAATAAGGCGGCGCAAGTGAGTTAAGTGAATCAGATGCTTAGAAGCAAGTCATTTGGCAATCAGCTGATGAGGCTTGCATGATATCAGCTGATACCAACGGTAGCAGAGCTTGACACCATGGCCTGTCTGAACTAAGGCTATGCTCAATTTATTATTGTCACATACAATCTTATAATATATACATGTGACATTTTAGACACTGCCAATATTGATATTCATATTTCTATTGCTATTGTTATGATCATTATAGTTACTATTGTTGCTGTTGTTGCCTTGCATCTCTCCCTTTCTCTCTTGTGCACATGTGAGCATTGACAAGTGGGGTGTTTCGGAGAGTAGATGTGCATCTTCTCTCAAGGTTTGTTGTTTTTCACTGGTGGCTCCCACAGTTTCTTATTAAAGTTCACTTAAGTTTTCCTTAGCACTGTTTGGATTCACAGGGTTGTTCGCTCTGTGCAGCGGCAGCCAGTGCGACACTGGGCGTCATAGCTGGGGTAACAAGAGGGCTGCAGGTTTTAGAAATCTTTCCTGGCAGCACAGTATCAGAGTACCGGTTGGTGTGGAATGCTTGGTGGAGGAGTGTAGTTTGGCAATAGAAGAGGTTGTTGGATGTGAAAGTTTGATAGTATCCAGGATGAACAGTGTGACTGTTTTGGAATCAATAAACAAAGTTAATACTGTTGCTGGACATGGAATAGTTCTGAGCAACAGTTGTGTAAGCATTTTTCTGCTTTCAAATCCTGCCAAAAAAATCATCCTTTCTTACTTGCCACCATTTATCGGTGTCAAGGTGTCGGAAAGGGAACCGTCACATCATGGTCACATTGTGTCAGCAATGCAAATGCAGATGTCAGGCTGCAAATCAGCCAAATTGAAGCATGGCGTGTAGTCTAGGAGACAATTGTACATGATTTTAAGGAATGACAACAATGAGCTAAATGTGGCAATGAAAAGTTTATGGTTTTGACAACACCATTTTTGCAGTGACAGAAGCAAGAGGCAGAGGGAGGCAGCACAGGAGCCTGGCATGGATGTGCAGCAGGAACCAAATCAGACTAGTGTGGAAGGAGAGAAGGATGAAATGAACACTGATGAGCAAATAACTAAAAGAGAGACTAGTGTGAAGGATGATTAAACTGTCTTTACATTGTCAGGCTCAAAGAGAATTTAAAAAAGAGAATCAAAAGGAGCAGAATAAAAAAAGCAATTAAAGGAAAAAGCAAAGGTGCTTCAGTTGAACTCTGACTCTGAAAGTGAAAGGGAGTCTTCTGACTCATTCCCTCTCATGGTCAGGAGAGTAATGGCTATAGTCTTGTGCAAATCCACAGCTTCTTGGAAGTAACTAGAGGGAAAAGAGATGTGTGGATTATTTTTTTCCAAACCGATCATCATCTGTTGATTCGGTCCTTGTCGATCACTTTTCGGCAGTAGTACTTTCAGAATTTCATCTCAAAATCTTAATGGAGCAAAATATGCTAAAAAAGAACTATGTTTTAAGATCTTTTGAAAACAAAGTATTTCTTTTGCTAAAAACAACCCCATAGAAACAGTGACATTAAAGCTGAGTGGAAGAGGGAATAGGATGGAGATATTGTTTTGAGCCATAAGAGGTTAAAGAGTAGAGAGTGCAAATGAGTTACTTAAAGTGAGTGCCAGATATGAAAAATCTACTTATTAGAGATTTTAATTGTGCTGTTGGTGATTTAGACAGGGGCTTACCTAGAACCTAATGTGCAAACAAGGAAGATTTTGAAACATATTATTAAGAAGCTATTGGCTTTTTCTACTGATAGCGGCACCATTGTCCTCAGTAGTTATTCCTTCAGAGTAAACAATACTGTCAGAGCTGTTGGTTAAATACGCTATGTATTTTTTTAAATTGGATTTAAAGGTTGAATACATTGAAAGTATGCACTTTAGATGTGTATCTTACATGTTTCTTTTTTTCTGTTTTACAATAAACAAATTAGTTACAACAGAATAAGAGTACGCTTTTTATAGAAGCAGGTTGGTTTATATCTTTTAAACTTTTGCAGTGGCATATTTATGTTATGTGGTGCTTTAGTGTTTGTATTTGATGGGAGAATTGCAGTAGCAATGTAAATGTCATAATTCAGTGATAAAATCTAGACGGTTGGTTTTATATGCTTTTAGCATAGAGCACTTTTATTGACTATTTGCTGTTTTACAGAATTCAAGTTCTTAATACAGAGTGCAGTACAGAGAGTGAGAGAGCTGTGTCTTGTGAGAATTGTATTTCCATGTGGTCATGATAGTGTAGTTGAAAGACATTGCTGTAGCAGCTCAATTCAGTGATTTAGGCTGATAAAGTGAGTGTATTTCATCCAACATAAAAGTATATCCACTACTTCTGCTCACTCAGCAAAGCAGCACCACTCCAGCCTCTGTCCCTGAGCAACTTCTCTTTTCCTTCTCTTAGAATTACTATCCTAAACCTCCCCTCCAGAGCCTGGCTGGGCAAGCCGACCTGGTGCGGGCCAGCCCTTGACGACATTGATTGCTTGAGTAAGAGAGACATTTGCACGGTCACTCTGTGGCCTTGCTGACCAGGGATCATAGCCATCTCTCTGCCAGACTGTCTGACTTCATTATCAAGCAGCGGGGAGAGACACACAGAGGCCTTAACTCTGTCTCTGGAGACACACAAGCGGGCAAATCACCTCCATCTCAGTGTTTGATAATCTTTATCCTCTGCTTCTTGCTGTTCCTACCTGTCTCAGGCCTGATGCTTTGTGATATCCTCACTGAGCGGTGCAAGAGAAGGGCAGACAAAGAGAGATGGCAGACGGCAGAAAAAACGAGAGGTGGGAGGTAAGAGTAAGCTTTTTGTAACAACCCTTTTTTGTGTGTTACTAGGAGAGCCGACCCCGAGATTAAAAGGGTATATTTTGCACTCTTTCTGTGTCTCTCATTTGGCTCCCTCTCTAGCATTCTCTTTACCTCACTCTTATTACTGCAGTGCCTTTTATCAGTAGCGCATCTGAATGTAGTTCCATGTCTGTGTCCTCCTTTGCAATTCTTCCTTATAAAGAAACTTTTCCCTTTACTTCTCTGTGGGCACGGATGACAGAAGCAGAGAATCATAGACACCCAACAGCCTTCTGCAGGCCCCCAAGTCATCCCTGCTGCTCTCTGATCACAAGCGATGAACAGCAACCACCTGAAAGAGACAGAGTTTAAATGTTCACACTTACTCTGTGCTGAGTTTGACAGTTGCCACAGATGTCATCATAGCACACCCTTTAAGAGTTCTGTTCTGTAAATTGCATTTGATTAGATCGCACTTTATTGCCAGATTCCTGGCAAAGCTGGGACAAATTTCAGAGGAATTGATTAAGCATAATCAAATCTATTCTTTTTTTCCTCATGTTGTGTTCTCTTCTGTCCAAATGATTAGATTATCATATCTAGATGATATATTCTGTCCTATAAAGAAGTGAATTAACAGATAGAAGAGGAAATGGTGAGTAGGAAATTTTATAAAGTATAAGCACGACTAAGAGCCTAGAGCAATGCTTTCAGCTCAATGGCACTGCACAGTAAGCTTAGTAGTGGTGCTTTGATCTAAATGCTTACAAGTTAATGCTCATAATAATTACTTTATACTAATAATGTTAAGCATTTTGTTTAGAATATTCACCATATTAGTTTAGTGTGTTATCATGCTTACATTTGAAAATCAGTAGGCTACTCAACAAAGTACAACCGAAGCTGATGGGTGTCAGTTAAGCTGGTCATATGCTGCACAATTTTAGTCAGTTTTAGAAATGTTGTCTAATTACAGCTTGCACTGTAGGAGTCAAGAGTCTGCAATGTAATGCCAAAGACTTATGTCATGACCTATGTGCTCACATTTTGCAGTCTGAATGTCAAGCCACATATCCTGAGTGGTCACTCAATAGACAACTCAGCTCATGCACACTGTTTGGCAACTGACAGTTGTCAAAAAATATTTGTTTGAAAGCTCCAGAGCTGCATGCAGGTAGAAGTTTGTTTGCTGGTGGAGGTGAGGTTCACATGATGTAACAAATGTCCCAAGCTTAAAAGTCTGTTTCTGCAAAAATAGGTAGTTTTGATTCCATGTCTTTCACACACCAACACACACATAAGTTAGCAAGTTAGCTGCACCAACAGACTAGCTGCGTATAGGCTCCTAGACTACACCTTATGACTCACATGGTAAGAAGATGCCTTTGGGGAAACGACTTGGCTCTGCATTTACAAAAAGCCTGACAACGGCTGACCAACCATCAACTGTGGAGTACTATTGTACTATTGTAATACTATTACAAGAAACTATTTTATGTAGCACTGATTTAACAGCAGCACAGTAATCACAATTGAAACTTGGGCCACCCAGTGTTGTAACTGTTATAGGGAAAGAACTGAACAACTCTTATTACTGATCTGTTGAGTTAAGAGTGTTTCTTTTTTCCACTTACAAGAGATGCTGTTCAATCATATTGTACAGCAAGAACAGTGAGCCTGGAGCTATTTTGGAAAATTGTTCTGCAATGGAACAGCATTAACTGTTGAATTGTCAATTTCCACCACCACAGGTAAATAGAGTGGGCTCTGATTGGCATTAACTATGTTATGCTGTTCAGTTTTATTGGTCAGAGATGCAGCCGCCAAGTGTGAGATTGGAAAAAACAAGTGAAATATTTTCATTTCACTTGTTACCTGCATCATAAATATCTGCAACCCCTATACACCATACCCATTCTCACACTTTCGGCAGATAGCGCTTAAGCGACGTTGGGGAGTCATTCTTCCAACTTTGGTGTGTTCATGAGCATCAGGTCATAATTTGGAAACAAGAAGATGTGTTGTATTTTATTGCTCAGAGCATTTTAATAATGCATTGATAAGCATTATATTACAAAGTAATGTCCTAGACTTGTTGCTTCACTGGTTCAACAACTAAAACTACAATAATTTTGTGTTACCTAATTCAATAACCTTTTTATCTATTCTAGGTCATGCTAGATGTACAGCAATTAACGGTTACAAACTAATGCCATATTACAAATTATGCAAAACATTGACATGCAATATGGGTCATGATCCTGGGTATTCTGTTATAATGTGGACTTTGTTTAGGGATTTTCCGTTTGTGTTTTCATTGTTTCATGTTATTCATGTTCTGTTTCCTGTTCTATTTTGTAGTTGGGCTCTTCATGTTTCATGTCTGGTTTTAGTTTCTGTCTTTGTGTGTTCATTAGTTGCATAGTCCTCACCTGTTTTTTATCGCATGTGTCTTTTATTAGTCTTGTTTGTCCTTCCCTGTTTTCAGAATCTTCCATGCACACCTGTTCTGTTTTAGTCTCATGTAGTCCACCCTTGTGTTCGATGCCACACCTTTGATTGTTAGCCAATCCCTGTGTTTCCCTCCTCTTACCTGTGTCCACCTCCCTACCTCAGCTGTGTCTTGTTCTTGTTATCAGCTTTCTGTGTATATATGTCTGTGTCTCCCTTTGTTACTCAGTCAATCAGGTTGTCTGTGATCCACTGTGTCGTCTTTGTGTGTTTACTGCTGTCTTCACCTGTGAGTTTTTCCTTGTGGTCCTTGTTGGTTTAGGTTTAATTTTTGGTTCGTGTTTCATTTGTACTTTGTGTTTTGGTTATGTTTGTTTTTTGGGCATTTTTATTGGCATTAAAGCTTGCTCTTTGTTTGTGCATCTATCCGCCCTTTTTGTTATGCATTTGGGTCTTCCTCTGAACTCCTACATGAGAATACATGAATTTCTAAAAACAAAATTACCATTAACTGAATATCGAGTTTCATCTGCCATTTTCTACATATATGACTTCAACCCCACAACAAAAATACCCAACTTTTTGCCAACTTTCCAAGTTCTTTTTACGATTTAAGGGGATGTTCACATGAATTTTACAAATCGGAAACTATTTTTTCTATTATTGTGACACTGCACGACACCACATGAATGCAGGGTGTTGAGTCTCTCTCCCGCCTAATAGTAAAAAAAAAACTTAATGCAACTTTAAGATTGCTTTACACACACATACACACCCACACACACACAGACACACCTACACACACACACACACACACACACACCTGAAAATACAGCTTGTACTCATCAATTCCTTTAAACTTTGAAGCCCATCACATGTTTTGCCCTCACATCTCCACATGCCGTACGACATTTTCTCAAGGACACACCAGGTGGCAGTGAAGTGCATGCTGGGAGCCATCTCAAAATGGAAAGAAATCCCTCCTCAGGAGCTAGACAGAGTGTGATAACCTGACCACTTCAATCCGCCTTCCAGTATGTGATAACACAGTGGCTCCAATCTGACAGGACAGCAAAAGCCATAAAAAGCGTTGTGGCTGTTTTCTCAGTTAAATTGTTTTACTACAGTAGACCAGGAAGCAGGAGGTTGCTACAGCTATTCATTTCAGTGAGACCCTAACGGTATCTCTGTTGCATCTAGGCAGCTGTGGTGGCAGCAGAGGAGCAGATAAGCAGGCACCACCCATGTGATCATGCACAGACTGTTTTATATTTTCTGACATGTGACATATTGCAGCTGCTTATGTTGCTGTGTGACAGTTCACTTTGTCCTCCACTAAACACCATTCAGTGATCCTCTTCATTGTAGGAATACTTTTCAACACCTATATTGTTCTTTCTTTGATGTTCTCCTATTTTTCCTCTTTATTTTTATTGTCTATTTGATGCCCCCCCCCCCACATGCACACTGTCACACACACTCTTCAATCTCCCAGCCGTATCGCTGAAGTGCAACCATATGACTGATCTGCACGCCAGCTGTAATCTTTCCACCTCTCTTTCTCAACTGAAGGATCTCTCATTCACTCCCTTTTCAAGTGTTTCTTTTTTGCCAGATGGAAAATCTTTTCTGGAAAAGATAATAGGATAGCTGCTGGCTGCAGTGCAACTTTCTGGGTAAAAAAAATTTGCATCTAAATTACACTGTACTGGGTTAAGTTGTAACATGTTTAACTAGGCTTGAAAGTGTGAGATATGTTTTTCACTGGTGTTTACAGATTGCAGTTTTATTTCTTTTATCTATTTATTTGTATAGTCTGCCAAAATCACTCATCCCACTGAAGGCAATGATGTGTATATGATGTACACCTTTACAGATTCAACTGAGAAACGGGGGGAAATAGAACATTGGTTGTGTGTTCAGTTAAAGCCTAAAACCTTTATTTTACCCCAAAACTTCCTACAGAAACTGGGATAGATGTTTAAGTCTACAACCTATGTGACTTTAACGCTAAGTACATTTACTAGCACAAACTATGTCAGTTTTTTTTCCCTTTTTCTGAAACAGACAGTATTTCTCCTACTTTGTTTACATGGTTAATGAAAATTAATATTCAAACAACACTCCAGTTTACATTCAGCCATGCTTTAATGTGACCTAACATCATTTTGCGTCTTGCATCAAATTAGGAATTTTTTTTACAGTTTTCAGAGCAAACTTCTTAGACTTCCTTGTTCCTTCCTTTATATTCTTTAAAAGGCTGGTGTTGCCTTATTTACACATATCCAAAAACCTGTTGATATCTAAGTCTTTCATGAAGTTTAAAAGCAGGTGTGTTTCTTCTTCTGACCAGAAATTGGGGCTTTTTTTCAGGTGGGAAGACCTGAGAGCAGCAGAGGGGGCTGACATTTCTAAAAGAAAACTAAATGTTTGGTTTTATTGTATTCACACTTTGTGTTACAGTTTTGCTTGTATGAAAAGTGCTATATAAATAAAGCCTGATTGATTGAGCTATTGATAGTAAACAGACGAGAGGTTGTGTGTCCCAAACTACTGTAAAAAACAAACAAACAAAAAAAAAAAAACAGTTGAGACGCATTTTCCGAATTGGCTGTTTACATGCCTAAACAATGTTCCTTAAACTTGAATAATACTGGCATATCCCACATGTCATAATCCAAAAATGCTAAATTTGGAAAATGGCCCAAATCAGAGTATTTAAATGTAATATACTGTTTATATGACCCACATGAAATCCAAAACAACAGGTTGGTGTACATGTAACTGTAGTAACTGTAGTTACATGTGCTGCCATGACCGCTGACCCCCTTTTCATGCCTAAACCTACCTAAACATTGACAAAGCAGTGGAAAACAATCATATAAATCAGAACTGTAACAATCATTCATGACAGTTTTGGAAGGCACTGAATACAGTCTTCCTGCTGATGGGGACATCAGATCACCAAATACTTGGGCTGGAAATGATCTGTTTTTGAGAGACATGCTATACTCACAGTGACAATTCTAACATGCAGATATAATGTTTATCATCTTAGTTTATTGTGTCAGCATGTTATCGTTTGCTTAATAGCATTGAACATCAAGAGGCTAATGGTAAGGTTATTAGTTTTTTTGTTGTTTAGTTGTATGTCTAAGTATTGGACAAAATGAAATTTGAACCCATATTGGCATAAGATGGAAGGTAACAGAAAACCAAAGCTAATGAAATTCAGCCTGAAGGGGACATGAATTCATCCAACTGCTGTCTCCATTATGGTTGCATGAACTGTCAAGAAACTAATCCACCCTAATGAATGGGCACTAGGCGTATCAGTACCAAATGTCATAGCAATCCATCCAATTATAATCAAGACATATAACTACAAACCAAAAATGTCAAACTCATGGTGAGACTAGAGGAAAAGTCAAGGAAACCCTTGGTGTATAAATGACCATATGATCATGTGGGCGAGACGGAAAGGCAGATAAGTGCATCAGCAGTGCTGTGGTCGATTTGCCAGTCTGTTGTGGTAAAGAGGGAGCTAAGCTGAAAGGCAAAGCTTTTGATTTAGCAATCCATCTACACTCTGACCCTCACCTATGGTCATGCACTTTGGGTAGTGACTGAGAGAATGAGATTGCGAATACAAGTAGTTGAAATGAGTTTCCTCTGATGGGCTCACCCTGAGAGATTGGGTGAGGAGCTCAGACATCCGGAGGGAGCTTGGAGTAGAGTTGCTGCTTTTTTGCTTCAAAAGGGGCCAGTTGAGGTGATTCAGGCATCAGGATGTCTCGTGGGCACCTTCTGGTTTTCCAGGCACATCAAGCTGGTAGGAGGTTGTCTACATGGGGTTAGACCCAGAACACGCTGGAGGGATTATGTAAGTCAGCTGCCTGGGAAATGCCTCAGGTTCCCCAAAGAAGAGCTGGAAAATGGATGGATGGCTGGGTGGATGGATGGAAATGAACACATGCACTTCAGCTTTGTTCCATTGGTAATAAAAACAGCTTTCACAGATGTTGGATCAGTGTAAATGACTTACTATTTCATTGTTCTCCTGCACATCAATTTTCAGATGCAGCCTGTTTCACCAATGACAAAATAGTGAGTTTTCTAAAATGGCAACTTGTGAATTCCATAACAGGCTTATATGAGTGTGTTCTGATCTGCTGGGTCTGGGTTAGGCATAGTAAGGACGGTTTTAACCTAAAAGACTGCTTAATGCAAAGTATTCATATCAAGATATAACAAGGAGCTCTGTGCTGTACAGGCAGTTATGTAAAAATATGGGTAGACCCCATAGCAAAGCCAACAAAAAAATTGCAGCATTATGTATTAAGCCAAAAGAATCAAACACATACAAATGACTGTGATGTTGCCATTTATATATAATTCTCTTTTGTCCCCATTTTTGTGTGCGTGCTCTAACAGTAAATGTCTGGATATGGCATTTTCACTGTCAGCATTGTTAGTTTGTATGTTTCAAAATCACATGTGCAGCAGATAGACTTCAGAACCTATTCCAAAAAAATTCTGTGATGACTGCTCTCTGTAATTTTATGCATTTCAAAGTGACTTCTTAGTCCATGTCCATATTTCTGAACGTCTTTAATGTCCAGTCAAAGACTGGCACACAAAAACCCCAGTAGTTACTGCGGAATGAGTGAAATTAATTTCAAGGAAAGGTCATGATGTACACATATGTTTAGACTGCCCAAAATTAAATGAATATTAAATCAACTGGGTAAGAGAATGATTTTGCATGATGCAAAATGGCAGAAAAGTATGAAGGGAGTGGTGGCAACCAGTACGTGCACATATAAGTTTTAACTAAAGGCATTAAAGGCAAGCTGACCACTGTCAGTGGTACACTTCAGAGGGTATAGGCCAACATGTTATGTTGCTGGTTACCATGCTCCTGCATGGTAATATGTTGAGATTAAATTTAGACACAAGTCAAGAAGTGAATCCTGTAAAACCAGGATTTTGGAATGATCTCTGTATCTTCACTTGTCACAAACACGCTAAGGGTATTTTACTGGGAGGATAGCAGGAGAAGTGACGGACTAACAAAACCTAGGCTTTGTGGTCTATTATTTTTACAGCTCTCATAACCCTTACACCACAGAGCTATCATTCCAGGTTAGATACCCCATTAACAGCTGTGACTTTACATCAAAAATGTCATCCCCTGTGATATCATAACCCCTCCACTGTAAAGGTTTACAATCCACTGAATTCAGGTCATGTTAAACGATAAGACTGTAGGGAAGAGGAGGGGACCTGGATTTAAATAAATCGATGGAGAGGGTGTCTAGGGGCACAGCCGTGTTTTGTGAGCAATCTCTTGGAAGGGGTGCTGCAGTTTGACAGCAGCGGGTGGAAGCTGTGGTTTTTGATCTCCACTACGAGGGTGGTGCAGCGCCGTTGCCAAATTGGATCTGTAGCAATCTATAACCTTGCCAACTGTAGTCCATGGCTGACAGCAGTCCTCTAAAGAGCGTCTCAGAAACCATTTCTTCGTCATGTAGTGGCTCCTGTTGTTTCACTGTGGATTACTATACACCGACCCTCAGCTTTCTGCATACACATTGATACTGTGGAGCCACTGGCAGGGTACAAATACTGCTGAGTTAGTACAGCTACTTGATGGGTGGATTCCAAACAGTAAATGTACAGTATGCACGTTTGTGTGTAACAAGAATTAAAACCTGGCTTTTGTTTATGGATTTCAAAAATTCAGCAGTAAAGACTCTTATACTTGGAAATTCAGGATTTGTTAATGCATGTTACTTAATGCAAATTTCTGGAAGTTTAATTAGAAGGGGGGAAAATATAATTGGTGGTCAGGTATGAATGAACCCCCTCCCACACACATACGCATGCATTAACCTGACAGCAAAGAAGCATTCAGGCCTGACCTCCAGCGGCCAGCCCTCTAACCCGCAAGCTAATTATAAACCTCATTATGTTCTCTCAGTCCTCTTCCCTCATCACATTAATTCTGCTGTGTGCTCGGACAGACTGAGTGAGGACTGATGTCAAGAGGCACAGGAGAAAGGAGAGGAGCCCTGTCTATATGCACAATTTACATTTTCCCTTTTTCCTTCCAAAATTTGTTTTTATAACATTATAAGATTGTGGCCTTTTTATTATCTATTATTTATTATTTAGAACACAAACAACAAGAAAAAACATCAGATTTGTCATTTAATTGGCATGTTTTATGCATGTAGAAGGAAAAAAATTGATTGTGGGATAAAGTTATAATAATGTCACAATTCAGCATTTTAAGTGGTTGATTAGAAAATAGACAGGAAAGAGGAGACAAGAAAGAAAGCATCATGTAGCAATTAGACATCACGGTAGCACTTATAAAAATAATAGATGAGAAACCTGCAGGCTCTCCATATGACACATTACAACTCCACTTCAATCATATTTGTGTGTCTCTGCTTGTGTCTCTTGCATACAGACATAATAAATAGCAAAACAGAAAATAACTCATCTGAATGCAGTGCCAGTTGAATGACACATATTTAATTTTACATATCTACCTTGAGAAGCCAAATCATCTTGGTACCACCTACAT
This sequence comes from Plectropomus leopardus, assembly GCF_026936395.1. Lineage (NCBI taxonomy): Eukaryota > Metazoa > Chordata > Actinopteri > Perciformes > Serranidae > Plectropomus > Plectropomus leopardus. The sequence continues at coordinate 18,501,717 of NC_142182.1, forward strand.
GTTACCCTGTGGACAAGGGAGATAAAGTGCATTACACCAACAACAAACAAAGACAATCAATGGCTATTTAAATTCACCATCATGTATTATTCAATGCACTTATCTAATCTATCAAAAGTATAGTGTGGGTTCATCTAAATGATAAAGAGTTTTGTTTTCCACACCCTTTTACTGGTATCTAGGCAGGCATGGTTTCCATTTTATTTAGTTGGTGGTACTCAATCTTTTAATAAATTACATTTTGAAAAAACTTAACAGCACCTTGTCTATCACCAGAAACAGCATCTGCATTACTCAGAATAATTCACATTCTCTGGACAAACGATAAAGTTTTAAATCAGGGGTGGGAATCACCCAAGCCCCCACGTTAGGATATCATTACAACCCTGAGCCCATGATAAAATACTTTTGAAATTTAAATGTTTTGTGATATGAGTATTGCAGTAACATATATTGCAATATATTGAAATGTATTACACGTAACTACAAAATAAGAACAAACTTTGTCAATATATGTTGTTTTTCTAATAAGAGACATTTTAGTCTGTTCATCTCGCTTCAGTCATTTTTTATTGCAGCAACGCATATGGCTGAAAAAGCAATTGATTTTATAATTTCCATGAGCCACTAAGAGGACAATTTTTACTTGCAATATCAGTTATTTAAAAAATCAGTACTGGGCATCTGTATGTTGATATAATACTGCCAGGCAAAGTATTGTGATAATATGCTGCACTGATTTTACCCCACCCTTAATTTTAATCCTAAACTACTGTAAATCAACTATAAACCTTTTTTTGAAAAATCTTTGTGTATGTGAACATGTGTAATCATGGGCCCCTCAAAGAAACTATGTAAAACATGACATAGAAGAGACTGGAGGGCAACAGGGTGGGTCAGTGGTAAACAATGCGCCTTCTCAGCAAGAAGCAAGGGAGACCTGTGGGGACATTGTCTTGTACCCTATGTGGACAGCCACTACAATTTGCAACAGCATAAAGAATGGAAAGATCAAAAGATGAATATTAATGACTATGGTAGGGATGATAGAGATGATAGAAGTAAAATTAATAATCATGTGGGACTGTGAAGCTGAACAATCTAAAATCGGAACTGGAGAGGTTTTGATGTTTCAACAAGGTATATTACATTTTAATAATGTACGGCAGAACTTTCAATGCGGCATGTAAATGTAGAGTGATGAGTCATCCATGGCCTCTGATTAGGGTTTTACAATTGTTACTTTAAACAATCTGAATGTACTGTCTGATGATGTGGTAAATGCAGATAATCAAAGCATTCTTACTGTCATATTATTTTAGAATTTAAAAGTAAAGTTGATTTTATGTTTGTAATTAAACATAATCTTACTTGTTTTTGATTCAACTTATTCAAAGACATCATGCTTTAAAGAAATCTTATGACCATGTCTTTCACTATTTGTTTTGGCCTCTGTTAAAGTGCAATGTTGCCAAATATGAGAAGTCATTTAATCATAAAGTGGCATAGAAGAACTTGGGAGGTGAACAGCATCAGCAACAGTTGAATTTGCTAAATTTTCCTTCACAACATTACTATGTTGCCCAGACATGAGAAATGGAATGTCATCGGACAGTGCCTCATGTTGTTGAGTTAGTTGGGTGGTGCTCTCACCACAAATGGATGCCTGTTACTGAGCTCATATATCACTTTGCCTCTCTACTCAGGTGTGACGTTTGGTTTCATGTGGTCCCCACTTTGTTCACATACAGTTTGATAGAATAGTGATTGTACAACTGTTTATGTTAGTAATAAACAATGAGCATTTTACTTGAAATTCTGGTAGTACGGCAGTACGTTTACATTACATTTAATTAGGCCATTTAATTTGATTACTGTCCTTTTTCCCAGTGTACAATCGAGGAGAATCGATTTAATGACGGAAGTATGTCCGACTCTGCCAAAGTATGTGGCGATATGCCCCTTTTTAAGTAGATGCTATTGGGCCATCTTCCAGTTGACCTATTACAGAACATACCAAACAAGTAAGCAATCAGCAAACAGGTTGCATGTCAAATGGTGAAGAAATTGATAACTTTTTAATTATGTGCTCTGCACTTTACTTTTTACATTAGTCTTGTTTTGTTTTCTTCAATTCTTTTTTTTCTTTTGTCTATCCTGTCCTTCCTCTATGAATTTCTGCAGCTGATTTCCGGGTCAAAGCCCAGCACAGGGACTATGGAGCGTGCACAGAACACCTAGGCCAGTTCAGGTCTGACTGAGGCGTATACATGGAAGAGTAGCTCGATTCCCAACCGCGCTCTGCGTGTGTGTTAGTCTAACTTTGACTGAAATTTCAGACAAACTGACATGTTTACATGTATTTCAAAAGTCCAGTTTTGGTCGGACTAACATTATACGACATTTTCTAACATCAAGTAAATGTACTGACTGACCTAGACTGTTAAAACAGGCTGGTTTGTGGAAACTGAGTTATCAACATCACTGGCTGGATGCTGGCCAGTTTAGCCCGGGTAATACGGGTGATTCTGTAGCTCAGGAAGTAGATGTTACTCCCACACTTTTGATTGCTCCCGTGCTTTCGGTCCCTGCAGTTGGTTTGGATGGCGAGAGGAACTCTGAAACTCTGGATGATCCTGACATATACAGTCGACTAAAAATCTCACCCTGCTTCACTTGGCTCTGCATGTTGGGATCTTTTGTTGACTGATAGAGGCTCAGATCTGCCAGCTATGTTACAAGCTTCATGTCCCAACTGGAGTGGTTTGTTCAGGAGGACAAATGAAGGAATTGGGAATTTTTTGTTTTGTTTTTTTAAATTGTATTATTGCTTTTGTATTTGTTCACTTTAGAGCACAGTGATCTCATTGCAAACACATCTTAAGGGGGAAGGGAAAGGGGTTTGCTCTGGTAGGCCTATGAACTGGTATCTGTTTTCTCTGCAGGTGGTGATTAGTGTGGACTGGAACACCTGTGGTGCCTGGTGTGTACTGAGTTTAAGTCCTGACTGCACTTTAACCACTCTCTCTGCTCCTCTCCCCACGTTATGTCACTTTACTTTACATTTATGCTTCCTTTCCACCTCACAACACCTGCACCCACATCCTTCACCCCTTCATACTACAACATTGACTTTACTGATTTCCACATTTCATGTTGTGGATATTTCTGTAAACTTTAATTTAGTCTGATTCGGTTTATTTTTGCCGAATATCTTTTGGTTATCTTTTCTTATGGCCACATGCCGGGGTGTAGCAAGAAGAATAGCTAAGAATAGGCAATCTTTCTGATCCCTTGTCCGTCCTTTCTCGATCCATGTCTCTCCATGCACTTTTTTATATTTTCTTTTACAAAGTAAATTAGTTTTCTTTTCCTTTCCTTTTCTTTCTGTCTTTTCATCTTGGAATCCCAATTTTAAATCAGTTATAGCACTAATTACTTTGAAATATCAAATGAAAACAAAACAAAAGTTTTTATTCCAAGATTTTCAAGCCCCCATTCCCATTGGGGCCCTGGGTAACCAGTCCCACTTTTCCCTCCACTACGACACCCCTGGCTGCATGTGCTAGGTCGTAACATCATATATTTCTCCCTGATCTTCATAATTAGCGTTATGCAGCAACACACAACTGCAGGCTGACACTTCAGAAAATAAATCTCAGTCTGGCCCTGTATCAGCCTGTGTCATGCTACGACAAAAACTGCAATTTGTAAGCAGACATTCACGGTCTAGGAGCACCTGGTCCCTTTTTTGCAAGGGTCACGTGTCATGTTATAAAAAGGAAGGTTTAAATATGAGCTTTCTGTTCACACTCACACCTTTTTCTGCAATTGATCTCCAAAGTGTGTTTTCTGTTAAAGCATCTATCACAAGTAATTAACCACATTTGTATAAAAGCTTATCAATAGTTCATCTTACTGCACTGTAAAGGTTCATTTGCTAAAGTAACATTCAGTCCAATATTTTTTTGTCCACATTCACCAGGAGTACAGTACACACGCTGTTATCTGGAGAATAACAAAGAAGAAGCCGAGGCAGCAATTAAAAAGATTTCTGCAGTTTTGGCATATTTACTGAGGATACTTACTGAGTGTCTCGCTGCTCACAAAGGCAGTCATAAATTGTGTAACCTTCTACAGTAAGATAACCTGACAAAGGATTTCTAATTATGGCTGCTAATATAACGATTTATACGCTATAATCAATAGTCATTTGTACCTGTAATTACTGCTCCTTACAGTCACAGGTAAATTATATTGTAATTTAACACAATAAGACTGTGGATCCATCTCAGCTTGTTAGTGAAATGTCAAAGCAAAATTAATACTGTCCTCAGGACAGCTATTAAGAAGTCAAAGATGTGCCATTTCTTTCCCTGTCTTCTTCATTTAAGGCACCAGTTGGAAAACAGCTTCTTGATGGTTGTAGTTGTGAACATCCCCTCAGAAGGCACTTTTTTTATCCATCACATCTTCCTTGGTGATGCTGCCCCCTTGCACTTGGCCTAAATGTAGATGTGTTGAACACATACAGAAATAGCATTGATTTTGAAGTGGACATTTGGTGTCACAGTCCCATTTGGCCATGCTGTAGAGGGTTCTACAACTAAATGTACAGTGTACTACTTCTTTACAACCATCAGTTTCTTCTTTTGAAGTGAGCACATTCTTCCCTGGGATATAAATAACCATAAAGCACTGAGTCCAGGCCTGAGGGGTAATTTAATCTCACAAATGCACAAATCTGTAAACTCTCTTCACTATACTGAATAGACAGTGCTGTTTTGTTGTTGGTCTTCTTTGTATGTGATCCTTTGGGTGAACCAGGCATTATCACGTCTTGCAAGGTTTTAAAACTGCAATACTGTGGTCTGCTAGCCCGCTAAAAACATCCTGATGATGTCAGCTCAACACAGTTTCTCTGTATCGGTCTGACTCACAAACACCATGATGCTTTCAGTGGGCAGGAGTACTCACTTTGACAAACTCCTTCAGCCAATCCTGATGTTAACACTAGCCTCTGCTACACAAATATGTTATCAATTAGATAGTAACTGTCTGTAAGCTGTCAGCAACCTTTTTGTCTGTCCAAAGCATTGTGATCAGTATGGGCGTGATCCCCAGCTTTGCAGCCTCTTGTATCGGCACCGTCATTATCACGATCAGTCGTGAAACAACAATGGATATGGATTTGTACCGGGAACAATTTTCCTGTCAAAAAGCGGGAAAAAAGTATTTTTCTCTGACGAACTCTATGAGTGCATGCTCTTGTTCTTGTTTAATTGTCAACTTTATTACTGACTTAGCTGTTAGAATTAGGCTTGTTGCTGCTGGAGCCGCCATTTCTGTTTTGAAAGCAGAAGCCTGCATGCTGCATTATCAACTATAATGCAGTCTGTGATTGACTGCCTATGTGTTTGGGGTGGCAGAAAATCCAGAACTGATACAGAAAGAGAAACATCACATCATCCGGATGGTTGCAGGCTGGTGGTCTGTAGTGGTGGCTGTTTCTTTAAGTGACCAGGCTCTTCTCATGCACTGTTCATACATTTTTGGACAAACTAATGCACCAAATTTTGTACATATCCCAAATAACAATGAACAGGGAATAAGTGCATAACCAACATATTTTGGAAGGCTACGATCATGTGACCAGTGTGCTGTGGGAGAAGAGATGAAAGTGGTCCATAAGTAGTCAGGTTGGGTCAATAGATGGGTCACAGAACACAGGACTTTCCCCAGGGACTTTCCCAAGGAGACCATTGTTCAGGACCTTGGGAACTTTGAGTGAGCTCAGCTCATTTTAAGATATGTTGTTACCATGTTTCTTTTGCTAAACCCTTCCTCTGTGATTTTACATTAATTATGTAACTTCAAACTGTAGTGGGTGCATTTTCGTAGGATACCATACAAACTGCTGTATAAGGGTATGTAACGTAGTGCTAACAGTTGGTCTGTAGTAGGGGTACCACCTCTAGTCCTGGCAATGCAGTTCACCGTAATGTCTTCATCAGTGACTGATCATCACAGTCTGAACATGCTGAAGCATTGGTGGAGTGAAGTGTATGTGGAGAGCATATTTGCGAATTTGCACATATTGTATTCTTTTGCCAAGTTGATTGTCTGTGTTGATTCTCACGAGCTCTTGTTCTTGTTTATAATGATTGAAATAAAAATAAACGATAATATTTTGGGGGGCGGAGATGGATGGGTGGTTGGGACAACATGAGAAGCTTGCCTAGGGCACTAATTCTACTAGGTCCAGCACTAGTGGCCTGCACAAATCCTTTGGTATTTTTCAGAAACTCAGGGCCCATATGGGATGACTGTGGGGTTCATTTGTGTGCTTAATTTAGATTTTTTTGATGGTCTGGTTTATGTTTTATTCAGAAAGCCTTTGTTTGTATTCTAAGTGAGTCCTAATCAGGTTACCCAAAGGCTTTAAAAGCTTGTTTTCTGTGCTTCCGTTTCTTGACTTTGGCCTTTGTGTTTAATAATATGTGCCTGGTAGTGTGTTCAATGCATAGTGTGAATCAAATGCAAGGTTTAATTCCTGTGTGACACCAGATCTGAAGAAGCCATTAGGATGAATGGTGAGACAGCAAACAGTTCACTGGATTGTTTTTACTGTTATGTTGCTGCACAAGAGAGAGATTCTTAAAGGAATAGTTATACATTTCAGGACACACACTTTTTGCTTTCTTTGACAAGAGTTTCTGAAAGTGCTATCAACAATCTCATCTAACTCACAGTCCATCTTATTTGCCTAATTTCCTGAAATGTAATTAAGAACATCAAACAGATGGGGATTTGGATAGGATGATGTAAGCCTTCCAAATCAGCGATTCAATCTCTAAGTTGTGGCGTGGAAAGACAAAGTGTTGCCATCCACAATATTAGTTATACAAATCATGATCCTGTCAGAATGCTTTGCTTTTAACAGCCAGCCACTTTTATAAGTCTGTGTGATGTGAGAAGTCTGTTTTACTCATTTAAAGTGTGACACTGTGAAAAGCTGAGATCAAAGACTCAAACATGAGAGTGCAGTAACACATAAAAAGCGAAGCAGAGTAAAAAAAAAAGAAGAAAATAACAGTTATGTAGTTTTCCTGCTTCATTTGCATAAGTGTGCATACGCTTGACTAACATGCATCTCTCTCATCTTGTGCTTGCTGTGAGTAAGATCAGAATGAAGTTTGTTATAACAGGAAAAAGACTTGAAACAGAAAGTCTTTGCACTTAATATTGTATAGGTCTACTACAGCACAGAGAAGAGATGATCCCCCTGTGTAGTTATCAGTGTTTCATTCTTGTTCCCATTCTGACATAAGAACATTTCACTTATTATCTTTTCCCTGTTGCCCTTTGAGATTTGCTTCTATTAAAAATTGTGTTCGAAATGAAATGCGAAATCCCTCTTTGCATCTGTACTCTAGCCTTTTACTAAAGTCAGAGGTTTTTAAGTTTGAGACAGGATAATAGACTTTGTATCAATTCCCTAAAAGCTGTAAATTTCCAATAGTAGAAAGAGCACGTAGTAAGATTATCTAGCAACTCTTAAAAACAAATGGGACGGTCTGAGATTCTTTATTGACTCTCTGTCTTTTACCAAAGCACTGTAACTAAACAACATCAAATTCTCTGGCTTTGCATGTGGGCCTTGGTAAGTACGTGTTAGTCTTTTTTCTCCTCACTGCAAGGAAAAAAATAACTTGCAATTTCCAAAACGAGCTCTAAAGACCAAAGATTATCCAGCTAATTACATATTATCTGAGACAACAGACAGCCATGGGAGGACCAAAAGAGGCACACACTCAACCACTAAGCAGGCAATTACAATTACTATAAGTTCCACCGTTTGGCTGATGAGGAAGGTGATAATGGTGACAATCACGATGACTAACAAAGCATGCAGTAATCAGAACCAGCAACTGGGCCCTGCAGCCACAAGAAGAGTGCTAACAAGGTTCCCTGCTGAGAGACAAGACACAATCCAGGTAAAAAAGGACAGGAAGTCAAATTGACTTCATCAGGGTGGATCGATTGATGGATGTAGTACGAGTTTCAAGCAAAAAAAACGGCAGTAAGCTGTTTATGTGGTCAAAACTGGACAAATGTTAAGCTTGTTTAGCAGCGAGTTAGCAAAACGGAAACTTCTTCAATGTGAAAATGTGTAGAACTATGGTGGCCTTCGCAAAAAAAAAAAAAAACACACACACACACATAAATGGCCCTATCTAGAGCCAGAGTTTGGTTTGTCTGTTTTTTGGATACTGTAGAAACAACATGGCAGACTATGCAAGAGGATCCGTGTCAAATGTAGATATAAACAGCTCAATCTTATTCTTACCTTCAGGTGATTATAAACTAGTAATAAATATAATAATTATACTATTTTTGCCAAATGCTCCAAAATCCCACACACTGGACCTTTAAGTCCTTCAACAGGGATGTTTTGCATTCCTGCAGAGTAAAGAAGAATAAATATCTTCATCAACAAAAATCCAGTCAAAGATTTTGCTTGACTTAATTCTGCTTTATTAAAAAAAATAATCAGCTATGTCTTACTGCTATTAAACTAATAGCTAAATTGAATAATTAAGCTTGGTATTCAAAAACTAGCATAGCACTACACATGTAAAGCAAGCTCACTATCAGTTTTAGTCATACAGCCCAAGCCAAATTAGACCAATCTGGCAATTATGCACCCTGTGTGTTCACATATTCCATACACATTTTTAGCCACCTCCTTGCAGGATCGCCAAAGGCCCAATTGGCCAATTTGTATTAAAGGTCTCCTGTGGTTTTCAGCTGGTTTACTCTTAAAACATCATGCCTTACAGGAAAGTGAACAAACAAATACATTTTCTTTATTCATTTAACTCACAAGAATATATTTGAATACTGTTGAAAGCAATTTTGCTGTAATCCCTGAATTAAATTATTTCTTACACTTTTTGTAAACTTTGCAAAGACACGGTTACACATGGGTGTACCCTCAATTTGAAGAAACCTGTTTTCTTTCATACCTACTCAACGTTCTGCGCATACTTATTATCATTCAAAGCTTTTCTGACAAGTGTAGCAGTATAGTATCTTGCTTTCACAATAAACTCTTTGTACTTGGCTGGTGATTTTGTGTAGTCTGGCTGTTGAGAAGTGTTTAAAAGGTAAGCATATAACCCTTAATGGTTTAGTGAATTCTGTTTGCTTTGGGCTTTCTCTTTTGTTTTGTTATTGTTTTTTGAATGTCTGTGAAAATGTGTATTTTCATACTTTTAGAGTGGGGTTTGCATTAACAGATGACACAATAGTGGTGAAGTTCATGACAGTGTTGATGTGTTTGGTGGTGGTGAGGGGGGGTGCATTTTTTAATCAAAAATAGAGAGAAGTGCTTGACTTTCATCATCAAGAACTGAATGTGTAAAATTGAGTATGAGCAGGCAATTCCATACAGAGAGAGCAACTCTCAGTAGGACTTTTGTGCATTTAGAGTGTAAAATCACATTGCCATTCCTTCTAATGACCACTACAGGGCAGAAAGCTGACATGTATGAATGACTGATTGAGTTGCCTTTCTTTATTTTTATTTACTTTACGGCAAAGTGTATGGCAAAGTTTTGCAGGCTGCCACTTTTAAAAACTTGGGTGAAATGAAACAAAACCTGCAGCAGGTATTGACAATAGCTTGCCTGTTGAAAATTGGAAAGTTTGTAATAATTGTTTTGTATCACACCAGAAATGATTCTCTCTGACCAGTCAATGGTCTGCAGTGTTTTGACTCCATCTTGAAGTACTGGCTCAGCTCACATAGAACCTCAATCAAAATGCTATTGAAAAAAGTACCAGGAATTCTCCTTAGCTGACAAAACCTGACGGCTACATTGTCCACAATGCAACTTGACCACCATCTGTCAGACAGACTGCTAAAATAATGGCTGTATGTAGGTACTACGATGTCACCCACTGATTTATGGACTGGCATTTTAAATGTTTTTTTGGAACCCTAATGTGACCATATTTGGAGGAGAGGTTGGAGCTGTGGAAGAGCGAGGTGGATCTGACCTACATATTGTTGCAACACTTAGCAGACAGCCTGCCTGCCCTTAAATATACATAACTTTGGGCCTTTATGAAAATGTAAATGGGTTAGTTGTAAAGAAATTTTCCCCATTCAGTTGTCATGAATGTTGAAATCAGCTAGAGGCCAAAACTGTTTTTTGTACCACGCTGAAAACATTTCTGCTTTAAATTTGGGCATTTTAAAATTAACACACACACACACACACACACACACACACACACACACACACACACATAAAACAGTGATGAATTTGCTGATAACTTTAGAAAAAATGTATATTTTACTTGTTTGTAAGAGATCATAATCATAATAATATAATGTTACTTAAACAAATATACTTCCTCTGAAATGAAATGGTTTGGAGTTGAGTAAATCATTTAGGGGCATTTATGCTGTAATTATGCTATATCTGGACGCAGTATTCCCTCAATAGCTAAAAGTGTGAAAACACAGTCTGCTCACTTCATGTCATTCCACTGATTGGGAATCAATTTCCTGTCTTATTTCAGACACCATCTTAGTGGATTTGCTGTGTACCTGATCGTGACAGAGTTTCAGGAGCAGAGCTCTATTTAATCAAGTGACTCACTTCACTCTGATCACAGCATCTTGCCTCACTAATCTGTACCTCCTAATTTGATCATTCACATCCACTCCAGTGATGCAGTAGTAAATATAACTCTGACCTTCAGTTGGTGGTCAGGAAAACAACCACCACTATAAAAAGAGACAATGTCAAGGCACACTCTCCTTTTTTGGCTGTAATGCATGGCTGTCAGGATAGGTGGGCTGGGCTTACCGAGGGGTGGAGCCTGTGTGAGTCTGAAGGAGGGTGGATGGAAATAATTAAGATGATTCAGACCAGGTGTGTAGCCTCAGTTGGAAAGAGATGTTTTCTAGGTGCCTAGAAGAAGACGGACAGTGGTGTTTCCTCCTTTCTCCATAAAATTTTGTTTTTTTGTCATTGTCCACATTTTCTAATGTCTAACTGAACTGTCAGCTGAGTGCTGAAGCAAAGCAGTGCTGGAGAGCGAGCTGATCAAGTGACAGCCTACGGCTCAGGGCTGGGACAGCCAGACAACAGGTAGGTCCACATCCCTCACCCCTAACCTAGCATGGCGGCCTAACACTCTTAATATACGTATGAAGAGGCAAGCTTGTAACCTTATCATGATTCCCAATCATGATAAGGTCCCATCACAGAATAGCTAATCACACCAACTTGTAGGCTACATTATGCATAAGAGTACATGCAAGCTGCAAAAACACTTGAGTGTAAAGCGTATATATTCTTTTCAAGGACCCTTCTTGTATTACTTCTCCTAATGGATCTCTTTTCTTCATCTCTTCAGGTATCAGTAGAACTGTGTTAGCTCTTCACAACAATGCAAGGTGATGTCATACATCCATTTGCAACCAAGAGCTGGGATCTCTGCCCAATGTATTATGCAAATGTACATGTGCATTCAGTTTTTAATTCAGCTATATCTATCTTGTCCTACTGAGTAGACTGATGACAGATCAGTGCGAAACAGAAATTACACAAACACAACCTCCCTGACTGTGCTCCTTCTGCTCCCTATTTCTCTGTTTGTGAAGAGTCAAGGATGATATGTGAATCCTTGCAGCCCAGATGGATCAGTAGGTGGTCTGAATAGACCTGAGCTTTGCTGTTGCTTTGGAACCCCTGGTGAGATGAAGGACTCTGTTTATTGAAAAAAAAGCACCTTTGAAAGGTGGCTGACATCATGTCTACCTGCTGTAAAAAAGACTTGCATCAGGGAGATGTCTCACCTCTCTTTTGTCAGAAGTCTCCTGAGTATTTTGAATATGTGCTTGTGGCAGTGTGTCCTAACAGGTCTTTTTTTCCTCTCTTTTTTCCTGGGAATCAGATTTTCTCTTTAATAAAACAAATCCATACATGCCTGTACAGCTTGTCTGTAAAACACACAGCAATGCTGAGGAAGGCAAGTACATACAGCAAAGACTTCCATTTGCTCCCGTATGCATCTTGCAAACATGACTTCATCTGCCCTGTGCTTTCTGTGACAGATGCATTGTGCCTCAAGGAGTTCTCTGTAGCTGTCACTTTGTGTGCTCTACCTCCCCCTATTGACAGTGATACACACCTGCAAGCCTCTGCTGGTGCTGTCCATCACAGATCATAAATGTTATGTAGCAGCACTCTGGAGAGGGCATGACTTAATAAACAGAGAGATGAGCTATGACCAAGCTTATAAATACAAATATACAGTATGTGTGACTAATGAATAGAACGCCACCCACGCGATTCAGTGTGGATATTTCTCTGAGGAGCTGAGGATAAAAAAGGATGAAAAATAGACTAAAATGTTTTTCTTGTTCAATCAATAATACATTTTTATGTATTACACACATTACAGTCAGCAAGGACCCTGAGTGCTGATGAAATGTTTTTGCCTAGAAAAATCCATGCTGCTTTAATTTAATTCCCACAAGCTCATACTTTACACACAGGTATGAAACACACACGCACACACACACACACACACACACATACACATGCAGTGAAAGTGTGGTGTGAAGCGTATCTTCATTTCTTGTTATTGTATTCATTTGTTTGTTGTCTTTACAACTTATTTTAAAATTAATAAGCTTCTGGGGTACACTGATGAAACACATATTCACACCTACTGTAATGGGGACTTTCACATATAAATGAACGTCTGTTTAATTTGAGCCTTTGCCAAATGTGTTCACACAATACTGATTGAGCTTAATAGTTCTCTGTGTTCCGTCATACACTGGAGTTGTAGTGTCTGATGTCTTTGGCTATGGAAGTGATGTGTTTTATGCCAAGCAGCAGGGCAGATGCGTCCTCAGCTGATGCCATCCAGCAGCACATCAGGCAGACACAAACGGTGGCTTTTGGCATCACGATGTTGTGCTGTATGCACTGCAAAACCCAAAGGATTGGTGGAGTGTAGCTTACAGGATCTAATGATTATACCTGTCTTCCCAGTAGAAGACTAGGGATTAATCTGTGACAAAATATTACAAACAACTCATTGGTCATCCACAAACCAATGGATAACTGCTGCAGTTTTTAGGTGAGTTTTCTTCTGCACTGTGCTCTTAGCTTGCAAAACTTATACAACCAATGTGATATTACAGAAAATGGCTGCATTTGTTGGACCTCAGACATCTGAGCCAAAGAGATTAAACGTGATGGATTTTCTGTTCTCACCCATTTAGCATGCTTGTGTCCTTGGTGGGTGTACCATTAACAGTTGACTTAGACGAATAAATGCCCACGCACAGACGCAATGAAATAAACTGCTCCAAGAAAAACACAAATATATGCTGTGAGTAGGCCCTTGAGAACCTTCTGAGAAATTATACATTTATTTTTTAGCCTTTAATTGGCTGCCACAAGTGAATGTATCCCTGTGTTTCTTTGCTTTCATTTGGTTGTCCATATGACTCCTTTTCCAAACCAGTGACAGCAATGCAGTGTCCATCCAGTGGGCCGATCTGATCTTTAGACACTGCAATCAAGGTACTGGGGTGAGACTGGTAGAAATGATAACAATAATTAAATAAGCTGAGCTTCCTCTAGTGTGTCTCACTGTGTTTAATTATGAATCATAAATTTCACACAGGCACCCTAAGACATGTGTTCCAAGAGAACATAGACACACCTGCTCGTTACTGGCTGTAACATCCAGGCAGTTAAATTTAATCGCGTCGTGTGTCAGGCATGACTGCTATCAGGGACGACCAAAGTGGGAATAAATGAAAGAGAAGGCTGCATTATAATTTTGCAGAGGAGGGTGGAAGAAGAGCAGTCCTTAAACTATATATTCTGCCATGGATCACAGACCTGCTGAGGACCCTGCAGTACTCAGTCAGTCTTGCCCATTGTCGGAGTGTCAGTCTGTGTAATTGTATGAACACAAATACAGTATGTGGGTGTGCATATGTGAACATTTGTTCTGAACTGCTGAATGTAAACTGGAGAGTTGTTTTGACAGTGAAGCTGAGCTTAGAGGAATAACACTCAGCCTGTGTGTCAGAGATCGCTCTTAATTACCTTCAATCTGAGCACCACTGTTTGTTTCACAGACTAATGACTTAGATGGGGATTAAGCACTTGGCACTGTGCTAATTAGCCTGCTAGCACTCCCTGGGCATCTCAACGTGAGCCTCGGAAAAAAAGCCATCAGCCACAGGAAGGCACTGTTAGTTTTTTTGACCTCCCTCGCTAACATACCTACCACACTCTCTCCCATCATTCAAACAGGTGCGGGGGAGATGTTAGGTGGACACTGTATAGAGGTATATGTATAAGGTATAGTACATAGTGGTCAAGGAACAGCATGCACAGGTCAGTTGAGGAATAATTGTTCAGGTTCAGGTTCAGCCCCACATAGATAGTATTTTTTTCATCTTTAACATTTTGATATATTTATGTGCTAATCATGTGTTTTTAATGTTAAATCCTAATCTGAAAAGAAACATATTAGTATAGCTTTACAATGACTTCACCTGTGCTTTAGCCTTTTGTAAATACTTGGTACCTTTCCCCAAGCCCAAAAATTTAAATGTTATTTAAACTTTACTTAAAAAGTGTTCCGCAAAGTCATTCATTTCCAATAATTTCTTGATTAAACTAACATTAATGATATTCTTTTTCAGCAAGTCAGCACGTTATTCCCCAGATCTACTTTGCCTAAACCAATCCAACAGCATCCAGTCAAGTTGCAGGAAAGAACCATGATGAACTACTGCAATTTTCATGAGCAGCATCTGAAAAAAATTACACCAAAGATAATTGCGTTCACATACAAACATGGTGGTCTTTGAAAAAGAATTGCAGTATGCAAAATGTACAGGTTGAAAATTATAGATGGAGAGGCAACAACTTCCAACGTTGTTCAATATTTGAAATTAAACAAGGAACTGTAAGCTGAAGCTAATATTAAAGTGATAGTTCAGGATTTTTGAGGTGGGGCTTTATGAGATACTTATGAGTGGTCAGTGTAATACATACAGTGGCTGGCGATCAGCCCCCAAAGCTTAGCATTACCATGCTGTAGAGAGGGGTTGATATCAAAAAGTATTTCAGAGACTTTAAAAATGGCCTACCTGAAAAGTATTATATCCATCCAAGTGGATGCTGTATTGAGAGTGTTTTTAGCATAAAGTGTTGTTTCAGTTGGATCACGTAACAGCTGCTAACAGCACTTTCTGACCCAAACAGCTGACCGGTGGTGAATGAGAAAAATAGTACCAAGAAAAAGGCTGTGTTATGGCAAGGTAAAGCGATGAAAATGCTCTAAATATAGTGTACATCTAGACTGATATTGATTTCTTTAAGAAGGCCTTTTTTAAAGTACTTAAAGTATCTAAAATACGTTTTGATATAAACCCTTGTAGGGTTTTTCAAGGTTCTACAAACATTTCTCATTATTTTGTTGTTAAAATGACATTAGGGGAGTACATTAAGACTCAAAACTCAAATTTTAGCATGTGAGACTTGAATTGGGACTAGACTGCTTTGACCTGGGACTTAAGTGCAAATACTTAAGTCTTACTTGTGAAGAGAGTTCACAAGTCTTTTCAAGAGAGTGACTTGATCCCACTTCTGGTTGTAAAAAGTTTCCTTTTAAATACAGTATTATACAATTACAGGTCTACATACCAAAATTGTACACTGTACCTCAAAGTAGGTAAACTACTACTTGAGTAAGTATACTTACTTTTTTTCCTCCTTCATTTGATGCAGTTGAGCTGCATTTTTTTATATGAAAGGTGCTATATAAATAACATCAAATGCTACTGTTTTATGATTTAAATAATATTTTACATTGGCTTAATATATCAATGTGACAGCGAAAAGAATAACACACTCGACAGGGTGTAATAATTTAACCCAGCAGAAATTTAACTCAGTTTCCGTTATTCAACACTGATTAAATTCTGCATCAAAAAATTCAAACTGTTGTTTCATTTGATTTGAAATATTTCTTATTATTACTATCAGAGCTCTGCAATAAAGCATTAATGAGAATTCGGTCCAAATCAGTCAGACTGATGAAGAATAATAGAAAATTGTTCAGGATGAGGTTGAGGTTGAAGTTTAAGGTCCATCGCAGTGCTCATAATAACAAGGTTATATTAAAATGTTACTCACATACTAGCAACTTTTTCATGATCAAATACAAAAATGGTAATTAAAATGTCTTCTTCTCTCTCAATCTTGTGTTTGGTTCTCATATCCCAAGCCAGCTGCTTTCTGAAATCTGCAAATAATTAACATTCTCTGTAATCACGTTTTCTAAACATAATAACATCAGCATATACCAAGCTTGTCCTACATTGTTCAACTTCACAAAGAAATACTAAGAAAGAAAGGAAAAACATTTCCTCATTCGCTTCAGTTCTTTGATTTAATTACTGCAGTGCTGTAGTCTGACCCTCAGGAGAGCCTATGGATTAAGCATCATAATTAAGCAAACCCACAAAAAAAAGTTGTGGCACCCACTTAGAATAGTAAGACCCAAAGATCAAAACTGCAGGGCTTAATTAAGCAATCAAGTCTTATTTTTTTCTTTTTTTTTTTTTTACATCTTCTTATTGATTTGCATACTGTTTTCCTGTCTGAAAAATAATTACCTATTTCTGTTCTCTATTCTTTCTTCCAATTAAATTTAAATAGTTACCTGTAAGCACACTTCTTAAAGATAGGTAGTCTGCTTTTCTTGTGATACATTAGTGTTTATTGCTGAGAAAAACAATGCAGATGAACACGCATAATCCTATTTTTCACTCTGCCAGCATGCAGCACTTTGGGGCCTGTGGAGCCATTTTAATTAGGCAGAGATTTCTGAGCTAATCGTAGACAAAAATGGTATGTTTTTAATAAGTTAACATGGCCTATATGGTATATTCACAAAGCTAATCAATGTAGAAACATGCTGTAGTCACTTTTAGGGCAAAGTGGAGCAAAACTGCTAAACCAAGGTGAATAAGTCATGTGCTTCCCTGGGAGGAGAAAAGAACCTTCAAATAGGAATGTTACTTTTTAGCAATTTGTTTCCCTACAGGAAATGTTAACTTAAAAATTCAATGAAATATACAATATACTGTAGTATATTTAAAATGACATTTCACAAAAAAGTACAAAGCAAATTTTAATTGGTTGATTGATTACTGTTCACTATTTGTCTAATTAACATCATAGTAATTTAAAGATTTCTGTTGATATATCATACACAAGTGCAAATAAAAGCAAGTAGTACACTCCAGGTATTTTAACCATTGATTTTAGTGCTATTTTACTGTTGTAAAAGCACCAGTCATCTTTTAACGTAAACAATAAAGCCCAGACTTTCACCCGGGCTTGGGCTGTTTGCTTCCCTGAGGAACGTGGAGCCAAATCATGATGTTTTCTTCTAAATCTAACCAAGTGCTTTTGCTGCCTGAACCTATGAACTTGCTTGTGTTGCACAAGGAAGTAAATATAAATACAAGTGGTTTTAAAGATAATGTAAGCTTATTTTTGAGACTGTATGCATATAATGAGCCGAAACAGTATCTGTCCTGTGAAAACAATTTTTTTTTTTTTGAAGAGACACAATGCATTTAACAAGGTTAAATTGACACGCCGTCCCACAACATCCACAACAAGCTCAGGAGGATACCAAGCACATAATATGTACTGAATACTGACCAAGTGGTGATATTTGACGAGTTGGGATGAGAATGAATTGGTGGGACACATTCACAGACTTGACTGCGCCAGCTTGCGGCTGGACCATCTTCCACAACAAAAAACAGAGTAGTTCAGTTTACACACGGGATACCATTACTCCACAACATTTTTAGGCTACATATCAATAGTGGTATTTATGTTCAAATGTCATATACAGTGCTTTGTTGCAAAACCTGGTTTACGCTTGGCCTCAAACTCCTGGGACTATCCTCAGGAATACAGTAAACAACTACAAATTGTTTCTCGCCTTGTGGTGATATAAGAGCAGATGGACTCCTCCTCTCCACCCCTACTGGTGCATCCTACGGCAAAAGAGCCATCAGTATAAAACTCTAAATATGAAATGATGGGCTAAATCTGAAAATCTGAGGCCTGCTGTGCAGAGAGTGAGTATGAAAGGTTCGGGGTGTGGTGCCCAGTGAGCTTCCTTTCTGTTCTTCAGCATTTCCACCACAATGCTCTGGAGGAAGTCAAACTGCACTACCTGTCAATTAAATAGTCTGTAATCCTGGAAACCATGCTGCTGTCCACCTGCTTCGCTTTGACATTCACCCTGAGAGGCCTGATGATCATGAAAGCAGTGCAATCAAAGAACATGATAGCCATCATACGACCACCTCTCTGGGTGGAATAAAGCACTGTGGAGCTGCTACGTGGTGAAATTGTTCCCAGTCCATTATGGTACTCCAGCTGAAAAGAATACATTACATTTGAATGGAATAGAATGTATATATTTTTATACTCTGATAATTATGGTTTGATGTCATTTGACTTGGCCTATTCAGGGTTAACCTGAAAAGGTGAAAAGAACAAATCAACAATGTTGCTGTTCGAATCTTTCATCTATCTATCTGTATTTGTGAGGCTTAGAATTGATTCATTTATTCTTTACTTTTTTTGTCATTTGTTCCCTGCTGCCTTATTTCTACAAAACCTGCACACTCTTATCAGTAAATCATGGACTGCTAAGTCTAACCTTCCTTTCTCAGCATTCAACAGCAGCACAGCAGGAAAACAGCAATCAAACACATCATTTCAGTAGTGTTTTCTCAGAAGAACTGTTTGTTCACTGAAGCTGGAGATTTCTGTGGCTGAAATGGCACCGAGGACTATGTTACTAAATATTACAATTATTTTTGAGAGGTGAATCACTCGATGAGTGTCACTTTGCAGATTACGTATTTCATATACGTAATTCTTTAAGGACACATACCAGAGTCCTTGCAAATTTTAACCAAGTTATTCTACATCATGCAAACTGCAAGCCATGCTCCAAACAATAACCTACTTCAGAGTTTTTCAATACCCACTATTGCAATCAGTGATTTGCGTTCATTTCCACAAAGTATGACACTTACTTGCTTTACTAATTGATTACCAAACTCTATTGTGTTTGCATCAGCTATGTTTTTGTTGTTGCCTGTTAATACATTTTTAACTATTCTTCTGTGGACAGAATTGGTCATTGAGACATAGAATCTCTTAAGGTTATTGATTCCTGGCACAAATACACAGAACCACATATAAACACACTGGACAAAATTGCTATACCAAAAACTAGACTTGTTGTGCCTGTGTACAATTGTGTGTGTATGTGAGTCTGTATGTTTGATTATTAAACCTCAGGAAGGTTTGAGCATATATTTCTGTGAATTCAATGTCACCCGTGAACACATTTGCCTCAGTCCCTCTTTCTGCTCCCTTTACACAGGCACAATGACGCCTGTCTGTGAAGAAATACATTCAGTTTTTTTTTCTTCCCTTATCTTCAAAATTATTATTTTGTCTCATCAAAGCCAGCCCCTCAGTTAAATCCAATCCTGTAATAGACTTATTATGTGAGCGCACCAAGGTGGTGAATTCTATTTCTGGCTCTTTCTGTGAAATTCATATTCATTAATCAGAACCTTCTTTGAAGCTTTAGAAATGCAGGTGACTTTCACTGCAGCAGCAGGCACGAGGATTACATGCGGCACCTTACATTGGATTAGGCGGTATGAACACACAGACATATACTCTATATGCGTATATATATTCTCATTACATTTTCATTACTCGGGAGATATCACATCGACAAGGGGATCAATAATAGAAATTTGTACTATCTGCTTAATTTAAGCTCGGGGGAAAGAAACATAAGTGCTACAGGTACATTTGTATTCTACATACACTACAGACTGTATCAGCAGATAAGGGGTCATTAAAATGCTTGAAGATCAATCAAGACTATAATTACTTATTACCAAATGGTACTTTTCAAGTAATTGTATGTATTAGCAGAAAGGTTAGGGTAACTGATCATTGTTGGGAACTTTTTGCCTTCATTTGTTACTCAGTTTGTTTTCACAGTTGCTGGCTGAGGTCACTTCAAGTGTTTCTCTGCTCATCCATGAGGTTCCATCAGTTCTACTAGCAGGTGCGAGGTATCTAGCATTTAAACCTCATGGGAAGTTGTTCACACAAGGATGTTAGATGATCAGAGTGGACTATCATGTACTGTTAGATCTCATCTTGGTAGATGGTTATGGTGTGAATTGCTGTGCAATAATCTGGAAAGTGATGACATCAAAGATTGATGAGGATGGGTGTGATGTCCTGTCCTGTTAGGCTAGGCCGGTGGGTTTGTTAGAGAGGTAAACTGATTACCAGCTAGGACCTTTCACCAAGCAATATCGTAGAAAAAAAAAATTAAATACATTGCCAATGACCATTTAGCAGATGCAGAAACATTCAGCCTTGGCTTGATATGTTAATTAATAATATTTCCTCATTATGTTGACAGAAAACCTAATTCAGGCAGAATTATTTCCTCTTCAAATGTATTAACTGCTGCAGATACTAAATTATATTATTTATAGAGGACAGAGTTGATCTGTCAGAATTTTCATGACCTCAATGAACTCATTAAATCCAGTGTGAAATTTTAAGGTAAAAACACACCAGTCAGTAGAATTGTTAGATGTTATCACACTATGCCAATGCAGACGTGCATTACATTAGGTAAGTGATAGAAATATTGTTATTTACAACTGAATTCCATACTGTGCGTCTCATATACCATACATATATCATTACATTTTTTGCTGTGTATTAACACTTCAGCATACAGCATGCTACATGATAACAGGCAAATATCACTCATATCAATCAAGAAAATCAAATTTTTATGCGTGGACACCCCCTAGGTGGTTTATATAGAGGATTCACCTGTAAACAGTGTAGAGAACAAAGTCCGTTAAAGTAGAACAGTAAACCAGGCTGGAAGCTGCCAAATGCAAAAACTGCAATTTATTATTTGCTCAAAGGCAATAAAGAATATAAGGTGCCAAAAACAAACGCAAAAAAGTTACAGTCATAGTACCTAGAAAGACTTGTTTCTCTTTTGTTTGATGCTGCCGGAGGAAGAATGCTGAGCCTGTAAGCGTATGATTTATTGTTCCATGGATAAAATCCAATTACATATATAAGAATTCTAACAGCTTTAAATTTAAATGGGCATTTTTCTCCAGTTGCCTATTATATGTAGCATCCAAAAAAGCAATAAAGGTGGTGAGAACTGGAATGCAGCGAAGGACTGTAGTGTTGTGCTGCAGTATGCAGTATGCCATATGTGGCAAATTTTTATTTATGTATTTATTTTACAGTGTGTTCAAAAATGTTTCGGACTGGAGGGCTTTTCCCATTTTAAGCTGAAGCCCTTTTGTAGCCCCCTCACTCTAATTTCTCATAAAGTCATAGTCAAACATTTCCAAGTCACTGTCAAAAGAAGATAACAGGCTGTCAGTTTTTTTTTAAATAAAAAAGTTGGGTACCTCGACAATTCCACTAATAGACACTAATAGGGATTGCAACTATAGACTTTGAATGCGCCCCTTTTCAAGCTATCATATGTCTTGTTTTGTACCTTCCTTTTCTCTTAAACTGTCTGAACGTTTTAGTTTATGCCAAAAAAGTAGATGACAACAAAACACCAGGTAATAAATATATTTATTTATTACCTATAAATATATATATTTATTAATTTCACAATTGACGCTACAGCTTGCCTCCTTTGCCACGCTGTCTGTGGGAAGGCAGCGAGTCCAGGAAACAAGGATTGAGACTCGGCCCAGTGACCTCGGTTTGGGGCGTCGACTAAACTCCGCTCAGACCAATCGGAGTTCACGGTGAAACTTTGTAAACAACTCTCACGCTGTTTTAAAGCTCTTCCGCTGTATTCACTACGAAAAAAGCGCGACGGTGCTACAGCCAAGGGAGCCCAAAGTGCTAAAACAGGTAAGACAAAAGTGTGTTTCCTCGCAATTTTTAATAAAACCTGTGTTTGTAAGCTGTGTGCGCGCGCGCGCCGAGCATTCGTGTAGTGTTCTCGTGACTCGTAGTAGTAGTAGTCGTAGTAGTAGTAGCGGTGCTCGTGCAAAACAGCTGTCATGTAGCGTAACAAAGTGAGGACGAAAAAATGGAGGGGTTTTGTAATAACTGTAAAAGCATAAGCTACACAGTGAAGCGGTCTTGTAACATAACGTTAGAGAATGAACCGAGAGACGTCGCTACTGTACAGTAAAAAGTGAAATTCCCGTCTACTCAAACACTCAAAAAGTCTCTGTAACACTGTCTTAAGGTTTGACTGTTACATCACGGAAAGATTCATTGGTGTGTTTGATAGGCGTCTTAAAACACGTTATCTGAAAATGAGAAATCCACCTCAGTGGAAGTTTTATGCAAAACAACAACAACAAACCAAAAAATACTGTAGAGTTTTGCTTTCAGTTGTGCCTCCCTTTTTATTTTTCGTTTTCCAGGAGAGGTGAATATTTCTCTGAAGTAGAATATATACAGAGAACTTAGTGGTTTAAACTTAACAAGCCTTTGGTTGATTTTCATTAAGCGGGCTAATGATGGAGCAGAGTTCACTGAAAATCACTCAGCATTTGCACAGTGACTGATTGAGACAGACCTGTTATTAGGCAGCTGAGCAGTCTCTAATGTGTCAGAGTGGTGATAAGTGAAGTTATCGTGAATGGCTTTAAGTAGGCTATAAGACAAGAAAATTTGACAATCTATTGACTCAGCAGGTAGACAGTGACAGGAGACTTCATGTTAAAGCGTTCAATTATGTTTTAAAAGCTCCTCGTCATGTATAAAGCAATTACAAAGCATGTTAATGACAGCCTTTTTCCCCCTGCATTTTCTCTGTGTGTGTGTGTGTCTCATACACTCCAACTCACTCTGCCACTTACTCTCTCACTAACTCACAGATTTTAAGTTTCTGTTTAGTTTAAGTAAAGCATTTCTGTTCTTGTCTCTGAGCTCCAGTGGTGCTGAAAGTGTACTGCACTGTAGATGTGCCATGTTTTGCTGCCTGCTGTTTTACTATCCGTCTGAACAGCCTACTATAGGCTACAAAAGTCTTCATTCTGAACGGATGTGGGCACAGCTTTCGTTGTGGAACGTCAACATCTGCACGCTCTGTGTTTCCTCAGCACGCCCACATCAGCTGAAGGAGGGGTTGAGGAAGACGGGGGAGGGAAAAGCTTCCTGTCAGACTGACTGAGAAAGTGAATTGGCTGAAGTTTTGGCAGCTCTGGCTTGGTTGTGTGTGTGTGTGTGTGTGTGTGTGTGTGTGTGTGTGTGTGTGTGTGTGTGTGTGTGTGTGTCTGTGTGATGGTGGAGCAGAGGATTGACTTTAGATGTGCAATCATGACTTTCCGCACTGTAACTTCACTGGAAATATGACACATTTCTTTTAAGTACATTTGTGGTTTGGACAGTTTGCTGAGTTTATTTTGTTTTTATTGTACCATAGTCTTTGTTAGTGGGTTTCTATTTAGAGGAAATGTGTCTCAGCTCCAGCAGTCGCTACTCTGTCACTATTAGACTAGCAGCTTTCAGTAAAAGCTTAGTAGGTGGTATATACTCAACTACAAAAGTCCTTGGACTGTGAAACACTTAGTGGTATTTTAGGCTCGGTTGCTGGCAGCTTTCGGCCTCTTGATATTGTTTTGGATGTAAACTGCAAAGAGAAAAATGAGTGGTTAGGAGGGATCGCTGAATAGGTTTCACAGTCAGCTGTTTCCTCTAAACTGGTGATGTTGCCTTTTTAAGATCGATAGATGCAATTGAAAGTGAAACAAAAACAGAAAAGACTTTCAAAAATACTCTACCAAAGTATTTTGTTATGTAATCATTTATCAAAAACATAATTATCACTATCATTTCTCTCTGTTACTGAAGATCGAAGTGTGGAAATACTGCAGTTTCCAGCTTTAAGAGGTTCAGTGTGTAGGATTAAGAAGGAAATACTGGATAAAATGGAATGTAATATAATAAGTATGTTTTCTTTAGTATATAATCACCTGAAAATAAGAATATTTGTGTTTTTGTTGTCTTAGAATGTGCCATTTAAACCCAGGAAACAGGTTCTTGTCTAGACAGATCACCATGTTGCATGCACTGCTTTTTGATTTTTTTTATAGAGTTTCCCAGAACAGACAAACCAAACAATTGTTCTAGATAGGGTGAGTCACCTTTTCACATTTTTGTGATGGCCTTGGTAGTAGCTTGTGTGACAAGAAAGTTGGAAGAACACAGTTAAAAAAAAAAAAAAAATTAAACATGCAACTACTTTATTCTGAGTTTTTAGCAGTTTAAGTGGGTCCATTTGTTTTGCAGAGGAAGAGACTTCTGCAGCTCAGCTCCCAGTAAAAACCTCCTGAATGTCTGAGAGAAAATATTTGAGCAGAAATAAGCAGGTGCTGGGTTAGTGTTCGATTTTTTTTGATATGCCAAACAGCATCAGAGAAAAGCTGATATGTAATGTGAAACTGCTTATTCAGTGTTTTTACCACTGTTTTTATTGCCGAGTTCCCTTTGTTTTTGAGAGGAAGAGACCTCTGAATAATGCGACTTCAGGTAAAAATCTCCTGAAAACTGAGGGAATACTAACCGGGAGAAGTTTCAGCTGGTTGCAATTTGCAAGCCTCACCACTAGATGCTACTAAGTTCTCTCAAATATTACACACTGTTCCTTCAAATGTGGTGACCAGTTTCCACAAATTGTTTTCGATTCCTCTGCTGTTGCTTTGAACTGCAAAATGGATGCAGTTATATGATAAATAAAATAAAAAAATGCCTATGATCAATATGCCTTTGCAGTTACAAAGTCAGCCCACACTTCTCACTTGGCTATTTGTGGCCATTTTTTCTTTTAGCTTGTTTCACAAGTTGTGAGAGATGACAAGTCACGTTGTCATGTAAAAACTCCAAGTACACCACTGATCAGTCCAACATACAACTAATAGACTCAAATAAACCTTTGTTGTTGTTGAATCTTATATCAACAGCTGAGCTGGCAAGAAGAAGTGTAGTTACTTGAACACTAACATATTTGTCAGAGAAAAATATTTTTAGATCTAATCATGCATACTGTGCACATTGATTTTTTTTAAAACTGCTGTTGGAGTGCTGAAAATCCAAAACTTTAACCTGCATGTCAGTTATCTCAAAAACCGATGACACCTTGCAGGCAGGCGAGAAGTGTTTGTTTTCATGTTGAGCTTCCCTCACAGCAAACCGAGTTCTCGTCTAACATGAAACACACTGACGTCATCACTTCCTGGCACGCTTCCTAAACTCAAACAAGGCGTATGTCAGCTGTGACAGACAGACCGCTTTGTTTTGGTGGTTTGATTTCTTTAAATGCACAATGCAGTTGTGCTGAGAAGATGTCATAGTTTTGATGAGAAAGAGGAGTGAATTTATTTGCTTTACTGGCTGTTAATGTTATAGGAGTACAGAATGTTACCAAAAATATATGAATAAAATATGGCTGAGAAATAAAAAGAATATGACTTCATTTATAGAGATTAGTGTTTATTCATGTAGTCACCACATTTCAGCATCAGAAGAGTTGCAGTTGGGTTTAGGACCAGGTTGCCACATCATAAGTACAAAGAAAACAAAATATGCAAGTGAAAATGTTTCAGTGATAAACATCAGTTTCCTCCTTCACAGTTCTTTTTACTTGTATGATTTTGACTCATTCCATGAGTCAAAATGCTTCTCTAACCATGCCTACATGCAGCATGATACTACTGTGGGCTTGGGTGGTATCTATGTTTATGCCTTCATACCTTCCTGACATTTCACTGGTCTATACGGTACATGATTGTAATTGTGTGTGGTGCCCATGCCACTCCCTGTTTAAAGTTCGCTTAGCTTTTTCAGTCTAACACATAACCAAATTAAACTCACAAAATGTCAAGAAGGGATTAGTAGAGGTGTAACAATCCATCGATCTGCATCAATATATCGACAAAATGAGCAACGATCAGTTAACATCGATGCAAAGTGTAAACATCGATCCATATCACACTTTTTCGGGCACGCCCTTATTTTGAAATTCTGTGTCACCGTCACACAGCGTCCAGTAGATGATGTCATGGCGAGCAGCAGAGAGCAAGATGATGAGGGAAATGCTTCACTATAATACATCCATGGAATAATGCTGTTTGATTTGGAATAAATCATCAGTGTGAAAATGTTTGGTTTTCGGAGGCACTGTGAGTCACAGACACGCACGTCATATGTAAACAATAGCCAAACTGTGTTTTTAGTTTTAGGAAAAAGATCATGGCTTGAATTAAAATGAAAACATTTTTTTCCCAGATAGCATTTTTGAACAGAATAAGCCAGTTTGAATTATTTCCAATTATGTGTATGTTGTTTTTATTTTTTATTTTTGGCCAAAAGCAAAGAAAGGGGTGGCAGCTTCCCCTATAATCGACTGTGTAAAATGAGCGTATTGGCCCATATTGATCGCAGGCCCCTAAATTGATTTAACATCGCCACTCAGGGACTGTTAGTTTATGAGGGGAGAAGAGGTGATGCAAAACGTGTAAGGCATTTAAAAAAAATTAAGCACTGGGGAGGTACTTGTGTTTTTTATTTTGGCCTATGTGAAGGACAGTTTTAGGTAACGCATATTGATAAATTAATCAAATATCCATTTCAGAGTACACTATATTTGAATATTTGCTCCGCTTTACCTCAACAATAGCTGATTGAGGCAGCAGTAGAACAGCAACTCTGCCATTCAGTGAAGTAAAATGTCAGTAAGGGCAAGGTAAAATGGTGAAAATACTCTAAATATAGTGTATATTTAAACTGATGTTGACTTTTTTTAGATGGCTTAAAACTAATCAATTAAGGCAGAGTTTGCTTTGCACTGTTTCATTATATGTACGTGCTGTGGTGGTTTTCTACCCAAAAGTTTATTGTAAGTAAACATTGTAAATCAGTTTATAGCAACTAGCTGAAAGGAGCATATCCCCACTCACAATGGTGGAGTTGAAGAAATCAATTCTTCCCCGATGCTTGTCCAATTAAATGGCTTAACTGAGTTATAACCGTAGCTCCCCATAACTGTGCATGTAAACCTACTGACTGTTAGCTGTGACTAACAAGGACTCTATGGGCTCCCTTCGCCTGGGCCCTCGAGAGTCTAGGATCGCTCCTGTGGGTGACTACTGGCATGTTTTAAGTGCAGCAGAAAGCAGCAGAAGGAGGAGGCAGAGCAGTGTCAGATTGTTTGTGCGGATGTGTCTGCTATAGAATTGGACCAAGATCAACTTTGAGATTTTGCGGCTGCTCTGCAGAAAGAAAATCCTGGCTTGGTGATGCTCATTGTGCCGGCTAAGTACTGTAGGAATGCAGTTACATGGGTTACACATTAAAGCATCTGTGTCAAATGAACTTTCGGTTATATTACAGCCTTTCGTTTATTCATATTCAAGCTTTAACATAGCAGGTCAGAGGTTGTTTTTATGTTTGATGCTTAAAAAAAATCATATATATTAAGTGTGCATAAATTTATATCTTGCTTAGCTGTTGCAAGAAAATGTGCCTCTTTCACTCCGCTAATGCCAACCAAAACAGCTGAAACATTGATGCATCGACTATAGCACTGCTGTTATTGCTGTAGACTTTATGTACTGTATTTGTTTACTCAAATTCCCAGCTTTGCATCGTTAAAAGTAGCACAGTATGTGCCTTTGCCTGCTCACTGAGGCTTGTCTTGTGTTTTTTTTATGTGATCAGTGAAGTAAAAACTTTTTTTTTCTTTTTTTGCAGTGGTTACTGTAAAGCTCAGTAAGTCAAACTTAACAGCTGTTTTAGGATGTGTCTTGTTGTCTGATAGGTATATCAGCTACTGACACTGCGGTGTTGTGGCATTTAAAAAAATCCCCTGTGTGCATACATCAAATTGTGTCAGTGTATTTCCCAAACATATGCTTATGTCATGAAGTCTACCGCAAAGAGGTCTTTTTTTTTTTAAAGTAGTGAGCAGCTCCACTTCTTTTAAACTTATTTGTTGTTCTTGTAAACTTATCTTGTAAATGATCTCTACACCCTTCAGATACAGTGTATTTAGATCCACACAGGTAACACGTACACACACTTAAATAGATTGACATAGATATAGCTAGATTGATTCAGTCTCAGAAATGCTGTTGTGGGGGAAAATTCCCCTGGTTTCCAGAACTATTTCTTGTAACAGACTCTGACGTTTCTATAAACAAGTGTTGCTGTTATCATGGTAAAATGAGGAGAATTTCTTTGTAAATGTTCAATTTGTTTTGATAGAAGATGTGATATTAAGACAAGATAAATTACTACTATTTTTTACTATGGGCAGTACATCATTATGAAAACATCACAAAGAGCTTTGGCTCTTTGTTTTATGTGTTCCAGGACTGTTTATTGGAACAGATTCAAGGTCTCAGTACAATGTTTCACTCATCTTGGGATTATCAAGCAGGACTGGAACAATGTCGACTTTTACTTTCACTGCAGAAGGAACTGTATTGGATTAAGCTTACCCTTGAGCTGTTTGGATTTTCACTGCTTTTTTCAGCTGTTTGTTGACTACTCAGAGAGAGAATGTGGCAATGATGTCTATCCAGGGTGTAGTTCATATATGATAAAACTCTGACCTCTAGTGGTCAGGAAAGGCTGTGCAATAAAAGTCATCCCGTGAATATGAAGTATGACTGCATCTCTGCTGAATCATTTGACAAGAATAACTTGATTAACTAAGAATGACTGCCTCTTGGTTAATCCGTGCTGTTGATTTTAAGGAACTTATAGTAGACTCACATCTGTCTAGCTATCAACACAGCAGTGTTGTATCAACTTGATGCATATGCACTGACACTGACCACATTTGCTTTTTATAATAATGTATAGCCCAAATGTTACATTGCATGACAAGTTGAACCCATTTATGTTATACCTTTATGGGAACCAGTAGTTTCAGTTCAGATATTCCTAGGGCATTTTCTTCTGATGTAATCGAATGCTCTGGCAGTGATAAAGAAAAAATGACATGACCAAACAGTATTTTTAAAGTTAAAATTAAAGGAGCAACATACAAGGAATTATCATGGGCCCTTACATGTACACCATCACTGTTAGAAAACATTGTGTTGCTCTACGAGATCAATAATATACACAGCTGTTGTTCTCATATATCACCACTAGAGGGCAGAAAAGTTCCGTTGATGAAAGCAAAAACTGAGGGTTTAGGTTCATGTGAGAAACATAATCTTGATGTGATGTAATTATATGTGATAAGAGCTTCTGTTAGCTTCAGTTATAAGACTAAACAAAACAGAGTTTATGAGTAAGTTTGTTTGTTATTCAGAAGGTAATATACACTGCAACAAAAGATAAATATTTGGTACCTGAGTACCTGAGTTTTAGTAAGAATACGAAAGGAAATCTTTTCTTTATAGTTCTTGACTGTTAAATGTACTGTAAGAGGCTTAGGCATTTGATGCTGACTTTCTGAATTTGAGAGTTTTTTGATAACCATTGCTATAGTCACATTCTGGTCTGTAACAGTATTGTGTATTGAAGGCTTGGTACCCACCCCTAATCAATAATTGAAGCAGTAAAACTCGTCCTTACTCTACCTGTCAGTAGATTGCAAACCACACCTTTCTTCACAAAATCAATAAATATCTTAAAGATCTTTGCCAGCCCCAGAAAATGCCTCACACTGTCACAGCCTGGATTTAATCTCAGAGTCCCCAAATAATGTTTGGAGTCTAATTTATGCTAACAACCAATCAGTGAAAGTAGATATGCTTTTTTATTTTACTTCATTGCATGATTTTGATCACTGGTTTGTGTAAAAAAGTGGATTAAAGAAAAGTGAAAGATACTTGAAATGCAGCAGCCAGCTAACACAGCCTTGACTGTCTAACATTAACAATAGGACACAGACATGTAGGGGATGTAAGAGGTGCAACTTAGGGCAGAGGAAGCACTAACAAGCAGGCTCCCCTGCTTATGCCCATTTCTCTTTGAAGTCAAGCTTCATGGCCCCACTGTAGGCCCCTGTGACCCCAAAGTCTGACCTCAATGTGGAAGTTTACACTAGCAGCAAAGCCAATCTAGAGTGTGCTCCACAGAGAGGGTGGTTGTGGATTAGAGGGGAATGTGCGTGGGTACGCGTGCTTGTATGTGCATGCATTGCTCGACAGAGAGCTGGACAGAGAGAAAGAAATGAACACCAACAAAAAGGTAAAAGAGGCCAATTAGAGACAGAGAGCCCCATTCAGAATGTTCATATACTGTAGGAAGGATGGAGTATTTTGAAAATCAAAACATTTCTCAGAGCGAAACCCCACAGTGATAAGAACTGAGCCATTTTGTTGCCTGGTGTTATTCCTTCATTTTGTGCTCTGAATCTCCTTGCGTAATGTGGTGGATGGCTCAGGATGCCTGGGAGTCACTTGAAGGTTAGTGGCTGTGTGTGCGCACGTTTTTGCGGTGTATTTTAATTGAAAGTAAACTTCCCTTAATGAAGGGTTTCCAGTGAAAGGTGAGCTTTGTGTAGTTTTGTCAACATGGAGAATGAACTCTAAGACTGAATTGAATTGTCACATGTTGTGCTGGCGTGTGGCACATAATGAACACGTGAAGGAACCTTGTGTTGGAAGATGAAAAGTTATGAATGAATATGGCTGTGTGGGGGAGTGTTGCTTTGTGCTTCATGCTCCAGCTTCAGATCGGCAGCTCAGTAGCGCACAAACACAAAAACTTACACACAGCACAGTACACACCCAAGCTCC
Source organism: Plectropomus leopardus (assembly GCF_026936395.1). NCBI lineage: Eukaryota > Metazoa > Chordata > Actinopteri > Perciformes > Serranidae > Plectropomus > Plectropomus leopardus. The sequence continues at coordinate 18,532,693 of NC_142182.1, forward strand.
CTCTGAAGTGCTCACACATAAACACACACACAAACACTCACATCACTATACTGCACATTCACAGAGATTCCACTGTGTGAGATTACAGAAAGAGAAACAATCCCAGTTACCCCGCTAACTGTGTTTGTCAGGGCTCGCTGAGAAGACCTCTTGCTGGGCTGCCTCAGTCCACCTCAGAGCCCCTGCTGGCTCCAGCCTCTGTTGATCTAGACATTGTGGACAATTTGTAACTCCAGGAGCCCATGATGTACGCTGTGTTAAGTTGGACGGACATGAATCTTTTCCTCAAAGCTGTTTCCTTTATATGTGTAGGTGGGCATACATGTGTAGTAGTACCATATGCACATTTTTGTCCTGGTTAATTGGTGGTAACACTATACAGGCACAGGACCTCATTTATTGTACAGTGCAGTCTATACTCTGCACCAGTGCTTGCATGAAAAAGAGGAAATGTTTAAGCATTGGCATAGATGGTGACAACACTCGAATGAACTTGCGCATAGAAATTCTTAGGTACATTCATTTAATTTGATGGTATAAATGCAGGGCTCAAATTACTTTTTTCTGTGTACATGTACTGGTGCATTAAGTTTTAAATGCAGTGTAGGCAGAACTCATAAGTTCTTTTTTCTTCAGCAGCAGTTTGAGGAGTTGCAGGGTGGATAATTTATCTGTTGATCCAGTCAGAGCTGATCAGATCAATGGATAAGAGCAGCAGCTGATGTGGAGGTGAGTGAATGCACGCTTCTAGATCCAGCACAATGAACAGTTAAGTTTCACTCTCACTGTGCTGGCATTCTGCTGCCCGTCTGTGCCCAGAGTACACACTCTATTTTGAGAGTGTGGTGCAAAGAATTATCAAATCGCATATATACAGTAGTGCTCCCAGTACTGGTCCAGTGCCAAAAATATAAAATCATCAGAGATGGCCTGTGTTTTTTTCGTGGCAGGCTGACACAAATAGGAAACCCTGTAGTCATACACACAGACATAGAAATCACGAAGGCTATTCATTTGATCTATAAAAGCTAAAAATTAGGACATTTTTATTGTGTTAGAATTTAATTTCCTCCTACAGTAATGTGCAGTGAAACTACTTGAAAATATATTAATAGGAACATTTTGGAGTCCATTGCGCTTCTCAGTAAACTTCTTATGGCAAACAGTTTTATCAAATAAGGAATTCTTTAGTGATGTCACATATTCAAAAGGCTAATTAATATAAGTCATGTGATAAATTATTGCTGTAATGAGAGTCTAGTTTATTCATCCTTTTTGGCTGCTCCAAACATCATAGCAGCACAAGATTTCCTTCAAAATTTAAGCGGCAGCTACTTTGACAGGATTTTTTCAGTGTGCTACTTCTGTGCTTTGCTGCTCTGTCTTGATTATCCCTGTGCTGTTAATATCCTTTATTCGTGCCGCACTGCTTTAAATTTGTTTTTCACTGCATAGACAAAATGGTTGTGCTGCACGAGAGCATGTTAAAACTGTTAATTGTGCGTGTATCACATGTTGGCAGACCTACATAATATATTTTCTGCACCAGGTTACATGCACTGGTGCATGTCAAACTGAGAATTACATGCACAGCTCAAATTTAATGTGCACTACCAAAGATATGAACTTGGTAGTGCACATGGGCAGATTACTGAAATGTTGATCTACTTTGACAGACTGGTGGTGTTGAAGAAATTTCTCTGTTTCCTCGGGGGAATTTGCCTGTCCTCCTCCAAATTGTCACATCTCGAACAATGACTTCATCATGTGGCCCTAACCTGCTTAATTAGAACAAATAAATCCACCAGACTGGGTGAAGGTCACCACAGAAGTTAGCCATTACTACAACTGGCATATCAAGTCAATTGGACTGATTGCCTGTACAGCAGTGGTGTCCTTTTGCTTGCTGTGTCTCACACCTTCCTCAGTACATCTGGTGGATCATTAGGGGCTTCAGCTTTTCTGTGTGCATGGGCCTATGAGTATGTGTGTGTGTTTTTATAATCATAAAAAAACACATATTGTAATAACCGTCCAGATCATAGATGTGTGTGTCTGTGTCTGTCTTTCCATTTATCTTCAAGTGTGAAACCGCAGATGAGGCTGTAATAATGTTTCGTAGTTAAACAAGGATTCCTCACCTAAATACTTTTTTCTTTCCTCATCCCACACTCGTCTGTTTCTCTTTGGACACTCCCTGTTTGACTTTTACTCTCCTGTGTCCCTCTGGAATAGCTGTAATTTCTGTCATATTTTGCATTTTTCCCTCTAGTGAGCTGCTGTGATGAATGTACTTGATGTGAAGAATACAATTAAATTTGAGTGTTATGATGTGGTTCTGCTGTGTTGCAGACAGTTATCGGTCTGAGATATAGATTGGTCAATACTGGCTTTTGCATGCTAATAACAGTTATCGATATTTGAGAGCAAAATATCTGAAATTAACAAGTTATTGATATCAATATGTATATTAGGATTGCGTGAGCTCATCTTGCGCTACTCTTTGCATCATGGGTTTTGCTCACTGATATGGTGACATGAGATGCAACTGCACATTCCTAAACAAAAGAATTTTACTTGGGCTTGCTTACCACTTGTATGATAACCTGATAGTAGAGTTTCTTGCCTTGTAAGACCTTTTTATGTGATGTTGCCTCTTTCCAAGATTTTACACATTTATTTGGCAAGTACAGCGTTATCATAAATAAAAGAAACAATGGCCAAGGCTACAAAGGTAAAACTCAAGTTGCAATTAACTTGATAAATGAATATTTTCCTATAACAAAAGTCCCAAGATGCCACAAATAATCTCCTACTTTGCATCACAGGCTGTATATAAAGATGAGTGGCATGACTGTTCCCCTTAAGTGAAGCCAAAACACCTTGATTGCCCCTTGTGGCTGGCTGTACTATTGTCAAAAACCCTGTCAGCGCCATGTTTGTGGATGGGATATAAGCCAAACCAAAAGGTCAAAATACATCCAATAAATTATTTCCCAATGCTGTTTCTGTCATTTTAGGAAGTTCATGTCAAGCTGATGCACGAGTGATATTTTTTCTGATAAGTTTGGTTTTAATAAGTTATGTCATGCTATAAAAACCGGGTTTGACATCATGATTGAATGCTGTGTGTGACAGTCAGTGTGCTTGCAATCATTGGCGCTGTTTGCATTTGGTTTAGTATTTGTATGACAAGAAAAAGGAGGCCTTGGAGATATTAGGCAGACACTAGCTGATGCCACTAGGGCAAGAAGGCAGGATCTGGCATGTTCTGGCTTAATCTTTGTACAATAGGATTAAGCGGAGACACGTCATTCATCTTACAGTGATAGTTGCTTTGTGTCAGTGGACATTCTTGTCCCAGTTTTTGCCTTACTAGAGCCCTGTGCTCTGACTTCCTGATGTGGAACCAACTGCTTCATAAGTACTGTTTCATGGTGGAATTTTTACTTACAAATCTTTTCTTCTCACTCTAAATTTTAATATACACAATCCTGAACACTGTAGTGGCTCATCCACTGGCTGTTCTGCCCCTCCGCTCCCAAATGACCCAGCACTTTGACCTGGTTGAGGAACAGTAAATGCTTTGATTCAGCCGCCAGCTTCTACTCCTGGCCATTAGGTACCATCAGGCTGCCTCTCTCCATCTGAATCCCCTGTAAACAAATGAGCCAGGCGTCATGTTGGACTGTGAAAAGAGACATCAACCCCTACCCTTCCCTCCATTCTCCAGTCTAAACACATACAGTCCCCCTCATCTCAACCTCCCCAACTCCCCAATGCAACCCATAACTTGGCTGGATCCTGCGTAATGCGATTGATCTTGTATAATGATGTCAAAACTGTGCCCCACCAACACACACACATGCACCTTATTCTCCACTGTGGCTGGGTCTGGCCTTATTTTTGCTGAATTACAGTAACTCACAGTCGCAACACCATTTCCTGGAAAGTAGGGCAAATGTCAGCATAGCTTTATAAGACTCTAGCATGCATCCTTGTGTGTTTTTATTTGTGTCTGTCTGTATGTGCAATCTGAGAGAGAGAGAGAGGGAGAGAGAGAGAGAGGAAGAAGAGCATGTGTGAGACACAAATGGGGCAGAGGGCCCAGCGGAGGGGTACCCTGATAGGCCCCAGAATTCCCCCGAGCAGCACCCAGCGTAGAGGAACAACTATGGCCTTTGTTGGTCACCCCGTGGATCTCACACACAGTTAATATAGACTTTTCCCACTGACTCTGCCAAGAGTCTGAAGTCATTTAATGAAGTGGCGGCTGAGTTTAGAAGGAGCCAGTGTGCTCGCTGCTTGCGCTGACAGAATGGAAAATGTCTGTGTTATGCAGTGAACAGCGAGCGACAAGAGAAGTGTGTTCTGATACTCACCTCTCTGGACACACAAATACATTAAGAACACACACACACACATGCAGACAATAATGACAAAGCTTCATGAGGACGGGCACTGTGATTAGACCTATGCACATTCTGGATAGTTATGGCTCAGTCACTGAGGGATAAATCCCTGATTCAGACAGGTTTGTAATTGGCTATGCTTGTCCCCTACTGAACTGAAATGTTAGAGTGGCATTCATTCTGTTTTGTCTGTGTGTGAATCAGCATGTTTGTCTGTGACTCTCTAGTAAATAAAATTTCTCAAGGCCTAAACTTGTGGCACTTGTGTACTTAAAACGAGAAAGCCTAATTGTTTCACAAATTCTTTGTAGTTATCTCTTTGGTTCATTTATCAGAGCAAAACCTCACCTTTCATGTCCATTTTCACGGCTGTCTATTTATCCACTTCTTCCATGAATGGACAGTGTCTCTGTATGTATTTGGTCGCACTTCTATTCAAGTCCCTGTCTTTTCATCTATCTATGGGCAGATTGCAGTCTGTTTTTGGTGTCCTATTGTGCAGCTGTCAGTTATTTTCAAAACACTCGAGTGTCATTTGCCTCAGATTCCATCCCTTTCAATTCTCACTTCTTTTCTATGGCTTTGCTAGCGTACATCTCATTGAGCGTGCATCAGCGGGCAGATTCATTCTTCTCTCCTTCTAAAAGCACATTTCTTTTTTTCATAGCAGCCATAAGCCTCCTTTTTAAATCCACGGACAATGTGTTTTTGTCCATCCTCCTCCATCCTTTTCAGTGGAGAGTGCAGGGATTCTCTCTCTCTCTCTCCCTCCCTCACTCTCTCTCTTTCTGAGGGCATCTGGGGGAACCCCTGAGCGTGGTGCTTCTCTTCAAGCCCAATTGTCTGTCCGTAATGAACCATGATGAAAGATAACAGAATGAAATGTAATAATTCATGCAGGCCGCAGTGAGGAGCACGTGGCTAGCGGTTGGCCCGGGCCGTGATAGCCTCCTGCTCGACTCCCAGAACAATACGCTGGCCCTGCCAGTGCCGCTCACCCCGCTCTGGTCCAGCAATCTTGTTGCTCTCTCCTCTCACTGTGCCCTCAGTGCTATTCAGAATCACTTAACGCTGGAAGGCTGTCTATGATCACTGGCATGCCAGAGCATCTCTTTGGGAAACAAGGCAAACTGTCTCTTTGGACCCACTGTCTTCTTGGCATTCCGTCATTCTTTACCCCTCGCCTCTTGTTTTATATGTTTGGGGTATCGTGTCAGGCTTTTGACCCATGGTTGAGTTTGTCAGATGAAGATGGACTGCAAATACCTCTTTTGTCACTGCACAATGTTTTTCCTCTTTTGTTTGTTGTCCTAATTGTCTCTCCTTGCTGGAACTTTTCATGGTGGTACTAAAAACACAGGGATGTTTAATGAGTCTTATTTACCCAGGCAAAGTTGAAATAACACGCTCAAGTCTTTACCGGTAATGCCCTGTTTCATATTCAGGCAACACCACACACCTCAAAGCTGTGCAGCTGCTTACTTTTGGGCACTCAGTTCCTTAATTAATATGCTTGGGAATAGTGTCTTGCCCCATGGTGCATTGACAGAAGTTGTCTGGAGGTTTTGTCATTCACTTTACCAAAACACATTTCTCCAGCTGCTTCGGGGATTTGAACTAACATTGCCCCTTTGGTCACAAGAACACGTCTTTAACTTCTGTCCCAGTTTCATGACACTGTGGCCCTGATTAATGCACCTCATGTATTTGTGAGCTACTGTTTGCTTGCAACACTGGCAATCAAGGCATTCAAGAAATGTTAAGAATTTCCTTCGTGAGTTTGAGACAGCCTGTGACCTTCCCACTCTGCCCCCTTATTCAGAAACTTTCCCAAGGGAAGTCTAATGGAAACCAGTGAGACCCAGGCCGTTCAGTGTACTGTGTTATCGAAGGAGAGCCTGTACCTGATTTTAATTTAAGCACACTTTGAAGGCTGCTTGCCTGGTTTTAGGTTGTGCTGCTCTATGAAGAATTATGTGGTGAGGATGTTGGTGGTTGAAGATGGCAGTGGAGACTAGGAGGGTGAGGAGAACGAACAGAGACTCGATTGATGCTCCAGACTGGCAGGTTGAGGTTTTTGACAGAGTATTTGTGTGTGAGTTAGGGTGCATTCCAGCATATGAGCTCCTGTGTGTGTGTTGACCTTGTTGGATATATTGACGTGCCAGTTTTCATGGTAAAAAAAACAATAGTGCGATGGAGAGCACATCTTACCCATTAATTAATCCTAAATCAGCAAAATGGCAAAGACAACACACAAACGCACACACACACAATCACGCACAGACACACGTACACTCGCACACACAAACACACACACTCGCACTTATCTTTTATTTTTGCCAAGCATGGTGCCCAGTGCAAAGTCAAAATGATTATCCTAATTCCTCTCATCATATCTTGAAACATGTTTTTATGTGAACACACATGTGCATCAGATACAGAAACAACTTTTTTAGAGTGCTGGAAGTCGGATATTTTGGTAATATGGCACATTATTTTCTTCATCTAAACTTCATTAATACTTTTGCATTAAGGCAGACTTGTCCAAAGTCCAACCTGGGGGCCAGCTGTGGCCCTCCAACCAATGGGAAATACCCATTAATGATTAAGGGGTTATGCCACTCATAAGGTGGCTATGTATAACCAACAGATTCTCAATTAACTCATTTGGTAGAAGTAAAAAGTTGATGCATTAGGTACCCCTCCTGCATCAGTTTTGGACATTAGGGAACAGTGTCAATTTACATTTGTTACATGCATTGTGTCTCCTCATAATACAAATCTGTTTTTACAGGAAATTTACAGTTTCTGCTCATTAAATGTGCCCAGTCTTTAAAAAAAAACAAACAAACTTACATTGTAGGTTTGAAAAATAAAACAGGTTTACTTCCTGAGGTTTAGGCAACAAAAGCAAGTGGTAAGGTTTAGAAAAAAAATATCATTGTTTGGCTTAATGTAAGTACGCCTGTTAGGTGACAAACAAATGGACTTTTGGTTTCACATTGGACATGAACAAGAGCCTCCCAGGTGAAAGGAATTTGTTTGATATATCCACCTTCCCTCCTTTCGTCTCTAAGCAGACTTTCTTGCTCTTAATACTAAGAATACTTGCCCACAGTATCATGAACTGCCATCGCCAGGCTTGTCTGAAAATAATAATAAGGGTTTGGAGTGAGACCAGTTCAGAGCACCATGGTTCAATCACATTCCTTATATCAGTCCATAGGGGTCCCATCAATGGGTAAAATCTTGGATACGGCCCCAGATTCTGGTATCCCTTGCAGAGACTGATGTATCAGAAAATTCAGGTTAATGGAGAGAAGTGGAAATTAATCTCAGATTGAATTAAACCAGTATTTGCTTTAAATTGTGCTATATAGTCATTGTCCATACAACATTTCTTTGACAACTAGAGCATTTCAGTTGTATACAACTGTTTATGATAATGAGTATGATTAAAGTTTGGATTAGGACAGAGGTTAAGGTGGACTTGGTGGCTATTGGAAGGATAATACCAATGTAAAAGTGAAATTAATAACAATGAAAGTCTGTTACAAGTACATGAGAACAAGTATTGTTCACTGTTTTCGGTAAGTCACAGAAGGAGAGCTGCCAACTTGGCCCATGCAGATGTTGTGGTTGTTTATTCAGATACTCTGATAACACATTGCAAGCTTTCATTGTAAGACTATTCGCCATGCATGCAAGAGTTAGTTGCAGGGTCAATGGCAAGGGCAGAGATCATTTTCACTGTGTGTTTCTGAGTGTGGACTTGTGTGTGTGGTCTCAACTCTACATGGAGCTCCATCTAAGCAAAAAGTTCTGTTGACTAATTCAACACAACCTTCAACACAATACAAGCTCTAGATGGATGGACAGATAATGAACGGAGATTAAAAAACAAATGAAAAAGAGTCTTACTGTAAGCGTGCTTCAAGTGTGCCAGTTCACCAGTTTGGTGGTCTTCTACCGAAGGTTGTTAATTAGTGCAGAATGTAGACTACAGTTCTACTGCCAGCAGTGATGAAAAGAGGAAAGGGAGAGAGAGAGGGAAATCTGTATGGCTGCCAAGAAAGAGGAATTTGTGATAGGTTGAGAGTGGTTCCAAATGCTGGAGCAAAGCATGGAGACTCCCAAAGTTCCTGCTTCCTGACCCCCTTAGCTGCAGAGTCAGACAGCAACTGTTGACAACAGAAGTAGATGCAGTTAGAAATTGCTATGTTTAGATTAAAGAAAAGGGCAGGGGGTGGGGTGGGATGAGGGGGATCAATTTGATTTCAACTCTGCATTTAAACCATCAAAATACCTTTGAGACCACCTAAACCAAGACCAAGTCATGACCAACACCAGAGTGTGTTAAGACTAAGACAATACCAAGACTTTGAGGGGTTGAGATCAGGTCAAGACCAAGACCAGACCGGTGCAGGTACCACATGGCATGATATACTTACGATAAAATGTGGAACATACAAAGACAGATCCACATACCCATATAAACACCCACATAAAGCAAATGGAGACTGCTCTTCATTTACCTCCTTTATTGTCATATATGTACTGTATAAGTATATGTGTATTTATATTTGTGCAATTAGAAATGTCTTGATAAAATAACCAAAAGGCATTGCAGAGGTGAATTTTGTAAAGTGGAATTTTCTATTGCATTCTATGAGTAAACAAATACGCTAAAGATCTGAAATCAACATGACATCTTTATTCAACAACTTTTTTGCACAGACAATTTAGTGACATCCCTGCAGTTGTGGTCTTGACCCTTTTTGAAATAAAATCTTGTCCTCTCCGTCTGAGACTGAGACAAGAAAAAATATTGTTTTTTAGTCTAAGTGGAGACCGAGACCTCTAAAAGTATTTTTGAGACCGGTTTCAAGATCAAGACCAAAACAGAGCACCACAAAACTGCCTTTGAGTATTTCTAATAACAATGGTGATGCTCATTCTTAAGATACAGTTTTGTAGAGCCACGGCTTACCTGCAGGCTAGTAGCAGTTAGCAGCTAACTCAGCTCAATGAGAGCAGAGGACAAGATTAGCCGCCATATAACAGAGATGGTTAATGATTGTGATTGCTTTTGTTGTTGTTTACAAAACGCTGCCAACACATATGTCACACTAGAGGCCGATGCTGTTGTGTTGGACGTCATGCCTGTCATGCCTGTCATGCCTCTTTTGCTTCTGCAATGCCGGCATGCTGTTTAAAGTCACACACTGGAGTGGCATGATGTGACACTGTAGCGCAATCTCCTTGTAGAAAGGGTTTGTCTCTGCATTTCAGTACAAAAAGAGCAAAATATACATTGCACATTAGTAAAGAGCTGGACTTGTTACAAAGTGAGGGGGGCTGGTGTTTACTTGTTATTTGGTGGTTCCTTTTATGTTGTTGAAGAAATAAGCCACATAGAAGGATGTTAGGCAGACCTTAAATTGTTACTTCCAAGTAATCATTTGTATATCAGTTACTCACCCCGTGTTAAATTGAATTAAAAAAACAAACAAAAAACTTTTTTTTGCATGCCTCCATGGGGAACGAAGAATACAAACCAAAGAAAATTCTTAATTTATTTAAGTCATAGGTCACACTGTTTCACAGTAGCAAAACAAATTCTCAAACACCAACAGCTGAATCTAGTTTCATTTATCCAGTCGTATGCTCAGTACTTCCCTAAAGAATCCATTTTTGCTAAAACCTGGCAATTTAAAACACTCCTGCATAAACAGTGAGATGTTTGAGGTGGTGTCTTAAATAGGGTTTTATGGAAAATGCATGTGTTTGGAAAGTACTTAGCATATGGCTGGATAAATTGGACTTGCATTGTAATGCAGGAGTTGTGCAAGAAATTAGTAAACTGAGGAATTTTCTCAGTTTTTTGGAATCTTGGTTCACTGAGGAGGTATGTTAGAAAAAAAGTTATTTTTTCCCCCCAGAACTCATATAACACAAAGTGATTAATTGACAGATTGTTCAATACTCTGTCAGGTTTTGCTCTGCACATATGCTATATGAATTGCTATAGGTCAAGTCAGCATCCTGATCAATGTTGCTTTATTGAAGCTATCCGCACATGAAAACGTGACGCTTTTGCAGAAGCTTGCTGTATTGTTGCAATGCAATTCGAAGAATAACCACATAGCAACAGAAAAGAGAAACTAACATCCCAGTCTGGGCCAGTCTGTCTGTCACATCGTGAAGCAATAACTCCTTGTTAAACAGAATAGAATAAAGCAGGCTCGTGGATTACATGAGCATCGCAAGGCTTTGTAAAGGTGTTCTTTGGCATCAAGGGCAGCACATGTAATGACTTGCTGGTGTGTGCATACTGTAAAAGTAACAAAAAAGGTCATTATCCAAATGTACCAGTGTGTCACTACAATTATTCACCCTACCACACACACACACACACACACACACACACACACACACACACACACACACACACACACACACACACACAACTACACTTTGCTCAGCACAGTACAGATCCTGGGAGTGGAGCAGTTGAATGGAAAACACCATTATGTCATCTTAGATGCACCCACCCTGACTGGCCACACTGTGGTGCTTTGTGTGCAGCAGACAGAGAAGCTGGAGGGAGGAATAATGTGATGGATAGTATAGTGCCCATTATGTAAGAGATACTGTATATCATACAGAGATGTAGAGCTGCAATTTAAATATTAATTTATCTATTGCCTATTATTGAATTATTTCATTTAACAATTTAGCAGAGCCCAAGGTAGTAGTTTCAATTGTTTTTTTTCCCCAGCCAAACCAATTTATTTCTCAATTTAAAATGATATAAAACATAGAGAAACACTTAATTCTCACAATTTCTTCACGTTTTTCTCGGTTAACGACATACTGTTTTAAATGAAAATTGTTAGCAAAATATTTATTGATAGACAACATCTAAATTAATTGACTTTTTCCATTTAAATCACAAACTCAGGGAAACTTCAGTGATTACATGTTAACTGTGTTTATTGTTTAGAACCTTGTAATAATTTTCCATCTCCCGCTCATTCAGTCTCTCTCTGGTCTGCCTCCTAACATCTGCTCCCAGCCAGCCACCTGTCTGCTGTCAAATACAATATTAATGTATGCCATACACTTGTTAATTATTTCCCCTGAATGTAGTCATGTCAAGCCGAATATGCATAACAGGACTGTAAAGAACCATTTTATTAGAGGTGATCACTCTCTTTCTCCCTCCTCTCTCTTTCTTTCCCCCTCTCCGTGTCCAAATGCCGTTTCTCAGGTCTTTCACTCCACTGAAGTGGTATGGTGTATGCATGTGTGTGTGTCTGTCTGAGCTCGGCGTGCCTTTATACACCAATTCGAGCTTGTTTCCCAGGAGACACACAACTGCGTGTGCTAGGAGGGTGGCAGAGGGATGGTCAAGGGGGCGGAGGGGGGGAAGGAATGGGGTGATGGAGGGGTGGCATGTCGAACCGGGGATGGAAAGGGGGACTGTCTAAGGGGTGAAGTAATGAGAGGTGTTGTGGGAGGGGGAGCTGAGAAGGGGGTGGCAGCAAAGCGAGGCGAGGCCAGGCGGGTGGCATGGCAGTGGGGCCTCCTTGTGTCCTGGTCCCCCTTGTCCCTCCTGGTTGCTTTTTGCGGACAGCATCTGCAGCCTGCTTTACATGCAAAACACACCCTGCAGAGAGGGCGTCTACACATGGGGCTAAGGGGGACAGAAGAAAAGCATTCCTGAGGCAGTGCTGGGAGAAGAGGGAGGTGGGTCTCCTCAGCAGCCTCTCTCTACCAGTGTCTCTCCCAGATGAAGCCATGGGGGGATGCAGTAATGAGGGATGAGAGGATAAATTCATTGCAGATTATTTTGCTTTGGATCTGTTTCGAGCTCATTTCCATGATGTTTTTGTTTTTTTCTCTTTCATTTAAACCAGACCTGACACTATCTTCACCAACTTCACACTGCTTTCCTGTTTAGTCAAAGAACAAGCTATTATGTCTGTAAAAGTGGAACATGTGCAGACAGGAGAAAACCTTTAAAAAAAATAAGATTGTTGTGCATCTTGATAAACTTAACATTTGTATTTCACATTTCTCAGTGATCTGTTGAACATTAATATTTGGAAAAAGGAGGAAATGATTTAATGTCTCTCTCCAGGAATGTATATCATCTCACTCACACTTTTAGAGACTTTAACAGCAGAAATTCAACTTACTTCTAATGTTTTCCACCTCTTTCTCCTGACCTCTCGAAGTTCACAGTTGTCCCCTGTGCTGGCAGTGTGGTGTCCCATTGTTAATAGAGGAAAAAACATAAATGGAGAACCAAGGCCCAATATTATAATAATGTATTTTATTCCATGGCTTTCTCTTTTTCCTTTTTCCTTCCATTATGCGTAGTGTTAAGTCACTGCGCTGCCCCGAACAATGTATCCAACACTAACCAGATGTCACGGCATGTGAGTCATCTCATGCAGAGGACAGTGTATGTGTATGTGTGTGCCACCTGCCAAGGAAAGCGGGCACATGCTTACACTCCACATCCACACACCTGATATTTTCTCATAATATTTTGCTATAATAATGCTGCACAGCATTTGCCTTTGTGCTGGTCACATCGTGTCTTTTAAGTCAGGTCATAGTATGCCAGACAGTGTCTTTTAGAAGCATTAGAGAAAATACCACAGAGACAGTTTAAGGCTAATGTCTCGCAGGCATTGTATTCAGCACTGGACTGTCATTTTGTGCCTGCTGCTTTCTCTTGAGTCAGTTTGAGGTCACCAAATGTCTTGGCTGTACGTGCTTTGCCAGTGACTGAGGAGAGTATTGACTCATTGTGGGGATTTGGGATACTCGAGTGACATTTGGTAGTGTTTCATCTGACGCAGAATAGGTTGTCTTTCTTTGTTGGCCCTGACGGGCAAATGGGGGAAATTTTAAATGTGGTTCTGGTGCCACTTGTCTTTGTCAGTCCATCCATCTACTGTGAGATGCCCTTTCATCTTGGACTTTTTCAGACAGACTCGCAGCAGATGTCTTTATTAGTGTGCAACTTTAACATATAATCCTCTAGTTAAATAATAGTCTGATCTGTCATGCTACTTAAGGCTCGGCAGGAAAAGTGAGTTCATTGAAATAGAGTTGGCCATATTTTCACTTTTTCCTGACATCCATCTTGTTTGTGTCAGACCTTACATCCCATCATATTTAGGTGTAATACATTTGTGATGTGATTTGACTCTAAGGCAAGCTGCAGGTCTGACAGGCACAAAGTCTTTATAATTGATCATATTAAAGTCTGTCTTTTTATCGTGTTCTCTTTTTTTCCTCTTTTCGCTTTTCTCTTCCTTCTCCCATTGTCTCTCCAATGATGCTCCTTTATAAAGAATGTCATATCCAGTCTGAATTTGAAGTCCTAACAAACATCAACAAGCTACTATTGCAGCCTTGGATTCCATTTTCAAATGACCCACAGCACTCCCTTTGACTTTCGGTGTTTGTCCTCTCCATTCCCATAGAAGGAAGCTTCCTCTTTCTTTTTTTTTCAATCCTGCTGCAGAAGTGAATTGTGTAAGATTGCTCTCTTTGTGTAACTAGTGTGTGCAATAATAAACTAAGGAAATGAGTGCTGTTGCCTCACTTAATGTTAACATTATACATACATCAGGAGGTAGATTGCTCCCAGCTCAGGTTTCAAAGCTCATGCCGTTGTGAGCAGTAGTGTATGAGAGAGGTGAAAGAACTGTTTCCGTGCCAGTATGTCAATCAAACCAGAGCTTGACCCCTGTCTATTTTTTTTTTTTCATTTACAGGACTGGGATTTGTCTCAGTGATTTCCTTGACTAAATACGCTCAGAAACACTCTGTAAAGGAAATAAGAAAATCACGCTGTCAGTCAATCAGCACATTTGACCTGTTGTTTTTCAGTAGCGGCAGCTCTGTCTCTCTTATTTGGCAAGAAAGTATCCTCCGGCCTGTGATTCGGCATGTCCAACAGCAGTACAAATTCCAAGAAAGCTGTTCAGCCTGATGACCAGATACCACTGTATACCAAACATCTGACGCGCATCACGAAGCCCCTCACAGAACCCCTTCTAAAGAAGAATTGCAGCGTTCAGTGTTGACATTTTTGTCCTGCACACACCATGTGCTGAGAATACGATGTTCATCCACATTTGGTGTGAGAAAGGTCCCCCGTCAAGTTGTATCTCCTTAAGAGGGATTTTGCACCTTGCTTTCACTCTCCAGAGAGAGACTTGAATTTTTGAAGCTTAGTGCAGATGCAAAGGTTGTGACTGGTAGACCTCATTGAGACATTAAAGGCTCTGTATGCACTATTCAAAGCGTTAATACAACAGTAAATCACTTTTTGCTGTGTCAAGATATAGTGGAATATCTGTGTGTGTTATAATCTGAGCTTCTCCAATGTTTGTTGTGGTAAATCGGTCCAGCAGTGCGTGCATATTAGCACATGGATGTATACTACTTGCTAGCTCAATGCTGCCACTTTGCACTGCGCTCATACAGCGGTCACTGCTAATATAGGGATGTCAGTGTCCTACAAGCATAGCACCCACCGCAGCTGTATGCAGACAACTCATATACACGCTGAATTTAAAAATGAGCCCTTTTAAAGACAGGTGAAAACAATTAGCCAATATTTGTTTGTGGGGCTCATGTGGGTAGTTAATGGGCTAAAAACTGGGCTCCATCATGGCTCCATGCCAATTGCTCACATGGGTGGGTTTACCCAAGTGGGCCCCAGATAATATGCCCATTTTGGGACCATACCCACTTGGTGCCCAGGTAGTCTTAGCATGACCAATGTGGGGCCCACTTGGGTAAACCCTCTCATGGGTAATTGGCATGGGGCCATTATGGAACCTATGGACAATCCCATGAAGGGTCCATTTTTCAGTCCATTTAATTACAAACATACAAATGTTGACAACAAACCAACAGGTCTTTTTTTATGAATATACAGATTGTCGTCAATTGTGAAATGTATGTAAATATATACATTGCTTATCAGCCCTTAAACTTCAACATCTATCTCCAAAGGTTTTGAATGCACTGTGGTGAAGTCTGCATAGATGCACGCTCATGCTTGCATGCAGCCACTTGCACATGCACTGTGCCGCTTCCAAGAAGCTGCTGAGAGATCTCAAGAGCACTACGCAGTTGCTGCAGCAGGGACTGTTGGGCTGACTGGCTGATTAGCTGGCTGGCTGGTCCACTGGTGTGTTTTGGGCCAAAAGAGGAACTCCAGGAATCATCTTTTGTGTCCTCCTCCAGCACATACCTCGCATGCTTGCACACTAGAAAGGAAAGCCCACATTTACTAGTCTGAGCTGCTGAATCTTCATCCGTGTTTTTCTGTGTTTTCTTTATTGGTCCTTTCTCTCTTTTACTTTTCCTCTCTCTTGTGTCCCTCTGTCTCACTCTCACTTACTTTTTCTGCTCTTGCAGTGGTAAAGAAAGCCTCTATCATGCCCTATTCCAGATGTTTAAGTTACTCAGAAGGGAAGAAGCGAGCCATTGTATAATTACAAATGTACACAATTAAGATCCGGTTTTAAGACCGGCTCTAATCTTAGTTGGATACCTCTCTAGGCCGCCCAGAGACTGAGCTTTATGTTGTTGTGCGGAGCGAGTGCACGGTCGACTGTGTGGCGCCCTCAAACGGAAACTCCTGTAAAATAATCCAGTCTTCTCTTTAAAAGGGGATGTTTTACTTTGCTGTTTTGGAATTTGTGCACTTCACAATCTATGAGGTCTCACAGTACTCACACCCCCGCTAGGAATGCTGTGTGGGTGTCTGTGCGCAGATATGCTTGTATATCCACTTATATTTCTATCTACATGCTCATGTGTGTGTTTTTGTGTGGTAGGTGGCATCTTTATGCTTTTATGTGTCAGAAAAAGTTCCAGCAAATTCATATGTATCTCATTAATGCAGATGACAACACCCCTAAAGCATGGAAAAAACAAACAGCAATAAAAACAAGTAACAATACAATTACAGTGAGATTCTTGAATAGTGCCATATCTTAAATGAACAACAGAACTCATTCATGGGACCCAACGTCATTTGGTTACATTCACTTTATGGTGGTTTACATTAAATGTTTTGCCTTGAGTTTGTTCTTTGAAAGCCGTATTTCCATCGCAGCTAGTAATTGTGGGTCTTCTGTATCCATGAATGCAGATGTAGCCTCTTAAAGTCCCGTTCCATTGCCTGCATTGTGCCTGTTCTCAGCACTATATGAGCCGTCTTTTCCAGCATCATGTGTGGTGGCCCACAACAAGCACACGTAAACGTTCATCTATATTCATGCTCTTGGAAGTGGAGGCTTGCTGTGCAATGGAATTAAGCTTTATTTGAACTTGATACCTTCCTTGAACTCTGCTGAAACCTTATATGATATACCCGTTTCTCCTTTCTGTGTGCTAAGCTTCAACAGCTCAGAGCTTTCTCCTGTTTACAGTTGTCGAAAATAGTTTGTCTCCTTTTATCCTCCTCCCTTTTAAGTCACACTTCTCTGACACCAAAGACGAGATGGAAGCCACAAGTGTTCTCTCCCTGTAATTTTCCATGTCTCCCCAAACACAGAGCATGAGCAGATGGAGATGCAGCCCTCTGTCCACATGTGTGCACGCGCACGTAATTCTGTGCTGCAAAATGAATCCATACAATAATTTTGTGAATCTTTACCTAGTGTTTCATCAGTTCTTTTTTGGTGATGGCACCTATATGTCATTGTGCGATTGTGCAACCAGTGTTCACAAATCTCAGAGGCTGAAATCAACCTTAACATTAGCCACCAGCCACACACTTTCCCCTCTCCCCACCCATCCTGACCTCTCCAGTGTTGGTCAGGGGGATTGTGCAGGTGATCCCTATGTCATCCCTCCTTCACTGAAAGGACAGAAACATTCCCTGACCCCCTTCTGTCCAGCCTCCCTCCCTCCACACACACCCACCCACACACACCACCCCCCAGCCAGACATCCCTGTCTTGTCCCAGCGAGCTAGCGGCTGCAGAGCGAGGGAACAGGAGGCCCCACCACTGGGCCAGCTGTTCCAGACCCCCTCGCTGCCCTGGGCCCCACATTCCCTCATTCAAGGGAGCTTTGTAGTTCTGACATCTTGGAACAGTTGAGCAGCTCAGCTTCTAATGCTGCTGTAATGGTGAGAGAGAGGGAGAGACAGAGAGAGCGAGGGAGGGAGGGGAGGAAAAAAGAACGAGACAGGCTTTATGTGTGCTTGCTTGTTACGCTCAATCTCTCCACTCCTCCCTCCCTCTATCCCTTCAGCCCCCTCATCTTGAATCCCTTTACTGTACTTTACCAGGCTTTATGCTTGGGTGTTTTGGTTACATCCCATCTAGACTCCATTACAGTGCATGTTGTCCTGTGTCAACTCAGTTTGCTAAATCATACCATGTTGTACCATAATGCAACGTAATAGTCTTTAATTTTCCATCCTTTATATCGTAATGTTCCATACAGTGTTGTATCTGTTTGCTGCGGTCTTTTCTTCATCCAGACAGTCTGAGCCACACTGTGGTGTACTGTGTTTGTACCGGGCACCTACTGTATTTGTAGGAGTCTGCTAGACTCCTGGTTAGATCATACTTGACTGCACTGTGTTGTACTATACTTTGCCGTGTAGCCGATGTCTTTGCCAGCAGTGGTGTCCCAACCATGTGCAGGAGCCGTCTTGTGAACTGTGAGGCTATCAGCTGTTGGGACATTAGTTAGGATGTACTGTACTGTACTGTGACTGTGACTGTGACTCCCCTCTACCCTGCCACACTGTTCCACTATCAATCCAGCTGCCAATTCCAACAGGGACAGATGCCTGTGGATCAAGCAGAAAGCAAGTTCACAAAATATGGCTAGAAAAAAGAAGGTTGTTTCATGCAGCTGTGATGAGCTAATCTAATGTAGGGGTGTATCTTCTTAAGTTAAATAAGCCTTAACAGAATCCTAAAGTCTGCTGCTGAATCAATAATGACTTCTCACTTTTTAAGCTTAAGGATTGGCATAAAGTTCAGTGTCATTTACCGATTGCCAATGCTTGAAAGCAGTTAAGAAAAGCGTGCGCTCGTCTTTGTTTTGGCAGACAACGCCTTTTACCTGCCAACAGCGTGCCGCTGTTGTTTGCACTTAAATGCTTTCTGTGTGCCTTTATTCCCAGAGCCATCTCTGTCACAGCTTATAATATGGATGATTGGCATGGTTCCCATGGCGCTAAGTTTTAGCTCGCTGAACTCCAGGACTTTTGCCAGCATGCACTTTACACAGCCTCATTTCTCCTCAATGACATACAATTCAGGAAAGGCCAGTTTTATGGGGTAATCAAGAAGGTTTATCTGAGGTTATGGAATTGTAGCTCTCAAGACCAAACTAATTGCTCTCTCCACTCCCTTGTCACAGTAGAAGGGCTATTTGCTTAGGCCACTTATGCGCTGCAATCAGTTCAAGTCACTTTTGCTCCACAGAAAACTTCATGGGAAACTCGGTCTGATCAGGTGCCAAGAGAGGTTTAAACATCCCAACCCAAAACAGTGCAGTGCATGTGTGCATTCCTATGTGTGCGCACACATACCTGTATTTGTCTATCTATGCATGAGTACATGTGTTTTCCTGTCGTTTCATGTGGGGTAGACATGTGCCTATATATTGGGGGGCTGCTCACAATCAAAAAAAAAAAAATTGAAATGCAACAAACAAACTGGGCTCATAGCTCTCAGGACCCCTCTGGTCAATGACATGCAGACCTTTTAAATTCCTCCCAGTGCAACTCCCTCAATAGTCTCACTGATGGAGCTTTCCTACGCAGATAATGCAGATTTTTTTCCCTCATTCCACTGTCCTGCAGATGCATTGCAAATACACACAATGAATATCCTCTTGTTTGAATTTCGTAAGCAGCAGAAAAAGGGTGTCTGTTTATGAGAGAAACAGACGTATAAATAGAAAGAAGCACAAATAGTGAAAGATGTTTTGTTTCTTGTTGTAGTACCTCCTGGTGACCTTAAGATGGAACTGCTGCATTCATTTTTATGCTTCCCTCAGTAAGAGAGCTCACAGCTGCAGTCAGTATACTGGAAGATGTTGATAATAAAGCAGTGTGATGATAAAACCCCCACATGTATATGACTTGATATGGGCAGAATAAATTAATGAATGGGAAGACCTAGAGGCTTGAAAACTGTGATGTACACTTGTAATTTCTAAAACATGTCATCTTATGGCACCATCTGATTTGAACGAGACAACAGGGACAGCACAGTTCCACCGTCACATGCTCAGGGGCTTGTAGGCAGTCACATGTGTACAATAGGCTTACAGTGACTGTATTAAATAGAAAGATACTTAATCATGCAGTATTTACTGGTGCGTTGAATATAGAAACACAACCAGGATGTCAACAAATTGGCTCTTAATTTTGAGTTTCAATCACGTCCAATCCCAACACCGTTTTTAATAGGGGTGCAGCAATGTCGAGGCTGTATTGGTCAATATTCACCTTGTTGGCTGCCATTGGCCTATAAGGCAAATAAGATGACATTCAAGGATAACAGTGGCCAATGTGTTTTGGTTGTGTCACATCAGTTTTGTGCAACAGTGTCCCTTCATCCAAGAGACAACAGAAAACATGTTTGGGACGAACAGAGATCTTCTCCGGGATGCAGTCGGGAAGAAAAGATGCAGTAAACTCACTCTCATATTGTTTCTTAATAAATCCATGATGAAATCTTTAGGAGTTGGTTAATGATAGCTGTTAGCAGCCAGTGGCTGCAACTAACAGCTAATAGAGGTTGCACTGAGTTACAGTGTGTAGTTATAACAACAACAACAACAACAACAACAACAACAACAACAACAACAACTAAAAACATTGGTATCAGCCATCAGCCAGAGACTTATTTTAAAAATCTGTATTGGTTTCGGCTCAGAATTGACAACAACCTGACCCCAGCCTGTTTCTATATAAGCTCAGGTCTAATATTAACCCCGATTCACACAAAAAACATCTGTTAACAGCTTTTCATAACATCAGAAGACTCTCAGGAAACCTTTTGGGTTTTTTCAAGTGGAACTCCCCTAATATTATACTTAAAGTTAAATTTACTCGTTGGAGGAAAACTTTTTTTTTGTGTGAATTGAGCCGTATAAATTCATGGAAGTGCATTACTAAATCACCGGACCAATACTTTCAAATAAAAGCCTAGTCCCAAATATATGCCCAGTCCCTTTTACTGGCCTGGTGTGGCGACACACCTGGACAATTAAACTCCTATCTCAATTAGAGGCCTGGTCTGGTTGCCATGCAGATCATTTTTGGAGAGGTTCTTTGGATATATAGGACCAGGTTGTTGGCTACCTGCTGGAGATAATGTTAGTTAGCTGCTTAGATCAAGCATACTGTATGTATTTATGTTTTAACTGTTATCAATATGGACTCACTACACACATTGTTAGCCAGTTATTCTCATCATCATTCAGTTAATTTTACTGAAACCGTGGGCACCAAAGAAAAAAAAGAGATTAGTAGATGTAGAAGGCTATTTTTAGCTTTTTTTCAGGTTGTTTGGAGGGTTTTTTTGAGAAAAGTTTCAGGTATTTTTCTTGTCTTTTTCCCAGATTTCTTGCTAACCTCTGGGTCATTTCTTCTTTTGTTGCTCATTACCTTCTCCCCATGTTTTTGAATAAAATAAAGACAATTTGCCCATGTTTCAAAAGGTTAAATAAATAATATGATAGCAAGCAAATTTATTGAAGTTTGAAAGGAACATTATTATTATTATTATTATTATTATTAAATTTATTTATTTATTTTCACTGGCAATTAATCTGTCGATTAGTTAGTTGTTTGGTCCAGAAAATGATGAAAAATACTGATTAGTGTTTCCCAAAGCCCAAGATGACATCATCAAATATTTTGTTTGTCCACATCTCAAAGATATTCAGTTTACTGAATAATTTACCAGAAAATATTCACTTAAAAATTTTGAATTAGTGAAAAATAATTTTAAAATCATTCAAGCAAATAAATCCATTATCAGTTGAGATACTTTTTTGTCAATTTGATTTCTTAATCAGGAGCCAGGTAAATAAATAACTGAGGATTTGAGCATTAGTTTTAAATCAAACACTCAACATAATATCTTGCTAAATTAATATTGATAAATATAGTTTATTTCATCAACTCAACCTGTCGTTTCATAGATACTGTGATGCTGCTCCCCCTGAATCTCTTTACTGTTTCACTAAGTGGAGTAAAATACTTGAAACCTATTAGTGACGATTTACTCACTCTATTAAGACCAATTATCTCCACACACTGCTGCAGGTGTTAAAGCACAAAGACTGAGCTCATAAACACTGGGAAAATTGAGCTGTCCAAACATAATTGATTTTCCTTTAATATAGACCATGACTGACTTAAGCCAAACACAATTCAAACATGTTAAATTCCACCATATGGCACATCAGCTCAACCACCTGTGCTGCATCAGAGTCATTTTTTGATTGTGTTATAACTGGCGGTGATTATATTGACACAAAGGAAGAACAAAGCGTCTTATTCATACAATACAATTAACAAAATAGATTGTTTACATTTGGCATATGTATGTATAGAATTTCATAACAAAAGCTTTGTTTGAGCAGTTGGGAGTATTAAATGATGGGCCTCATTGTTTTCAGTCTCAAAACACATTTTAAATCTTAAAAAAAAAGCAACAAGTTTTGTAGTTGTTGTTGTTGTTGTTGTTGATGTTGTTGTTTGACTAGACGAGACAGGTCCTGCTTTTTCATAGTTGTGTAAGCTGATCTGTGGTCATGGATGTATTCGATTGCAGCTCTCAGAAGCTCTATGAATATGCATCCTGAAACTCTGGAGGTTTTCAGGGGCTGGGTGTTTTCTTTGAGGCCCACAGGTGTGCAACCATCTGGGGCCTAACCGTTGAAGCAGTCTCTCCTGGAGAGAGTCTCTCCACTCTGCCAGCCAAACCAACAATTCACTTTGATCCAGTCACACCTTGCCTTCTCCACATCTTGACTATCCCAGTTCTCCCACAGCCAGCATTATGTTAACAGTGCTTATAACCTTCTCAATAAGGATAAGTGTGTGAGTGTTTCATGCGTAATGGACCCATTGTATGTGTGGCTTTAAGCAAAACTCGGTGTCCGTGTTTACATGTTTGTTTGTTTGTACAGCCGTCGATAGGCAGATGTGAAGAAATGTGCGGGTAGTTTCTCTGACTTCAACCACACATTTCACTAGAATACCACATGGTAAATTGTTAACTTCATTTTGTGTATCAAAATATTTCTTTTTAGGTCACAGTGCTATTTACACTCAAACCTCAGTTGTGACAGTTATCAACATCAGTGTCCTTAATTTATGTTGTCGTTCATGGTGTGATGCTGCTCATGATTTATCTGCAGTGCAGTGTGATATCGAGCATATCGTGTGTGAGAAGCAACAAACAACCGTTGTCAAGCTACCAAACAGCAGAATGAAAATGCAGTGACACAGTGAAGACTGCTTGCACGTCCTGTTCTTGGTATTCATTTTTTGGAGGATTTCTAGGAATGTGACAAAAGTAGTGTTTTTTTTTTTTGGTTGGTGTTTTCTGTTTCCTGTTTAGGCTTTTTTTTTTGTATAGCTAGTAACAACTTGTAACCATAAACAGCTGTTATTGACACTAACCTTGTAATGGTTGTCATGCTGTCATCATCTTTGGTTTAAAGACATGGAGGTTAGTTTGGATTCTGACGCCCAAATTGAGAGATTAAAAATACAATATAAAACATACCCTCCCTTTTCAAAAATTATAATGTGCACAGGTAAAGTTTTGTAAAGTGACCAAATGCATTTATTCAAATACTTTACTTTGAAGTTTTGTACTTCCTGAATATACCAATTTTGTGCTTCTTTATGCTTGAACTCCTTTACATTTCAAAGGTAAATATAGTACTTTTTAATCCTATACACTTCTTTGATCAGTTAAGTTACATGGCAAATTCTGATTATTAATAAAAAATATAATAAACACGAAATAAATAAACATTAAAGTGATAAATATATTGATGCATGCATGATTATAATTGTACAATTGTACTTTTACTTAAGTAAGATTTGTTATTACTACTTTTACTACTTTTACTTAATCTTAATACTTCTTCCACAACTGCAGTGTTTTTTGATTTCGTGTGATTTATCAATGTATTTAATTTGACCATAATTTTATTTTAAAACCTAACAATAAATTAAAGTTTTCAAACTGTTAATTTTTTTATTTTTGAAACACGCCTTAAAGCAACTAACATTTTAGCTTTGAATGAAAATGCCTGTTTAGGGGCAATGGCCAAGTACTTTGAAAAGTTATCTTTGATCAGATAATCACACAGCATGTCTGTGTTATGTGTCAGTAAATTAAAATTGACTCACCACTTTGCCTTTCTGCGAAAGTAACAGCTGACCAAAACCATGTTACCAAAATGCTGTATGAAGCTCCACCAGCCAGCTAAAACCACAGTGAACAGAATTTCAAAAACCTGAAAAACTGATGATTGTCACAAGGTCCTACAAAAATGATTTTTCTCTTATGTAACCATCCACACAGCCATGACTTGACTTTACTGTCTTCACACTGATCTGGACTTCACTGTGTGATGACAGGTTGGAGAAGACACATTTGCCTTGAAATCCTTCCTGTTTTTTATTTCTATTAGTCAGAATATGCGTGGCAGCCACTTATGTTTTATAATAGCCGTGAACAGGAGTAGGTTGAGTTAGTGGCTTAGGGTTTGAAAAAAAAAAGTAAACAAGGTAAATAGGTGTGGAGGGAACCTAATTTTGATCACTATTGAAGAATACAATCTGTCTTTGTATGGGGGTATGATGTGAGGTGTGTTTCAGGAGTCAGGTTTCAGCCTGTTGACATCCACTACAACAGCTCAATACAAAATACAAAATAACTGTGTTGGCTTTGGACAAAGCAGTCAGTTGTCTGCATATGAATTGTGTATCATTGATAACATCCAAATGCATTCACTCTTGGCAGTTAGAGTCATTGCCAGGAAGGCTATTAATGAGATTATGTCATTAGAAACTGTTTCATTAGGGATATTGCTACATATCGAAAACACACACAAAATAAGCTGAACAGAGGAAATGATTTGGAAATAGTGCGTTAAGGTTTGCTGTTGGACAAAAAATGTAGGATGTCTTTGTCTACAGGCCAATCTTGTGGTGACTTCACTACTGATGGGAAATTTTTTAGAGCACTATTTGTTGCTGACTAAACAAAAACTTAACCTAAAAGTAAAGATACCCAAGGAAGCCTTAAGTGCTTATAATAAGACAGATGTAATCTGTTTGCAGGGATGGAAGAACTTAGATCTTTTACTTATTGTAAGTGAAATTATCAATACTGCGTTATAAAATAAAGTTCAATTATGATAAACATATATGTATGTATATATATATATATATATATATATATATATATATATATATATATATATATATATATATATATATATATATATATATATATATATATATATATATATATATATATATATATATATATGGACTCTAGGTGGACCCTGTAGTGTTAATCACAAATACTAAAATTGCATAGTGTCATCCACGATTGCATTCATCCCTTTAAAGTCCTCACTCAGTAAAAAGCAATGGGGGAAAAATCTTTGCATTTTTTATGTCCTTGGAGCTTTATCTTCTTTTATTTCTAAATACAGGCCTCTACCAAATGGTTGAGGAAGCTGTTTGTGGTAATGGTAAAGTAGAAAGAAAAAATCAAAATGACAAATTATTTAATGTTTTAATGCTTGTAATTTGTTACTCTACAAACACATATTAATTTCTGACCGTTGAATTAGTAGTATTATCAGTACAAGTATTATTTCCATGCAGGTATTCTATTAAAAAAAAACAAAACAAACTACACACACTCATATAATTTCTTTCATCGATGATGGATGACATTAAATTATGGTGTTGACAACACTTTTTATTTCATTAGAAAACAATTATTATCTTAGCATCAATGCCTTTACCATGAAAGACCAATTCAACCATATTGTAAAGCATGTCTTTAGACAGCAGAAAAATGAAACATAGAAACTTATTTCATGATATACTTATTGGATAATATTAAATGTATCATTTAACAACAATAAATGAACAGAAGTTCATTTATATCTTAGCAAATAGCCAGTTTTAATTTCATTAGCTTTGCTAAACTACCTTTATCATAAAAGGCCAAATCAACCATTTGGTGGAGCATGTTGTAACTACATTATTGT
The DNA here is from genome assembly GCF_026936395.1 of Plectropomus leopardus. Taxonomy (NCBI): domain Eukaryota; kingdom Metazoa; phylum Chordata; class Actinopteri; order Perciformes; family Serranidae; genus Plectropomus; species Plectropomus leopardus. The sequence goes on from NC_142182.1 coordinate 18,558,450, forward strand.
ACATAAATGTATTCTGTAAAACTGCTGAAAAATAACATCTTGAAAAAACATGCCTTCCTTTGAAAATTCCACTACACAGAGTGCTCATGTCTGTTGTGATTTTTCTCTTTACTACCTTCCAGTAGGAGGTGAACTGAAAAGGCAGACTATTTAGACACAGCAACATCCAGTGGATTTTTTCCGCCTAGCATACCTAAACCGAATAGAGATAGCTCAATAAGCTTGAGTTAAATTCAACACATTTTTTTCCATGAAGATATAGTAACTCAAAATGTGCCCTACCAAATGGTTGAGAAGTACGTTAAAGGGATGTGACTAACTAAGAGTGTGAGGCTTAAGGAAATGCTGTTGTAATGAGTAATGCAACTTTGGGCAAAGTTGGTTTGCCATGCAGTATTGCTGACCGAACCTTTAACCAGTTGGATGATCAGTCAGTGAGTCTTGGAATAAGAGCAGATACTGTGAGACAATTTACCTTGTCAGTCGAGGTGCCAAACCAAATACAGTCGATAGCACTACTTCACTCAACACCGCAAACTGGGATCAGGGAGAAGTTGAAAAGACAAGTGCACTACATTTTCTCAAAGTCAAGAAATGATCTTGTAATATACAATAAAGCCAGTATAATTCTTCTAGTAACCGACAGGGTAGACATAGCACATCCATTAGACACTTAATAGCAGCTGACAGCGACAGTGTCAGAGTTCAGGCGAGGTCGTAGTGAAGATTATTGGAAGTGAGCGTTGCTCAATTTGAAGGGAATATATGATGTGTGAGCTGAGAGAGAACGTGCGAAGAGGAGATACGCTACATCAGTTATTTGTTACTTTTGTTACCATGGTGATATTGGAGCAAATTAGCGATGCATCATTACAGCCTACTTGTGTTTTTGGCAGTGTGATTAATAACACAAGAGTGTTCGCACTAGGTTGTAGCTGACTGGAAGTAAAGCCTGAAAACATTTGTCACTGTGAAGCAAATATCACAACTATTCAAGGTTTTAAAATCAGGAACATGCTTCTTAACAAATTTAGCTCTGCAGAAATTAAACATATGGCTTCTAATCTTGTTACTTTATTATAATCATTTTTTTTATTGTGACAGTTATGAGTTTTTGGATTTAGTGGAAAGATAAATTAAAGAAAATTGGTCCCAAAGTGGTGTGTGGTCGTCCTGTGACAGTTGCCCTGTAACTTTTGTACCAGTCTGCTGCTCTTGTGGAGGGGGCTGAGACAGGACGTGGGTCTTCAGAGATTTCCATCAGCCGACGACTCAGATTTTAGAGCCATCTGGCATGTCGAGGCTGCGGCTGTGCAGCTTACCTTGTGGCTCTCTGTGTGCCTTGGCCAGCGACGTTTGACTTGTGCTTTCAAGGTCATGACCCTCGGCTCATTTCCTTCCAGGCGGCCATTCTGACAGCAGGGTTAAGTTTATATGATACCCCTGGATAAGTGCTACTTGAAAGTGCCAAGTTTCTGAAATCAGCCCTCTCGTCTTTGATACTCTGGTTTCTGTTGTGACCCCACTCCGTCCATATTGGCCCTCTGTCCATCTGGAAAGGCCCCACACACACATTATTAGTAGCCAGCTTCCCACCCCAATAGGAAGTTTTTTAGTCCCAGATTGCATATTGTTTTTTCCTCATCATCTAATTCTGCATATGGCCATAGGGAATCACTTTACACTTCATAAAGTATTGCAAGTTTAGTCTTAACGATTGCAGTTATACCCCGGTTATAACATTCACATATGTATTGTTCTCATAAAACTGTTGCAGTAGATTAGGATGTTAATATTTGAAGCACTGAGATAATGTTGCATGTAAAAATAATATTGTAAAAGATAATATATCATTATAAATTACTATACCCATACAGTATTTCGGCCAGTAGTATTCATCAATAGAACATGTACGGTTTAGTGAGTCTATAATTAGCATTCTCAAATATTTGTAGGGTTTTTGGTTCTGTGTGGCCGTTCACAAAGTAACTGTCCCCTGAGAGCTGCCCTGGAATTTGTTGAATCTTTGAACCCTTTGCACAGCCGGCTGGTTTCACAGGCCTGAGGAATCTTTCAATGGCCCTTGGTGCCAGGAGGAGGGCATCAGGTGTCGGGCCTGAGCTCCAGTCCTGCCTGCTCTGGCTGCCCCTGGGTTTTCGAGGAATAAAAAAAAGCCAGAGAGATTTCCCAGGCTGAGACTTACTAATTGGAGGAACAATTATAGGGAATGGAACAAAGTATATAAAGATTTATATTATATGTGAGTATATTTTTGTGAGTATGTACATGTTGTCCATGTTTGTGCCGGGAGAGGATTATATCCATTTCTGCCTCCATGCTGTATAAATTAGTGAAGGAGGTTAGTTCCTTCCTCTCTGCGATATGCTGAGTGTTGTTGTCCTTGATACACTTGTCCCTCTGATATAAGTCAGCTGGTCTCCAGAACTGAGAGGAGGGCAAGGCCGACCACAGCATCCCCCTCACAGTGCCTCCCATTCCCCATGAAGGACAGCGGCACTGGTATGGAAGTATTATGATGACAAACAGTTTGTAAGCGCAGAATTGGACTTGTGTGTGAGGGAGGACGGAATTGTGAGTGTAACACATTATTTGAACTTGCAACAGGAACTGTATAACTACATTTAAATTATCTTCTATTTCTTTTGGATTTTTGTAAGCTTAACATTTGTTATTTTTTCTTTTTTTTTTTAAGAACGATTTTTCTAGATAAAATGATCAGAACCATTAGAAGAAAAAACATTTCTGAATGAGGCTCATTGTCACCTCACAGGGGAATGCTGTCCTCAGAAATCTCATGAGCCTGACTGATTGTTGTGTTTAGTATGATCCAACTTCATGTGGGATTCACATACTAGAACAAATAATTCAATAGGTGTGGTGCAAATCCGCCACACGTATGTATAAACTAGCAGACAGTGAGGGGATCAGATGGATGGCCAGAATTTGCATCAATTTGCATCAATCCATGATGCAGACCCTCACATCCACCATTATTAAGATTAAGTAAGCTAAACGATGAGGCATGTGGACATAAAACATGAAAATCACATGTTGTCATAAGTCATATGTTCACCATGTCCTTCTTTACAGAGGATCAAAAGCTAGCTTTAACTTTGAGAACGACGCGACCTTTACATCCAGATGAGGGCGTGTCCTGTTGAGGCTTGATAGTCAATAATGGTTGGCAAGCAATCTCAAGTTTCAAATGCAGAAACGAACATCCGGATGACTGTGATTGCACACTCAAATCTCATTCTGCTTTGATGAATTTCAAATGTTGACTTGCACACTGAGATGCCCTCAGACTTTATTTTGTGCTTTCTCAAATCTTATGGCATCATTATGCTTCCATACTCTGGCTCAGTGAAGCTGAAGGAAGTAGAGAGGCTCTTGGACTTACTGACTGAATAGATAAACAAGTAGCCAGACAAGCACCTCATCCACCTGCAGAAGCAGGTCTTTCTAAATGAGTCTTGCCGATGCAAATCTCTCATTGCACTTTCTTATTTTCATCTATAAAATAAACATATTTATGGGAGGAGTTCCTGTTTATTATTCTTCTTCTCTAGAGGAAGACACATTAACCTTGCCAAAACCAAGACACACCTTGTTTTGAAAGATTCTTGTCTCTCTTTTTTGCTCTTCATTTGTCTTATGTGGTATCACTAGGGCAGGCAGCAACTAAAAATGGAAAAGCCCCGTTTGGTTTTTATTTGAGATAGATACAAGATTGGGTTTTGTGTTTGATCATAGTTTGGGTTGTGGCCTAGCAACAGTTTCTTAGAATCTTAACTTCGCTCTTTAAACTCAGGCTAAACCTCTCTTACCTCAGTTGACTTTTTTTTTTGTTTTGTTTTTTTTTTCAACACGTTTTTACCCTTATCTAATTGATTTCCAAAATAAAGACTCAGAGATAAAATTTATTGTTTACTTTTGTTTCACAGGTTAGAGTGAGCAGTAAAGCTATTTGTTACTATAATAATTAGAACATATTCATTGACAGAGGTCTGTAAACAAAGATAAAGAGAAAATGCAAAAAGGGAGTCGATATTAAGTAAAAGTTCAGTTGGCATTTCATTGATATTTTATATTCATTTAAACATTATTCTTTTATATACAGTGTTGGCATGAATACCTTTGTAGTTGGGACTGTTTATACAGTCAGACTGCTGTTGTCTTTAAGAACTTATTAGATACTTTATGATGTACCTTAAAGTGTAAACCATTGGCTACAGTTAACATAACATAACATAACATAACATAACATAACATAACATAACATAACATAACATAACATAACATAACATAACATAACATAACATAACAAAACATAACATAACATAACATAACATAAACATTACATAAACATTACATAAACATTACAATAAACATAAACATAACATCATATAAAGTGCAGGTTTTTGTTTCAGCATTTGTTGCTGTTCTATTTCATATTTTCTGCTCAATAAACTGAGATCAAACTGCTCTAACATGTTGCTATCCACAGTTTTTAAAGGCGTCATAAAGGGAAAAGGGCATCATCACTCTGCCTTAATACATGCTGTAACACAGTCCTGCCCTGGCAAGCACCTCACACGTTTGCTTGTTCAATAGACTGGCATATGGTGCCACTTTGGACAACTAGGAGAATCTTAAAAGTGCATTAATTTCTTTCTGCAAAACTATTTTTATGCTGTGGAAGTTGTTGATGATTTGTACTTTCATGTTGGAAGATGTGTTGGTAAAGCCAGTAGCTGCCAACCTGTATAATTTTCATCCATGTTTTGATGGGGCCATGTGAAAAGTGTCAGCTATTCTCTGTTGGGAAGGCTTGCACAGGGATGGTATTCGTGAATGGGCTTGAGTGTGAGAGCCTTGCTGCCGGGTTACTGGGAGTGGTAGTCACCTTAAGCACTGTGTCATGTCTTTGGAATGCTATCGATGATAGCTATTTTTACATGATAGCCTGGAGGCCAAAGAGGTGGAGTGGGACAGATGGGTGGGCATGTGGTTTTACCTGTTGTAACTCAACATCTTTGATGGGGATGTATGGTGTTCAAACAAAAATGCAAGGATTATAATTATAATAAGGTTATGGATGTTGGCCAAGCATTTGCGAGGGTGTTAACCTATTTCTCAAACGTTTGATCTTCAAGTTCCATGAAAGCTTTTGTGTCGACATCACTACCTTATTTGTACCTAACATCACTGTTCATTTGATACAATAGGTTATGGTTTGAATAGTTTATTAAGTGCTATTGATATCAAATTGTCCTGATGGAAATTTAAGTTGAGAGAAGGACAACAGAGGTTGGAGGCATCACCCTGGAACACAGGCTTTGAATGTCAAGCCTGTCTGACTTGGTCAGAAGTTCAGCCATTCCGCATTCTTGACTAAAGGATAAAGCAGCCCTAATCCCCTTTACCAGGTAGCAAGAGTTGGCAGTGGAGCCAGGAATTCCTGCGGCATACCGATTTGGGGAAGTTGCTAGGGTTTGGATGGACAATAACAACAATAGAGTACTCTCATTCAAAGAAAAATAGGGTTTAAGTTCTGTGAGAAAGAACTGCCACCACAGAGATAGGTACCATGTGGAATGTGACATATTTAGAGAGCTTTTGATTCAGAGGCATTGGCCACTATTAAAAAAGTGGGCTGGGTGATTTAGGGCATCCAGACGTAGGGTGGAGAGGTGGGAAAGGAAGCTGGAGAGAGAAAGACAGAAACAAATAGGGAGGGGACGTGGTTATGGAAGGTAGGGATGTCGTTGATCTCATGACAGCCAGGCCATGGTGCAAGCGTCCAGCCAAGGCAGACTATAGTAACAGCATGCTCTACAGCAGCTTACCTGGCCATCAAACTGAGCCACTGACCTGCCAGTCTTCCTTCCAATAGCCCGATGTCAGGGATCAGGATCAGCCTCGACAAGAGTGACTTCAGAGACACAGAAGGCAGCGTCTAGCTCCTTTATCTGCCTCCATAATGCTGCCAAAGACTGAGGCCTCCGCAGAGGTGGAGCAGCATTACTGACCTGTCCTGCTGCTCCTCTCAGGCCCAGTGGATTAGCTGTGAAAAGGCCCCTAGAGAAAAACTGTGGGTGAAATACACTGGCCTGTCTTTGTCCCGTCTGTCTGCTGGGCTGGGGAGCACTGACTTTAGCCCTCTGTCAACTAGGCCCGGTGAAACCCCTCAACAAAAGCCATTCATCTGTTGTACTGTACATGCCAAATGGCTGGCATTCCTCTTCACGAGTTGTTTTGTAAGCCGCATCTGTCTGTCTGTCTCTGCAATTACAAGTCTGTTAGGAGAAGAATGGTTTGTGTGCAGCTGGGGTTTTCTGCGTTTGCCGAGTAGATCTGATTAACCTTCTGTCTGCTCATTACTGACCATTGGCCAGACATGTTTTTTAGCGATTCAGTCACTGAGACACAAGATTAGGTTTTTGCTTTTACAAGAGCTGCACTATGTAAGGTCACATACTCTGTATAAGGTTCTTTGTCAGAGTACTCTAATTGTAACTACATGTGTCCGGTTTGCCAGCTATTGCATTAGACTTCTCACATTATATTTGAATGGCTTTTTTACACAGTTATACTGTGTTAATGCATTATTATACGAACTTTTTCCATTGGTGGAGGATTTACTCAATTTTATCTTAAGAATGGATATTGTAGTGTTTTAAATTTCTCCTTATTCTCTGATAAATTCCATCTTTGTGTGCTTATTGAACACATCATAATTTCAGTTTCAAATGCATCTTTGAATAATTCTTGATTGGTTATGATTCCCTTGATCAGAGAGTACATGAATGTAAAGAATTTGTCACATTAGGAGTCACATGTGTCTTTCAGGCTTTTGAAAATGTGCACCAGTCTAAGAAGCAAACACAGAGATCATTCTTCAACTAGAAAGACCATTTGGCTGGAGTTTGCTGAAGTAGTTTAATTAGTTTGCTTCAGTTTTCTGTAGTTAAGTGAAGACTGAATATCTGCAATCAGATCAGTATTCTTGATGCTGATACCTGTTTACATTGTAGTTGAAGTTTCTACATGTAAACAGAGCCCTGTATGTATGCAAACCTAACTGCATTTAAATGTTGATGTTGAATGTTAAATGTTGTCACCTCCTATAATGATATAGGAGATGACAACTGTACAATGCAGTTTGTGAGATTTTGGATTGGGACATGTTGTCTGTAATGTTTTCTACTCATGGGAATTTTATATGAAATGTATAGGTGAGTTTAAAATGCTGATCTTTAGCTTTACATATGAGGATGTACATGTACAGAAATTGGAAATGGATATAAGTTTCATAAATTAAAGCCTTAAAACAACAAATGTGATACTGTTCACCCAATATAGGTGTTCACATCCACAAAACTGAAAGTTTGTATTTTCTGCAGTTTTGATATGAACACAGTAGAACTACACTAACATGTTATTTCAAAATTTCTGACAATGCGGGTGAAATAGCCAATTAGCAGGGTGTTAGTTGGAAAACTGGTTTAGAATAAAAACTGGTTACAAATTGTTTAAGAACCAGGGACTTGTCTAGAAAAAGGTTTTCAATGTAAGTGTAGTAAATTCGATCAATTACTGAAAGTTCAGGCATAATACACTATAAGGTTTTTATCTTGACTATGATCTTTTCGTAGTCCTTGAAGAAAGACTTTACCCATAAAATGACCATTTGTATATCAGTTACTCACTTAGTTTTGCCTTAAATTGTGAAGAAAACTTTGTTTCTTCCTGCATGCCTCCACAGTGAATAAAGAATCCAAAAAAGGCAAACATTCTCCCTGTATGGAAGTCATAGGAGACCATGTTTAACAACAGCAATAGGATTTTCATTTTTGCCTTTTTGTTTAGGTGTTTATTTTAGACAGTTCTACCAGTGAGCTCTTATGACACACACACCCTCATGTCATCACCAGCTAACTGTGTGTGTATATCATTGCAGTTAAAAGCTTTGCATACACATGTTGTAGCACATTGTTATCTCAGGTCATGTCACTTCCACAGAGCTAAGGCCTGTCTCTGTATGAAGATCAGGAAAAACTGGCAGTCTGACTGATACCACCAGAGTCCACAGTTTGGCCCAGTGTCATTTCAAATCTGACCTGTTGCTTTCACGGTGTCACACCAGCTGTGTCACCGTGTGTGTGCTCCTGAAAAAGTATGTGTGCACTTGTCACGTGTCACCCAGTCCCACACGGAGCGCTCCGTTCCCACACGGTTAAAGAAACGCTGCCCAGAGGTCGGTTGCCCATTCCCAACCAGCTCACCGTTTCAGCGGCTGGAAATCCCCCTGCGCACAAAGAGGCCAGATATGATACCACAACACTGCAGGCGAGGGAGGGAGCTAGGGACAGTATTGATACGGCAAGCACTTTTGTCTGGGAAAATCCTTAAGGGAATGCAACCAATTGTTGATAATTGTATGGGGGCTGCATTCTATCCCAAGTGCGGCTGGTATGTGTTACTTGTTTTGAATTGAAGAGATGGGTATACTTACTGATGATCAGTGCTTGTGTTTTCTAGTGACTCATTTTGGTTTTGTGGATTGCGCTCATTTTTTTCAGTTGAGGTTCTATCAATCTTCTTGAAGCTCACATGCACACAACATCACATGTTCACATTGCTCAGCGATGGCCTGTTTTTATTGTGCACATTAACAAACAGCTCATTTGAATTTGACCTGCAGGCTTTTGTGCATTCACACACCTAAATGTGCCTTTGAAGGCAATGTACTGATACCTTAGAAAATTCCCCTGTCACTTACAGTGGCTGTTCTGAAGGTATACAGTGTACTGTAGGATCATTATAAATTTAATACTGATGGTCATTGTAGCCTGAGTGAAAATTATTCTCTCTTTCCCACAGTAAATTAAAGGGGTGATGGCAGAATGAGTTGGGGATATTTGCAGATGATAGGACATGTGCTGTTCAGTCCTGGTGGTCCTCTAGGGATGGACAAGGTGCACATTGGGGATAGTTACTGCACTGTGAAATAAAAAGAGAGAAAGAAACCATAGAGGCACAGTCCACAGAGAGATCCATGAGACGATGTCTTCCCCTGGGCAGCTTAATAAAGCTCTCAGTAGGACGACGTGGTTTGAATGCACTTCAGACGGAAAGGGGGAGAGATGTACAGCTCCATATGCATCTACTCACCACATCATATTTCCACAGCCATGAATGAGGCCCTCACACAGACAGTCCCCACTGCTGTCAGACAGTCAGAGCCAAAACCTTTCACAACATGTCTTCTACACAATGCAGAGAAAAACACTGTCTTGGGTTTGCACCGAGCAGAACCCTGAGGGAGGACAGGGTCTGTCTTCAGGATGCAAGAGCATAGAGAGCTTCAGAGAGACGGAGAGCTTTAGAGAAAGAGAGATGGGTCTCTTTTCTCAGAAATCTGGAGAGCAGCGTCATATTACTCTCAGTCCTTCATGTGGTCTCAAGCTCTTTTTTTACCATGTTTGCAAAATTGTCTCCAGCAAATTTGGTTTTACTTTTGTTTTTCTGACTTTGTTTTGATGAGCATTAAGAAACTCTTGTAGGTCTGATGGTGATGGAGATTGGAGGGCTCGTTAGTTTGGTCAAGTTTAACTGGAAAGATCAACACAGATTATGGCGGCATTATGTGAGCATGACCGCTATCATGCCAGTTTAACAAAATAAAGCAGTAGTAGAATGTAACGCCGTGGACAGGAGGCCAAATAGGCCAGCTACCAGATGAAATGTGCCCCATTTCTGTGATTGCAATTAAGTCCATGGCTGAAAGCCAAAGAACGCAAACGTGAATGAGCACAAAACACTGTTTCTTCAGACGATAACATGCCCAGACTTTGTAATCGTTGTAGTCTCGATTTGCTGATTTACTTTGTTTCTGTTAGGGGTTTTTTTTTAACAAATGAAAAGACTGTGAAAGATTGCAGAACTTGATAAGATGCGACATTGTCTTATACTAATAATCATATTTTTATACCATTTGAACTGCTTGGCAACGCCCTGCAAACTTGTCCTTTGTTCATTTCTAATTTTTGAGTATATTTAAATCTTGAACATGCTTGAGCACAAAACAAAGGTCTCCAATTTATTGTTTGACACTGTTTTGTTTTTTTAGTCTGCACATAATGCAAATGAGTCACCAATAGAGTATGCTGATGAGATTATTTAGAAATTTAAGGTTTATTAAGAGACATTTAGTAACAGACATCAGTTTGAAAATATTGACTCCTTTTTTGTTTCTGCCCTCCATGTAACAGATATTTAAAAGATAATGCAAATGTTTCTAAAGTTGTGTATGCTGATGACTCTTACAGTATTTCCTTTTACTTTGTTTATCCTCCTAGGCCAAGATTTTAGGGGAATTTTCAGTCACTAAGCCTATTTAAAGCTGTCACTTTTTTTCTGAGGGCAAGCGTAGCCTGTTTTGACAGCATGTGTGACCATTGTTGTTCGTGTGAAGTTCTGTTGTCTGTGGTCTAATTTGGTCAGAGTCAGCTAATCTCAATAGGGTTACATGCCAGCTGCAAGAGTAAACAGAAGTCTGTCAGTCTGGGAAGCGTATGCATCTTAAAGGGACAGTTCACCCTCAAAAACAAAAATATGTATTCTTCCTTGTAGCTGTTCTGCTATTTATTAATCCACATTGTTTTGGTGTGATTTGCTAAGTGTTGGGTGATATCGGCTGCAGAAATATCTGCACTCTCTCCAATGTAATGGAACTATATGGCACTCTGCTTGTGGTGCTTGTGATGTCCACTGCTGTTTCTCAGCCCTGCCTGCAGGGTCTGCTAGTGTTTTCTATTATGAGTGGTAAGTTAGTACTTTTTTGGAGCACCTGGTCCCAGTACTCCAGTAAGCAGTAAACAGAGTTAACAATTGTCTCTCTCTCTCTTCTCCAGCAGGCACCCCTCCCTGGTGATGTGGCCCTTCTGTTGCTTTTTGGTTTCATTCATATAATTTGTGCACCATACAACACCCTACACATCACATAACCACTCCCACAACACATCTTACATTCCTGATCTACTGATAATCACATCCCATTCAATTTGTTTTTGATTACGTTACATTTAAACTTAATTTGTTAAAAAAATTGCTTGGACTAGCGTTGGACAAGTCGTTGTTTTGGTGCGTCTCTCCGATTTGTCATGGCCCAAGAGCCGGGGCTTGTCCGGGATACTTTCAACGTTGTTGACAGTAATGTGATAGTTTGGTATGATAGTTTTGTTTAGCACGTGGTTGTGTGTACACGTCAATCAGGTGATCGGTTCCTGGTGCGTGTTTGGTTTGCTGTGATCGCTGCTCTGTGCCAGGCGTTTGGGCGATTCGCTGTGCGTTTTTCTCTTCCTGTACAAGTTGGTTGTCGAGGCGCTGAATCTGAGTTTCCCCTGTTAGGCACAAGTGGCATTTCCCCCTTGGGTTACATCTGTTTGTTTTTTTTGTGTGTAGTGTTGCGGCAACGTGGTTAGTGTCAGACGTTTTCGGACAATTGTCTTGGGAGCACATCCGTGGGATCTTGAGGGGTTGCCTGTTTGGAAGAACGTGTATTTTTGATTTGGGGGTTCCTTAAACTAACTACAAGCTTTAGAGGAAGACAGCATTGTTACCTTCTAAACTGTCCTGTAGCCTGCTTCTTGATACATTCTCTTGACTGCAATATGTGACATCTCTTATTTAGTCCTCTCTCAGTCCGGACCCTTCCCATCTTCCTTTCACATCATTTCTCCTCCATCCGCAGTTGTCCGCTCAACTGAGTTAGAAATCCACTGGAATCCCCTTTTGATAAGGGGCAAGAAATATTGCAAGGCCAGGACACAGGCAGGAAGCCCAGCTAAAGCAAGGTACTATTTTGGTTGAACACTCCCATTGTCCGTGGACTGAGGACGGCTGACTGCTTGGGGGAGAGGGTGGAGGGTGACAGAGAGAGGAGGAATGATGTACTGCGAGGACATTGCACTACCACGCACGCTCCCGAGCTCTATCCTCCCTCCACCAGCTCTGATCATTCAGAGGGTCCTCTGTCCCCCTTTTCAGTGTTGAACTCATGGCAGTCACACTCTGAAACATGTGCAAAGGAAGGGGCAGGGGGGCTCTGTTATGTAACACTGCCTCCCCTAACAGGAGCTCCACTCTCTTAAAGATGTAGTGTGGCAGAGGTGCAACTGAATTTGGACATCAAAAGGCTATTAAAAGGGACAAGGAAGAGATGATGTCAGGTTTTAGTTATAGTGGACAATCCCTTTTGTTGTTTGGCTGTAGTGATGCCACGTGCTAACAATAACTGCTTTTAGGAAAGGGTGGGATGACACGTTGGGAGAAAGGGAATGTCGGCCTTGGACTTTTTATAAATCGAGATGTAAATATGGAAAGATTTATGTGGAAAGAGAGGAGCCTGCTTGGAAAGAGAGCGCTTGGAAAATTATGTGTTGTCATATCTTACAGGCTTGTCGCGGAGTCCCAACTACCCCTGAACTGTAAACATACTTTTAAATATTTGCAATGATAAGTTTTCAAAGTAGCTTTCTGTTTCATCTTGAGAAGTTTATGCAGTATGTTAGAGAAATTTCTCAGGCTGACTTGTGAGTGTGTGAACTCAGTAACACCACAAGGCCACACAAAAGACACTCACTGCTTACACACAAACACACACACAAACACACACACAAACACTGAAAATGGGAGGAGAATCAATGTATGTTACGGGAAGCATGCTCTTCTTTTAGTTTTACTGGTAAGCAAGCTCTCATGGCTGCATCCTCCCAACTGTCAGAGGCCCTTGTTCCTTTATATCTGAATCCCTCAGAGACTGCGTAAGGCATCAGTTCAGCCAGGCGATAATGTAAAGCATTCAAATACCCGAACTACAGGGGTTCAAATCTTGATGTTCCCCTGCTGATTAAACGCTGTCTGCTTGTCCTGTCATCAGTCCGGAAAAATGAAAACTGTTTTGAATAATTACACACTGCCCAGTCTTCCTAACAAGAAAGTAGAACTACATATGACTTTTTTTCCTCGCGATATTTCCTGGCTCTGTTGACTTATCTCAGATGTCTGCAAATTGCTGCAACATTTAGACATTAAAGGCTGGGTAATCAGGACTAAAACAACACGGCAACAAGGATAAGCTTCTCAGCGTCCGCTCAGAAGGCTGCACAAACAAACAAAATGAAGGTCGTAGTAAATGCTTTGGGTTAGAAGTACGTCATGTGTGGGCCACCGCATTGAGCAGCATTAAAGGCCACACACAAGTGCGCATAGGCATACAGATGTGAATACACGCACTGTAAACAGCATACATTTACTCTCATGCACACACTCCCAACACTTGCAATCTCAGACTTCAGGGGCCTCCTTACAGCCTACATGCACACCCACGCGTTCCTGTTGCTGCACTCTTCTTACTGACTGCTCTGGCTGAGCCACTGAGCCAGCTGGTGATAACAACACTTCCTTCTCGCTCCCCTCTTGCGCTTAGCTGTTGTGCTCTTACCATCTGCGGCAACTGGCTGGGGCCAAAGCGTCATGTTACCCACACAACTGGAGCCCCAAAGATTCTGTGGACACACGAGCATAGCCAAGATCTTTAAGACACACACACACTTCTCATGGCAGTTACAGTTTTGACGGCCTTGAGATGTGGCAGTAGAGAGAGCAGAAAGACGTCCAGGCTACTTAGTGTGCATTTGGACACAGGCAGACAAAGGGCAAAATGTTCTTGGAGGGAAATACAAGAAAGATGTTTAACATTAAAAAACAAATACTGGGGGGGGGGGGGTTCACTATACACAAATAATAGATTGGGGCTTTTTATAGCAACATGAATTGTGCATCACTTGAAACCATTGTCACAAGATATTGTTCTATAGAACAAGCATATTTTTAACGTTTTTTGTTTGAGAACAATTTGCCCTTTCGTGTGTCTGATTGCAGTTATCCATGTGACCAGGTATAAATGACTCCATTGCACCAAGAACACAGTAGACAGAACAACGATAGAGAAAAGAATTTCACATTGCGAGCTATAGTCCCTTAACAACGAGGTGCTAAGGCACTCTGCAAAACTTCAGGCAAGGAGTTTTAATTTGACAGAGAGAAACAATTTTAAGGATGTTATATTCCAGTCTGTCAGTGCACTTTAGTTAGCACCAACTCTTTGAAGACGCTGATAATTTCTCTGTAACCGTATGTGGCTATTGGCGCTGGCATTTGTGAATTTTATTTGCATTAAAGAGATAATTGTGCACCAAATGTATGCATATAATAGCATGGGATTTTTAAGAAGATTATTTGCTCCTTAGCACAGCTGGGGGTGTATTTCACCCTTTATGAGCGTTTCAGAATCTGATTTCTGTAGTTTTCACATCACAAACAATCATTAATTGTCGACGAATTGCAGTGATCTCTGTGAGGTGAAATTTATGTGAACATTTCTGTGGCTTTCATATAAAGTTCAGCTTTGGTGAATTTTGATGTGAAAATTTAAGCTGGTGACTAACTGCAAATCATCTTGACATTAATTGCCTTTGAGCAAGAAAGGACCATAAGGAGGAAGTTAGCAAGCTTGCTGTCCAGTTTTATCCAACATGGCCATATGAGAAGCGACAACAAAAAATATTTTTCTTTGCATTCATAGGCTGACAGAATAATCTGCACCAAGTTTGAAAGTGAGACTAAATTAAGAGATATATAAAGAGAAGTAACCACTGTAAACTTCTCACAGACTTCTCTGTCCATGCTGCTTTCTCCTGTTTACCTGTTCTCCACCCCGTCCAAGAAATCAAACAGACACAACAACAAAACAGCTCACCTACACACACACACACACATACACACACACACACACACACACACACACACACACACACACACACACACACACATACACACACACACACACACACACACAAGCTGACAAAAAGGCAGATCTGTTTGCTGCAGCGCCGTGTTCACAGGTCTGCTACTAGCAATGGGAAAGCAGTCTATAATCTATATTTAGCAGATTTACCCATGTTTTAAAAACCCATGTGCAAGCACTGTTTTGGGTGGGAAAGAGGTCACACCGAGAAGCATCACTAAAGAAGCGTCACTAGAGAAGTGTCACAAGCAAAGCCATTGTTTCCCTATGGTATAGGGCACCAGTTGGACACCCCTCTCTTGCTGCTGCACGACGCATTTTTCTGGCGGTTTTTGGGTGCTCAAAAATGTAAAATATTTCCAACTTTTCCACTCAAGGCGTGGAGTCGCATGTCGTCAATGTCACTTCTGGTCATGCGCACGCAGCCCTGCACCAGACTCTTCCAGCTGTTTTTCCAGATGCGCTTCCAAAGTGTTTTTGAAATGGTAACACCTGGTGCAATGTGTCTCAGTGTGATCACCCCCTAAGGCTGTATTTGGGTATAGTAGTGCTGTGGGCTAAATGCTAATTTTAGCATGCTAACATTCTCAAAATTATATTTCTAACATGCCAATGTACACCGTGTTTATCATTTTATTCTAATGGTTGCAATGCTACAATAGTAGCTGAATCTGATGGGGACGTCATTAGTTTGCAGAAAGGCTGCTTGGTCAAAAACCAAAGAACTGGACAAATAATGAATTTGACCAGAGGAAAAGTTAAGGGATCACTACAGTTGTACTGTTCAATATGTGGGTAACATGACTGTTTGTAACAAAGTAATGGCAATTCATTCAATAGTCCTTCAGATATTTCTGGACCACAGTGGCGGACAGATCAGCGGACCAGCATTGCCATTCATAGAGTCATGCCGCTTGCATGACTAAATATTTTTCTTCTGCTCAGACATTAACGTGCTTATTTTGAGGCTTTAAATGTGGCAATGGGTGGCCTTTAGTAGATTAGAATGATTCTCCAATCATTGGCAAATTGTTAATGAAAATGATGTCCTGGTAAGCCACAGATGGTGGTGAGGAGACAGTAGGGGAGAGAGCGAGCGTAGGAGAAGAGTGGGAAGAGAGGAAAGCAGGGCTGAGAGGGAGGGCAGAGAGTGGCATGTGGCTGGATGGTATCCTTGGGAAAGTTTGCAGCTAGCTCTCCCACTCTCTGGATCTTAGCTGGGGACAAATACCACATGGAGCTGAGAGGAAGCCCGCTGGAGTGTGCAGGGCCACGAGCACACAGGAATGTTTCACTTCAAATGGAAAATGTTCACAGCTGTTAGTCAGGCTATCTCTCTCACTCTATTTCTCCATCTCTATCTATCCATCTCTCCCTCTCACTGTGTGTATTTTTAGTTCTGATGTGGGTCAATGCTCCTTTTCTGAATTTTGAACTAAATGTCTATGCCACATATAGGTACATGATCAGTTTACTATCACTGGAGTCTAAAGTGAATGTTATTGTCTTCCCTGGAACTAAGGCTCCTTGAAAATATTAGTTATCTTGCCACGTGGTTGCCAAACAGCAAAAAGGCTGCAGTCCATTTTGTATCCAAACACATAGTTTAAAAAAACCACCTACTTGACGATGTGTGGCATCAAAATACCGGAAGCCCTTGCCTGACCCGCGAACAAAAATGACAACAACAACATGGGGTTGCTTCCCCACATCAAGCCGTCTTGAGTCTGATGAATTTGGTTTGGCTACACATGAGATGGATTTCCACAGTTTTGGGGTTTTGTCGGCTGCAAATGAGCCCAAGCTCAATAATTTTGCTGGTTGGAGGTTCTCCCTGTCTGCCACACACAGAGGCTGCTACCATGCAAACTATTTGTGTGTGCGTATTCATGTCCAGCACAGCCATATTGTCTTACAGAAAGCTCACCCATCTGTGCTTAGGCGCCAGGCCACTGATCAAGCAGGTGTTTAGGTGAACTCCAATCACAGGTGTACTCCAAAGCCATAGGGCCAAAAATATAGACATACAGTGGCTATGTGTTTTGGGGGGAGTGTGCTGTGTTCTGAGTGTTGACTACTTTCAAAACATATATTTAATTCCAATTTCTTTTCATTTCATTTTTCCCTATGTCTCTTTCTCTTCATAAACTTAATTAGTACAGCTCAGGTTAGCTCAGTTTGTTCACTTAAGTTGAATCAATCGACCAAATGCTTTTTCATCTTAACTGAATAAAGATTTTTCATAAATGAGTGTTAAGTTTGAAGTTGTGCCATCTCTAAAATGTGCACCACATTATTTCTAAACATAGACTGTGAGTATGTGAGTGTTTGTAAAATAAGTTTGGCGCTCAAGTTAATGGGTGGGTTAGATACTTGATGCGACTGTAGTGGGCGCTGTGTACGAATCTACAGCAGTACACAGAAAGACAGTTGTAGAAGAAGAGAGCCATGACTTGCAATGACAACGGCAGTGCATTTAGATGCAGCAGCCAGTAGCTCTTCAAATCCTTGCTACATTTTGGCTATATATATTTTTTTTTTTCAACACCATGACCTCTTCTGCTGAAGCAAGACTTTTCTACGCTAGACAAGCACTTATCAACATTGGGAAAAGTTGTGTGGGTTTTGGACTGAACGCAGCAGACAGCGAGAGGATCCCCACTGGTGGCATGTGCCAAGCAGCAAGTCAGACCAGAGGGGAGAAACAAAACCCGGGCAAAGAGAGGGAGGAGAGCCAGCATCAGAGTGAGGCTGACCTGACTTGGACTGGGAGCTGTTCCTCTACCAAGTCTTCTTCTGGTTAATGTCCAGGCGCAGGAGAGTGTAGTGGAAGAGAAGGCTCACTCAGCAATGGGAGATCAGAGACTGTTCTGTGCACATCGTAGACATGGTTAAACCCCTAACATCCCGTATCAAGCTGTTGCACTGGATGGGCTGACCTTCTAGGAGCCATTTGGACACAAGACACTGGTGCAAATTCAAAAAATGCACTTCAGAAATTGAATGATGCCACCACCAGCAACATGCCCAAGGAACTGGATTGAATCTTTTCAGTAGCTGCTTATTTTAATCAACTCATCCTTCAACTCCAAAGATATAGCAGGATCAAGGACAAAAATAATTTTGTTTTTCAAACTTGGTTTAAAAAATGACCAATAAATCCACATTTTACCTTCCTTCTACCTTCAAAACTGGTTTTTATGCTCCCATGATGGAGCAACTTAAAACTTAATGCGTGCTGGAGCTAATGCCCTGGTTTAACCCTGGACTAGGGCCTTTTTCTGCAGGTCTTACCCTCTCTTTCCCTTTTCATATCTCTCTTACTATTACACATTTTTTTTAAAATAAAGAAACTAGCAAATTAAATTGCTTTTGGTTTTGTGCTGAAAAGTGAATGTCAGATCTGTAATAGTTTTGTCCTTTGCTTGCTTTCTTTTGGTAACCGGTGGCAGATTAGCTTTCTTTGCATGTAAGGGTTTTCCTTCTGACCTGATATAAAGATTATTTTGAAAACTGGGATGCATGACTAAGCAGTGTTGCACTGCTTGGGAAGCTCTAATTGTATCTACAGGTAGTGGTTGATGAAATACATAAATAGAGCCAAAAAGAGTCATTTTAGTCTTTGTTACTTTTTAAGTAACTGTGCCGCAGTTGTACAGCACATGTTGTTTCCTACTTGCTGCCTCTGTCTTCTTGTCTTTTTGAATTGTTGGTTATCCTTTTGTTGCATATTTTGAAGGAGACAGAAGAGGAAGTGATTGGCTTAGGGCTCCTATAGACCAATAACCAAAGCTGGCCTTTCATATTACGAGAGGCTGGATCTGCGCACCTATTGTAGTTACATTCAGTAATCGTGGAGGTTTGCGGGTCCGTGTGTGTTTACAGAGAACGGTGCAAGAATCACACAACAGTCCTTATATTGAAATGTGTTCTGATATTTTGTCTTTCCCCATTTATTTTTTAAAGTATTGGTTAAACTGTTGTATGGAAATATAGTTGGGGTACGATACAACTCCACCACTAACTACAAACTCCAAAATGACCACAGACCTGGATAGAACTCACAAAGGAAGAATTTGTTGCAGGTCTGCTGTGTTTAACTGTGTTAAATTGTACAGGTGGACCTAATAAACTGGTCTCTCAGTGCATGGTATGGGGATGTCCTCATCGTAATGGTCAATCCATCAGGTTGTCATCAGCTCATTATTTTTGATTGTTTATATTCCGTGCACATCTGCAGTTTATAATGCAGAGTGTAGATCTTGTACCTATGTGCATATGACGACGCAATCTCCATGCAATGGACCCCCCAATGCCTACCTACCTGCCCACTCTGTGTGTATGTACACACATGCACACATACACATACAGTATATATAGAGCGTATATATATACTGTATACAACACCACCCACCAAACCACCCACAAACTCAGCCAGAGGCTTAAACCAGGGTTTTCTCTTTTCTTCTTAAACCACTTCCCTGCCTTTCGCTTCCCTGCCTGGTGACGACACTCTCTTGGAATTTACTCCTTGTGCTCTCTGAGAGAGAGAAAGAGAGAGACTGACTGTGTTGTTCAGATCTCTCTGTGCTCTGCAGCAGCTAACCAGGACCATTTGGTGTCTCCTTTCTCCAAACTCTTTTCTTTACCCCTCCTGCTCTCTTTTTTGCGTTTATTCGCTTTTTTTCCCTCTGCTTGATCTCCTTCCTGTCTGGGTTATGACAGTTGTACATTATTTGGTTTGATATCAGGCTCTCTGTGAGCATAGGGGGTCCACAGACCCAGGGTTGCTGTCGGGGCTTTAAAGAGGTTACTATATTGTGCTGTGATGGGGTGGATGTGCTGGGGTCTGAGGTTGCTTATCAGTGACTTAATGCCTATACTGCATGTACGTGTGTACTGTGCTTTCAACATGCATCTGCATTTGCATTTGTGGGTATCCGGGGAAGCTTCATGACGACTCTGTCCCTCTATGGCTTATCGTGCATGTGTGTGTCCAGTGGACGTGTGTGAGAGAGACATGGGGGGCATGCTGCTGGGTCCTCTGGAGGCCTGTGAAGGGACGGCTTCCCCCTCCTCCCTAAACCCAGGCTGGCTCTAGATTGATGGGGGAGGTGTTGCCTCTGCTCACTCATCCATCACATACTTTATTTGGGTTTTAGAGGAAAGGAAAAAAGACAGAATAAAGGAAAAAAAGACTTCCAAAAATATCAGAGTCGGGGGCTGGGGGTGTGGAGGGTTGAAGAGTTGAGTAAGGGGAGGCCCCTTATCCCACATAGCTCTGCTCTCCTGCCCCCCTCTCCTTAAGCAGATGCTGGAAAAGAAGTCTTACCCTTGTGACCCCCTGCCATTCTCCAGTCCCAGCACTGATAACAAAAGACAGATAAAGCCAAAGGGGGGGGGCAGATTTAGTGAAGATTAGCGAGCAGGTTTGTGATTGCCACTGAGGTTTTTGTCATGTGTGAGCGTGCGTGTTTATATGCTCCTGGTGCCTATAGCAAATTGTGAGATAGGATGATCCGAAAGTGTTTGGTGGTCTTTTGTGTACCAACCAGGCCGGGCAGGGTTTACTGTGTGACAGGACGGTGAGGGCAGATGAGTTTGCAAGCTGGCAGGGAAACAAAGCCTGCAGTGCCAGCCTTTAACTCCTCCTACAGAATGATGAGATTTATTTAGCAACTTCCATCAAACCACCGCTGAGGTTAAGTGTATGAAGGATTCCTACATGTACCTCTGTGTGATGGATAAAATCACAAATATTTGTCATTGCCTTCATTAGAACTTAATTATCACTGTGCTTTATAACTAGAAAACACCTGGTTTGATCAAAGACTAGGTACAACTGAGGTTTAAAGTTTTATCAACATGTTTTCTGTTCGGGGTTTTGCACCCTAAATCATAAACACATTGTTAAGAGGTAAAAATTGTTCCTATTTAGACCTGCACATCTGTAGCTGTACACGGTACAGTGCGAACATATACAAGCGCACAGTCCGTTCAGCTCTGCGCTCTGGCCTTTGTCTGAAGTGCCTATAGGAAAGTTGGACTACTCCAAATGGACTATCAAATAAAGAAATCACTGTTTCCTATTATTGCTGCTGTCGAGCTTGGAGGTGGCTTGTGTAGCTTATGCCAAACTAATGCTAGAGAAAAAAATAAATAAATAAACAAAGAAAGGGAAATTATTACCCTCGAAATTACACATTGGCCTTTCTCTTTCATAGTGAAACTAATGCAAGTTCCTGACAAATGAACTATGTTGCTGCCTGTCCAAACAAACATTGCTTGACTTTTACTTTTTTGTATTGTTAATAATGGAATTCATTTGCAGGAAAGACACCAGATCATGTTCCTGGGCTTTCTTTTCCCACCATGATTATTCACTTTGTCATATGGCCAAATGAATTAAATAATTTGTTTTCCATATAGGAGCTGCTTTGTCCTTAAGCCGAAGTAAACCAAGCTAAATCCCACAGTTTTGTGATGTAAAAATATGAAAATGTAGCAAAAAGAAGGGGACCAGGTTGGCTTATCCTTGCGGGTATGGGATAGTGTTTGTTTCCTGTGTGAAGCTTTCCAACTGCAGACCTCATGGTGGAGCCCCCAGAGGCCCCATTTGAATCACAAATGTCTTTCGTTTCTCAATCGTTCACAGGTTTTGGTCAGTTGAGGAATTTTGGGACCCATTAAAGCCGGGTGACAATGACTTTCACCCCCGGGGCCACCACAGGGGTCCGCCCCCCTACTGACCTCTCCATTGGTGCCCAGTCATAGCTCCAACGGTCCTGCTCCCGGGTTCTGATTGGCTCAACAAAGCACCCAAAAACCGCTCTGGGGTCAATGTCTCTTTTCTCTCTGTCGCTCTTTTCCTCCTTGCTGCCTTGTTCTGGTTCAAGTCGGGGCTTATCAAAGACAATCCAGTTCTGTCATGTGGCCAAATCATCTTGACACCCATTTAGCATGCTCATCAGAGGACAGTTATGAATATTCAAGATGGTGCCAGGGGCCAGTGAGAGGCAGAAACGCAGAGATGAGAGTGACAGATAATGGAGGGAGGGGGAGGAAGAGAGACAAAGAGGAAGATAAAATGCGTACATGTTGGTGACTGAGCAGGAGGAAGTACAAAACAACAAAATAGCCCAAATTCAATGTAAGCAATCTTATTTTAAGAGCAGAATACACTTGATCAAAATGAATGATTAAACTATTCACATCAAATATGGTGTAGATAATGAACAGAAGATGGTACTGGCTTGGCTAGTTTGACATGATCAGACCTGAGTTGCGCTGTGCTTTTACAGATGTTTGTGGTGGAGTGTCATGTGTGTGCACTGTGATGATGTTAATAGACACAAGTGCCTCTGCTCCTTAACTCAAAGCAACCAGTTTGCGATCCCTTTTCCATCTGCCAGTGCTGTCGAGTGTGCTGTGCAATCTGACAAAACACCACATCTCCATTCTCCATATGCCTGCTCACCAAAGCTTTGCTCAGTGTCCATAGCACTCACGCTGCATAATGTTTGGACTCCATCGTGGCCGGAGATGACCCACTGCCATTCCAGCTGGTGTGCATTTGTGTGTTTATGTCTACCCAGTGCATTGGCCAAAAGGGATCTCACTGGTTAATGAACTTGTGACAGCTAGACCTGCAATAATTAACTGATTAGTTGTCAACTATTATATCTATCCCCAACTAATATGACAACTGATTAATTTGGTTAGAGCATTTTTTAAGACAGAAAATTCTAAATTCTCTGATTTAAACTCATTATATATGAGTATTTTTTAGCTTCTTTATTCCTTTATTACAGTAAACTGTCATATGTTGTCAATATATTTGCGTTGTGGACAAAACAAGACTTTTGAGGATGTTATCTTGGGCGTATTTCACTATTTTATGACATTTTATTGACTAAACAACTAAAACATTATTCAAGTAAATAATTATTCCAGTTGCAGTAAGGTATTACTGATTACACTAGACATTTTACAAGGGAGGAAATATGTCTTGACATTTTGTGTCATATTGATGTTTTCACAACAAATAGAACAATAACATGCATCTGACTCAGTGTGCAAGGTTTCTGTGCATAACTTTTTTTTTGTTGACAGATTAAAAAAATCACATCTGAAAAAAATGCTGACTCAGTGTGCAAAGTATTGATACCACACTTTTTACTTTTATAATTTCACGTTTCTTTCACGTTTTTTATTTGACTAACATGGGTGCTGATACACAAAAGAAACTCAACGTTTTTAACTAAACCAAACATTTAAAAAAAAAAAGAAAAAGAAAAAGAAAAAGAGGCAAATCAACTGTGGGTGTGGTGGATAAGCTATGCAATCTGTGTATGCCCCAACACTGTGTCACACCATCTTCTGCAGACTAGCCCCCAGCTCTTTCCCACTCTGCCATCTTTATACTCTGGGTAGATTGTTGAAGTTTGAATTTAACTTCTGGAGATACATAAATGCCTGTGTTTCTTGAAAGCAGACATTGTATTAGTTACTGCCTTTGTACTGGGACAAATACAACAAAACTGTTTTTTTGTGCTTGTACGTGAGAGAGAGAGAGAGAGAGAGAGAAGGACACACATTTTGACATTCAAAATGAGTGATCCCAGAGAAAGTGAGAGGATTATGGAAAACCCTCTGGCACTGCTTATGAATCACAAGCTTTTTATGTCCATGCTGTTGACCACTGTTTGGTTATGATGTATTGGATCTTGTGAGAACAGGAGAGCTGAGCCAGGAAGGAGCGAGTTTGTCTGAATGAGCCTGCCTGTCTCGTTGACATCGATGTCAAAAACTTCTAGGATCCCATCCAAGCTGAGACAAGTGATCATTTGGACTTTGAGAATGCGGCACTGTTCCAAGCTTTGATGTTTTGGATCTTAAAGATTGTAGATGGAGACAGGAAGGGTCATCAGGGGGTGTCGCATCTTGGTGGATTGTAGACATTTTTGGATTCGAATGATGTTTGTGTTGTCATATTTTTTAGTAAATGAATGAATTTGTCTCTTGTCTAAGTTGTTCATTGTCACATTTTGTTCCTCCAACTCAAGCCTATGACCAGGGTTTTCCTACCCTGAAGCAGAAGCACTGAACAGACAGAATGAGCTTCAGCTGTCTTGACAGTACACTACGATGCACTTCTCAGTTGCATCAGTTCATTGATCAATCATTAATTGTGCAAGAAAAACAGCGCATCAGAGGGAAGAGTGGCAAAGACCACGTCAAACACAGAATTATGTGAAACTGACTGCAGTAATTCCCGGGTCAGTGTCACTGATATGGTGTGTTAGGGGGATGTGACAGTCAGAAGAACAGATCTTGATGGGGAGTTTTTTCTGAGGTCCAAACCAAAACAATGTTCTTGCATTGATGGATTCAATGCGGACTCTAATCAAGACTTGGATTCAAATTTGATGACTTTAGACCCCAAACTGGCAATATTAAATGGCTTGTAACTTGACTTAGACTTCAACACCAATGAATCCTAACTTCAAAATAACTGATACCTTCCCCAAACCCCAAGATGAAACTCTATCTTATTTAAAAAGTGTACCAGGAATCAATTCATTTCCTTTCATTTTCTGGATCAACTAATAGTAGTGCTGTAAACTAGCAGAAAGTCAGCATTTAATTCCCAGTGTTGTTGCAACATCACTGCTCACAGCTATTAGTACTGCATTTCCACATTTCTAACAACAAACCACTCATTTATGAAGTTGTGCAAGCTCCTGCATTGCAGACAACATGATCCTGTAAATGTTTCAAAATAAAATGCCTTGTATCAGCAACTGATGGGATTCTGTCCACAGAGATGTTGTCAAAGGGCTTTTGTTTTGAAAGGGAGCAGGCAAGTTGGAGTAAAAACTGACGTCTTTGTATTTCCTCATCTCTGTGACAGAAAGAGACTTAAACAGCAATAAAAAGTGGTATAGAGTCAATATAATCATCAAAATACCATTTTCACTATCTATTTATGCTGACAAACGCGTCGGCACACATTTAAAATCGGCGAGACACCGTTTCTCTAGATGTGCTGCAGCTGACATGCAGCTGAGACACACCTGACAAGCGCTGTTCAGGCAGGCAGTGTGGGTTGTCTAACATGATAACATGGGCAGCGTAATAAAAAACCACATGTTTGACGCTGCTCATGCACTGCTGGCGCGTGCTGTGTGAAACGGGCCGTACTTGTGACTTGCAAAACAATGACTTGGTCCCAACTCTAGCTGGTTTCAAGGGTAACCCTGGGGTTTTTTACTTCTCCAGTAAACACTTTTATTCTGTTGCCTTCCATCTTTTTCCCTAAACAAAATTCACCTTCAAGGTGGATGCATGCACAGATGGAGATAATTGGTCAGCAAATCAGTCTCACTACTGCTGAGTTTAGCATCTGCCTTGACCTCTGTATATGTTTGTGGGATGCATTGCCTTTCAACGTCTCTCTACAACTTAGCCCACTGTATCTCACAGAGATGAATGGGGGTCAGGGCTGGGCCACCCACTCCTCACCACAGTCCCAAACCTCTAAAAACACCACTTATAACACGCTTTAAATAAACCCAGTTGGATTCAATTAGATGTTTATGTGCAGCTAATGTGTTTATTTTTACCACAGAAATGATCATTCCCAGTTCAGGAGTCAAGAGTGTTTGTCACTTCTTTAGTAATTAATAGTTTGGGCCAAAGTACCAGTGGATGGAACTAGGGAGGGCGCATGCAAGGTTACACGACAAACAACAAAGGAGTCATTATAAATAGATTTTTTTTAAAAATCATATCCAATTATGACTGAAAGTATGAATTATTGTACACAGTCATCTGCATCACCACACCAAAACACCAGTTTGCACCATCTGTAGGCTATAATGTAAGTCCATGAATCTTTTCTCTTTGATCCAGTCATGTTTCCTTCAAGAGAGCTCTCTACAACACTGCAATTTCAGACTCGTGAGGAGGGTGTCTTTGCCCATCTGTGTCACAGGCCATATCTGTCATTATCTGCATTTTATTGTTCTCTCTATAGCTTTGCCTACCGCCTGCTCCTGCCCTGTGTTCAGCACTGGGTTCTCTCTGATGAGTCACAAAGGTCTTCAGAAAGGCTGCTGGCTAGAGTTTGGTGAAAGCCGTAGCGATGAGGGCTCTTGTTTAAAGTCAGAGTTGAGTCATTTTAAAGGAAGAACTTCTGGCCCTGCCAGACCCAGTTTGTCGATGGTTGAGTCATAAAGGTATACAACAACCGTGCCAGAGGTTGTGGAAATGAAAGCAGCTGTAGTTAGTTTTAGGAAGTATCAGCGTGATCAGTGCAAGTTCATCATCAGTAACTGGTGAGTGTCTGAGACTCTCTGCCAGGAGGATATAAATGATGGTGATAATGAAGGATTCTGGTGGATGAGCATCAGTCAGTCATGAGAGGAGAGGTGGAGGAGACCACATTATTAGAAAATCCCAGGATGACTCACACCACAGCTCTTGTCAGTTAGACTGGGGTTTCCTGCAAACACACGTCTACCACACTTTGTAGATCTCACTATCTGTCTATGAGAAGAACGTTTTTTTGGGTGTTGTTTTTTAACAGTTTTTCTGATTTCCATA
This sequence comes from Plectropomus leopardus, assembly GCF_026936395.1. NCBI lineage: Eukaryota > Metazoa > Chordata > Actinopteri > Perciformes > Serranidae > Plectropomus > Plectropomus leopardus. The sequence continues at coordinate 18,584,953 of NC_142182.1, forward strand.
AAAACATGTTATTTAAAGTAAAACGTTCTTTGACAAGCTTTCACCGGATTTGTGTCACCAGTGTCACCACGCCCATCAATCAGACTTAGTGTAGATGGGTCTTATTTTGTCTAATATTGGGATGGGGTAGATCAGAATGCACTCATTGACCTTACATGGGCAAGCAGATACTAATCACTCCAGCCAGACAAATGCTGCCCATCCCGTCAGCTTGCTAGCAAGGGCACTGAGGTAGATAATAATTGTCAGCTTGGTTGTTCCAGTGCCAATGCCAGGGTGGGCTAGGCCTGGTGGGTCTGGCTAAGAGGGACTAGATCACTGTGGGCATCATCCACAGGGCTGAGGGAAAGAGAAGAGATGTACGCAGAGACAGACATATTGTTGTATGCATGTCCCAAGCAAACACACATTTAAAAAGCCAAAAAGCTTTTACTCTTATCAGCAGCAAAAAATAAGGGTTCAAGTGCAATTGCATGTTTTTGTGCTGATTTATTATGTCTTAGTCTGCTTTACAAATGTTTTTGGCTAATTCCTGGGAAACTGTACATTGTAGCCACACTGAATTTTCTCCAATGATTGGGAGGTAGTTGTGTGATACATTAATAGACCTAACTTCACAACTGTTGGGCCAGTCATCACAAACCTTGCAAGATATGTCCATGTTAGTACCTGAAACACACCCTGAAAGGTTCATTCAAGTTAACAACTGGGTGGCGCCACAGATGCAGACAATGGGCATGGCATAAAATCGATTGGACTATGTATCATAAATTGTTTGTCCAGTCAATAAAATGTTCGCAGAATGTTTCAAAACAATGTTCAACCACTGTGTAAAATTATTTTGAAATTGCTTAATAGGAGTGAGTACACAGGCCTGGGGCAAAATTTGGCCATAATTTAACGGCAGTGTTTAACCAAGCTGGTGAAACATGTCACCAAAAATGATATAATAATTGACCAAAGGGGGTGACTGTCTTGCAGAAGAAAGGGCATGGCCTGGCACAGATTTGGTTGTAAATTAATGAGCGCTGTCATTAAAACTGTATAATGCTCATGTCGGAAACTGTAAAGCATCTTGATCCTTCGCAGCTTTCAGCTTTTAACGGCCAGTGTTGGCTTGAACACCGGAGTGGCTGCTTGCGGCTGTATTTCTTTTTTGTATTCCCCTAAGCAGTATCTGTATTCTAAATTTGCTCTCTTTTTTATTGCAGACAGCCCTCCAGATGTTGAAATCAAACTCCGCTCAGAAAATATTTATGAAGACAAGAGGAATGATGCGATGCAAAGTAAAAAAAAAAAAAAAAAAGCAGCACCGGAGAGCCTGTTGTGGCCCCACCAAAAGACTTAATGCTTGTGTCAGGCTCTTCCTTGGAGAACCTGAATGACATCATAAACATGGCTGAAGTGACCAGTGAAGATCTGAGCCCACCTGTTACCAGCCAAAGATTTGAATGTAAGTCCCATGGCTTTATCTTGTCACTTAATATGTGTTTACGTATTATATGCCCTGGAGATTGTAAACTACCAGCCTTGTCCTGCCACTGAGCAGGATGTCCCTGTGAGCTCAAAGAACAGCTGTGTGTAGATGGGGTACCTTCAATAGATTGTGTGTATTTCTGTATGTGTGTGTGTGCGTGTGCATGAAAAAAAGAAAGAATCTGCAGTCAGATGCCACCTGAGCTCCATACCTGCTCTGGCTTTGTCTCTGGGGTTGCATTTAGGAGGAAATGAAATTTTTTCTTCAGTCTGTGCTTAAGTACATTTATCACTCAGATCACTCACAGTTGCGGAGAAGAGGAAAAGTGGTCTGGCATGAGATCTGTCACCAAGTCCTCCACATTTATGTCACCAAACTATTTGGTGGCCACTGAAATTGGGACCTCCTGTTTAGACTGTGGGAACTGTTGGCAGTTGGTTTAAAATGAACCGATGTTTCAGCTCCTCATTGTGAAATAAACAACATCTGTGATGCTTTGCTAAAATCTTCCCCTGTAGCGTACAAATGAAATTAAATAATTACATTTAAAAGAGTGACAGTTAATATAACAATGTGGTGCAGATTGACTGATTTCTACAACTTGAAAGTGGGCTTTCTTTAGGTTTTGATATTATAAATTTGAATATTGTGTTGTAATTTATTCATCAGCATAAAAGCAAAAACATCCAAACAATATTCAGAACTTAAAATATTGCAGCAGAGGACCAAGCTTTCATCACTGCAGTGTGTACGGGTGTTATGTGGGATGTTTTTGCACTCCATCTCCTCACAGTAATGGAACAATATGTCCAACAATAGCATCCCTGACATCCTCATCAATCTGTTCTCAGTGTAGCTGCCGTAGTGGTAATTAGATATTGGAGAGGACAGAGTGTCAGTAGTGGTAATGAAATGTATCCAAATAGCCCCCCCTGGACATCAAAAATAAACTCCAGGTGTCCAGAGGAAAAGGTTCAGTTACGGAAAACACATGCAGCGTACGTCAGGACTTTGACCCGGGAAGCAAACCTTGGGACCCCAATTGATGGAGGTAAAGCTGTAAACATGTGCGGCAGGAAACTAGAAGTATTGAGAGAAATCCAGATGCCAGTATAAATTGTATATTTCTTCTCATATTTTTTCACAAAATCTCAAATTTTAGTGTGTAAATGGCGACGAGGCTACATGCTGGCCCATTTCTGAACTTTTAACACCTCAGTTTTGACCCCAATATTGTTTTGGTGACTTAACAGCCTAAATGGGTTTCTCCCTTGCCAAAGTGGAGCTCACTTCCTGTCACTGGCCCCAGGGCGGGAGCGTACAATGACGAACACCACCCACATTGGCTCCCTAGCAGGCAGCCAGGCTGACAGGCCGGGTGACACAAGGGTTATTTGTTTCTGTCAGAAGCACAGAAATAGTCCCCCAACTCCTCCTGGAGTGGACAAAGCAGGCGAGCATTCATTGGCCTGCTACCGGGGCGGGATGTGCTCTTGTTGTGATTACCTGCCTCTGTAGAGGAAGGGCCTTCTCTGAGGACTGATGGAAAAATGCTGCTGTCTGCCAAGTGCCATGATTAGCGCCCCAGTCGGTTCCTGGGTCAGCTCAGAGGGCAAAAGTGTCTAGACCAGCCGGGGGGTTTTCCACAGGCTCTTGCCTGGGCTGTAATTATTACTGCTTACAGTAGAACCCCAACTCTCAGGGCCCACATTCCACTTTGGACGGTTGTACGGCATTACTCCCTTCAGTGTGTGGTGGGAGTCGGATCAGACATTGGCTTTACATATGGTTTGAATATTGTATAGTTAATGGCCTCAATTTTTCATTGAGTCATGTCATTTGATGTAAGCAGATCAAGATATAGGAGGGTGGGAACTATCGTGGTGACAAGTATCTCATGTTGAATTACAGTCTGGGTAAATGTAACACTGAAAAACCCCAAAAGACGTATTGAACGACTGATTGGCATTGTGCAGTACAAGGTGTCCTACCCCCTAAAGTCAGGATCTTCTAGCTTTGCTGTCAGGGCTTTTACAGTGTGTCCTGCATTACAAGTTCAGTGTTTGCCAGAAAAAGCACAACCGGTTAATGGTTCGGAACTCTGGCTTATCTTGGCCATCAACGCAACAAAAGCTATAATTATCTGCAAAATAAACTCACTTCCTTGATTGTTAGACAAATAATGCATTAAACAGTTCCAGATAAACTCTGTTTTCCACTGTGTTGCCAGCCCCTGTGGAGGAGGAGAGGCATTCAGGCCACCAATACTGGGAAAGCATTTCATTGGGCTGCTCAGGAAGTTGAGTTCTTTATAAAATATGAGCACCTTATATAACCAATTTGAAAACTCTGTTTTGTTTTGTGTGAAAAGAACTGAATAAATGCCCCTGATGTTTCCCACCTGCCAACATATTGAGGTTTTCTAGTGTATGTCAGCATTGTGTTTCTCCCAAGGCCTTCTTTATATAGGTCTAGACATTATTTTTGGCATTTTTTTTAATCTGACGTGTACCTCCCACTCCTCCCACTTTTTCTGGCCCACCTCCATGAGGGCCGAGGAAGCCTGGCACTCGCCTGAAGCTCTCAGCCAGTCCTGGGCAGCTGGGATCTGGGGGAGCTCCCTGCAGTTCTGCAGTGTGCTGGCAGCCCCCTTTCTCTTGCCCCCGCCACTCTTAATTCTGCCTTTTTACTTCCAGCCAGCTTCAGAATACAATACAGAGAAGCCCTGTGCTGCGCTGTGAACACAGACACACACCCGTGGGCGTACACACACATCCATACTTTTATAAGCCATTGAAAGAGACAAGACCAAAGGCGGAAAGAGGAGCAGACGCCTCTCAGATGCTGGGCTTGGCTTCATGTGCCTCTTGACACAGACGGCCGCACACAAGATAACTGTTGTTTATTGTTTATGGAAGGACCCTCTGCCACACTCCATGCTCTCTTCATCTGGAGACTCCTAAAGGGCCACAGCCAAGAGCCAAGGGGGAACAGAAAAATGGAACTCACTGTATCTACTGTATGTGTGCAAGTGTGTGTAAAAGAGAGCGTGTGTATGCTTTTTTGTTTGCATGTACAGTGGGAATGTACACTTAATGTACATTCTTGGGTGCTATTATTCTTCCGTAGCTTCCGCATTGAGTGTGCAATGTTTGCTCAGCTGGAGTTGGTTCACTGTGGAGGGGACGGGAAGGCCATCTTGTTCCTCTGGGGTCTCATTCACAATAAAGTCATTACAGCAGGTGATGCATATTTCCACTTGGATCAGATAGATGATGCTCCACAGTCTACTACGTTCTGTAATTACACTTTGCACATTTGCAAATTGTTTGTTTTTTTGGTTTTTTTGAGCAACGGTTTTTATAATTTCTTAAATAGAGTAAAAAACAAAATGTATCACAAAATATACAAATAACACTGCCACCCTAAATCCCCCAACTTAGAACCACTATACACACTTATTGGCCTTGGTAGTCAATGTAAACATGTTCCAACATACGCAGTGGACACAGATAATTAAAACAAGTCAAAACCTAACAGATATACAATTTAAAAAAAAAAAAGGTAATACACAACAAATACTTTTTCATTAATCTTTCTTTATTGAATAATATGCTAGTTACTTTAAAAATAATAATAATAATTCAGTCTTTAAAATTGTGAAAAATGCTCATCACAATTTCCCAGAGCCCAAAGTGATGCCCTCAGATTGCTTCCTTTGTCAAACCAGCAGACCAGATCCCAAAAATTCTTCATTTACTGTCATAAATGACAAAGAAAAGCAGTGACTACTCATTGCGCTTCCATCCTTCATGCATAGACTAAGAAACTAAATACAAAAACATGAGACCCTACAAAGTGTGGCCCTTGTCAAAAGTCTTCCAAAAAGGCCAAGTATTTGTCCCATTTTCTAAGATTCTCTTTCCTTGGGGAGTGTTGGATTGAGGGGGGAAACTCAGAATCAACAAATTAAGTTGGATTAATGCCAGTCTATCACCCTCTGACGCAGTTGGGTTGCTTGATTTCTTGAAAGGCAACACCAGTGTAATTATATTCTTAACTCTTACCATTATTAGACATTGAATATCTGAAAATATAATAAAGCAGAGCAAGTAAGGTGCTTAACTGTGCAGAAAAGGTGCAGACAAAAATGGTTAAGTTACTGAACCTGAAAAACAAGATCACACATTTGATTCCATGCAGCAGCATTTTCCATTTTCCACCCATCTTTTTCTACCAAAAATAAGAACACTGTGTAAAAAGAACAAAGGTTTATATATATATATATATGTGTGTGTGTGTATATATAGATATATATAGATATATATATATAGATATAGATATATATAGAAAGAGAGAGAGAGAGAGACAGAGAGAGAGAGAGAGAGAGTCTGTAAATGTTGGGAAAACATACAATTCAACGGACAGAAGTTTCTGGAAAATGTGTCGCTAGATTTAACCTTTGTTGTGTATTAATAGCCTTTGAAAAAAGTCTTCGCCAGCAAATTAATCTCAGTCAGTGACACCTCTCATTGGTTGTACTGTGTTTGAAAATATGTCATATTAAAAAGTATTACATGAAATTTTATTTTATGATTTTATTTTATGAGTCTAAATATACAACGCTTGTACTCAGGCAGGCTTTTATGCCCACTCAGGTCTCAGCTCCTCCCTACCACTCGCAGTCATGTGCTGACAGAAACTTGTTGGTCTGTACCAGGTTCTCAGCAGTTAAAACCAGTAGAAAGAGAAATTCCTTCCTAATGGTGCATGCAAGTAATGATTCACCACTGTATTATTGTTTGAACCCTTGGCAGATCTTTTCCATATTACCTCAACACTGTACCTAAAGAAAACCATATTCATTTTCATGTAGTTATGTAAAAAAAAATCTCTTGCACAGAGTTTGACAGCTCAAGTTTGATGTGTCTCCCTTGACCTTTCATCCAAATGTGCAGTTGGTAGGAAAGAGGCTGCAGCTGGACCCTGATCAGGCCTGATGGCGATAGAACATGAATAGCAGGATAGCCCTGGGCACTATGAAAAAGTCCTGCTGACGACTGTACCGACAGGGTCACAGCCCTTCCACGCTGCCCCGCAAAAGGAGAGTGGGAGTAAACAGGCGTAATAGGGGGAGACTAAAAGAGACTTGGACTGTGTTCTTGTAAATAATTGCATTCATTGTTCTCTGCCACTGTTGGTTATGGTCACAAGCTGTTTGGTAGGCCCCTGTCTGTCTGGTGCTCCCCATGAGCCCAGTGTCAGCTCGGTGTCAGCCCCTACGCCCCCGAGGGGAGCAAGTTGTGCCAGGGGTGAGGATGCCAGCTCCCTGACCCGGTGGCCCCGCGTCTGACGTGCCCACGCCAGGAGCAAACGGTCCCTGGGCCAGCTCTGAGACTCAGGGCGTGCTGTGCGCATGCTGCTCCGCTGTTAAATAAAGCTGGTTCAAAGAGCACATTCCTGCCCCCAGCCCAGCAGCGAAATAGCAAGCTCTCTTGCTTGTAGTGTCAAAGCACCAGATTGTTTCGTTTTATTGCTTTGCCTTTATCTCGGCTGACTCTGGTACAATCTGATTGGATGCAGCATGTTATTAGCCTCTGTTTTTGGCTGTGGGAACGGCAGATGGCCTATTTGTGCCAGATTACCTGTGCGCCTTATCTTAAGTGAAGAATTCATTCCAAGTGCTCAGATGTTTCGAGGAATCTGCTTGTTCACATTATGAATGCGGCGCAGTACAGTTGAGTTTATCTGGAAGTTAACACCCACTCAGACTGTAAACCTGTATAAGCCATCTGGGAAGAAAAACATTGCTGTGTTGTGCATATTTTATGTATTGTGTTCATAACAGATGATGTTTAGGATTGCTCACTTGAGTCAGGAAGTAGAAAAGACATATGAGTGTCGCTACAATTACAGCAGCAGCATTTTTAAGTGAAAGGAAATGTGAGCTGTCAGCAAAGATTTCACTTGTTCAGCAGGGGCTTCAGGAACTAGTTCACTGCAAACTCCTCAGAGGACAGACGAGGCTCTCAGACAGATGCTGAAAAATGGATTGAAATAGGAGAGGAGTTTAAAAAAAAAGAAAAGATATCAGGAAGTGAATTTTCTCTCTGAATCTCCCCCTCTGGATTTCTGTTTTCTACCTCCTTACGCAACTTAAGTGTCAGCCGGAAGCCTCCATGCATTATTGCATCCAAAGCAAAGATTGCAAAAACAAGCGTGGGAACTAACCCGGCTCTACACAGTATCATCTGCAGCCTGTAATGATAGAACCTCAATGACATCATGTGTGTTTGAGTGTGGGGCTCTGGTAATAGCACCGTGCATCTCCTCAAAATACCAGTGGCTAAGTGGAACACACAAGCTGAGTTCAGCAATGGAAGTCAGATGCTGTCGAGCCCTTTTCTTGCCGAGTAAAGTCGCCCCTTCTCTTTCTTTGTTCGCTGATAGGTTTAGGAGACTCAGATTGAGGGGCCTCCTCCACAAGGGCCTCGTCTGACTTAACTGTATGGTAAATGTCAGAAAATAAATGCAGGCCTCTGCAACAACGTGGAATTGGATCTAATGTGCCCCAGGCCACCGTGTTTGATCTTCACCACCTTCTGTACAGCTACCCAAGTCTTGAGTTAGTAAAAAAGAGGACATAGCACAGTCAGGATGTTATGGTATTTTGTCATATTGTAATCTGACGTCACGGTGGAGCAAAAGTGCTTTCATATGTTGCTTGACGTTATGAAAATGTTAGGTCATATGCAAACATTTAATCACATCTTATCTTTGTTACTGCTCTCTTTTTTTCATTTTTTTTTAATGAACTTCCTGTAAAACTGGTAACCCGGTTGGTATAATAAGTTTGTTTCTTCTGGTTTCATATTGTATACATTATCCTGCTGAGTAGTTGCATCTGTGGTGCATTCCTGCAGCGCAAAGAGAATTGCAATGTCTAACCCAGCAGCCCGAAATCTGATACAATGTCTGGATTTAATGTAGCCTTTATATGACTCTTGAGATCATCCTGTTGTGAATAGTGTGTTCTTCATGTGAGTTGCAAGAATAATTGTAGGTGGGGAATGTTTTATCAGGTCTGACTGAGGTCAATCATTCTGCCACAATGCGGCAGAGATCAAAGACCACAAAGAACAAAAACTCCAAGGCCTACAGGTAGTATAGCAGTTAAACTGGAAGTATGAAGCACACCTACGCACACACATTCAGTTTCCCAGCCAGTGTGGGATGATCCCTAAAGATGTGAAACTCAAACCATGTTGGTTTTGATCATGTGTTTGACATCAGATAATGGATAAGTGGTGAGTGCAGAGGATAAAGAAAAGACTTGCTCTAATATATCAACAGCTGATAAATGTTTAAGACACATTTTCATTGTTGCATGCTATTCATTTTGTGCTTACATCACACATTCCTGAAAGTCACAGGAGTTTGAATGTGAGCTGTTAAGTACTCAACTTCCTCTGAAAACCCAACATTGCTCTGCTGTGGCGATGGCATCTGAAAAAAACAAAACAAAACAAAAACAGATGCAACTAGAAATTACAGAGAGAGAGAGCGTGCATACTGTAATTTCATAGCCCGAGCAGTCTGTTAGATTTATTATAATAATGACTCATTTTAATGTATTTGGATCCAGATCTGCATATGAGTACAATGTACTTCCATGCAAGTACAGTAGTTCATGAGAAAAAAAATATGAAAAACGCAATGCAATTTCAAAAAATCCCTGAGCACAAACAATTTCCTTAGCACAAACAATTTCCTCACAAACAATTTTCCTCAATCAATTAATCAGTGTAACCTGCTTACTGTAATTTTCAACAATATTGTTTGGTTTAAACATGGATGCTCCTGGAATACCCAGTGAACAGCTTGCAGCTCTGCTGCAGCCGGAGCTCGTAATACCATGTGCATATGCATGGTAGTGCAAGTAAAATTTGAGCTGTGCACATAATTCGCACCTCTACATGCACCGGTGCATGCGTGCCTGGTACAGAAATTGTCATGCACTCACTGTGACTCACGCAATTGAATCTTTGCGTTTTCATTTCAGGATTGCTGCACAAAATGTTCCTATGACCACATAAAATGGTAGTATCACTGTGAATTACTTCAGTTTTGGTCAGATCCAGATACACCAAATAATGCAGTAAAAGATGGTGAGGATAAGTACATCTTGGTGCATGTGCTTATAAGTACCTTCTTTCAGCATTAGTGTTGATCATAGCTGTTCCCATAGCTCTTTGTTTAACAGGCAGTCTTGTAAAACACAGCCAACAAAACACTAACTAAACTAGAATGGTCTCTGTTTACTTATTTTTTTTAAAAAATGTTTAAGTAAAGCCAGAATGACAAAGAAGGTAATCGTGTCATTTTGCAAGAGCCCCACAGGAGATTAAACACACGTCAACATGGAGGAAGACAAAGAAACTGAGCGGCTGTTTCACATTAACACTAAATAATCATAAAAACTTATTAAGTAGTTTAACTGTGCCAAGTATGATTAGTTGCTTCTTTTCTATATAAGATGAAGGCAGCAGACTGCAGTCCCAGTTTTACCAGACCGCTATTGATTACTCTCTCTCTCTCTCTCTCTGGCTCGCTGATACACCTCCTGGCTCTCTCTATCCACCCACTGGCGAGGAGTATAAGTCTCACCACCTCTGCATCAGATTTACTGGTGTGGTTTATTTAACTATTTCTGTAGATTCATGTACTGATTGTTCAGGCTGGTAACTGATTTGCTCTCTCGCTGTTAAAATTTTATAGATTTGGCATTAGGTCGTTCAACAATTCCATTAATTGTCCTAGTCTAGAACTGCAAAACATCACAACTACGATAACTTTTGATTCTGTAAGCAGAAATGTAAGAGTTTGTAAATGCTAATCTTTTCTTTCAAAAAGTAAACCAAGACAGACATTCAGTATATTTTAGGCTTTGTCAAGTCTCAGGAGAAGAAAGGAGAAGAAATATCTCGACGCAGACTGCACCACATGGTCCAAATGCTACGCTTTTTTCTACTTCCTTCCTCATGATGCATAATCTTGTACCTCCCTTTCACATCCGTTTTCCCCCTTCCACTGGAACCAGAAAATCAATCTGCAGCATACACGTTGTCAAACAATGATGTAGACCCTGGTCTACCCCATCCATGGGGCCAGACGTGATTGAGTCAAGATCTGGTCTGGGCTGTTTGAAATACGGTCTCAATTACTCAGTGCAGGGCTCCCACAAACCTTTGGCTTTATACGCACATACGAGCACACATGCATGCACTCACATACCCATTTTACCCGTTAAATTAAAGTCAGATTACTATCAGTGTATCCCAAATGTGCTTTTCAGTAAATACAGCTCTGTTTCCTTGGCCAGTTGGTTCACATCCCCCACTGGGAGGCCCCTTCAGAAGCCGGCTCTGCGCTCTCCATGCTACGTACTAATTGACCGAGCCCGTTGGAGGTGAGGTGAGGTGGATTGAGATGGGAATGGCGACGCATGGCAGTCATATGTGACTTAGACCACTGAGAGAGTCTGATGTGGGAACCATTAGCGCACAGTGTCGGTGGAAGCATGGAGGCACACGCGCGGTGTGCAGCTTGAACAAATAAGGCCCTCTGTGTTTTGGAGTGAATACCCCTGCTGCCTTATTACCAGTTTGAAGTGTGGTTTGCTGGCGATGACATCAATGACAAACAGAGCGCTCTGGTTTCCTCTTCAGGGATGGAAACTGCTGCTTTGAACTTCAACAACTTCTCCATTCATTCCTTATGTATGTAGACACTCCGAACTTAATCCTGCATACAATGTATGACAGCTAAAATGCTTCCAGTAAAGCGGAACTTTTATAATGCATCAAAATAACACACATTAATATACAATTTAGTGTTTTAAAGGTTGCGATGAGATATCAATAAAATTTTGCTATTCCCTGCAAAAGTTAAAGGGACAGTTAACTCTGAAATTTAAGAAAAACATATTTTTTCTTTTACCTGTACTGCTAGTTGTCATTATAGATTGTTTTGATGTGTTTCGCAGAGTGTTGGAGATATCGGCCACAGATGTCTGACTTCTATATAAAAACTCAACAGCAAAGTCTCTTTTCAAAAATCAAGACGTGGTTACTCCAAGAAAAATCCACAGACCTTGGTGTGAGCAGTTTCATGTAGGAACTATTTTCTTTTTATCAAACAATACTGGCCAACCACATCACCACACAAAAGAAAGTGTGCATCCACTAATGGAAGAGAGGCACATGCTTGTGCCAACGCGCTATGTAAACATAAATGGCGTTTTCCTCAGCTGAGCTGTAACACTAGTTAGCTCAGTGGTGCTTGGTGACTTGGTGACTACGCTTCCTTTAGCACAGTGATATATTTAGCAGAAAGAAAATAGTACCTATATGAGGCTGCTCACAACAAGGTCTGTGGATTATCTTGAACCCCCCAGCCTGATTCTGGAAAGAGAGTTTGATGTTGAGTTTTCATATTTATTTTTTTGGCACTCTGAGCACCACAAGCTGAGTGGTATCTTGTTAACATGCAACATTTCCACTCCAGAAAGGCAATTCTCTCCAAGAAAAAAAAAATCAAACATGTCCAAATGCTTTTAACACTCAGACTTGAGGACGCCAGCGTTGTAGATCTTTTACTGTTCACCCGATATGGCTGACAATACCCTCAAATTATAGCTGACATTCTGCATTTTTAACCTCAGGACAATGTCATTCATTCATTCATCCAGTTCCTCTTCCCACGTAATCCTCTTCAGGGTCACAGGGGGGCTTCAGCAGGTCCTAACACCCATTGCTGTCACAGTCCATCACAGCTCTGAAACTTTTGAGTTTCCACTTATGAAGTGTCTTTGGACGTGAAGAGAGAACATATAAACTACTAACTGATGATCAGAAACTGTCCTCTCACATTTAAGGTTATTTGTACAGAGTGAAACTTTTAATAACACTCTCTCAGTGTTTACCTAACCTTGTTAACAGTTTCCTTGATTTTGACATTTCCTTGTGCAACAAAAATCTATTATTGTTCAGAGGAAACAGTACCACATGGTGCTGATACATTTGTTTCCCCTTTGTATTGTATGATGCAATGGAATGTGAATAATTTTGGAAGTCAAAACCAAATGGTGTTTTTACCGTCAAGCCCATTTCAGCTGATCTGTGGCTTTGAGATTCAGGCACTTTTCAAATGAGCCAAAAATACTGTAGCATCAGATGGAACAGATTATTCTGTGAACTACAGAAAAAACCTTGATAGTATAAATACTACTGACAGCCATATTAATCATGAACCATCATGATTCAGCAATTATGTATTAGAGGTGAAACTGCAAACCATTTAGATCTGATTGCTTTAAAATTTCAAACAGTGCTGCGTACAGTACGCAGTGTGTGAATACAGTCCACTGGTACGCTGAGCTGTCTTATGCAACTTGCTCCAGTGTTCAAAGGCTGCTGAGTGCCCTCTCCTGCTTTGTCAGGCTCACACAAGGGTTTATCAAGTGTAGGGTGGGAAGGCATTACGCTGGAGGACTTTGGAAGTGTGTGCTTGTGTGTGTGTGTGTGTGTGTGTGTATGTGCAGTAGGTTTGCCTCCCTGTGCATGTATTCATCTGTGTATCGGTTTGTGTGTAAGATGTGTCTGCACCCCGGCGCGCATGCCTGTGTTTGCACATGATTACATGTGTTCACTTGTGCGCCGATGTGCATGCACGCGTGTCTTTTCCTCTGTTTTCTTATTCGAGGACTTTGCCCTCTGAAAAGCTGTGCCAGCCAGTCAGCTGAGAGAGAGGAAAACAAGATCTGAAGCGGGCCGAGGTGTTAGAACTGGGACAAAGACCAGAGAGAAAACAAGGGAGAACGCAAGAGAATGACAGACAAGGGCAAACGCAGAAAAGCGGCGCCGGAGTGCGGAGCGTGTCGCTTTGAACCTTGTTCCAGATGTTTGTGCATTGCAAATATCGCAGAACATAACATAGCAGGCACAAGCAGGATTAGGATGGAATTTAGTTAATGGCAGGTGTATTATGCCCAGGTGACTTTCATTCACCATGTCTTTGATCTTGATCGCTGCTTTGCTGAGTCATGAACTGCCTATTAAGCTGAGTCACAATAATTATGGATGATTAGGAAAATAAATATTTTCTTTCACTTTTTCAAGTATGTAGTCAGGGGTTCATCAAGCTAATGTGAGGGGACTCCCAAAATTGGAAACCTTAAAAATCATGTCAAATTAGAGTCCATACTCCACATTAAAGGATTGAACTGACATTCTGTGGCTCTGTTGCACTGATATGATGGCTGTGATAGCAGATCGAAAAGTGACAGGTGGACTAACTAACCACCCACGCTGTTGACAAGGCGGAGCGCCTGATGATGTTGTCATTCGGTAAAGTACAAACAGGAACGACACTGACCGACCTGAGCACTCTTTGAACTCCAGATGAATTGCGTGTCTATCAGCAGCTGTTCCCAATGACTTTACCCCACAAAAATCAATCAGCACAAACAGAGTGGGAGGGTAGGATTGATGTCTTTGTGCACAGGTTTGATGAGCGAATGTGTTATGTACAGTTGTGATGCGGGATATTTCCAGAAAACCTTTTTCATGTTTTCTCATATTGTCATAATTCACCATGGTTCCCTTTCAAAGCTGCTTTTTCCACTGACCCAAGATCAGCAGATTAGACTAGTGGACTCGACCCAATGGAAAACTCTCACACAAACCAGCCAAACACACACACAAAGTGTCAAGGTGTTCTTTTCAATGATTGAAAGGTGCCATTGCACTTGTTAACCTCTCTCTTCAATCCACATGTATGTAGAAACCCAGTACAGGAGAGGGGGGTGTGGTTTAAGAGGCATCAGGCAGACCTACATACAGCAAAGCACTCCTCTTGTCTGCCAGGTTTACCACACCCATCTGGGCACTGGGCAGGACACACTGACTGACTAGCTGGCTGTTTGGCATTATTACCTCCCTTGGCAAAGCTGCCCCCTCCAGCCTCTCTAGATTTTTAATTTTTTTTTTTATTTTTTTTTTTTTTTATGCCTGTGTCTCTCTTTCTGTCATTTTGTGTGTCTCTGCTTGCCTGTTGCCCCGGCTCATGCAAATGTGGGCTGAGGTATGCGTTGGTTATCTCCTTCTGGAAAAGCAGTGCCCTTGTTGCTTCATATAGCCCAGCTCTAGTGACCGGCCATTGATAAGGCTAATGTCTCCCGATAGCTACCAAGCTTTCAAGTCCCGTCACAAAACAGCCGGCTCCCTTTTATGTTGTTTTCCCAAGCCAAGGACAGACAGGCCTCCCTACAGGAACAAGCTGGCTAATCAGTAATCACTAACTTGCTGAGCCCAGCAGTCCCGTTCAGACGGGCTGCTTTTTCACCCCTTCTTCTTCGTCATCTTCCTTTGCTTCCTCTGCTTCTTTTTGTCCTTGTTCCTCTTCTACCCTTAATAATTCTATTCTTCCTTTTCTTCTTCTCTGTCTCTAGCTTCCCTGGTGTCTAAAGCTTGTGATGATGATGCTTTTCTTCTGCATGGCGGGTAAAGTGGACAGACCAGCGTGTCGTTCTTTTCCTTTTTTGGCTCTTTATGTCTTTCTTTCTTTCTCTACTCACTCCTCTGTTCTACTGGTTCCATCCCTCCCTGTCTCCCTCCCTCGTTCTCTCTTGTGTCTTTGCTCATCTTCTATCCCGTTATTCGTGCCCGGCCGCAGAACAAATGCCGCCCCCTTAGCCTGCTAATGAATCAAGATACAGGAGGGGGGATCAGGAGGTCTGGGGCCATAACTGTGCCGCAGACACATGGTGTTATATTAAAACATTAGTACCACTATATGACTTTATTTAGGACTTGCCAAAGAAAATTGATTAGGTGACAGAGATGGAACAAAGGAGGAATCATCCCCGGCCACCCTGACTGGGCTCCTCCTTTCAGAGCCAACAGCAGCAGTTCCTCTCCAAAGTTTCGCTGAAAAGCGATCTGGCCCTGCTTGGCCTCTTGTTTAAAGACACACCCTCCCCTGTCCCTCTGTTCAGTCCTACAGTCTTTATAGTCAGTCCAATTAGCTCTTGTAGTCCTCACCTGCATCACATGCTGTACTGTGCGCATTCATTTATTTGTTTTAATGTATTTCCAGTTCAGATTGGTAACAATATTAACTTAAACTGAATCACTGGGTGTAGTTTATATACCTTCTCACCCCTTTTCTCTCTTCCTTGCTCTTACTCGCTGGCTCAGTCATTAGTTGCAGTCGTCCACACTTTTTTTTAAAAAAAGGTGTTGTTGCAGAGCTGTGGAGACGATTCTTTGTTTGTTGTCCCTGGCGGAGGCAAACTGCAAGTCAGCAGCTGGGCAAAGGGTAGGAACTCTATGCTGCTTCACAGCAAAGAAGAACAAGTGAAAATTAGTTTTAAAGTAAACTGTGATTAAATGATCCCCTCCAGGCATGTTTAAAAAAAAAATAAAAATATTTTTAATTTTATTGTATGAACCTCAGCACCACTGAAAAATACTATTTTCCCAGTGTTCTCCAGAGTTAATTAAGAAAATACAGAACTGTGCAAAAGTCAGGACATCTTAAACTTTATTTTATCAAGGTTAAAATAATCATACGTATTTATTTCTCAATAATCTTTTTACTGAAATACAACCTGAACATACAGGAAATATGTATACAGTATTAAACTTGTCTTGAACTCTCTTGGGCAGACAATATGAGACTTACAATACTAATTCTCTGTTGTATATACAAGACATGCTCATAGCTCATATTGAATCTGTATATATTTTGTTCTGACTTTTTGGGTGTTTTAATGCTTTAATGGTATATACATATATATATATATATATATATATATATATATATATATATATATATATATATATATATATATATATATATATATATATATATATATATGTGTGTGTGTGTATCCTCATTAAAATATATTGTAGCCTAAGACTTTTGCACAGTACTGTAAATGACACGACTCTAGTTTCCACATCACAGTTAGTTAGTTTGTATACTGAACTTTGATTTGCTTCTAAACCAGCTATACATACACATAATAATCTTGTGGGTTAAACTGAGATTTTATCTGTGTATCTTCAGCACATCAACTTGAGAACAGCAGTCGACTGTCGAACTCTGCCCAGTGCAGGTGAAGCATACAGGAAGCAATTATCAAAATACAATTTTAATTGAAAGGGGACCTGAAATTAACAAAAGACAGATACTATTTGCTTCTGTCCATAGCCAACAATGATGTCTGCATCCAGGGTGTGAATAGCCAATGTGGCTGTTTACCCTCTGGGTGTATATTCCTGGCCGTTACAAGCAAACAGGTGTATCTATTCTATTATCAGCTATTCTATGTACACAGTATGCATTCAGCTTTCATTTTATGCATCCTAAGAACTTAAAATAGTAAGTCGGCTAAGTCTAAAAATGTGAAGCCAACATTGGGTCACATGGAATTTGACTACCTCCATGGACTGTGTCACTCTTTATAATGCAGAACCGGACTTCTGTTTGTGAGTTTTCCTTGTAAATGTACCACTTTAATTTCACGGACTATCTGAGAATGGCTATTAGCCCTAACCATGAACTGTTTGCCTGTATCCTATCCACTTCCAGCCTTGATGCGTCAACTTGGCAAGTCGAACCCATCACAGTACGCAGTGGGATAGATAATAACGCGAATTGGGTGTAAACAGCCAAAAGCTGCAGTGTGATTATACTCACCCCGGTGCGAATAGACACTCCTTTAAAGAAATGCATCAGGACACAACAACTTTGTTGATGAGTACTTCACGCCATAGCTAAGATGCTTGACCGTTCCACAGTGCCGGATGTAATATACATCATATAGTATCTAATGCTGTCCAACATAAAACGTGCACTGTGTTACATATGCTAATTTCTGAAATCTATGATTTCTAATTCCCTTATGCCTCTGCTGCAGAAAACAGTGAAGGGTTATTCACTGATGCCCAAGGAATTTTGTTCAGTTACATTGCTTGCTCTTTACTGAGTCAATGCCAAAATCGCTCCCTCTTTCAATTTCTCTCTTGTTCTTCATAAGTTAATGTTCTAGGACTGAAAGCACCCCTCAAACCCTTTCCGTATGTGCTCCCACCCCATTACATAAACATCAGAATCCTTTCTTGTAAATTCATAGCAACTAACTTTCATGATCTGAGTGTCACTTAAAATAATTTTGTCAGATCATATAATCAACAAAACATAAAAAAAAAAAAATCCACATATGCCGCTTGCTATAACAGAGGTTTAATATGTCCGCTTGACTTACTGTACATCTTTGTAACAGCGAGGGTTTGCAGGTTGACCTCGCTGCTAACCTACAAACTAGTTCACCAGCTGGCCCAGATGCATTGTGGGTAGAGGAAATGACCTCAGTGATGAGGAACGTGTTATCGGTTCTTTCCAGGACATCCTTCATACAGTAATGTCACCTCGCAGCATGACTGGGAGATAAAGGACAGGACAGTAGACAGTGTGCAGGCATAGATGCAGCAAGCACCAACAGCACTGCTGCAGCCATTCTGTCTGTTACTGTGTTGATCAAGCTCACTTTTTCTTCCCCTTTCACACATGCACATACAGACACACTGTTATTCTATGCTGTAAAGAACATCCACTTTAAGAATATCATGTAAGCATTGATCATTTGTTTAATGAAGGTCAAGATTCGATGAGTATACATGCAACTGTTTCAGCACCACCCGTGCAAATATAGCTGCATGTAGGAATGTACAGTCGCTTATGATACTATGAAGATGTTGTTATTGGGCTAAGATTTTAGGTTTTAGATTTTAGAAAGTAATGTATTTAAAGCAGTCTTTTTTTAAAAAAAAAAAACAAAAACAAAATAACCACTCATTATTCGTCAGAGTTGTGGTTCTGTACTTAAGTGGTCTTGTTTGTAATATTTATGCATGTGTGATTTTGAAATTTGTCATTTTCTTTATGTGATTTAGGTGTTAAACATTTCTGTTTAAGATATTGATTGATAATGGTTTTGATTGACGCACATCTTGTGGGATATTGAGAAAAATCTGACTGTACATATATCTCAAATATGCCACTGAGCAGTGATGAGACGGATTATGCATAGACACGAGACTTGTTTCTTTAGTGAACCTCAAGGTACTGAAAAGAATACTTTACCTGCAGAATGGCTGATTGTACATCAATTACACTATGTGGCCATGCATGTGACAGTTTGTACAGACATCTTTTAAATCATAATGTTTGAGCGAAAATGCATGTGTTAGAGGTACTGAGCATACAACTGGATAAATGAGACATGGATTATATTGCAGGAGTTATGTGAGAGTTTGTAAATGGATTTTGATTAAGTTTTGCTGTTGCTAAATATATTTACTTCAATTCATGAAGAATGTTTGTCTTTCTTGGATTCTCCATTCCTCGTGGAGGCGTGCAAGAAAAACACTCTTCTTTATAAATTCAAGGTAACACTCAGTGAGTAATAAGTGCATAAATGGTCATTTTGTGGGTGAAGTATTCCTTTGATGGCTGTAGTTTCCAACCATGAGGTCAGGCCGCTAAATAAGATTAAGGGATGACAAGATGATTTTCAGACTTTTATATTTGCTTTGTCTGTAACTTGTTGAATTGGCCTCCACATATTGCCATACAGTACACAACCTGCGGCAAAGTGTTACAACTAGTCAAAATTTTGTTTTTAAGGAGTCAAAAATTTTCGGTCCTTTTGCTTATCGAATTCCAAAAATGAATACCTGTGCTAACTGTATGTCCAAGTGTTCTTGAACAGGTTGATAACCCCAAGGGTGGAATAACTTGGTTATAAATACTACAAGAGTGAGTAACATATTCCTTCTTTTCAAAGATCATTTTGCTGGACTATAAAGTAATTCATACAATAGCAACAGGACTTGTTAAGATCGTCCAGACGTTGTGTATGTGTGGCTGTGAGCATGTTTCCCATTGTATTAAGTTCTGCACATGCACCCATGTTGTTGAGTCGATTCTCGTGGCCCATTCTGCTTTTCCGTCATCCTGTGCCCCCTCCTCCTCTATTGCCTCCACTTGCTGGGTAACCAGACCCAGATGGTACCTGGTACAGACACCAGCAGCTTGTTTTGAGCCTTTTGTTAGTCAGACGCTGCAATCAGTAGCCAGGAAGCCCAGAATTGAGGTGTGGGCCTTCATGAGGCCATACTGGGGTGAACAGCGGCTTAGGAAAGGAAAGACAGGAGGGAGGGGGCAGCTTAATGAAACAGTAATTTAGAAGGACTCTACAAATGTATTTACAGTTAATATGGAATGCATGTTTTTAACAGAAATCTGAATATCAATATGATTTGTTGCACTTGTTTTTTCCACATAATGAGAGGATTAAATATATATGTGCGTGTGTGTGTGTGTGTGTGTGTGTGTATATATATATATATGGGTGGGGGTTATAATAGGCCTGGCCAGTGATACTGCTCAGGCGCTGCACTTTGGCCATAAGTATTATTTTACATGGTTGATCTCAATGCCATACCGTCCAGACTGAGAAAAAGGAAGGGATGACTGAGTGTTTGTGTTCATGCATGCGTGTGTGTGTGTGTATGTGTGTGTAAAAAAAATTGGAGGAAAGAAAAGTGGTATTGTGCATGCTGTATAGGTGGCAGACAGTGTGTGCATGAAGATGGATGAGAACACCGGGCTGTGGGAAGCAGGAATGTCAGACAGACAGACATTAAGGACATACGATATGAAACCTCGCTGTGCTTCACCCTTCTCCCCACCTGCCCCCGTGATATTAACCGCGGCCCTGCCAGGACCCCACATTCCCAAAAGCTCTCGAGTAAAGAAACACCAGGAACAGGCGTGTTATCCATAACTGATGACGAGTTGTTCTTGCTTTTCAAAAGATTTCACTAAGCCCTTTCATAGGCTTGCTTGCATGAGACTGGAAAGTTTGACTGATTCTTAATTGTATACATGAATTACTCACAGGTAATGTCATCACAAATAAAAGAAGCATTGATGACTTATCTCAAACGGCGTGTTTTGAAGAATTACGGAAACCCTGGCCTACCAATGCTTGTTAGCAGATATAGTATGTATATCTTGTTAGCAGATATAGTCTGAAACATAGCAAAAGGGATTTTTTTTTAACTCTGCTTTTTTCTACTTTGAAGGAGTCACGTTCCTTATTTAAAGCACTTTATTCACACTGATAAGTGCCCACCTTTCCCTGCCATGGTGGATGTGGAGTGGTCATGCCACTGCAAACACTGAAAGAGTGCCAACGGAAATAACACCAGCCGTCCCTCTTCTAGTCTCCTCTCTCCACCCCAGCTGATAAGATTAGGCCACCGTGGGCCTGTATCAGCCCTGTTCCTAATTGCTCAGCTCTGGTCTCGTGCTCTGGAGGACCAAATTCTGATTTTTTAAAAAAATAAATAATTGCAGGTTAATTTTCATCACACGCATGGATGAAGTTTGATATGACACATTTAAACATGTTTTGCTAGTTGGCTTTTAAACACGGTGATCATGACACATCATAGGTTTGAATCACACGCTACAACAAAGTTTTGAAATGGTTGAACTGTCCTCTTTTTTATTCTTAGTTTCTTAAGAACCATAAGCTGATAAATTCCCTTCACACATGTCCCGGCCCATCATGCATAAAAATTTCAAATGAATGAAAATCAGGTTTCATGTTGAGTAATTTCATACAGACTAAATCATGTAGTAAATTTCCCCACCTACTTTGTTAAGCTTTAGCCCCCAAACTTTTTAACCTGCAGCAGGGGCATTTGACACTCTGTAGGTTTCTTTTTAGAAAACTGAGAGTTTGCAGAATTGAGGATTGTATTCAAACTATGTAAACAGAAGACGCAGTCCTTTTATTTCAACCATAAAAGTTAAGGAGAATGGGCTTTTGCTCTTGAATGCCCAGAAAGTGAAAACACAAGGTGCAACCTAACAGTAACCAGGATATGAAAGCATGTTAAAGTCAAAGAAGAGAAAGAAAGAAACCAAAGCAGCAGTTCAAATGACATGCTCTACTTCTCTACGTGTGAAGTCGAAGGAATGCTTTGTGTGTGGAAAAGAGGTATGGTTTCCCATGATTAAACTGATTGTGAGGCTCAAACCTCTCTGTATGGTATGAGCTCAGGTTTCTCTGAGCTTTTTTCCTGTTTTGAGTTTGGTAATTTTCACACTTTAACACTTGGTCTACGACTTGGTCTAAACCTCATCTACCACTGGTCTGGATGAATGCATCCCGGGCTCTGCTTTGTGCTGTAGTTTTGTTGGCTGGTTGATTTGTGGTTAATTCTTTTACAGCTGGCACACATGTATATACAAACACAAACACACACACACAAAGCCAGAAAGAACTCACAACACAATATGTGTGGGCAGTGTGAGCTGTTTGTGACTTAAGCTTTAATTTTAAATGAAACGCAGCCATGAACTTGGCATTGAGTTCACATTTTTGCACGTGAGTGAAGCTCAAAAAACATAATTTGCTCATTATTAATAATAATGTGAAACACATTTTTAAGCAATATGAAGAATGATTCCAGCAACCTAACTTACTCCACCCTGCATCCATGGTCTAAGTGTGACTGATAGCAGAGCAGCTGTTTCCTGGGGGCTGCACCACTATCTCTGCCATGAGTGCTGCTGGTGGCCGTGCCACACTTGTTCCTGTCCAGCTGCTTGCCCTGCTCTGCTGCTTTCTGCTCTGCAGAGACATTAAGTACCTATAGAGGGCACTAGTCAGACTGACTGACTGCAGCTGCTGGTTCTAACTGAGAGAGGCAAGCAGGACATACAGAGAATTTACACATTTAGAGTTTCCACTTTATTAGGTACACGTAACTGAAAGTAATGCAGTCTAATTGAACAGTCCTGCAATAAATTCTGCCTGAATGAAGGCTCTTTTATTGGGCTACCCTCACTTACGTGAATAGGGTGGACAAAATAATAGTAACACCTGTCTGTATAATGCACTACAGTTAAACAGCACCTAATTCCAGCCTCCAAAATTATCACACAGTTGAATCAGCACCACTTTAAAACAGTTTTAAGGAAAAATTAACATCATATCCTTCGTGAAGAGAGTATTTACTGCATGACTGTTGTATTAGGCTGCACTGGTTTTAGCTGGATGTACTTAAAAATCTGGCAACTGTGTATATGGTGGGCAGGGCAAGAAAGATAAAAAACAGAATTTCTCATGCATATCATACTTTGAAAAGACTTTAAAGACTATAGTCTGACACCCTCTCACATCTAAAGATGTTTGACTTTTTGTCACACACTGTAAGATTTGCAAAGACAGGGGATCTTGCAGGATCAATATTTTTTAATATGATAACTAGATTCAGTTTGGGATTTTTTCACCTCCTGCCGCTGAAAAATATTACGCCAAACTAACCTTAAGAAATATGACATCTTAACAGAACACAGAACTGGATACACAAGATAAAAGGTGTCATATGTCAATAGTATTCTTGTCAATTCAGCATCAAGATAATTTATAAAAACAAACTGTACTTGCATACTTCCTTTACATTTTGGATTTCATCACCTCAACCCGCTACCTGCCTCCCTTAGTTAGCTGCACGGTTTAAGTCGGAGGAGACAGTGGGAATGAAAGGCAAACCATTTAAAAAGACAAGATTTAATTGCTGCAGGGTGGATCACATACACAGTGAATTAAACTCTGATGTTTGTTCACCCCACATCTCTACCAGTTTGTCCTCCTTTTCCACAGTCCAAGAGAAGCAAAATGTAATTACGTTTTGGACCCCTGGAGTCCACTCCATGTTTACTCTCTACCCGATTTGTTTGGTGGTGGAGAGAGTGCACCTTTTCTTCCCTATTTGCATGAGCCAAGGCTAAAAACTTAAGATAATATTAAATGTTTTGCTTTGTCGGAATGGCAAGGTGAAAAAAAAGACTGACTTAAGACAGCTCGGACTTAGCGATTAAAAAGTCTGCGCTATCTTAACTTGATATTTCATTTTATGGATGTATTTATTGTTGTTTCTTTGCTTGCTTCCAATGCTAGCTCACTTTTAGTACAAGCAGAGGGTATCTTGAGACCATCGGAAGAGGTAGGTCATTTTATCAATATAAAAAGATGGCAACTGATTTCAGAGGAATTTAAAAAGAAGAAACTTCACCCACACATTTCACTTTTTAAAATAGATGTTTCACATTTTATCTAGTTTATTCTGTTTATTGGGTTAGGACAGCGCACATTAATCAACATATCAGCAGTAAGCATCAATGTGACTATACCAGAGTTGGCACAATTGCTAAATTTCATCTGTAGTCTTAAGGCAGGCACCATAAAGAACAGCTTTCTTGAAGAGATACTTGCTGGGTTTTAAAGTGCTTGCTGTTATATGTGACCAGGTATTATAACAGTAAGTTTTGTGAAGGAATATCATTGCGTGCATAGAAGCTTTACATGAGCTCGAAGCAAACCTGATGAATTATTGGGATATTAGTGGAAGGTGTTAACACATGCTCATTTTTTCTAACCAGATCTATGTCATAGTCTTTTAGCAACTAATGTCTGAGCTCATGATTCAGCAGATAAAGTAATGTACCAACATGCTGAGTCAAAGCAACAACTCTCAGCTGTTCCAAACCTGCAGCCTGCCGTTCACTACACCTCGTGCTTTACCTTTCGTTTCACATCCTTCTCTGACAAACCCAAAGAAACATCCTGTTTGCTGCCGATCAGAGGCTATTAATGTATCATTATGTCAGCTTAGTTTAACGCATTGTAACAGTCAGTTAGCTGTGCAGCATGTTGACAGTATCTCTGCAGGCCCACCCTTTTGATTATGACTCACAGCAGCAGTTAACACAAGTCAAACTATGACTAAATTCAAAGCAGTGGAATGAAAACATGTTTTAAATCTTATCAGTGTTAAGGGTGTTAACTTGTGCATACTTTTACACTACTTGCACAATTATTATCTTTTCTCAGGGATGCTAAATCTACCACTGAGGTGTGTGTGTGTGTTTGGAAAGAGTGAGTGACCTACCTCTTGATAGTTAGTGTATTGTTTTTGGATCAGGGTTCACCAAAGGTAAAGTTACTCTTCTAACATACTGGCTTCTGTTAATCAGTGATACCGCCTTTCCCCTTTCATGTACAGTAAATTGCCCATGAACAGTGGCAACACAGATTTCAAAGAATCTTTCCATCATTCCAAACATGGCAATTATCAACTAATCACATGGGAATCAGTCCCCCTCCTGTCATGTGGACTTATTTTGCCCGACAACAGTTAAAGTTTAGTCAGATCCCTCTGGGAGTGAAGGAGAGTTCTTCACAAGGAGCTCAATCACAGGACCTTTTTCAAGTGGCTAAATGAAGAGAAAAACAGGCAAATACCTCGATCCAAAATAGAAAGCGGCGGTGGAATGTTTGAAGGCACGGGGAGGTGACGTAGGAATTAGCTGTAATCAGTGAAACACTTGGAGAATGCTGCTGCTTCGTGCCAGAGATCTGATCACTGCTGGAATAACACAAATGGAAAACTTTTGTTTTTTATTCAATGATTGTTCACAACAATAGTGTGAGAGTCGATCGATCCTTAAAGCTACAGTATACACAACTTTCTGACATTAAAATAGCAATAAATAAAGATGTCATACCTCAGCAGTCTGTGTCTGTTACATTGTGTTGACATATATCAATTGCTGCTTTGCTTTATGTTGGCTTTGACATTGTATACATACTACTGTGGGTGGAGCCAACGCTAAGCAGATGTCATAGCGACAATACTGCCACAGAGGAAAGACAATAAAAGCAAAATCCATTCAAAAACATGTAACCCTTAATGTAAGTACAAGAGGTTTTGGCAAGGCATTTTATAGAAATAAAAAGATCAACATTTGCATGTAAATATGGGTGGAGTGTGGTGGGCTAAACTTCCTTTAAAGTCTGTGTAAAATGAATCAGAGATGTGTTTCAAACCAAATTCTAAATATTGGAAACTGATTGTTGAAAACATGTTAGAAAGACCCTTAACAATATAGTACTGAATTGTGGAGTTAGACGGTTAACTGTTTTTTACCATTTTCCTGTTTTAAGATTTTTTGAGTCGCCTAAAGCCATAGCTCGATGATGCAATGGAGCTATACTCAGCATAACCCCACCCTGACAGCGTTGCAATATAAAAACAAGAAGCATCATTAGCATAGTCCCGTGATTGGGTGTGGCCTCCGCTCTTCCCTCAGCGTTTCAGATCAGAGAATACTGTGCATTTTTTCATGATTTTGAGACCTTCTTTTACATACTTGGCATTTTTTTGGGCCATTCAGATTTGGTCAGTTGTTTAATAACACATCTTTCTGTGACGTGACACACTCAAAACACACTTTAATTACCACTTTACCCAGACTTTAAGATGCTAAATTATGACTAGGGAGGATTTGGTTTTATATCATTTTTCTCTTTAACACGAGTCGTATGGTTTACTTGGTCTAGAAAAAGAAATAACTGCTACATTGTTGCCTTTTAGTCCCATTACATTATGTATTCATTTACGGGACCGTTTTGACTGTCATGCTGCAAACACATAGAGTATGACAGAAGCTCAGCAAACTTTTTTAACCCCATCTCCCAGCACTGTCTCCTAGAAATTATATTTATATGCAACTAATTTTGAAACAGCAAAGATGTTTTTTAGGGTAACATAATGCAGAGCGAATTACATGCCAAATGTTGTTACTGAATGTATTGTGGACAACTTATGTTTTTCATTCCTTGAACCTGCACTGTCTTTGGTGAAAGTGCTTTTAAAGTTTGTGCTCCCTCATCTTGGTGTCAGCTACAGAATCACCTTGAATTAGACTCTACGATAAACCTGGGAGATTTTGAATTCTCGACCACTGAATGCACTCGTCCAGCTACTGAACTCTGCTAATTTTAGTTTTTGTTGTAAAATGGCTAATTGTTTTAAGCCTTTTGTTTGTAAAAATCTTCATGTTTGTCATGCTGTCTTGGCCAGGACTCCCTTGGAAGAAAAAACTCCAGTCTCAATGGAACTAATCCTGGTTAAAAAAAAGTTTAAAAAGAAAAGAAAAACCAGTAAAAAGTTAACTGACAAGATATGTCATATGTTAACAACTTTTAACTGAAATCGAAAATCTAAATATTTCCCTAAGGTTAACCAACATGCTTTTGTTACCTAAACATAACCACATACAAGAGTTGCATGCAAACGCAGATTCTGGTGTCGCAGTCTGTCATCCAAACTGGCCGCCTCCCTTTGAATCCACTGTGGTACATGAATGTAGTTTTTTTTTAACAGTAAGAAATGTCTCTGAACACCACAACGTAATCAAGAAACCTATTTAGTAATATGCAAATGTCATTTCTAGGAGACAGGTTTGCTTTTTCACTTTCTTATCAGTCTGGTAAAATCCCTTCTCTTTACCATGGTTACTCAATGAACAGCATAAAAATATGTGTTAATTGTCCAGACTGCTTTCCTTTAATGTATTGCCTACAGGACAGTTGTAGCATGAAAGAGGGGAGACAGGGGATGATGTGCAGCAAAGGGCCACGGTTGGAACCAAATCAAACCTGCAGCCAGGACATAGCCTTTGTTGGGGCCCCTGCTCTATCAGGTGAGCTTTTGGGTATCCCCATACAGCTGCGTCTTATTCCAAATGTTTGCCCACAACACAAAAATAAAAATGCAAATACAGCCCTTTTAATTTTTCAGCATGTACATTGTTGGTACAGGACCACAACTATCTGCCTAAATATCAGAAATCACTGCCTATGTTTAATTAAATACTTCTATACTGGTGCTGTTCTTTGCGTTTCTGTTGCTGTAGTCGAAAGTAACATTTAACCAGTCCCTGCAGCATCAGCTGATTGTGGCCATTTTGATTTATTTCTCTGAACTTCCTCTTTTTAAGTTAGCTTTGTAAAAACTTCCCTTTCACCATCATGAATGAGTGGAATTTGAAAGTAGAGCTGCAGAATGAACAAAACTCTAGTCCATTCATCATTGCAACACTCTCAGTCTCACTCACTCAATGCAAAAGGTTTTACTGGTGTGAAAATAACCCTATATGGATGGACGTCTCTTGAATATTCTGCATGTCCAATGGCTGAATCATTCAGAATCCAGGCTTGGTTATAAAATAAACTTTTCTCACAGCTCGTAACATCTCAAATCTTTTGACCTTAAATGATCCACCATGTTAGGCATGCTTGCCTCAAATTGTAATTTTTAAACAAAATTCATATTCCTATATAGGCATGACTATATGTACAGACACATGTCCATTTATATCTCCTTGCCTGTTATATCAGTGAGCTCCTTTGTGATAGGCTGATTCTCTGGATGAAATGCTGAGCGTGTTCCCAAAAGAGACCAAGTCCCAGGTGTTACTGACACCATGGCGCCATCTCATTCTTATTTGCATACACAGATGTTTAAGCTTCCACCTTCTGTGTACACACCGCAGTTCTGTAAAATCCCCCAGGCCTTAGTCTAAACCATACAACCTAACATTTCACCAAAGAGTGTGTTTGAGCGAGTTTGTTGTTTTTGTTTTTGTTTTTTGTTTTTAAAATGCACATTTGACTTCTTTTACATGGTGCAGATTTAGAACTAAGAACTATATCCGTGTGTGAATGTGTGTGTAGTGGCCAATGGAGGTAATGAATGAGCTACAGCTGCCTGGCCCACTGGTCAGTGTGGACAGCTGATGAATGAAGTGGAAATTATTAAAATAAACTGCCGGGTGATGCAGCAATGTTCATGCGTCTGGCCTCCATATCGCCCCATCGATATCTTCCTCACACATCTGGCTTTACAAAGATGCACACCCTGTTGATGCAACGGATACAAATATTTAAAACACCAAAAGGTCGTCGAGTTTATTCGCACACGTAGCAGGAACTCCCATGAGATTATGAATTTATGCAAATTTTTCAGGATTTTAAATGAAACAAGCTTTTACATAAATTGAGAACAGAGATAGAGGGGAGTGGTGATAGTGACAGATGGACAGAGATGGGGAGGTGGCAGAGAGGGAGAGAGAGTCGACGCTGGTGATGGATAGACAGACGGGGAGAGAGAGAGGAAGAAGAAGGGCAGCGATAAGGACAAAGACATCAGTCACGTTTCGGGGATTTTCCCTCCTCCCCTTTGCAAGTGGACCTTGATCCAAGCCACACAGACTCTACTGTGTCATGGTGTGTGTGGCCCTGTGTCTGTGTGGGCCTGCAAGTGGTGACTGGACAAATCATGACTCAGCAGAAATAGAGCCATATAGGGTAGAATGGAGCACAGCCTCATTGTTGGGGCAGGTTTCTTTGGCGTCACATTAGCTTCTATTCAGATCACAATAGATCTGAGTCTTTTCACAGAGCAGCCCAGAGCAACAAGGTATGACTTCAACCAGCAACTTATAAGAAACCTGTGTGGGAATTTCTTTACAGAACCCTGAAAGTTAGCATGTTACTTTTGCAGCCACAAGTGCAGTTACAGCACAAATGCTAAGATATGCTAAAACATTGGTTCCCAACTGGTCCAATCATGGGGTCCAGATTTCTCCTTAGTCATTACTTCAAGGGCCATGCATAAGTTAAATTACAAATCTTTCATTTGATTTCACAAAGAGTAAACAACACGTTGACTTAAAACATACAAAGAAATAAAACATAATGCAAGAATAAACAGAAACAGCACTTTAATATAAAAGCTCTGTGCCAGAAATTCACTGTAGTTGATACGGTCACAAGTCATTTGCGGTCCATTTAGAAAGGACCCGTGACCCATTTTTGGAACGCGACCCACAGGTTTGGAACCACTGTGCTAAAACATAGTGCAAGAGTGGCACAAGTAAAGAGGTCAACAAACTGATTCAGTCACTTTTGAGTAATGTCAGTTACACAAGTATTATCTAATGTTTGCTAACATTAGCCACTAAAAGCCACTGGTCATACCAGACCAAGTAAGGTTACAGTGACAAAACCCCTGAGTGTATGGAACTGAGTAACGATGCATTTCATAGCTTATGAATTTAACTTTTTTTCGCAGGAGGAAGAACATATCTTTATCATCTTTTAAAGGTAACATAGTCTCAATTTCTGTTGTTTCGCACAGCATTACTCTTTATACGTGGTCTGATCGATGACATTCTGTGTCTCCCCTCCGCGCGTCAATGTGTGATCACAAAGGATCAATTAACAAATGCTGACCAGCACAGTGGTCCAAAAGAATAAACAAAAGTCCTTGTTTGGTCGCAATGGCTAAACTTGTTATTGTTGATAACAAATCACTTCTTCAGAAATGAAACCCTTAATCTCTCAACAACTTTATCAGCCATCTTAAGCATTTCAAAAAAGCTCCACGAGTGAATGGGAGCTGCAGCTGATTCATACCGACAAAGAGAGCATCGGTTCACCTGTCAGGTACTGTAAAGGGCAGGTCAACTTCCTGCTGAGCTGTGAAGTGGTCAGATGAGCTTGAAAATGTGGAGCAAGACATCTAGCAGAGTTGGGCTTTAACCAGTCTGACATGTTTGCATGTCATTTAACAATGTTTCCCACACTTTCACATTCAGACATGTTCTGTATGTGTGTGCTCTCCTGCAACCCTTTGCGTGTGTGTGTGTGTGTGTCTGTGTGAGTGTGTGTGTTTGTGTCAAACACTTGCACTTGCAGTTCCTGTTTGGGGAGGTCCGCTGGTCCTGGCAAACAGTGTCTGGTCTTATCTCTTGTGTTTTATGTTCCTAGCGAGCCGGGGGCACAAGCAGCCCTTTGTGGCCAAGAGGTGGCTGGTCTCGCTCCAGACCGACCCATGCAGCTGTTCACCACTGTTGGACGTATCCATGTGTGTGTGGATACGTGTGTGTATGTGTGTCTGGATGCATGTAAGTCCGTACTTACTTAAGTGTGTCTGTACATGGTGATACATGTTTGTATGTCTTCTGTGTGTATATTTGCGTGACTGTATTCATTTGCGTATGTACAGTACACGTGTGCGTGTGCACTCCATAGTATTACAAGTCCTCTTTCATTTAATTTTGGGGATTTAGACTTCTCAAACTCTCCCATCAAATTCTGTCATTTCCTCTGAGTGGTCAGACAGGCACATCATTACACATGGTGCAGCTGAGTGTGTGTTCAGAGGGCCCACATGTCCGAACTCCAGCCCAACTTGTCGTCAACTTGTGGGTCTCTCTTTCCCCTCTCATCCACCTGAACCCTGGTGACACCACCTATCCCCTCAGAGGAGGTTCACTGCTCGGTAACACCAAGTGTATTGTGCGTGTGACCCATTAAGAACTTCTAAAAGGAGCCATCGGCGAAGCCAGCAGAAAGCCACGTGCTGTGTTGGCAGTTGAGTGTGGAGAGGGCAAGAATGTGGCCCCTGGTCTCAGCTTCTGGTTATTCAGTGCGTGTTAGAGAAAGAGACAAAGAGAGAGAGAGAGAGAAGAACATGAAGCATGCTTTTGAGCATTAATAATATTTTCAGACTCAGATCAGAGAAAATGCAGCATACCTCAGTTTTTACAAACTATATGTCTACATTCTTTTTATCAGATTTCAGCAGATATTTTATGTAAAGTACATTCCAATCAAGGAATGTCACTTATGCTGTGATCTCTCTTAAATGTTCAACTGAGAGCAAATAACATTGATTGTACAAAAGAGGCAGTTGTCACCAAGATTAAAGCAAGAGTGACTATATTCTTTAGTGGACTTAGTTCTGAGTGACCAACATCAGAGTAACCGAATATGAACCTTTCACAGCAAAACCATGTGTCCTACTGTTTGCTCTTTTACAATAAGCATATTTATTCGCAATTCAGTAGAAGTGTCACGCTGAATGTACACAGCTTCTGGCTGCGTCACCTTCCGGCTGTGCTCCAGCTCAGTCACGGCTCTGTCATGGTTTCATTGTCGATAGGAAACATCTCAAAAGTGGATTGCAGTGCTTAAGCAGTGACATTTAGAATATAGTTTAGTGTTTCGCCTGCAGGTTTTCGTGCGTAAATATACATTTGCAACTCATGTAGACATAGATTCTTGATGGCTGTGTACGAGTTTTTTTTTCCTCAAACCTTTGTAT
This sequence comes from Plectropomus leopardus, assembly GCF_026936395.1. NCBI lineage: Eukaryota > Metazoa > Chordata > Actinopteri > Perciformes > Serranidae > Plectropomus > Plectropomus leopardus. Next base: position 18,616,594 of record NC_142182.1, read on the forward strand.
CATTTTAAAATGCCATTAGAGCACAACTGCTGTCTTTAACATGTATTTTTTTTCATGAAACAATACAGATTTGTCAGCTTTCAGTGACTTTGCCATATTGATTATCCTGTGCTGGCATAACTGACATTGCTTTATTTTAGTGTAAAGTTAGTCTGTTTTTGAGGGATAAAGTTAGGATGTCTAGAACTGCATCAGGAAAATATTAGGCTTACATATCACATTCAACTTAAGTGATGAAGTTGAGAGCCAACAACAGCATGATAGTAAAGTTCCTAATCTAGCTTTAGTGCTGTTTGCAATATAATCACAGACTCCAGCCTCAGTGATAGATGTAGCATAATTAATGTCTTCTTGCTATATAAGGCTATTCAGTATTTAATATAAATTAAACAACAAAGTCATATTTTTGTGTGTAGTATGTTTGTACGATGGCATGTCCAAGATTGTTCCCAATGAAAGACATGCTGCATAAAAGGAGATGACAAAACAATAGGAGAACGAGACTTTCGTGTTTTCTCTGGGTAACCTTCTTTGGCTTGGCATCCTCTACTGTTTTGTTTACTCCCGTTAGCACCCGTTGCCAAAATCATGACAGCCGGGGGCGGGCTCGAGAAGCAGGCTTTAAAAAAGAAAACATAAATGGTTTCAGTTGAGACTGCAGAAGGTGGAAACAGTAGCTGAACCTAAGACAAGTCCAAGTCAAAAGATTCACAAGATCAAGGCAAGTCTTTGACAATAGTGAATTTATCTTAAGTAACAGTACAACAGTGCAGGTCAGGCCTGGCAGTGTAACATCCTTCTCTTTGAGTACTTCTTGCTTTTTCTAGTTGCCCCCATTTTGGGTGTCTGACCAAGCCTCAGGAAAAAACTGAACCATAACAGCAAGACATTTGTTGTACTGTGTTTGAAAAAACTATTTGAGATTCTTTGACCAGTAAAAACATGCTGCTTCTCCTGCAGTCGCCACCATCCATCTTGTTCCCTCACTTTTGCAATGCATTGTGTGAATTGACCTTTTACCTCCGTGGCCGTGTTGCTTCCTTTCTCCAGCTTGTCCCACTCCAGAAGGAGGGGGTAGAGGGGTCACAAAGGTCAGCAGGTTGAGCTGTCGGCACAGGTTTCATGTCTTAAGTGGGACACCTGAGGGATTGGGGTGCAGTCTCAGACAACTGCAGAACACTATGTGTGTCACAGTTGATCTGATTTATTACTATTATCACTGTGAGCTCCATGTTCTCTTATGAGTTCTTCACTTTGTCTCCTTCGGCTTTCTCCGCATTAGTCTCAGTGTATGAAACACTACAAATCACATGAGACATTACAAAAGTGCAACAAATTAACCTTTGCATTCAGTGTTGGACCATGTACACCGAGGCTACTTAGAGGCCATTCTCTGAATAAATAGGTTGACGAATTGAGAGATAAAAGTGTCCCTCAGCCTGATCAGTTGTACCTGTGGGGCATTTAATTTTCTGTGTAATGGCAAAAAAAAAGATCAGAAGTATAACTGTTTTTTTTCCTAGAGTGTCAACCGTGATCAGTCTTTTTGTTATTGTGTCCCCATAAACACAAAACATGTGCATTTAATAAACAGCAGGCTCAAAATGAAGCAATGTGGATGATTTCTCTGGGTTTGTCCACATTAACATTCGTTCAACATTCATTCAGAATACTGGTTGATAAAGTAAATGGAAGTTATAAAGAATTTCGCCAATGAATTTAGCTAATTTGGCCATACAGTCATCTATAGTCCATCCCCATTTCATCCTATCATCAGTCCATTAGTCATCTATAATCAGTAATAGTAGTTGCTGTGGGATGATATCCTAGAGTTTACTTTTGATGCTTTTACAAAATATTTACAATGGGATTTCTGATAGAGTCATCAGTAATGTGGATGTAATGACTGAGTCGGTAAAGGCAAACAATATAACAGCAAGAACAGAACAAAGAAAATTACATAATTTTACTGTTATACAATATTGATATTCTATTTATATATTGCCCAGCCCTAGTATTAGAAGTAGTAATACTTTGTGGGTTCGGTTTGCAAACACATCTTCATAAAACTACAACTAAAATGCCCATCGCTCTTCAATAATCCATGTTTTGTCAAGCTCAACCAAAAATAATTAATTCATCCATTTTTATCAAAAATATGCTGAAAAAAACATGCTGCCATTTAAGATACTGTCAGGGTTCCTGGTAGCAGTATTTAGAGCTTACATTTTGTTAACAAATGTCCTCATTTTACTGAAGGGTTCACTGGTTTTGGGTGGGGACATGTCAAAAGATGGGTTGGAAAAGATTTAGCTTGCATCCTATTTTTATTGGTTCCCCTTACAGAACTTAATGTCTTATCAAATCCAAAAGTTTCTCAAATTTGATGTCGAGGTTTGTCAAAAAAAAAAAACCTGAATGTTATTCTTCTTGTCTAAAATTTGATGAGTATTCCTAAAGTGACCCAAATTGCACAAAATATGAGAATATAATATATAAACATCTTATACTTTTGTACAAGTGTCACAAATTCTTGCACACTGAGGATGTTCAGATCAAATCTGACCCGTATCTATTGAAATGGATTTAAAATTGACTTATGTGGATCAAATCAAAGAAAAATGTGGTTTTGGGGAATCTTGAAACTGTACATGCCATATCTGTGTATATGTTTTATGGAACAATAGTTGGAGTCTTTGGAGCCTTGATACTGTTGCAAGAACTGACTACTGTCCAATCAGCTATTGTTTTTGTTTGTTGGTTAAATGTTAATTAATTGTGTTGAATTAATAGTTAAAATTAAATAGTAGTCGTGAGATTTGCAGTGAGGACAGAGTATGATGGTTGCATTGGTTAGAAATGGTTATGTAATAAACCCCAGCCAGTGTTGGCATGGTGTTGCCATTTTTATTATCAGTAAATATATATTTCAATTATTGTGGCTTTTATATTTTCATGTCACAATTGGACATGGTGGTGTGTGATAGTAGATAATCTTTCTCCATAAATGAGTGGTGTAAAACCAAATAATAAAACCCACTCTACCTTTGTTCTAAGACATTAATTAGTTAATTACATCTGTGGTTAAAAACGCACTTGTTAATAGGGGATTGTTGGGTTGGGTCAAATCTGAACTGTTTTCAAATTTGAACAGTATGTAAGGATTAAGTGTGAAGTGAAAAAAAAGAGAAAAGACAGTTTTCTCTCTCAACAAATGATGCTATCCTGCTAAAACAGGACAGGAATCCACGGCTTTGTCCTGTAAGGTGCCTGCAGCTCTTCCCCTCTGTCTCCTTTTACTCATTCTCTCTTTTCTTCTCAGTTATCTATTATTTCTTTTTTATCTCACCACTATCTGTGATGATCTAAAACATCTCTTTCAACATTGTGTGTTCATGCGTTGCTGTGTGTGCTGACCTCTGTGAAGGAACATCTGCCTGGTCATGCTGGCGAGGGACAAACAGAGAGAGGGTGAATTCTTAACGGGCCTCAAATAAACCGCTTCACAAAGGGGGGCCGAGAGGACACTGAAATCTGCCAATCAGCAGATGTTTTTCCCAGTTAACTTGGGGTTGAAAAGATAGGTGAACCTCCTTGAGCAAACGCAGGGGAGACCAAAGAGTTGACGGAAAGTGACTCGCAGTCTTTTCTTGGGTGGCGATGCAACGGGCTGTTTGCTCAGGCTTTGGACTGGCTCACAAATCAAAGTGAGTGTCAGAATGGAGAGATTAGGGAGCCAGAATAGGTCTGGGATTCTACCTGGAGCCTCGTCTCTTTGTTGTTACCCACCTGGATGAACTGTTAACATCGCGTAACAAAACATGCACACACACAACAGAGAAACTTTCTAATACCCTGATAAAAAGCTGCTGTTAATCTTCTGCTTCAGAGCTGAGGATGCTCAGCAAAGGCGGTATAAAGCACTAATGAGTGTAGCGGGAGATTCCCCCTTCCACTGAAGCATTTGGCTGCATTCAGTGTGGCCCGTCCCAGCAGCTGCTGTCATCTCAGGACACGACACAGACCTTAAAGCTGGTAGTATACTGTCAGCACCCACATGCATGGAGCTAAAGGGAGTGAGAAAGGGAAATGTGCAAAAACAATGACAGAGTTTGATAAAGAAAGAGGAAGTTCCTCTGCAAGAGCTGTGAGATCTGCCGTTCATCACCTGTAACGAATATTATCAGATGCCATCAGACTGGTTTGGATAAACTACAGCACAAAGCATACAGTCAAGTCAGGTTCCACTGAATTAAATCTCCTGGTGTGGTCGTGTTAGATTTGTTTATCAGGAAGCGGTAACTGATGTGCTCTGCCAGCAGCTCAGGTTTCAAAGACGGGGCAGGGATAATGCAAGACATTTAAAAGGCCATCTCAGACAATGCCGGATCTTAAGTCATGGATGTCTCGCTCATCATTCATCTGATCCCATTTCCTGACTTCTGAAGACTGAGGGATCTAATTGAAACCTTGCTGCTTTTCAGCTGCTTTTTATTCTCCCTCTAGTCACAAAAAGCAAAATATGTGTTTTGACAACTTCACATTTCACTGGCTTTCACGCTACAGCTTCCCCGCCTCCATCACTGCTTTACTCCTCTTCCACTGATGTGTTCCTTCTAGAGGAAGTGAACCTTGTCTCACTGTTAAATGAAGCTGCGGATGGACTCCAGAACGAGGGGTGGGGCATTACCTTTCGGAAGTGAAGCTAGCTCTCTGACCCGCTGTGGTAAAAGGCCCTCAAGCTTCGCTGCGTCACTCTCATAAGATGATCTCTAAGAGGAAAGCAGAGAGATTACACCTGATAGGAAGGAGACTTAGCATTAAGTCAATTGGCTCCTTTGTGGAATAATCCGCTCGTCTCATCCAAGTCATTGCAATGAGTGATAAGGCCTCAAGTGCATATGAGAGCAGGAAAAAATGTCCAAGTAATGTATTATATCAGCTTTTGTTCTCATTTTACATGGGAGCAATGTCATGAGATTTAGTTTGAGTGTGAGTGTTTGAGTGTTGAGGCACACTTTTGCAGTGTTGTGATTACAATGAAGGTTTTTTGTAACCTTTTTTTTATACAGTCCATTGCTGGAAATGTCACATCCACCTTAACTGTGAAGATAAACTATTTGACGTGACACTGGAAAGTATGACACATCAAAGATTTCTCTTCACAAAAATCAGTTAGATCACATTCAATCTGACTGTTAGTAAGAGGAATTTCCAATTTGTTATCATTGTATCAAAATTGTGTCAACTAACTGTTCAAAGTCACAGCCTGTTACTAGAGAAAAGCTTCAGTGTGTGTGATATTTGAAATGCTGAAATCTTTCATCCTCATCACTCTGACTGCCTTCATACATGTCTGCATCACTGTGTCTTCTAGGAATGGGATCCTGTCATTGGGATATGCTCAGGTTAGCCTCAGGAGGTGTTCTCAGGTAAGATGAATTACCATTTTTTTCTTTCGCTCAGCTCACGTGGGCTGCTGATTCATGTGAGCAATTACTTGTCTGTGCTTCTCAAACTTACCTGAATGATCATATTCTGGATGACTCATGAGCTGTGTACAAACAGACACAATATATGTCAACTGTGTGTAAGAAAAACATATATATATGTTACACGGCTCTGTAACAGAAATACAGATGATATATTACAGAGGAAGAACCAATTAGATGATTTGGAGATGCCTCCAGAAGGTAATATAGACTGTGTTAGTGAATACCCCTGCTATCCCCAGATGCCATCACTGTTAACAATAGATCATGGCACGGCTGGGCTTGTAGTTTTGTTTTGATTGAAACCAGTCTCTGGCTTGTCTGTCTCGCGCAGGAGCCTGAAAAGCTTTCTTCTGCCTGCTTATAGTCTTCCTCTGTCATGTTGTTTCTGAAAAAAACAAAACTTTATGAGGGAGTAGTGGAAATTTTTGCTCATTTAAATCTAACTGATCACTTTAGAAATGAAACTTCATGTAGTTGGGATTAACCTGTCTGCAGTTGCAGTGCTGGTGTCATTTCACAGTGGCATGTTTGAGTTGTCATATTGCTGTCATGTTTGTTGTCATGTTTGAGTAGTCATACTGCTGTCATGTTTGTTGTCATTTTTCAGTTGTCATATTGCTCTGGTTAATGGCTTGCTGCAGGTGGATACATCCCTGACAATGGGAAATAGCTCTCAGTGAGGTAAAGGTCAGCAGAGTCTATTATTGACCTTGTCACTGTCATTTTCAGTATCACAATGATATGATACCACTGCTGTGTCTTTCTCTGCCATCGAAACCCCACAAGCTTGGATTCCTGTAAATGTTAGCTTTAGGTGGTTTTTCTGCTTCTGTCATTTTGGCACACAATGACTGACTTGCTTTTTAAATTGCTGATCAAAATTTCTTTTGCTATGCAAAGATACGAAAGAGTGTTCTTACACTATGTAAAATGCATGTTTCTCAGGGGTGAGGTTCATGTGAATGTGTACTGAAAATGAAAAGACCCTGATTATATCACAACCCCCTGCTTTTCAATCACTTTGTTGTTATTCAGTACTTCCTGTCCTTTGTGAGTCAAAGCCATGTGTACAGATGTAACATATTTAATATCCTTTAAATGTATAGTTACATTTAAATGCTGACCGGAAAGAGTAAAGAAATAAGTATGAAGCAATTAACATTGTAAACCAGCAACAACACATTATAATCTCTTATGGAAGCAGCAGATGGAGATGTCTTGAGGAGTCATTAGTGTTGCTGTCATCCTCACAGTGATAGTCAGAGAGTGTGAGAGGCAGACGTTATGACAAATTCAAGTCCCAAACACAGACACCACAAAGCAATCGTGGCAAGTCAGGAAGAGAAAGCACTACAGTCGGAAAGAGGTTGTCCTCCATCACTGTCAGATATACTTTTTACAAATACTTCCATTTTTTAGAAATCGTTTTCAGTTCCATTATAGTAAAGAGTTTGTTCACCCAAAAAAAAAATTGTTTTCATTCCAGTAGGGATCATCATAACTGACAATAATAATTATTATCAGTAAAACTAAATTGGGTTCACAAGTGGTGATTAAAAAACAAGCTCATGTTACATGAGCAGCATCTTAATTGACTTGATAATCATCACTCCTTTCACACTGTAACGAAACGTACACCTTCTCAGCTCTCATTGGTCGCAGTCTGTGTGAAGAAAAAAAATGCATACAGTGAAGTCCAGTGTGACAGAGCATTCCTGGGTCAAGTGGCTGCTCTCAGGGTGACTCGACACTTTTGACATGTGGTTGGCTGTTCAGCAGCAGCAGAACACTTGTGTTCACAACGTTTGCCTGTGAGGATTAGCGCTGTGCAGCTGCTCTGCTCCTTGGGGCTGGCTAAAACCAGGAGTATGAGGACAGAGATGGAGCTCAGTGGATCACTTGCACCAACTTCCAGTCATTCAGTCACTCTCACACACATTCATTCACAAGAAATCTTTTGACTTTTTGTCATCTGCAGGTGAAATACAGGTGGAGTCTACATGCAGATGACTTTACACTTAATTTCTTCTAAACATAAACGAATATCATGATTCAAGATGATGAGCCCCAAATTGCTCTCAATGGCTTTATCAATGGTGTGTGAGTGTGTTTAAGCTGAGTAGCAGGTGGCACCTTGTATGGTAGCCTTGGGCACCAGTGTAGGAATGTGTGTGGAAATGTGACATCTAGTGTTAAAGCACTTTGAGTGCTTGGAAGACTATAGACCAACATGCTCAAGTCCCAAGTCAACACATATTGCTGCTTTACAGTGGATCTTTGTTTATTACACTCTACGTGTCCTTATGAGTCTGCTCCAGGATGGCTCTACTGTGATGTCAAAAAATGCACAGTGGTTGGATTACACTGCAGGTGGTGATGTTTAGGCAACACAGGCACATGGGAACCAACAGTGGGACGTCAACAAACGCATTTGCTTACATGGATGTCTAGGATTAGGCAACAAAGGCACAGATGGATAGGCGTATCATGCGGACGCAAAAGGTGGCTTTTGGCGATGCCAAAAGCACCGCAAAAGTGGCAGTGTTTGACAAATTCGGAATGACAATGGGCTGGCTTTACAAGTGCCGGTCCATTTATTGTAGTTGTTGAATTGATTTTAAAAAAATAAATAAATTCAGATGCATAGTTAGATATTAAATAACTATGAATGGAATTAAAACTTGTAATGACCTATTATGTGAGACTCATATTGCATCTCCTTATTTTTTGTCATATAGATAGCGTAATAACCAGGGCCAAAGTTATAAATAATGAAGTAAACGTTAGGTAGAAGTAATCCCTGTGAGCAGAAACCTTTTCTCCTTTCAAGTCAAGCTAATGTCAGATGGGGATGGAATTCTTTATATGGTCATCTGCTCCAGTCACACTACTGCAGTGTGTTTACATTATGTAGCCTACACTGCTACATGTAGCTACATGCTAACGTCAGAGAAACCTGACGAGTAGATGTGTAAGACCCTGAAAGTCTGACCAATCAGAATAGACTGGGCTTTTTCGGGAGGGCGGCTTAAAGAGATAGGTGCTAAACAGAGCATTTAAGACAGAAGGTGAATGCAGGTGTTCCAGCACAGACAGTATGTGAAAAATGCTTAAATGTTTTTTAACATTAAAGTATGTAAACATGTTCAAGGAACCCAAAATACAAGTATGAACCCAAAATTGAGCATGACAGGTCCCCTTTAAGTATTATCTTCATTATTTAATAGTTGCAGTTTTGACTCAGTTACTGAAGGTATGATGATCGATGTAACCACGTCTTCTATGTCAGACACTTGTTTTTCTTCATGTTCATGTTCAAGAGCCAAACAGAGGAAACATCTGCTTTACTGCTATTCTAACTGCTCCAGATCTACACGCACACACAGACACACACAGACACACACACACATACACACACACACACACACACACACACACACACACAGGCAGCCCTAGTGGTTGGACCTGCCAGAGGAAGAGTGTTACTACACAAAGCACAAATGCATTGATACTTATGCACACCAACACATACACCCACACACAGATGCTGCTTGTCTTCCTCTCATCCTCATCCTGTCACAACCACTCGCAGTTTGTCCTCCGCACCATCTCTGCCATCAGGACCTGCTCTGACAGCTGCTCTGGCATCCAAATCTATCAGTCCCATTTTCTGTCAGTGCTTATATTGGTCTGTCTGTTCTCTTTCTGTGTCTTCTCCTTGACAAGCGGGCATTACACAGACTGATTTAACATTCACCTAAAATAAAATGCACCAAATGATGAAATTACAGCTGGACTGTGATTTAAATCCATCATATTGAATTTTTTTCATGAAACATTTTAGCACATTTTCAGGTTTTTTTCTTTCTTCCACAATGACCCCTCGTGGAGGTATATGGAGAGTTATACATGAAAAGGAATTGAAATGAAGTTAGTTAACAACACTTGTTCCCCAATAATGGACACATAGCCTACAATATAATATATAAGAAAATGACAAGTAGAAAAAAAGAACAAATGAGATTGCAGATTGCAACCAGAATGAAACTTCTCCTGTGTACCAGTCGTGAACTCCCTGTTATGATTGCTACATTGTTCATTTAAGATTTTAACTGGGATCCAAATTGTCCACAGAGTTTTTCTTCTCTCCAGACCAAATTAGGTGATTAAACTAGTAAAAACTCTGAATACAGCAGTTTCACATGAAACAAAATCTGTTTTTTTTCCAATGCTGTTTGGCTCATTGCAGGAGCTGCTAACTGTGGTTGCCAGCACAAATGACCCTATCTAAAGCCAGTGTCTGGTTTGTCCATTCTGGACTTCTTTGAAACATGGCGGTGCAATATGGACCCACTCCCTTTGTAGATATAAACGTCTAATTTTAGAGTAGTAAAAACACATTTCTTTATTTAAGGTGCTTATAAACTAAAGAAAACATACTTACTATGTTAGATGCCATTTCTGCCAATTTATCCTATAAATTCCTACACACTAGACCTGTAAAGACTCTGTTAATGCAGTGGTTATGGATTTTTCGTTTGTTTCTGAGCATTGAGATGGTGTGTATACTGTAGGTAACTTGTGCTGTAAATGCGATTTGAATGTTTTTTACATAGAGGGCTGACACAAATTTAACAAGTCTTCCAAACAGAAAGCCAAAATAAGTTGGTAGTTTGTTTCTTCCAGAATTATATGAGCAAACAACATTGTTCCTCACTGTGTTGCAAAAATATGTGTTTTTGATCTACTGCAAGGTTTAGTTTGGTTTAGGCTTGGTTTAGGCACAAAAACTCCTGGGTTAATGACACAGAATGACTTTTGTTTGGGTTGAAAAGAATTGCCTTGTTAAGGTTAGGAAGAGATTGTGGTTAAGATTTCAATAAACCATTGTAGTCCTTTAATGGAAAAGGATATGTGGTCTCTTGAGGTTTTCTCATCTTATAACGACACCATGCTATTTCTGCCTTTGCTTCTGAAAGACGACTTTCACAACTCACACTGCCACTAGAGGTCCTTGTCAGATAATCGAAGGTCATTGGCATTTGAAGGAATGACCACTGTTGTTATTTTTCTTGAAAGAACAGTATCAACAAATTGTGTTTAGATACATTGACAGCACTTACAAAGATTAAAATGACTCAGAGAGACCAGGAAATAGTCCTGGGAAGAGGAGGCTGCTACAACGACTGTTTGTTGGTGCTACAGAAGATTAGACTCTGAATGTCTCGCCATCACTGGGACACAGAAATAGCCCTTGTGTGGGCCCTTTCAAAATTTTAGAATAATAACCCTCGTCACCCAAAAGGGAAAAGGCAAGGTCTGTCCTTCCCAGAGATTATTGTGGGAAGAATCAATGACTTCCTCCATCGTTCTCCCTCAGGGGACAGGGGGACAACGTCTCACTGGTATTAATAGTCGTCCTCTGATAAGCTGGCCAGTAAGCTGTCTTGTGGTGTCACAGTATTTCGTCTCGTTGTGAGAACCTCTTGTTATAGTATCAAAGAGCTCTTATAGAATATACATTCCCTGGCCTTCCTGTTTTTGTTCGGCTCCTTGTGCCTCACTGTACATCACAACCTTTTTACAGTACAATGGGGGACACTTGAGTGTCCCATCAGTAGACACTTGACACTGCGTCTTTGACAGTTTTCTCTTTAGCCCTCTGTCAGGGCTGTGATGCTGCAGGCTGCTCCAGAGCTGTGTTACTGTTGGAGACTTGTGTCGTAAAATACTGGGAGCAAAGGTGATATGCCTCTCTCATTGACACGGCCGTTATCCTGAATGGCAGGTTGTATGTTTGCCTCGGGGCCAGACGAGCTTTTCACTCCAACACATTGGTCACAAAAGGAGTTGTAAATACAGCCGCTTGGCCTTTCGATTAGCTCATTGTCTCTGAAAGCACAGGAAACATCATGTAACACTTCAGTATATAGTTCGAGAAAAAAAGAGCCGTGCTGGGAGAAAGTAGTTTATAAAGGCAAGTTTTTTAAAGACTGATACAAAGACGTGAGTGTGATTAGAAACAATAGTGTAGTTAAATTGAGACGTGATTTGTGCCCACTGAATTGTTTTTTGTTTTTTTTTTACTTCTCAAAGAGTTATTTTTTCATTCTCTGCTGGTTTGATAGCCTCTATGCCCCAAATAGGTTGTCTGAAAGGAGAGCATGGGAAAAATAGCTGTCGTTGTGGAAACTGCTGGGAAAAGGCTGAGTTCTCATTGGTAGCAGTGCAGGGCATTGTGGGATGTGAGTGAGCTGAGAAAGACTGTTTTGCTCCCTTTAAGAAGGACATGGAAACATGGACACAAAAAGCACAGAGATTAGACTGGACCAAGCAAAGCTGACTGACTGCAGTTTATGCTCCGCCGGCTTCACTTCACTGGGAAGATGAGAGGTGGATTGTCAGTGTTAACGGCAGTCAGTGTGGTGAGGTGGCCACTCCTGTTTCACAGTCGTGTGCTCCAGCCGATTTAAAATCCCCTGACGTCGGCATGAGCAGTGGCGGCCTGCATACCGACATACCAGGCTGATGGTTGCCGGCCCATTAGCGAGGCCCGAGTGGTGGAGCCCACCCAGGACTGCCGACCCTCTCCTGCCCACCTTCTGCCTTCCTGCCCAGCCCTGGCTCTGGATCAGAGGCAGGCCGCATGTCGGGGGACATGGCTAATGATGGCCACAGCCATGCCATCCCTTTCATGCCCCAGCCCAAGAGTACAATTTTAGCTAATGCTATTTCCTGCAGATAAGATGCAAACAAGCTCCTTTTACTTCTTTTTCCTCATCAGAGGTTTTGGAGGTGAGGGGAGGGTGAGTTATAATTAAGTCCGTGCTTTGTTTCATCATCAGCTGGTTGGGTTTTCCTCAGCTCCACTGAAGCTACTGTGCCTGCTGTCACAAAGCATTCATTTAAAATATCTGAGAAGTCATTAATGAAGTGGAATGAAATGAAGATTGGTCACTTTATGTGCACAGACCCAGATATCCATATCGAACCATTTTGCCCTCCATCAGTCCCTAAGTGGCTTTATCAAGGCTTCGTTATGTGATTATTTTACTCACCCCAGAGCTTCTAAATTGTTTCCAGCCTAAAAGGAGATTGTTGGAGATATTTACGCTATGTGGAAATGGTCTCCTGTTTTGCTGCTTTGTGGTCACATGTTATCTCTTCAAGACACCAGATTAGAACCTTTGCAGTCACAAAATAGCTAAAGAAATCACAATTATGGCTGATTTACACGGTAAAAACCCAGGATTTTAAAACCAGATTACCGACTTTATGCCCTTGACTTTTTTAAGGAAGCCAAGCAGCTGACAGGTCCTCTTCTGAGGATCATATCTCAGGGAATGTTCTCCAAACATAAAGAAAGAGTGGTTTCGTGGCATTTTTGAAATCAGATTTTACTTGTAGGAACACATAAGAAGGCAAATTTGCTGTCTCTGAATCAGAATTATTATTTAGTCAGTAGATTAAGGTGTCATCTCTCACCACGCGAGTGAGTGTTCTCGATAGGGCTCATATAATCCATCGTGAATCAGTTGGAAGTAACAATATAAACACACAACCAACCTTAACTTGCTCTGCCTCATCTTATTGTTGAGCTTGCTCTCATTCAAATAGCTCTTCACGCTTAATGATTCGCTTGTCGTGCAGTAGATATCAGAATGATTGATCATGTAGATTATATCAGCAGAGCGTATCAGGGCAGATTGCTCAGACGTTTTGAGAAACCACAGAGCAAAGTAGAAGCGTCCAGAAGTACACTGCTGATCAAATGCACAGAAGTGCAACATTTTCAAGCTGCATTTCATTAATTTTACCTCACAGTAATACAGTTGCCATTACAACTTTAAAGAGACATTACAATATAAGTAAAAGATACCATGTGGTTTCTTGGCATTTAATAAGTTGTGCCTTTGTTTAGAACCATGGCCCTTTGGGTTGTTTCTTCTCTAGCGTCAAAGGTGGGGGTGTAAGCAGACATCCACAAACAAATTTGCTTTCGTCTGCAAGAATCTACGTCATAAAGCCCAGCTGAGGACAGTGAGTGTGATTGTGGATCCTCTTGGCATTTGGTATCGTCCCTCTGCACGTCTCTGTCTCGCTTTCTCTCTGTTTGAGGACAACAGTGTCGTCAGACGGAGATGGCAGAGCACACACATCGGTCCACGTGCCCCTCTGATCCCAATCATTCATAAATTCAGCTAGAGATTTGTATCCGCCATCAGCCCTGCAGTGCCTGTTATCTCTGTCCCCCACCTCCCTTTGGCTATTAGGAAGGAATGAGATGTACGCACACAAACATGCTCACATGCCGATGGTGATGGCAGCCGTCTGTCTCCTCTGCTCATCTTGCTTTGGCATCTCGTTTATCATTCCTTCTTCATTTGGTTTGCTTCTACTGTACATCTTTTTATATTAGATATTCTCTCAAGACCTTACTCATTTTGTTTCTCTCTAGCTTTACTTCTCCTTATTCTGTTCTTCTTCTGTATTCACTTTCTCACTGTTTCTCCCTCAGCCAGGGGAGGAAAAAAAGCAGTGAAATTTCCCCTTGGCCATTTAGCCCAGATTCAACACTGCAGGCAGGCAGGCAGCATCGAGGCTGTAACTTACCAGAATGTAAATAGAGCAGTGTTTTTCACATTACTTCACCGCTTATTTTTAGTAGCTGAACAAGAGCAGGCAAGGGTGTGCCTTTTCAAGCCCCGACTGTAAGTCTTATCAGCTGAATACACAGGGGAAAAAAACGGAGAGAAATTATAAATCAAACAAAACAATAATGACACAATGCAGGAAGTGATGTGTTGATTTATGGCTTAACTTTTAACTGTAACTGGCAGACAATACTGCACCAGCTTTTTTAGCATATAGGGAAAGAATGCTGTGTCTGTTTTTCTCTTTCCTTATGCCCAGCACACAAATTAACGGTATGAAAAAATGTAATTTTAGCTTGAACGTTAAGCATGTCATATTATTTGGCACAGTATTTACAAAGTTCAAGTAATCAGATGCCTGGCTTCAGTCACCTGGGTTCTCCCTCCAGGTGACACATTATTACTCATTTTTTATTGTTTACACAGTAACAAGTTTTATATCATGAACTAAATACACTTTCCCAGCAAGGTCAAAGCACAAGCTGAGCCACGGGTAAGATCAGTAGTTTGCCTTAATGCTCCTCAGATGTAGCTGCCAGCCATTCCTCGATTACTGGTCCACATGCATGCCTTCCTTTTTGCTTCCAGGGGTAAAACCAGTAACACCAGTCTGTTTAAGCAGACACAGCTCCTGCAGCAGTGAGGGGAAGCTAAGCGGTGGACAGTGGCTGTGTCTCGCTGCCTCTGTGCCTGGCAGTCTTCCTTCCAGCCGCCCCTCTGCTCGCACCAGGAAATGTCTTTTTCCAACTCATTCTCCAATACACTTAATTCCACCCTGCTCTCCAGCGACAAAGCCAAAAGCACCATTGCTAGCTCTCCTTCAGCATTCACTGTCTTCCTCCAGCATTTTTACATTTTTCCTCAGCAGAAATGATTGCAAAGAAGACATCAGCACTGCGACTTTCAGAATGAGACTGCGGAGCAAAATCTGCAAGGTGATGCTGAAAGTTGGTCTCACGCTACATAGATGTTTTCTCGACAGGTCATGTAACGTTTTCTCACACAAAAATGGATAAAAGCAGCCTGCACTGAAGTGTCTGCATGTCTGTGTGTGTAAGTGTGTGCGCTTCTATGTCTGTTGTGGAGAAAGAGGTGCTATACCCTCCATGTTCAGCACAGTCACTGAACATGATGACTCAGTTGAATTTCCACTGAGGTAAGCTGTCACTCTCTGATGAACAGTGAACTCACAGAAGCACTGAGTCACACACCCGCACACAAACACACACACACACACCATCTAATGTCCCCAACTGGCTTAGAGGCCAGCTAGGATTATATGCTGAATATTTTCAATGGGGCCATCAATAAATACAACTCTCTCCTTCTCTGTGATGATCTTGGTGTGCAGCCATAGACGCACACACACAGACACACACACACTTGTGCTTGGCCTTGTCCCTGTCCAAACAGCCCTTCTATAGTGAGAGGCTCCAATGGAGTGGATCAGCTCCAGCTAAGACACCCTTTCACACTTCCTCCCTCCCTTTCTCCAAACCCTCCCTCCTGTGTGACCGCAGGGCCTTCCTTCCTTCCTCCTGACACAGAGGCCTGGGGGAGTCGCAGGGGAGTCAGGATGGCCGGATGTGCCCCCAGTCAGACGCACAGACAGACGTTCTGACAAGGAACAGACATGTAGACAGGAGGATGCTGCCGCTACTGTGGACATTGAGCTCGGTTTTTCTTCCCATCCTGCGCTACAAGGAGGATGACATCATTCCTGTTTTGATAGGACAACAGGAAGGTGGAGGAGGAGCGGCGGGGTGCGTTGGTGAGAGCATGAAGGAGTATGAGGAAGAAAAAGAAAGTGTTGATCAGAGAACATAGCTGGTGGAGGTGTATTTGACCTCAGGTCTGCAGAAAGCCTCCACAGACATTTTTTATTTCCAGAAATTGATTTTTTTCCACTCTTCTTTCTCCTCCTGAACCTAATAAAACAATAAAATCATTAAAGTGGATGAAGACTAGAGCTGGATTTGCCTCACAAGAAGTCTTTTAAATGTCAGCGTAGAGTTTGCAGGGCATGCGTCTCACACAGGAAGAGCCCCAGCTATACAAAGCAACCTCATGTCTTAACTTGCAGGTACCGAGATGAACACTGAGACTCATAGCAGCTTTGTAGTTGTCTCCTCTGCAAGACAGCCATTTCCTCCTCCATTCTCTGGATGAAGAGGGGAAGAGAAATGAGCAAGTGGCTAAAACAAGAGAGGAAAGAAAGGCAGTATGAAAGAAAGAAGCAGGGAGGATCACAATAATAGCAATCGCTCTTCTCTCCCCTTCTCTCTTTTTTTTTTTTTCTCAGAAGAGGAGATACAGTGAGTGCCAGCTGTGCTCTGCTGCTGCCGTACAGTGCACACTACTTCAGAGAAGTCAACCTCACTGCACTCCATCCACCCCATTGAACTGCCAGCTCTGGCAATCAATTCTGAGCCTTGTGCTGTCACTGCTGGCCTCTGGACACAGCAGCTGGCTGCAGGAAGACAAGCGCTCTTCCACAGAGTCTGTCCACCCATCAGCTGCACCCAGCTGTCTAGCAGCAGCCCTGCTATTCAGAGCACTGCTGCCGCTGGTGAGGGAGGCCTCTTTCACTGCTGTCACCGACGCTGCCGAGTCTCCCCTTCACCATACTTTCTTTTTCACTTCTTCCTTCCTAAATTTTCAACCGTACAGACACATCCGCCCTTGAGCCTCGCAGCAGGCTTCATATGTCTGTCTGGGCTGGCTTTCTGTCTTTCTTTCTCTTTCTTCCCCGAGTCAAATTGTCCATCTGTCTCTGCCTTTACCAACTTTTACTCCGCTATTTCCATCTTGCTTTCTCTCTCCCACCCATTCTCCCCCTGTCTTCCATGCTGGGTCTTTAGATGAACTTTCCGTCTTTTTTTGCCATTGTAGCCTTTCTTTCTATTGCCTCCATCCATGTCCCTTCTGTCTCTCTGTTTTGTGGTACCCATTCCTCTTTTCCTTCTTTGTTGGTTGCCATGTCTCAGTTTCTCCACTCCTTTCTCTGCGGTCCTGTCCCCTTTTTTTGCCACTCGCTCTTATTTCCGCACAATTTCCATCTCATTCTTTGTCGCTCTGCCGCAATCTAAACTATGCCCCCTTTTTTCCAAATGTCACAATACTGTATCTTTTCTTCCCCCTTTTCTTTAGAGGAACTTCTTTTTCTGTCCCCCTTTCTGCTGTATTTTTTTTACAGGTGTCTGTAAGGCGGGGATTTACATTTTCTCAGGACAGGCAGCCCGTGGAGAGAGGCCTGCTGGCAGATCAAAGGCTCCGGCTGTAAAACGATCTGAAAGAGTCCAGCATTAGCATCCATCAGGGTACCTTGAAAGCTCCCTGGTCAGCCGAGAGGGAAGCTGAGGGCCCCCCAAAGTGAAAGCCCAGTCTGGAGAGGGGTGATGGAGGGGTGGAGGGAGGGTAGACTGGGGGTGGAGAGAGCGGTGGAGGGATGAAACACAGGCTACTCAGCTGAGGACAAGAAAGAAATATTTCCACGAGGGAGGAAAATTCTCATAACAAGCTGAAAATGTTTTTAT
This sequence comes from Plectropomus leopardus, assembly GCF_026936395.1. Taxonomy (NCBI): domain Eukaryota; kingdom Metazoa; phylum Chordata; class Actinopteri; order Perciformes; family Serranidae; genus Plectropomus; species Plectropomus leopardus. Next base: position 18,634,279 of record NC_142182.1, read on the forward strand.
TTCTCTTTTGGATTCAGCCCCCCCTTCTCTTCCTTTAGCTCTTCCCCTCTCTTTCTTCCTCTATCTTTTTCATTTCTCTTTACAACATTGAGCCTGTAAGGGGAGAACATCTCCATCTGTGCACCATCTCCACTCAGCTCACCAAACTCAGACTTTTACTACTCCACCCTGCAGTCTACGCACACGGTCATGTCTGGTCGGGATGGGAAGTGGATGAAGAAGGGAGGGAAGGAAGGAGAGAGTGTGGGAGGGAGAGAAACCTGGATTGGCTTCATATATTGTATCTCTTTACATCAGAATTGAAAGTGGGAGAGAAGTATGGATGGCAGGAGTATGGGGGCTGTGTATGAGTGTGTGTGTTCCTTCTTTCATGCAATAAGCATGATTCACAGTCTTGAAATGGATAGGTACCGAACATGTGTGATAGGGATTAAGATTAGACCTGCATTCCTGGTGTGTTCCAGTGCCTGCACATTTGTTTCTTTTTCAATAACAAATGTAAGGCTGCATTCGTCACATAAATCTGACAAATCTGCATCCTTCAGGCTGCTCTTGTGATAGAATTCCCTCAAGAAATGAGATTTATAGACACTGAAACATGTGAACGCTAAGCTCCTATTTTCCCGGAGAAACATCCAGATATGTGATGTGATATTTTGAAATGTCTGCAGTTTTTAAATTCCCAGATCTCCACAAGAAGTGGGACCATTGCTGACTGTGAAGCTTTTAGTTCTAACTTACTCTCAGCATCTGATTGTTTGATCTATGAATGAGTCCGAATTTTAGGGAGGTTGTGGTTCAGTCTCTCTCCCACAGCTCTAGAGAATGACCATGATTCACTGGTTTGGTCAAACGTGAGTTGGCTGAAAAGGTACCTTGGAGGATGACAGGAGAGGATTTTGCATGAATAGTTTCATTAGTGAGAGTGAAATTACAGGTGTTAAAGGTGTCCCTACAGGAACGGACCAAGCAGCAACCTCAGAGGCTGAGAAATGAAGCCATTGTGGAAGTAACAAAAACTGTAACTCATCTAATTGCCACTTGAGGCAGAGTAAATCCCCATAGACCCCTATGTTAAAATGCCAAACTTAAATGAACATGTTTACAGCCTGGTACAAAAAACGCTTTTGGTCTCCATAGCTAATTTCAACATTCATGACAAATATAGGGGGTGACTTTTTATATACCTCACATGTTTACATTTTAAGAAGGCCCAAAGTTAGGCATATTTAGGCACAGGGCTACTTGAGTGACAGGCTGTCTGCAGATAGTGTCCATGGCTCCTCCACAGCTCTAGCATCTTGTCCAAATATGGTCCCTTCTGACTCCAGAATAAAATGGCAAGAGCCGAAATGCCAAAAGTGAGGCTTCAAAACAGCAGTCAACACAAATAAATGGTTTACATCACAGAAGCTACTATGTTCTTTATTTATGCAGTCTTTGGGACATACTGGACAAGGTTGTTCATCAGTTTTGCACCGCATGATTTATGTCAACAACCATTCTGTAATCTTAGTCATAAATAATACCATGCACAGCTATTGTAGAAAGGCATTAAAAAACATCAGTAAAACATTGTCAATGACCATAATTTAGCTTATTGTCTGTTATGAGGTTGAATGTCATATACATTTGTTATTTAGTAGTAACTATTTTTGAAGCTCTATTCTTTCTGTGAAAAATAAATCGTAGTTCAAATTTGTCAGGAGAATTTAGGGACGGATTTAAGTTGATAGTGGTTAATGGGTTTTATGTGTAATTGTCCTTTCAGCCAACTAAGAGCAGCCATTTAATTTTGAATCTAACTTCTCATTCCCACAGCCAAATTGTAAAAACCATCTGCAGAAATGATGTAATATAAACAGCAAGCAAGTCCAAGTAGGGTGGATGGGTCAAACAAACACAGAACTTTAATCCAGGAGACCAGCGTTTGTGTGAAATGTGAAGGTTCCTCTATCTATGTCACGTTACATTAAAAAGAGTACATTCAGTTACATCAGAAAAAGTACTATCAACCTATAACCATAGGCTATAAAATCACTGACACGGCCACCATAACGTCACCTATTGGTTTGTAGACTGCCATTTTGAAGCCCTGAGTCTGACATTTTGGCCATGGCCATCTTGGTTTTCTGGAGCCAAGTGACACCTGTTCAAGGGGGGAATATCATGCCGTTGTTCCGCCTCGCCGCTCTATAGCCTATATAAAGTCCGATCGCAGAAAGGGGGGACAGAGTGGTGTCATGTCTGAGCTGGGAATGGAAGAATTAACAGCCCTGAAATGAGCTCTGTGTAAAACATAAAGCTGGAAAGACATGACCATAGGTGGTACGGGTGTGACATTTTGATGATGTGTTTATGTGTGCGACCCACGGTGGGAGATTTAAAAAGCATCTGGTAGCATAGCGGGTCATACAAAGAAGAACAGCAGCCATAGATTTCCGCAAGTTTGGAAAACAATGGGATTTGGGAGCTCCTCTGAGCACGAGATGAGATCAGATGTCATATAACAGAGAGGGTAAATGATTGTGATTGACATGTTATGCCATTGTTATTAATTAGAAAGTGCTTCCGACGCATATATTATTTGTCACGCTTGTGTATTGACACCACACCCTTCATGCCTCCTTTGATCCTCTGATGCAGTATATAATCACACTGGAGAGGAACATCGTTTGTTTCGGTGTAAAAATGCAGGGGTGGTATAAAGTGGGGACTTTGTTTCATCCCTATGGTGCAATCTCAGTGTAAAAGCGGTTAATATTTGGATGAGGGGATGGAGCTGTGGAGAGGCAAGGGGTGGATCTGAGTAGAAACTGAGGACACTATCAGCAGACAGCCTGTCACTCAAAGTGACCGCAACCTTAAATATGCATAAATTTGGGCCTTGAATAAAATGTAAAGGAGAGAGCTATAAAACAAAAAAATATAGATATAAATCACCCCCTGCACAGTTGTCATGAATGTCATGAGCTATTTTTTGTACCACACCGTAAACATTTTTGTTTTTGCTTTAAAGTTTGGTATATTAACACAGGGGTCTATGGGAATTTACTTTGGTTTGGAGCCTCAAGTGGACATAAGAGCAACTGCAGTTTTCGGCACTTCCTTATTGGCTTCATTTTTGCGGCCTCAGAGGTTGTTGCTTAATTTTCACTCAAACCATGATCTTTTTTCCTAACCTAACCAAGTCGTTTTGTTGCCTAAACCTACATTTCCTATGAGCATTTTGTTTTGTTTGTTCTGAAAAGACATGAATGGAACAAGAGTCATATCTGAGTGTCCAAAAGGAAGAGAAGTACCCAGGGCATTTGAAGTGTAGAGCCAGTGACCAAACGTCCATATTTGATGAGTTTGGATTAAGAATGTGTTAATTGAGCATGCTAATTGGCTGCTGTGCCCTAGAGGTGAGCTGAAGAGCTAAATTGTTTCTCACCGGTTTCCTCCCGCATTGTCACAGGAGATGTTTGTCCATCCACATATAAAATTTAAAGTGCCTACTTGGTTTTACTTTGCAACTATCCTGCTAAATCTCCTAAAATACAGAGAGAAATTACAACTTTTAAGTCCACTATCCCCTTATGACTTTAATTATTGGAACAGTTGGTATGAATTTTTGATGCAAGATATGACAAAAAATGAAACTGCTTGCACCGATCCCTGGATTCGAGAGTTGCGCTAAAGATTATAACATAATTTGATGAAGAAGCATGTGTGAAGATTTTAGCCTCCTCAGTGAATAAGAGTCACACAATCTTCATACAACATACTGTATGTGTGCATATGTACACATTCACATGCTCATTATCAAAACTGTATTGTGTTATACATGCTTACACATATGTTGAAACATATTTACAAAGATACACACATGCATACTTCACATGGATGCAAAGTACTTCCCACATGGATCACTTAAACACACATGCACACTCTGTGTCCCTCAACATGCAGCTTGCTGACATGTGTGGAGACTCCTGCGTGCGGGGCCAGGGCTGCATGCCACTGTCTCAGCTCGGTAATGGATGTCCTGCTTATTGCACTCACACACAGACAGACAGACACACTGACACACAGACAGATAGTGGCGGGGCTCAACTCGACCGTCCTGTCCACTCGAGGATGAGTTCCTCCTCTGTTTAGGGAAGAGGATGTGATCTCACTCGTTAAAAATCCAACCTATGTCGCTTGCCTCTCATGACTTAATCCAGGCTTCTCCTTTGTGCAAAGCACCCTCCCCTTCCCCTCTTCTCCTCTTACTTTCACTGTTGCTTCCTATTTATCTATCTGTCTGGCTTTCATGGCTGTATTTTCTGTTTTTTAAGACCTTATTTTAGGTTGTACATTCACTGCAGTTGGTATGTTTCACCTCAGTCATACAAAACACATGCATACAAACAATGCATTATGTGTGAGAATAACACATTAGCCAAAATAGTAATCAAATGCACATATTTACTCTCAGAAACACATGCAGGTGTGCAGACAACACACACTCAAAAACATGTTAAGACGAGCAAAACTCACACAGTTGGGATTCGACACTTTGCCACTACATTTTTTAGCACTGAGTGACATTTTAAAATGATTCCAATCAGATTGCAGCAAATAATTAATCTTACAGTTTTTTCTCTACTGCTTTGGCTCATTTCTTGAAACAGAAATGACATTCTCTGAGCTCCAGGTGCATTTGCCAAAATGGGCTGCATGGTTCAGCACAACACCTTAGCTCGCCTGCAAAAGGTCACATCTCAGCCAAAACAGTTAACTTGTGCTTCAAAATTAAATGTTAGGAGTTTCGTTGGGAAATTCTAAATGAAAAGTTCATTTGGCATTGTGCAAACAATACTGGTCAAAATGTTTTGTCAGTATGACAGTGGACCCTTGAAAATATCTCTCAAACTCAAATTTCCCTCTTGACTCATTTCCTTAATGACACCGAACGGTTACTGTACTAGAATGTTTTTTGTCTAGCTAACTGAATACTGTTGTGTATTTAACTGAAATGATGATTGAAGACGCTGTGGAACGGTTCACATTAGGCTGCACTGAGGGAATCGCCTCTGCCCACAATTGTTACTGTATTTCATCTGGGATGGCTCTGTGTCCGTTTGCTCTTTTGCCTCTTCCCCTCACTACACCACCACGGACCTTTCTCCTCATCCTCTTCCTCGAGCGCATAGTTGCCCTTGCTCATTGACCTGGCCAGGTTCCTCCAAGTTCAGAAATTACCAATTCTGCTGTGGTCAAGCTCTTATACTTACATGTTTGGCAACATTCATACTCGTGGGTAGCACCTGTCAGCTGGCATGACATAATGTGTGATTGGTGATCTGAGAAGTAGGAAACTCCCCCTTTATTAGTCAAGATCAAGTTTCATCTGGCAGATGTTCCAAGGGATCCATTTTACTGTGATGTTATTCATAATATATATATACCTAACAGATTTTGACAATTGAAGAGGCTGTTCTGTATTTGATGACTTACACAAGAAAATTCTGTCTACATGTTTTGAAGGGTGCAACTATTTGACTGAGGAGCAACATAATCAGTTTTGATCAACAAGATATGTGTGTGCTAAGATATTTGCAGTTTGTTGGAAGGAATGAGAAAGTCAAATCTGTTGTGAACAAGTGCCCAGTGGTTTGGCGGTTTGCATGTTTTGAGAATATTCATTCCCATTGGAGAAATAAGTAAAAAAAAAAAAAACCATAGAAAAAAACTGTAAACACAAAGCAAGTCTCTGAGTTTCTAGATATACAACCATCTAAACTCTGTTTTTGGCTTTTCTTCAGCATTCATTTTATTGTTTCTTTCAAAGTTACACAGTGATGCATCAGCACTGGGCTGAGCACTCTGATTGTCTCTGCACTCAACCAGGGAGCGCAGCTGAGACTGTAGGCAACCTTTATTCCTCCTCATGGTTATTGTGCGTCTTCAGAGAGCAGCTTTTGCAATTATGTAACCAAAAGACGAGGGCTGAAATCGCTGAATCATCAGTCAGAAACCCCTTAGTCAACTGAGATTTCTTCATGTCCAGCAGTCTGGCTTTTTTTATTTGTTTATTTTTTGCCTGTGTACTTCTGGTTACATTTTGGTCCTTAGATACAGCTGCAGAATGAGCGCTACTGGCATTCACACTGCTCTACAGGCAGCTGCAGACCCAGGGTGAGTCTGAGTGAGACAGAGGCAGCTTCTTGGAGGACGAGAGGCTTTTCCTCGTCAGACTCCGTGTTGCTAGACATCAGACAGAGGCCAGAGAGTATATTCTGTTAAGATGCTGTGAGTTGTGTATTCTCCATGTCTAAGCAGAAGGCAAAAAGTAACGTTGTCAGCGACAAAAAAGGAATAGTCAAGTATTTGTATTGAACAGCCAAATCTCATTCTACTGCCATAATTCTGAGTCGGGTACATCATTTAAAGCATCAAGTCTGCTGTGCCGCGTGCACCCGGCTCATTGTCAATGATTTGGTTCATTTGTCTATCGCACTGTGAGGCGATCACGTCCTCTTCCACCTCCTTCAAAAACTCACAACCAGATAGCTGAGGTATTTTTTAAGACAACAGGAACAAGGAAGTACGTTGCATAAATTGACACACAAACTGGACGATAGCTACGTGCTGCCACTGTTAATGAGACATTTTCTTCTGTGTTTGTTGGAGAGTGGCAGGAACATGATTAACTCTTTAATCTGTGTAAATGTTTCTGTGTGTGTCTGGCAGTTGGTATATGTGTTTGTAACTACATGATTATATATATACTATTGAAAAACAACTATAATCTGCCACTAACTTTAACAGATTGTGCATCTGTTACTGTTTTTTAGCCACATCATGTTGTTTCCAGTGCAACATGTCAATCCAGCTAAACACATACATTATAGTCCACAGATGCACATGCAATGAAACCATTCTCTGTTTTATTTTGATGCTTCTCATTAGGTTGTGTTATATGGGGGTCTATCAGAATGACAGTGGTAACAAGAACTGAGCATATGGACTCTTTCTGATAACTTAATACAATAGCCTGTTGACAGACACAGTTATAAATCGGCCTCCATAATCTGTGTTTTTCATGGTCAAACCGTGCAGACGAACTAGCCAACAGCTTGTTGAGGTTTTTGTTTCTTTTCTATTTTGTGTGCTGACCAGCTGTGGATTTGAGGATCTTTGTGTGCATTTTTGTGTTTGGACATGCACATATGTGTGTGTGTGTGTGTGTGTGTGTGTGTGTGTGTGTGTGTGTGTGTGTGTGTGTGTGTGTGTGTGTGTGTGTGTGTGTGTTTTTGTGTGTGTGTGTGTTGTAATTAACATATTATTAAAATTGAACATGCTGGCCAGTGATGCCCATCTCCTTCTAGTAGGTCCTGCAGCCCTCCCTTTATACACTGTCTTGCTTGCCACAGCTGTCTGCATGCAGCAAGTGATCGTGGCACCTCATAACTCAAGCTTCAGGGGGAGAATGAGAGCGAGGAACTTGATATACTTCATGCCAACAAAGTCTGTTGGACCGAATCGACTGAGAGAGAATTTTTTGTTCAAACCATTTTTTTCATTTTCAGACATCAGACATGTTCCTGTTAACTTGTGGTTCGTTTTTCTTTCATTTTCTCCACCTGCTTAATACTTCTTGTGGTTGGAGCAGGCTAGGGCCCATCCTAGCATGCATTGGGCAAAAAGCATTAAAACTCCTCAGTCTACCTTTGAATTCATAGTCGCCAAAGATATGCACACACACATATTGTCTATTTGACTTATCTCTTAAAAACACACTTTATATGTCCAACCAAGGTCCTTTCCTCTGATATGAGCTATGCATGCAAAATGCCTCCTGTGGGGACAGAGACAGAAAGAAAAGGTTCTTCAAGGCCGCTGTCCACGAGAACAGGATGTTAAGAAGGAAAAGAAATGCTGATAGACATTCTGTCTTCTCATCTGTTTTTCTGGACATATATTTATCTAACTTACTTTTCTCACTCACATTCGTGTTTATAAGTTACACTAATCCTTTTATGGTGTCAGTTAAGGCAATCAAAACACTGGCCATATTTATTCAATGTGACATTTCATTACAGTTGAGTTTCAGATCCACTAGAGGCTGTAGGGAGCCACTGAAGCTCACAGAATCATAGAGAGACTCCAACAAGATGAGAGATGAGATAAGATAGATCTTGGACAGGGGGCATGAGGGGACAGTAAAAGATATGGAAATAATGAAGTCCTCCCTGTCCCTATAAGGAGCTGCTGTAACGTGAAGTGCTCACACATAACACATTTATTACCCTCTGCATTTGCATAACCTGAGGATATACCGGCATTTCCAACTTGCATGCAACAAGCCCAGGGGAACAAACTGTCAGGAGAGAGCCTGTCGGTGAGAGGCGAGCACCGCTCAGTAGGTTTCAACCACGCAGGGGTGATCTGTAAAAGTGGACCAACCAGATGTCTGCTGTTGGAAAGTGGAGTAGAGCAAGGATGTTTAGAATCATCTTCCTGACTCATATTTCAACATTTGTAGCATCATTTTTATAGGTTTACCTTAAAATTAAAACTCTGTTCTGACAGGATATGTTTCAAACAAGTAGGTCAGGTAATTGAAAGAATTTTCTGCTGATTCGTCATTTAATCTCTCCAAATTTGCCATGATGGCTAAATGAAAATTAAAATACAATGCACCACTAATTTCCTGCTGTGTTTCAGGACCATGTGTGGTCATATAACACTAAATTAATGTGATTACACACAAACTCAATCTCATTATTGGTGTAGCAGGCATTTCTGTAAATACCAGTGGAACCCTATTAAAAGTAGAAAATTCCAGCAGTTGCAATAGAGATTTTTTTTAAAAAGCCTCCACAGCTGCACATTTAATATTCTGTGTTCAACATAAGACATTTAAATTGAACAAGTTTGCAGTGTATGGTTGTAAGATATTCAAAGTTGTAGTGCAGCTGGAGCACACACGATCAACACCCCACTGTTTTCTGTTCCCCAAGTGAGGACACTGAATATTCTGAGTTTGCATAATTCAGTTGAAATTCATATTCTTTTTTTTAACACTTGAGAATCTAATCATTACCAAAGCATATGTTGCATAAGAGATCCATTTTTTTTTTTTAAATTGAATGGTCAGATTTGTCGCACTGACAGTTAAGATGTGTTGATTGATTCATGACTTCAGCTTAATGCATTGACAAACATGAAATTGAACATTCCACCTTATAAGTTGCTGCTGCCCTTTGAGCAGCAGTGTGAATTTAATCATTTTTTCTCAGTCTATAGCTCACTACCTGCTCATGAATTATGCATCATTTTTCTTATGGTTTATTTACTTATGATGCATTTGCAAGAAAAAAAGCCAGTCTGTTACACTTGGCCAGCTTGTGCTGCATCCACAATGCCTGCAGGAAATGAAAGCTTGCTTTGGTAGGTTTTCATAGTATTAGATGAGCTTGACCTCTGCCTGCATTTCAGCTTCTCCTAAAATGGATGTTTGAAATGCGGCTTCATTTGCTCAGCACAGGTAGATAGATGAAATCATTCAGACCTCAAACTACTTGTGTTCATTTACTTATATTGCTTAATGCTTCGCTTATTACAACCTACTCCTTGCATCATCAAGTTAGTGAAATGTTTGGCTGACTGCTGCACACCCTAACATTCTCAACATGAAGAAACTATTCACAAAGTCTGTCTAACATTTGATTGTGTGGTCAGTTGTAGTCAATTAATGTATGGATAAATTCCTCAATGAGCAGGCAGTGGGATGTTAGCCAGCCCTGCACACAGGTTAATGTAGGCCTAACGCTCGTCAGCTCTGTACCAGCCTCTCGCTTTGGCTTCCACATCCAAGACTAACTGCCCCATCCTCACCCCACAACAACACATCTCTTCCTTTGCTCCAAGCCAACTATAAGCTCACTGTCATAGGTATCTGACGCGACAGAAAGATTTATTTCTAAGACCTCTGAAAATCTCAGTGCTTCATCAAACCGTCTACGCACCTGAACTACTATCTCTAAACAGTGAGCATTAACAACACGTTTATTAACACAGTCCGTTACAGTATGTAAACTTTCTACCACCATAGAAACAGTGATTACATAACCTACATAACGAGCCACAACTTCACCCTGCACATGCACATGTTAAATGTGTGTTCTGGTACTTAAACAAACAGCACTACATCCCTGGAGGTATTTACTAACAGGTGATTGCACTCAACACCCCAGACATCCCGTCCTCACTGTGGAACCACAGGACTCACACACCAAACCAGAAATTCGAGGGATTCCTGAATGTAATCTAAGGGTTAACATTAGCAAGAAAGCTAACCAAGAACACAAAAAAATTAATTAAGAAACGTTATAGTTAAACCCATCTGTAGTAATCAAACAACAAGACTGGAAAGTTTCTGTATTTATGATAAGCTTTGTTATTATCTACCTGTGTGACATTACGCTGCAAACTCTCTGGGGACTTTTGGTATCTTTTGGTTGTGTGAGCACTGTTGACCACACAACGTGCCCTCATCGGCACACATCCATTCAGCTGAGGAATGTCTCTCACAATCAACCTTATCAGGTGTTTTGTCTGTTTTGTCTGAGGGGCATCCGAAGAGGGCTTGGCGTTACAACTCATAGGCTTTTTGGAGTTCACACCTCTCTCCTCTTTCCTTTCTCATGCCCCTCTCATCCTTCCCTCCAATTCTCTCTTCCCTTTGTCCCATATCCCTCGTTTTTTCACATTTTTCATAACTCCCGGTATTAAAGCAGCGTTTCTCCCCTCTCTCAGAGGGATACTTCGCCGATTTTCGGGCTGTTGCTTGAACTACAGGCTGTACTTCTACATTTTTTTCCTGCCAACCATGCCACCGCCTTCATTTACATAAATAGTATACAGCCAATCAAGACACACACCCGCTCCTCTCTCTGTCTCTCAAACACAGACCATCCTAACAAATGGCAAAAAAATAGCGCTCTGCCTATTTCTTGCCTAAAATGTTTTCTGAAATGTATTTTAATGCCAAGTTTCACTGTAATGGTGAGGGTTTGTGAACAGGAAGTGGGTCTTAAATTGCTCCCTGCACTGCGAAAACGGAGGCCGGAAAAAACTGAGAGCAAATGGCAGAACTAAGCAGCGATGATCAACTATAAACCAAGATTCTGTTACTGCAGTGCATTTTTCTCCCCTCAGATGTTTTCAGAAACATGTTTTAGCTTACCATTTAACTGTAACACGAGATCGGGCCGGCTGTCATTGTGACGAACAGACTAAGTCACATTACGTCACCCACCGGCGGGAGTGTTTGCAGGTTAGATAGATTTTGGTAGTAGTTTTCCAAATGCCAATGCCACAGTCCTTGCTCTATTTTTTTCTCAGGTCATGTAGCACCAATTTTAAAGGTAGTCTAAAAGTCTTTCTGTTTTATGGATAGCGTAGTTTTATCCGAGGACTCTCGATATTTATGAAATATTACTTTGAGGTTAACTGGAGGAGTAATACCCAAAGTACCTCCTTAGTGTTTTTATGCCTGGCCTTTCAAGAGTTCAGGTATAGCATTAAAGCATTTTGATGACACTTTGATTGGAACAAGGCCTTTTTTCTTTCAAAAACACCCCGTATAGTGGAGCCCTCCTCCACGCAGGAAGAACGTTGTTACCTTGTTCCCAGGCCTACCTCCTGCAGCACCCACACCCCTGACCCGTAACATCCAATTGATTTATCCCTGATTGTTAGGAGGCCTCTGGAGCTGTGTCTCGATTGGCTCCATATGAGAACAGTGCCGAGAGGTCATCTATAACAATCATTTTCAGTGGCTCATTATTCCCAGGCCAAACAACCCAAAGACCCAATTTCCTACTGCACTGTTCATAAAAGTGACAGATGGCCAAAACCTGGAAAAGCTTGCCTATAATTGTGAGTCCACTGAAGAGCTACATACAATGCTCTTTAGTATAGTGGAGGTTGGACTCTGTTCCCTCTCTCACCCACTCCTTCCACCTTCTCTATCCTGTTCATTTTTTCCAAGGTGAAGAATGTGAAGGAGGAGAACGCAGTGTGTTTAATAGCTTTAGGCCATATTCCACCCAGTTCAGTTTTCCTCCTTTTCATATGGCCCACAATGTGGATCCAGCACACAAACATTTGCCAGGTAGTTTGTCTCTCTCTAAAGGTTCACTCTACCTTAACGTGGGACAGCACTTAAAAGTCACATGGACGGACAGAAGCTGAGACAAGTCCTCCTTTCATCCCACAGACCTGCCACTCTATGGTATTGAGGGTCATCAAGTCACTTGAGCAAGTCTGCACCCCTCTGTGGGCTGCCTGTGAGGGTCTTTTCTTGCTGTGGAAGTGCCTGTGTGATAAATGTGTGGCTTGGAACAACAGCTGAGACTAAGACTTGGCTCAGCCTTCCCACTAACTGTTGCAGACACAAGTGTGGTTTCCTCATATCTTGGCTCTTTGTCATGAATGACCTCTTTCTTTTTCCCCACCTCCAATAATAACCAAAGTCCTCTACTCAGCATTTAAGAAAAAAATCCTTCCATTTTTCTCTGAGGACTTTTTTTCTCATATTTGTTTCCACTCCTGTCCTCTTGGCAGAGTGAAATGCTAGGTCATTGCAGTAACTGTATCCAGTGCGTGGAGGCTTGCAGGACTGTGTGGGGTGGTGGGTGGGCAAATGGGTGGTTTAAAAGATGTTCAAAACATACATCCTCCTGCCAGCAAGGTTTTTCATTCATCAAAAAACTATTTCTTACTCGCAATCTCTCTTTTTTTTTTTTTTTTTTGGAATGTGAGTTTGTTTCCTCTCATGTCTTTGTATTGCCCTCTGAGCTCAAAAATGTGACAAAACTGTGATATGATGCATGTTACAAAACTGTCATCTCTTACATAAGCTTTGCCAGCTGCTTGTGCAATTTCCCAATCTTTTATGTTTAAATCATCCACCTGAATCCAGTCTGCTGACTTGAGCTCCTGCCAGATTTTACCTTCAGTCAGTTCAATCAGCATGGTGTCACTTCAACCACCAATTCATCTTATAAAAATAGGGGGCCTAACCCCCATCTCCCTCAACCATCTTTCATCCTGGTTTCGTGGCCCTCCCATATGCGCCTCTAATCTCTCCCTTGTGTCTCTGAAATGTCAGTGCGGAGGAGCGAGCATGTACTTGCTCGCTATGGATTTCCCATGGAATGCGCCATTTTCGGTTTACCCTGTTGCTGTTTTGATAGGCAGTGATTATGGAGTATTTATTTTCCTACTGGGTGTGGGAAACCAACCTGTTGGTACACTACCATTGTGAGGAAGGTTTGTCATTTCTTCTGAAGCTGTGACTCACACATTTTAACGCACATAAACACACTGTCAGTTAGATTAGATAAGATTACATCAGATCTGTAATTAACATTTAGGCCTGTACCGTAAGCCACTTTAAGGTGTTTTGTTGATAAAGGAAGGATAAAAATGAGGTAGACCATCAGAAAATCTTTAAAATGCTGTCTTTAACTGGGGAGGAATGAGTGTCAAACCAGATGCAGGACACAATTTGGTTCATTTGCCAGAAACTAACAAAGAAATCAGATGGAATTTGGGTTTTCTGTGTTTTGTTTCCTTACGTTCTGTCTTGAGTTTCAGGATGCTAACATGTCTGATTTTTATGTGCACACATGCATGAGTGTACGTGAGGTAGTCGGGGTGTGCATGCCTTTTCCTGTTTGTTTGTCTTTGAGAGAAGAGAGCCCTAGCAAGTCACAGAGGTTAAGCCCCAACTATCTGACTCATTGGTGAATGGTGGAGGTCTGGGATTGGGGCTTAGTGGAGGAGGGGTCAGAAGGACGGAGAGAGTGAATGATGGAGGGAGGGAGAGAGGGAGGCCCATGCAAGACAATTCCCCTGACGTTGGGTCATTCACAGACACAGGAAATGCTTGACCTCACACCCTGAGAAATGTCCACAGCGGCCCACTTGTGTTAAAGGTGTAATTGAGCATAATTAGGAGCTGGCAGAGAGAGAAATGTAGACGCACTTGCGTGCTCCACATGCCTTCCTTCCCCATGCCTGCCTCCGTCTGGCAGCCTGCGACACACCGGAGCCAAGCTCTCACTGCACAGATTTACAGCAAATACCATCTCAAAACAAGCAAGGGAAACTTCACAACAACAAGGATCCTTTCAGCTCTGCTGCTTATTTTCAGATCATAGCAGGGAAGGTCTCATTTGCAGACTTTTTTCTGAAATCTTTGCTGTCTGAGTTGTGTAATCTAGAGGGTCAACTGCACGCGTCTTAAGGTGTTTGCCATGCTTGAAACAAGGGATGAAATCGTCCAGACGTGTGAAACATGTTTGAGATAAAGAAGTCTGAAGCATCACAGCAGCCATTAGCTCTGCGTTCTGACCCTTCACCTTGACATTAGCTTCAATTCCTCCTTTGTCCCGCCCTACAGTTCACAGGAAGGAAAACCTCAGGTGGTGCGGCAGCCTTTCCACAGCAATTCTCTACACATCATCCTCCTGGGCCCCATTTCTTGTCGTTGCTGTTCATGTTTTTTTCTTCCTCTTCTCTTAACTCAGTGCTTAATCTTATTCTTCTGTGTATAACATGGATGTAAAACACCGACGTCTGACATGAACTCACCAAACAGCCAGCTGCTTCCTCTCAGAGCTGAGACAGGAATGCACTTTCGTTTGGGCCCTTCATTCATAAGAAATAAACCATCGACCCGCATGCAGGGGGTTTTAGTGAGAGTAAGGGCTGCAAAAAAAGGCTTGGGAAACAGGGAGCATAATGTATGGTGTAGACCTCTCTGCAGAAACATCAGCCTAATGAGACAAGTTGCGACTGATCACGCATTATTTGGCTTTTTAGTGGCACTACCCAAGGGGAAAAGTTGGCTTTGTCTTGTCAAAGGTAAAATGACAGCAAGCATGAGAAACACAGGAGGGGAGGAATAAGGCAATGCCAGAATTGCAAATGGAAAGAGATGAAAGACATAGAAGATGCAGTGATCTAGGCACATCAGCAAGAGAGGGGGGTGGGGGGTTCCATCAAAGGTTTTGGTATAGTACCTTTGGAATCAGAAGTAACACCTATGAACAGATACCTAGACCATAGATCTGTTTAGCGTTTCCACTGCCAACAGTACTTCAGTACGTGTGGGTGGCATTGTTGTCACTCACTGCTCCATCCAGCAGCACTCGCTGTATTTCCTCATCACCGGTGATTTTCAACCTGTTTATCATCCACAGGACGGGGCTGCAGGCTGGAGGGACAGTCTCTCTTGAAGGTATATTTATAAATAGCGGCTTTGTGTATTAAATTCCTTGTCAGTTAAGAGCAGGGATTTAGTGCTGCCCAAGTGCAATGGGGCGACGACACTTTTCCACTTGACATTTTCTTAACCGAGTGATGATTAGAATATATGCGGTTCAAACAATCTGGGCACAAATAATATAATTTTTTTAACACTTGAAGATGCACTCATTACTTAAAGTGTATGTCATCTAAGAGAGACAATAAAAACAGATGGAGTGGTCAAAGTTGTCATACTGAAATTTAAGGTGTGTTGACGTCATCGACTCAAGCACTCCAATACAAGTCCAATACAAGTAAACGTTGCACCTTCAAAGTTGCAGACAGTCGGTCCAGTGAACAAAATTATTTTTCTCTTAGTCTACAGCTGCAGCTAGAGGCTGCAAACATTCTTTTATTTTGTTGCTATGACTCAGACCCTGAGTACAGAGTTGGTGAATCTTTACTGACCAATGAACAGACTGCAGGGTCTCTAGCTCCGCCTTTTAATACTGGATCTGTGTGCTAGGTACCCCCAGCAGAGGGGTGACGACAAACGGGAACAGTTCCAAAGGTACTAAAGGTACCATCCTCAACTTTTGACAATGGAAATTCAAAACAATGCTTACCGAACTGAACCGTACTGACCCGCTGGTGTAAATTCACCATAAGAGAGCTGGCTGGGAACAGAAATGGATGTGGGGGATTGAGGGAACAGGGGAGGGGTTAGCAGAGAAGTCAGTGATCACTCAGGAGGTCTGGAACTCTGACCTCCGACCTCATAGCGGAGCGGATGCCACCATGGTGAAAATGTGAGAGGTGAGGTATGTGAGACCCCTGAGCCCTGGCGGAAACCATTCCCCCCATGATGAATGGGATGTTAGCATTGACACAAATTGGCCCATAATAATGACACAAGGCCGCTAAGCACACAGACACAGAGTGACAGAGTGGGAATTACAGAGTGAAAGAGCAGGCAGACAGAAGAAAAGGAAAAGAAGAAGAGAGAGAAGACGGAGACGAGATGAAAAAGTCTTGGAGAAAAGAATTACCTTACCCAGAGGGACAGACAGAGAGGGGGAAGAGGTAGATTTATGGCCCGGGGTATCTTTGGTGTTTTCTCTCCACTCTCCTAAACGGTGGGATTGCAGAAAGGCCCGGAGTTCAGAGGGCCCCTGACACACACACGCACAGGCAGACTGAGAGGCTGATAGAGACACACTCACACTCAGTTTGTGGGTTTGTTAGCTTAGATTGTTATTTTTGCTGCATGCATCTTCAGTTGCATCCTCCTTTCTCTCCCCAACTTTTCTCCCTTCCTCTCCAATCCAAATCAAGTGTTTACATCAATTCTAAGTGCCACATACGTACCACTAAAAATAGCCGCCAACTTCCCAGGCTGAATCCGAAGAAGACTGCTGCATCCCTTTTTATAGCTTTGGCATGACACAGCATGTTGATGCATGCGTCTTTTTTTTCCTCCTCCTGCTTCCAAAACAAGGCATCCCTCTGTCTTTCAGGAAACACATGTATTAGATTAGGCATGTTGGGAGGCAAGGGTCACACTCCTGTCAGTAATTGAAATGTGATTATGTATGAGCTAACATGATTACAGGGGTGAGGGGCTGGAGGAGGAGGGGATGATTGAAAGGTGAATGCCAGCCTATAATGTGCATTTGCTCCCTTATTCCACAGTAGACATTCCTGAGGTAATGGAACATGAATGAGTCTGCCGCCTTCATACTGACGGCGAATAACCATAAGTTGAGTTTATGTGTATTCCTCACAGTTCTTCTGAGTTCTCAAGGTATCAATCAAGTGCCATGGAATTGCATTAGGTATTCATTGGTTCCAGTGATCGCTGACCAACCAGTCCAGGTCTAAGGGGCTGAGAAGAGTCTTGTTGTCTTGCTGAGGATCTTGTTTGTGTGATACCTGAATGGACCTGTTGTCAGCTTTGATCACATGGCATCATTATCATTGCTGGAGAAAAATGTGTTTCTCCACAAGAGATGGAGAATGACAGGTATACAGTTTTGGTCTTCTCTCCATAGACTGTATATGTATTAATGGATGTCACTATTGTGACATCCCCCATTGGTTTGAGGACTCATGGTTCTAAGCCTCAAGTTTGGCATTTTGGCCATTGCCATCTTGGATTTATGGAGCCAGATGTGACCATATTTAGACCAGAGGGTGGAGCTGTGGAGAAGCGAGATGTGGATCTGACTCATGGACTGTAACCTTGCAGACAACCTATCACTCCAGCGACCCCACACTTAATTATGTGAAACTTTAAATAAGAACATTTAAACAGGTGATATAAAATTTCCCCTCCTGTGTGGTTGTTGTTTCCAATTAAATTAACCATAAAGTTTTTGGGTTGTCCGTCCATCTGCCGCAACCAAGTCAAAAGGTAAAGGTTACTCTGACCTCGTCTCTCTCATACTTGTAACTGTGATAACCCAAGAACACCTTGAGGGAATTTCTTCAAATTTGTCACAAACATTCAAATGGACTCAAGTTTGAACTGATTAGATTTTGGTGGTGAAAGGTCAAGGTCATTCTGACGATGCATTCATCTCATTCTTGTGAATCTCAAAAACACCTTAAGGGAATTTCTTCAAATTTGACACTACGGTCCACTTGACCTCAACAATGATTCAATTATTCGAATCTTGTGGTTAAACGTCAAAGTTAACCGTGACCTCATAAGACATGTTTTTGTTTTACACATTTTGTTTTTAATTTCCCACAAATGTCTTATAGAATGTAATGATGAAGATCTGACATTTTATATCAAAAAGGTCAAAGATCAACTGTGACATCATAATGTTCTACAAAAACACTTTTCGGGCCATTATTCAATGTCATAACTCAGGAACAGAAGGGGAGATATTTGCTAGGATACTGTACTGGTGCCACTAAACTTGGTTTTCCACCTTTAAACTGTGCTGGTTGTAAGATGTGCGTGAAGCATCCATGTTTTCACAGACATGGATGGAAACTGTAAGTGCAACTTTGCTGGTGTGCAAAGATGTACAACTGCATGGAGATTTTGTAGTTTGAACCAGGCTTTAAACATGTTTCTGCTGTGAAGTTACGCATTTCAACATGGGTGCCTATGGGAATTGACTTGCTTTTAGAGCCTCAAGTGGCAATTCAAGGAACTGTAGTTTTTGGCACTTTGGCATTGGCTTCATTTTTCAGCTCTGGACTTTGCTGCTTTGTTCCCTCTCTATGTGGTTTCAGCATTTTTGATCCAACAAGTCCTCCAAATTTAACAATCCAATATGGTGTTTGTAACTGTTTGTGTAAAAGTGACATTATCCTAGCACCTCCCAAAAATGTTACAGATCACTGTTGAGTACATAACACTATTTTCCGATCTGACACTGCTGTAGTTGTTAATTTGTTAAGGTTTAGGCACAAAAGAGCTTGGTTAATGTTAGGACATGATCATGCATAAAAGAAACCAGCATTGGCTGATTGTAGAAGACGGACAGGGAACAGTGACATCCCTCATCATAGTCTGATGTTGTGCTGACCCCCTCCGTGCGTGGAGCTTGCAGTGGAGATGCAATGTACTATACAGTTAGCAAAGATATGTTATCAGGGTTCATCATTGCTTGGCAGGAAAGACCATGTATCTCCTTGAGTTCACAGAATAAAAACAAAATGAGATTTTAAAAAATAGATTTAATTGTTTAAGCGTATGAACTTAATAAAATCTTGATTAGTTTCCACTTATCACATGTTGTGCAGTGTAACCAGTATATAAAGCAATGTTTTTGACTGCTAGAAATGATTAGTGAGTCCCTGCATTGTTTGTATCTCTTGCTCTGCCAGCATGCACATGCATGTCACGAGCAAAGAATACAAATTTCTGTCGACTGCAGAGGGTGTAGATGGCAGTGGCAGTAATGCATCAAAGAAGAGAACACCGTGCCAGTAAAAGAGGAAAAGAAGAAGACCACATGAAATTTGAACTGCGCAGATTTTAAAACATACAAAAAGTGACTTTGCAAACACTTTATGAAGTAGGAAATGCATTCAACATGTTTGTTAGCCCTGCGGGATACACATGTACATTTTGATGGGAGACACTGATTGTAAACAAAGCATTGTTTGTTTACAGTGAAAACTCAGCAGCAAACCTTTAACTCCAGACACAGAGAAAGCTGAAAAAAATCACATTAAGCGTGACGTAGTCAGTCAAATTAATACGGTCTAACAGCTGTGAAGGCATGTCTATGTTTGTCTTAGTTGAAGTGAGGAGAGTGAGAATTGGGGACATCTAGATGCTCACAAATCACGGAAAATGAGGAAAGACTTCACCTAATAGACACTGTGTTGTCTGGGGCAGAACTAAATTTTGAGAAATCTTTAAGAAGTCTTGACAGATTCTGGAATACAAAACGGTATCTGTTGTTTTAGAAAGCATTTAGTTTGGAGTTTTGCCAAACAGAAATCTTTCCAAGGAAGCTTCCTTTTTACCTTACCAGTTTATTAATGTGCTCTTTGACAAGCACTGATTGATTCTCATTGATAAGATGTTCCGTAGTAGTGACATTCCTGAGTAGATAAGACTACTGGGGTAGACTGTTATCAAATTAAATCTGATATATAGTACAGCAATATTGTGCAAGTGTATTTTGTGTGTGTGTGTGTGTGTGTGTGTGTGTGTGTGTGTGTGTGTATTTATGCCTCACTTTTGCAGCATGAGCGTTTTGCACCTGACTAACATAATGGCACACTCATCAGCTCTCAGGTTCCATTGTTCTAGATGTGGCACAAAGTGCACCTCTGCTCATATCCGGCACTGTCGGAATCACCTCCAGCAAACACTGGTAGCAGGTTTCTCTAATTGGGTGTGAACAATTGTCGCACCTCCAAACCCAGAGAGAGCGCATCTGCAGAGGCACTGCAGATACTCTGATAAGAATGAACTCATGACAAGCTGGCACACAACAAACAGGTGCAACCAACAAACACAGGAACCAGTCGTTTCTGAATTACCCTGAAACGGGTTCACCTCCTCCAGCTGTCATCAGTCTTTTGATTAGTCAATGTGCCACTGCGTCAAGTTCTGGTAATCCACATATCTGGTTCATTTAGGTTGGTGTTTCATTTGCAGGAGTGGAATCCCCTCAGCGGTAAAGAGTGTAAGAACAAACAATATTTAAATGGCTTTTTTTAATTAGTTTTCATTAGTATTAGTTAGTATTCATTTATTAGTGTGGTTGCCATTTTTACTTAAGCTCCACTTACTCTTTCAACCAAAACATGTCTTCCTGAATGACTCCAAAATATCTGCACTAAATGTGACTCAGAGTTACTCATCAAATGCATTCTCTTCAATTTTAGATGTGGGGATTTCCTTTATAAATCAACATGGGACATTTTGTCCTGATAAGTAAAAGCTTTTTTTCCCTCTTTTGTGCACAGATGGACAATGAGTTCTTAATAAGTAATTTTAGAATTTGGCTGCCATGTTAAAAAACTAAAAAAAAAAAAAAATGACTAAAATGCAGGGAGCAAAGCGGGTGGGTGTTTAGGTACTCTGCCAACACAACATGTATCCTTCCATTGTTGTGTCTGAGATAGAGGCAACAATTGCGCCAACCTCCCTCTGCCACCATTCACATGAAAGTGATCAGACCAGCAAAAAAACCCAAACAGTGTCACAAGACAGGAATTCTTTAAACACAGTTGATTTCTTTCTTTCTTTGTTTTCATTTAGCTGATTGGTTGGTGTGAGTGTGAGTTTCTTTGTGTGGAGGATAAAAATGTGAAAGGATTTCAAATAAATGAATAAGTCTACGAAGAGATACAAAAAAAAATCAATCTGTATTAATACATAAACTGAAAAGTGAAAAGTGAAAAATTAATTGAATCGAAATAAGTAAAATTAAATTGATCAAATTAACTAGCATACATTCAATTAGGTTTTAATTATTACTAGTGTATTAATTGTGTTACTCTCAAACAGGTACAAACAATCACATTGGCCATTGCATAGGAACAAATTTGTTAAACACAAACCACATGTTGGAAGCATCATTACCAAGTTACAAAGAAACTTTTCCGCACATATTTATTTTGAACATAATGTTTTATCATGCATTAACCATTTGAAACCTGAACATACTTGCTTAATTTATTTCAAAAACATGGAAAGAGGATATGAGCAACTTAAACAAGAAATTACCCCCAAATTAGCAAGAAAATAGTCAAATGTTACAAGAAGAATACCTAAAATTAGCAACAAAAAAGAAAGATAGAAAGAAAAGTAAAACAACACAAACAAGAATAAAATAAATATATGTAACAATAATAAATATTTTTTTCTGTAATCTAATTTTAAATATATAATCATAATAATTACAAATGTAGTTTTTTTGATATTTTACCCAATTTATTTGATAGTTGACTAATGATTCTCTCTTCCCCTTTTTTACAGCTAATTTTCAGTTAGTTTTCTCGTCACCTGTTATTATTCGTTTACAGTTAGCAGGAACGTTCATGTGAAGTTGCTGATTGCCTCTTTTTCCATGGTTTTGAAAGAAATCAAACCAATAAATTTGCTCATGTTTAAAAGGCTTAAATTCTTGTGAATGGCGTCTGAACACAGCACAAGAAAGCTGATATCGGTCCAGGTTACAAAGGGTTAATTACACTTGATGACTTTATTGAGGTAGTTTAAAGATTTCTGTTTTTGGTTTTTTTAATGTTGGCCACTGTCACCTAATGCCACCCTTGCACTGAGTCTTATATCCTATTGATTTAAGCTCCCGCTCTTTTCCTAACCGCCTGCATTCGGTTCAGCATTGAATGGAGGCATTTAATTGTTTGTTTGCTGTGGTCTGTTTCTTTATTGATCCCAGACCTGTATTTACATGACTGGTAACCTGAAGCCACACTGAGAGTCCTGTTAGTGATGTCATTAAAGTTATTCCCCTTTTTTTTTTGTTTTTTTTGTTTATAATTTCTGTTTCATCTATTTATTTAGTAATAGCAGAATATTCAGAAGTATCAGAACTGTCCAGCAACTAATCATATGCAAAATAAAATTGTGCTATGACTGCAAGATTGTGTTATTCTAAGTAACCAATTATGGTGCATTAGATTTTTTATCGTTGAATAAGTGGCTATAGCCATGAATTATATTCTTGATTAATATAAGACACAAATGACACAGTAAAACTTGAAAAAGTTAAAAGTGTGTAACTCACATTGCAAAGGTTTGCCTGTATCTAAAACAAAACAGATTTCTGCTGCAGCATTTGAATTTTATTGAATCAAAAATTGGCTCTTTGGTGAAGAAGAGTGGAATGATCAATATTTAGGAAAGTTAGTAAACAAAGTAGAAAGTAAGAGTCATTCTTCACACAACAAGGCTCAAGTTTGTGAAGTGAAACCTATTCAAAGCATCTATTTACGGTTGATGATTTACCATCACATTTTGGCCCGCATGCATTCACCAGGGCATCAAAGCATGGCTCTCTGGCAAAGGCAAGTAGGTCAACAAACATCTAAATCCATCTAAATAAACTCTTTAAAATGGTTTCACATCACAGAGCTCTGACTTGTTTGTTAGCAGAATGTTTTTGTGTCTTTAATTTCTGTTGTAGCTGTTGTCGTTTGAAATAAAAGCCACTGCATTTGTATGAATCGTAAAGGATTTCATTTTCGATTTGAGCTTCCTCAACACACTTTTATTCCAGGCTGACCAAAAAAATTGCATAGATATTGCTCAATGAAAATGACTCATTGGAAATTCATTTTCAACATGCCAGAATCAGCTCTAAGCATCATCATCTCCCCATCATACAGCCCTACAGCTGCTTCTCCAAGAAACCCCCAAAAGGGCCTCGCAGTGCGAAATCTGACTGAACCAAGTCAGTGGTACCCCAGTTGTCCAGCGTTATCATAGGATGTACATTAGATATAGATACTCTGACCCCTCCGACTGACTGTAGACTGGAGATTACAGGAGGTGGGCCTCTTTCCTGCTACCATTTATCTTTCTTTCTTTCACCTCCCCATACACCCCCACCACCTCACCCCCCTCCCCCCTTCTCCCTCTGTAATGTCTCAGCTGTTCCCTGCAGGCAGGGCTCTCTGACTGAGTGCCTGCTCTGTTATGGGTTCATTGGGTTGGTATGTGGCAGGAATCTTTGGATCAAGGTAATTTCACACTGTTCAACTTTTTCCCAGGCTGTTAAGCTTCCTTTTACCTTTGTGCCACTCGGAGAGCGAGATAGGGAGCGACACATGTAGCCGTTAAACACACACAGTGGCTCAGCGGCTGACGCCACCGGCGGAGCCAAGGGAAAGACTTGAAAGATACGGCCTATAAATTACAGTCCAACACCTCAGTTTCCCAAAAGGATCAGATTATTTTGCGAGCTGATCCAGAGTGGCGGGGAGGATGGTGCACATTCATGTGTGGTGCTGTAATGAAGCTGCACGTCTGCCAGGGGAGCCACTGTGGTGGGGCCCCCCTCATTTGTCTCTATCACTGATCACTAAGCAGATCAGATAGTGTGTGTGAGTGGGTGTGCATGTGCTTGTCTATTTTAATGTGTCCTTTCTTTGTGCATTTGTCATCAGGTGTTTCTGCATCTGCATCTCCTCTGACACGTGTGATTTCTTTATTAAGCTGCTCATCCCGCCGCAGAGCACTCAGTGTTTATAATTAGTGGCAGCAGATAGGTGAGCACCTGATGCTGCTGCAACAGGAGGGAAACCCTCTATAATTGTGAGAGTAATCTTGTTGTCTTCTCCATACGCTGTAACATCCAATGCACCATCTGTTACCATCTGCACGAGAGATAACAAAACAAGGGCAACAGAAGCACCACTTGGTGCATGCATGTGTGCATGTGATGCTCAGGTGTTCACTATATTTGGGTTTGAGTTATTTTGGGAGTTATATGGTTAACTGGAATGTTTGCATTACCTCTCTGTTTGTGAATAGGCAGCTTTTCTTTTGTTCATTATTGGGAGCGGTATGTGAATCATAGATTAAACAAGATCTGTTTAAATGGCTTGACTTGTTGGGTTATTCTGCAGCTCAACCACTCTGCATGTTTCACATGTCATCCTGTATCACTACGCTAACTGTAATAACAGCTTTTAATAATTGTGATGATTGAGTTGATTTTCTGATTGGTGCCATTATTCAGCACCAAGACGCTTGTATTTTGTCAAACCCAGCTGTGAGATCTTCTTGACCTCAAGTCCAGTGTTTTAGTCTGAGCTTGTTGTGATTCGAGGTGGAAGTCCTCAGGATGTTGATCCTCCCAAAGCACCAAGAGACACAATTTTTCAAACAACCTGGAGAGGGTTTTCTGTGCAAAAAAATGTAGTTATTGCCTTGATGTACGCAACCTCTCCCAGAGAAGTCCTTGCATTCTCCACCAAGGACTCTGCTGGATTAACAATGCCTTTGTTCTTGGTGTGTGCAGTGAAAGAAGAGAGAGCAATAGGCTGGAATCATGGTGTGGTATCAGCAAGCAGCTGTTGCATGAGTGACAAAGTCAAGGGCTAGTGATATGAACATGGGAAAATCCTGGAGGAGCTGGAGGGGAAGAGACAGCAGCAGCAGCTGAGCTGCTCTGCACTGCTGTGCGTGGAGCAAGGCAGACCTTCACTGTTGCTGTTATGTAGAGTAGAGAGAAAAAAGTGTGAGAAAGCAGTTTATCCTGCATTAGGGCAAGGAAATATTGACATTATTTAGCAGCCAGTGCACCAGACCCACCTCTCTATCTGGCTCATTTGGCCCCAGATTTGATGAGCGCATGAAAGGTTGTTGGTGGAGTTCAAAAGACAGGGTCAAGCATGTGAAAGAGGGGAGGGATGGAAGCAGGGAGGAAGCCAGGGATGAAGGAGAGGGGTGGAAGAAAGGTAAATGAATACCAGACGGTTTGTTTCTTGTGTTAACTGAGGGTTTGGCTGGAGCTGCCAGACCTTATTGTTCGAGTGATGCACCTCTCGCAACACGCACTCTGTAACTTTTTACTAGGACAGTCCAAGAACACCAGGTCACCTAAGGTTCTTGAATAATATCAGGAAACTATAATATTGTTGAAAGCTTTTTCTTCTTTCTTTTCTTTTTAGAAGAAAATAGTTATCCCACGCAAGCTTGTATATTTCTTACAAATTCTTTAACGTCCCATGCATGAACTTTTCTCTCTTGGATATTTAAAGAAAATGGAGCACGTTATGAGTGTCTCGGCACAAAAATTTGGAGATGACTTGACCAAGCACAGGGAACACCCCGCACAAGAGGTGCAATACCATCAGTTTCAACATGCGCATCCAACTCCTCTGACTGAATGTCAAACATTAATAAGACATTACCTTGCCTGGAGCCGGTCAGTATAATCCTCTTAAATAAATTTATGAGGATTCAAAATAAAGTTTGGAGTCCTTGCTGCATTTTAATTCCTTTTATTCCACCCCAATACAGCGGCTGCATTTAGGCGAGAAGCTTTGAAAGGTATCTACCTGAGTCAGGTGTCTTCTTTCAACAGAGAGGGTTTTCACCTTTCCCCCTCATCAAGCATGTCAACGTCTAAAGACGTCAACAATGAAGACTTTTTTGCTCCCCCCTTGTTTCTTTTCCAGTTAATGAGATAAGGGCATGTCTCAAAGAATTTGGGAGGACATGTTTGCATAAAGAATTTCTGAAGGAGTCTGAGGGAAGTCTTCAGGGGCGGGCGCTCAGTGCCAAAGCTGCATTGTTGTAACATCAGTCATGGAGTGAGAATCAGGGAAATCTCACAGGTGGTTTGTGGAGATGTCAGGGACAAGCTTCACAACACTGCTGGAGACACTCCCATCAGGCAGTATCATGCTCCCAACAGTGCAGGAGGTGAAAGTTCCATCATGCTGATTTGGAGAAAGTGGCATTTATCATGTCAGCTGATTTGTCAGGCAAATGTTTGTCTCATTTAAAAAATTTGGAAAGTCTGAACTAAATTCAAACGGTCTTGTTTCCATCCTTGATGTTGTGATGAAGCATCCGTGTCTGATTGATCTTATTGGTGCTGCGTCTGAACTGAATTCCAGCTAGAAGTTTGAGTGTTTCTCATGTGTTTGTTATCAGCTTTATTTTAATCCAGGACGCACAACAGTTTTCATTTTGATTACAGCAAAAAACAGTTTTTGGGACAATATAGAACTGTAACACCCGCTGTTTTTGTGTTTAACGGCTCAAACACTTTGTATTTCATAGACCAGTGAGGTGCAGCAAAAGGCGATGAAGCATTCGACACACGCAGAGTGTTTCTACATGTCCGCATTTACCAATAAACAGCTTGCGATGTTTCTGACTTTTTGGTTGCAGAGAGGTTTTTCTACTGAAGTTTTGCATGAAGTCTGGCGTTGTTTTTATCATGGATGAGTAACTTTTCTCTGAATTGCTGTTGTTTGGCGCACACATCTGCAGCTACTCAACCACAGAAAAATATGGCAAAAATAGGGAAATTTGGGCACAATGAACAAATTCTAGTGTATGTTTGAGTGATGTTTTCATGTGAATTAAAGTATGATTCATTAGTAGCCATCCTAGTGATCTAAAAGATCTGTTTAGATGCATAAAGCATGTAAAACCTGTTCTCTGGTTTTAGATTTTTATAACAAAGCTTCCTATGATTTGAGCATGTTGCCTGTTTGGTTGTTGTTGAGATGTCCCCATGCTCCTGTTTGTCCTGCTGTTTATTCACCTGGCAGGAGGTGATCTTAGAGATTCGGTTAGAAGATGAATCCCCCCCCAAAAAAAAGGAGTTTTAGTTGAAGCAGAAAGGGAGGAGGCAGCTGGATGCTCATGTGAGAGCTGTTGCAGACATCTCACCTACTGCTTGAGTGTTTGATTTAACAGTTTTCCTCTGAAGCTGCTGCCTTTTGTTACAGTGTGAACACCTTTATTATCACTGTACATATGAAAACATATTTTTGAAGTTAAAAAATATCAGCAATTAATAGACTAAATTCCTTTCTCCTCCTATGATTTCCACCTTTGTAAGCACTACTCACTGATTGTCCCATTTTGTAATTCAAAAGAAATACATTTCATATGTTCATAAAATCTAATTAGAACAGAAATCAAGCAAATTTATTATCCAGAAAATTAAGACATGAGCAGATTTGAATTTTAATAATTAAATGTTTCATTTCATTTATCCGGTTTTCTCACAAATAATTAAATCTCTGAATTAACTTCAATAAATAAGTCAGTTCTTAAGCCATTCATCAATAATCTATTATAGTTGGAGTGTTATTAAAAACCTCCTTCAAATTACCCTTAAGATGAATCATTGTAAAAAAAAAAATTAAGATAATACAAATAAGCAGTTTAAACACTGATATTTAAACAATTAATGCATCATTCAAACTGAAAAGACAAAGGGTGGAATTTCACATAAATCCACCAAAATCTCTTTGTTACATCAAATTTATTTAATTTCCTAGTCTCTTTAGATGCCTAAAACAAACATTATGAACAGCCAGATCATGTCAGATTGTAATAACACATTTGTTATATTTTAATTTAATTCAATTTGATTATTTAAATTAATTTAATAAAGAGGTGTATTTCCTTGGAAGGAAATTTCATGGAAGCTGCTGACCTGCTGATGCAGGTGTTTAGTTTTTATATTATGTTTGAGGTATTTCCTTTTCACATACCTGCAGAGCTTGTATATTTTTAAACTAGATTACTTTGGAAATGTTTTGTTTGGAAGAAAATAATCTTCACTGTCTTATCTTGTTCATTTTAGTTTCACTTTAAGGTTGATGGACATGTAGCCTAACTTGAAAACCTGAGAAACTGCCTCACATAATTACTGTTCTTTTAATGCACAGATTTGAACATTTAGTGTGTGTAAATATACTATAAAATAATGCACTATTTTTGCTATCTTTTTTGTACTTATAAAATAATGTAAAATTAATGCTCTTTATGTTTCAGCATTGGGAGTTCAGACAAATAAATAGAAACTAAACCTTTCATACTTGATTTAAAAAGCAGACCTGTTTAATTTGTCACCCTCCAAACAAACCAAGTAAAGCTGCTGCTGTCATTTCACAACTGTTTCAGCTTCGTCTGCCAAATTCCCCTCCGACACCTCTCCTTTCTCATGTGGGACATTTTTCTCAGCGACATGATTCCCATCTTTATGTCGGTAAAAAATGAAGAAAAAAATACACAGCCACTCTTATCATCGGCGGACACCCGGGGTGTCTCCTGCCCGTCACTGCTCGGTAAAACGGTGGTTAAAAGTGTGAAAGGTGCGGTGATGATGAGTCACCGGTCCTCACTGCAAAAAGTGACCATCCTTGCTCTTTTATTCGCGTCTTTAGATCTTATTATTAATCAAAATACAACGGTAAAAATACACACGCAGGGGTTAATGATTTAGCTTATTTTAAATGAGAAAAATTCGAGGATTTTCTGGAATAATCAGTCAGTAAAAAAAAAAAAATCTTGATAAAGGAAAATCCCTCCTCTCGTTTCCAAGAAATGATGCTGTGTGATAAGCTGCAGAGAAGTAGGTTTCACCCGTGTTCTCTGATTGATTTTATTATATATACATATTTTATCAAAGAAAATAACATTTAAAATCTCGAAAATGTATAAAATAATTTGTCCCGACGGATATTTTTTACAGTGTGCAGCGCAGGAACTTCACCAAACTTTTCAAACGTAACTTTTTATTCACTGTTGCCTTTTCGCTTTACACTTACATGTAGTCTATAGTGTCAGAGCTTGTTTCTAACCTGTGGGGGTGTGTTCCGATTTTATTGTAGTATGGTAATTGAATGCTTCCGGGGACAAAATGCGCTGTTGCTGCTGCTTGTCATCTGTCTCAGAGGAGCCGCTGGCGTCACTGTTCCGCTGCATGAGCTGCAGAAAAACAAACGTACTAATAAGTGTGTTAATACAGAAGTATGTCTTCACAAGTGAATTTACTATAATGTCTCATCATGGGGAACGAGCCATATTTCATATTGTTTTAGAAAGGTGTCTTAAAGATATTGTCAGCCTTGTTTTTAGATTTTACATGATGAAAAAACACCATTAAACTGTAAATTTTCTATTTTAAAAAGATGGAGTTTAACTCATCTCGACTCCTTTTTTTCGCTTTGAAAAAAAGGAAACATGATTATATGATTCGGTATGTCCTTATGGACAAACGGTGCTTTCTGTTTATTATGATGTTGAATAAACTTTATAGATACATTTTCTTTTATCTGGGTTATTTGTTTTAAATTACTCACCTGCTTGTAACAAAAGTCACCCTTACATTAGCTTGTGATGAAATGCTGGAGATGGTGGCTCTGAGATGCGTAATTGCGCATCCCACTATGTTGGAGGCAGCTGATGGTGCTGCTGGATGTGGAGGAAGGATTTGGAGCACCTGCCTCTCTACCGCAGCACCGCGTTTCAGCCACGGTTAATTCAGTTTATCCTCTTAAAACTCCGATCAAAATAGCACATCTCTGAGGTTGGATTATTCAAAATGATTTTTTAGCCCACTGTGCATCAAAATAGAAACATGAAAGTAGAAAATGTAATAAACAATTTAATGCATAGAGTGTGTTTTCCGACGGAAAGCACCTGACTTTAAGGATGAAATTATTTCGATTTTTTTCTCATACTAAAGTCAAAGTTTCATCATTTAATTCTATTTTATTTTTTAATCATTGGAACTTTTGTTGAGTTATCTCATTCTTTCTTGTTTCAAAATACTTGTGTTTAGAATAGTCATCAATTACCCAGGATGCACTGGAGAAGATGTGTCGCAAAGTTTCTCTCCTCTTCTGTTTTTTAAACACTTCATATGAGACTAAATGAATGTAAAGACTGAGTCGCAAACTCTTTTTCAACTTCAGCTCCACATGATGATGGATCAAGACAGTCTTGTGCGTATTTTAGCAGCAGTGACATCCTTTAATGGGTGAGACTGACAGATGACCAGAAGTATGGAGGGAGGGAGAGAGAAAGAGAGAGAGAGAGAGAGAGAGAGAGTATAGAAGAATCTGCCCAGTAACAATCGCACAGCCTCGGTCGAGCGCTGAGGAACTATTGGCTATGCAAATAGACACACAGGGAGGAGGAAACAACTTAGACTGGAAAAAAAACTTTAAAGAGACATTTCCCCCACTTTTCTCACAAGCATTGCTATATAGCCAACAAGCTTCGGATGGAAATTAACAGCTCTGAGGACTTTACAGTCCCCAGTCCTGCCCTGATGCACCAAAGTCTCGTTTCATTCAAAGACTCACTCTTTGAAGTTGACTAAGAATAGGAGGGGGATTAACATATTTACCCATGCAGATTCTCTTTGTGACTGTATGTGAGGCTAAATCATTTGGCAGTCATTTTTTTTAATTATCTGCTCTATGACACTCTCAGCTTGGTTTCCACCTGCTTGTTTTTTTTTTTTGGTTTTGTTTTGTTTTGTTTTATTTATTTTTTTAATTATCAAGCTTTAACAAGGCAATAATAATAATAATAATAATAATAATAATAATAATAATAATTTATAACAGAAGTTAAGTTTGTTGATAATATTTGGGCTTAGCAAAACCAGTGACTCTAATCTCTGTTTTATCTTTAACAGAAGATTATGCAAAAAAAAAAAAAAAAAAGTCAACGCTGCTTCACATTTCCTAGAAAGCTATCTCAAACCGCGAGCAGTTTATGACTGCTATGAATTAAATATCGTGTGTGTGTGTGTGTGTGTGTGTGTGTTGGGGGGGTTGTCATGTGCGCGAGCCTGTGCGCGCGCACTCGCCGCTGTAAGTTAACACGCAGTGTTACAGTATCACAGTATCTACATGCGTCATGCTTCGCGCTGAGGTTCACTGAGTCCATTTGAATAAGCTGGCAGAAAGTTCAGAAGAAAGCAACAGAATTAGTCAGGGGGTTTGTTTGTTGTTGTTTTTTCTTCCCTTTTTAATCCAAATACAATAATAACCAAATAATTTCACAACTTGCTGGACTTTACCTAGTAAAGTTATTTCTCATGGCTTTTATGCTGAAAGTGTGCGTTACAATAGTGCCATACAAGACGTCCACTGCCTGTCAATCTGCAACTGTCCTATACTATAAAAGGGAAAATCCCCCCAAAATGATCTTTTAAAAAATTAGGTTGCCCTGCCAGTATACCCTCTGTAATAGGATCACAGGGCACAAACATAAAGAAATACATCTATTCCAATCCAGAAACACACTTCTTTTACCTGAAAGCATCATGTTCTCATTAAACATCCACCAGTCACATACTTAAATAAACACAATTAGTTTATAGAATTTGCTAACATCAGCCTATAACTGTCGGTAAATGTGGATAAATCTGTTTAAATCCAAGTTAGGGTGGATTTATTCAGCACCAGTAAAGTTAAACTTGATTGTTGTGCATCTACTTTTTGGAAAGTTTTGTAAATGTTAAAGTTTGCAGAAAGTGGCAGGATATAAGAAAGCGAGACTGGAGTGCAGCATGTCACTTCTGGTCTATACAGAGGTTTTGAAGTGAATTGCGTCAGTGGCGCACGCAGGGCAGGCTTGAAATGCGCCTGATCTGGCCAGGCGGATGAAAGTAGTGGCGCACCGTGGGGAGAGAGGAAAAAGTTCTCAACAAGGAGAGGCAGGACTACTCTTACGGAGCCCCTGCAGTCTCACTTTTTATGCCTCTAAAACACTTTCCCTGCCATCCCTTTGCATTTTTTTGTTCTGCAACGCCGTTTTTACGCTTCCGAGAGAGAAATACTACTTTTTTTTTTTAAGTGAAAGCACCAGCACCATGGAGCTGCTCTGCCTCGAAATGGACACCATCATACGAGCTCGTCCCGATCCGAACCTCCTGTGCGATGACAGAGTCCTGCAGAGCTTGCTGACCATAGAGGAGAGGTTTCTACCCCAATATTCCTATTTCAAAGGCGTCCAGAAAGATATTCAGCCCTTTATGAGGAGGATGGTCGCGACTTGGATGTTGGAGGTATAGCGAAACACCGAGTGCTGACAAGTCTTATTATTTCCGACTTTAAAGCCTCCCGGTGTCTTCGTTACTGCTTTACTGAGCGCTGTTTGCAATTTTTTGGACAGTAGATAAGACTTCTGGTTCTCAGTTCCGACTGCTTATTCCTCATATTAACCAAATGCGTCGCTTTCTGTCATTTCTTACCATTTTTAAAGTACGCTCACGAACACTGTGTTTGTGAATGTGTGATATCGGTGACACCGGAGGATTTCTCCGATATGCCTCGCGTGTTGTCTGCACGAGCTGCCCGTTGATTCTTTAATGTTATTATTTTAGATAGCCTGAATATTTCCATGCACACGTATGCACTCCCCGATGCAATGCTGCCCTGCGCTCCTCTATCGCCATGTTGGTTTTTTACAGGAGCGCTTGTGCTTTTTAAGAGGACTTTACAGTGCCATAAACGCAATAACAGCGGTTAAAACCCATCAGCAATGACAGAGGAGGGTCTTTTGTGTCCGCTCAATATAGGAATGATGTGAAAAAGCATTGCAAACACTTAAAGTATCTATTTTAAATGTCGGAAGGGGCGAGGGCCTTATCTGTTCTGTCGGTCTTCCCCCCGTCGCAATGCCTCTCTCTGGAATTATGTTCGATTTTTAACACCACGTCAAATATTTCTCGTCAACACCCATTTGTAAACAAACTCGAGCCCTTTAGCTTTATTTTCATGTAATTATTATCAGGATCCGACCCAGTGGGGATTTTTTATTAATTTTTGAAATAAATATATCGGGTCGCCGGTGACGCACATCAGACCAACCTCTTGCTACTCTCCTTTTATTTTGACGTTTTATTGGTATAGATCGCGTATATATTTGGATATGAATTGTCGGGTCTGATACGGAAGACCCTCCTGAACATTATGGTGCGAAGAAAATCGCTCTAGACAATTTATTTATATTTTTAATTATTTTATGAAAATATGACGAATGAAAAAAAACTGTTTCCGTGTGCTGCGCTGTCGGGGTGGTTTTTTGGCTCGGCTGATTGTGACTTGAATTCATTTCTTAGTGAATGAACTGCAGGAATGCGACCCTATTGACAGTATATATCCGACACTTATTTCATTCTTTGTAAAATAATCTATTTCGAATTAATTTATGATGTCGCAACCGATTGGGGCTGGGCGCAAATTCTTGGCCGGGCCCCAACTATGTGTGTCATTGAATTTATATGTGCTCTTTATGTGATTACACTTTTGTTTCGTTTTATCATAAAAGTTTTATATACATTCACAAGAGCTGGGAAGAAAAAAACGTCAGGTCTGTACAGGGCGGGTTACTGATCCCAAATGCTGAACATTGCTGCTTTGTCTGCTGTCTCTTTTATTCAGGTTTGTGAGGAGCAGAAGTGCGAGGAAGAAGTTTTTCCCTTGGCCATGAACTACTTAGACAGATTTTTAGCCGTGGTACCCACCAAAAAGTGTAACTTGCAGCTGCTGGGAGCAGTGTGCATGTTTCTTGCATCCAAATTGAAAGAGACTCGTCCATTAACCGCAGAGAAGCTTTGCATCTACACAGATAACTCCATCAGACCTCAAGAGCTGCTGGTAAGCAACAGTTGGTTTAACACATTTCACTAAAAAAAATTCACGGTGACACCTCTGAGGGTTCATGTCATCATCAGCTGGTTAAAGCCAGACACAGCCTCATTCTATATGTGTTTCTGTATCATGTTTGCTTTGGGTTTTATTGAAGTTGTTTCAAGATAGTAATTCACTTAAAATTTGTTAATCCATCCATCTACACTTAATACCAGGGTTGTTCTCATTTCATACATCCAACCTCCACATTGGATGGCGCCATCATCAAAGGTGCATGAAAAGCAACAAAAAAAAAAAAAAAGCTTCACAGCCGAATTGTTTCACAATGGCTCTCTTTACTGTACAAGACCCTCTGGGCTTTACAGTATCCATCCAGCCTGTGCAGTGGTCTCCATCGCCATCTAGTGGCAGATATTTGCACAGAGCAACGAGGTCAACTTGAACTCCAGCCAAAGTTCTGACTCTGTTCCTGTCAGCTAGAGAGGGAGAGACACAGAGAAATTCAAGTTTGCCTTTTACAGTTCAGCTTCCATCCAAAAATAACCATGGATGCACACATTTCTGATATTATGTCATGCTGCGCTATTTCTGATCCTTGTACATTTTTTAAGGATGAAATGTAGCTCACAGTCACTCTGATATATATAAGTGATGATGCAGGGAGTGAAAAAAATCCTCTGTGTGCTATATTTGATTAGGCCTCTTTGGCTTGATTATATCAGCTGCCTTCACCAGCGAGAAACCAATTAATTAACTCAGTTTCACATCAGATAAGTGTTTCCCCACTGCTCTGTGGTGCTACATAAACATTCCTCAGTAAACAACAGCCAATCCCACCCATGTTGTGAAAGAGGCCACATATTATGATTCAGACGTGGCTGATGTTTGTAGGCCTGCCTCGCTGCCTGACTGGCGGCTCCACTCGCGAGCTGATTGCTGCAGGATATTTAAGTTCCTCGTGAGCTGTTGTCGGTTCCTGGTCATTTTATTTTATTGAATGTATTTCCTGCGTGGGAATATTGTGTCAGATTTATTTATGATGGTCCACATGAAAAGTAAACAGAATGTTCATTAAGACTTTAAAAACTGCTGCGCCAGTGGACTCATGTAAAACAATACGTCATGCTGCACTTTACAAGAAAGCATCCTACCTTCATGTTCAGTCTGAGGACAAAGCCCTCAGTCCTTGAACTGGTTTGCTGGTTTCCTCTTCTCACTGTTTCTGTATAAGGCAGTATTTTGGCTGACATGCAGATACAGGAAACAGAGATCAGCTGCTCGGGCATGTGATCGTTTTTTTGTCCTTCTCTTTGGTAACAGTTTCTTGTAAAGGGAACCGCAATGTTACAAAGAAGGTGTGACCAGAGGAAGGCAGTAGCAGAAGGAAGTGGGTGCCTGCCTGCCTGCCACTCTGTCAGCACAGAGTCTGTGTTGCAAGGTTTGTCATAGCCTTTGCTGTAGACTTGAATCTTGTTCAGTGGCACTGATGGAAGAGGCTTTTTGAAGGGCAGGAGGCAGCCATGTTGCAAGCGATCAACACGGCTGGGCCCTATAATTTGCATATGATCAAATAATTGGATCTCTAAGCAGGCAGAGGGTGATACCTTTAACCTTTTAGCCAGAGGTGCTTTTATTTTCTCATTTCCTCCCACTTGAGTAACTGTGGGAAGAAACAAAATCCTCTTTTTTTGTTTGGTTGTTGTGTTGCTGTTGTTTGTTTTGTTTGTTTTTTAAATAGCCTTTCCTTTCTGCTATCCATGTCCGTCACATCAAGGAGATCTAAAGAGCATTTTGATTAGAAAATTGCAGCTGGTAGCAGAGTAAGTGGCAGCCATGTTGAATTGTCTCATGACCGGCTCCATGTGCTCTCTCTCTTTTTTACTGAAAAGGAAAATGAGGAGCATCCATGGTCCCGGTCACAAGGCTGCAATCCGGAACCAAACCACAAAATTTTTTCCCAAATTAGTCACAAACTCTTCCGTTAATCACCTCCTTTTCTAGGAAGTGAAAGTAACAATACACCCTAAGAGAAGAGAACACCACACCTAGTGTCCCCACCAACCCACACACAGATTACAGATACTCTAAGCCCGAACAGCGTGCGAAACATATTCCCAAGAGATCCACATTAACATAAAGTACAGAGAAGTTAATTCTGATGATACAGAAAGGTGTTCAAAGCTTTTTACGTTAAACACTGCCAAAGTTTTATGTTTCCTGTGAGGTCTTTAACTATATTTGGCACTTAAAATAGTTCATATGATTAATAATGTCAGCTGAAAGGGTGAATTTATTGAGAAGAACCAAAGGACTCCAACAGAATTGGCTGCAAAATGCAATAAAGAAAAATAACCCCATTACCTGTTGCAACAGATAACGAAGAGTTTAAATCGTTTAAATGATAAATGCAATGAGATAAGATGAAATAATGAAACACTATTTAACTTTATAACATAACACAGATTTATTGCTGGTGCTGCTCGACAAGCATAGCCTTCCTATCCAATTTCTCTCTGCACACACGCGCGCACGCACACACACATACACTCACACAACACAGTAGAGCCTCTGGTGGGCCTCTTTAGGAAAGTCCCCAGATGCCAGACAGACAGACGGGGAGGGAGACAGTGTTGTGAGGTCACCTGGGTTGGTGGCGCTGTGCTGGTGTTTCTTTGTCCCAGGCCCGGTCAAGCAGAGACTAATGTAATAACAATAATGCTTAACCTCCACACTTTAATGTACGGGGCCGGCGGGGTTCACAGAGGGGCAGTCACTCACTATAGGCTGCAGTGTAACTGGCTTTAATTGCAGTCTAAACTGCTACAGTATATGTGGTTGTACTTTGTGTCACACTGACTTTCTCAGTCTTTCTCAATATGGGTTATGTCTCTCTGTCTCTCTTTCCAGGAATGGGAACTGGTGGTGTTGGGGAAGTTGAAGTGGAACTTGGCAGCAGTAACGCCGAACGACTTCATCGAGCACATTGTGAGGAGGCTGCCACTGCCCGAGGATAAGCTGGCACTTATACGCAAACATGTCCAGACCTTCATCGCCCTCTGTGCCACAGGTAGGACACAATAGCAGCCCATGTTGCACAAATTTAGTGTCCTGTATAATTCAAGGACTAATAAATTGCAAAAACTTATCTAAGAGATGACCATGCACAGTGCGACATCATCTCAATATCCTATCTTTTTTTTAAAAATTTCTTTCTGGTGTTGCAAGTGACAGCGATCGTGGATAAGCTGCCAAGTCAAACCAAGCGGATCTTGCATCAACACACTTTCTCGTGTTGCAAAATGTCTTTATCTGCACATTCTTCTTCCAGCGCCGTATCAAAGCCCTCCTCTCTCAATAACATGCGGTAACAGCTCTGTTCAGAGGTGTGCTGTGGGCCAGTCCCGGCCCGCCGTGACTTAAGTGAGATGCATTGCCTCCAATGGGAAAGTATTCTGCAGAAGAAAAGCATGTGTCATGGAAGACATTTCAGCATTAGACTCTTAGGTCTGACATCCATCATTTGTCTTCTCCCAGGCTGGTATGTGGTCATGTTTTAGAGGCATATCAGTGACTTCCTGAGAATCCAGTAACACTTCAAAGCGGTTTTAGCCCGATTGAGGGGCATTCCCATGTCGCACAGGGTCGAGAAGAGGAATGGACAGGGGTGGAGGCAGGCAGGCCATTGTCTATCTGCTCTTGAGGTGGAATTGTTCTCTCAAGATCAAACATCCAACGAGTTGTGGGAGGGACAGGGAGCCTTTGACATGATCTGAAGAGACAGAGAAGATGCAGGAGGGAGCAGGGGAGTTTGGGAAAGCCAGAGGAGTGTATTGTTTTTGCACTGCCAATTCTAAGGCATGTCATGTTTTCATATCTCTTTCCCCTGCCGCCTTCCTTCCCTATTTCTCTCCCCCCTAACTTCTCACGCCTCCCCACCCTACAGCTGGAGGACATGATAGCTTTCCCATGTTGAGATTCTCCGTAGGGCAGGTTTCTCCTGTTTGCGTCACCTCAAAATCTTTATTGAAAGCTACAAAAGAGGCATGGCTAGACATAGGAAAGTAGCACTTTTAGGTGTCATAAACACCCTCAAGGATTTATCTTAAATTATCTTTAAATTGCACAATTCACCCACAGTGAAGCTGTTTGGCACTCCTTTGTTTCTCACTTTCTGGTTGACCCCCACCACCACCACCAGCTTCCTTTTCTGCAGGCCTCAAACAGGAATGCTAACTACACCCCCTCATGGGAAACAGCTCCCTGTGCTGACATCATTCAGAGGAGTGTGTGTATAGTTAGATGAATAGATACAAGGGAGGTGACAGGTATTTACAACATAAAGTGATGGAATCCCCTGCACCGATTGTGCAATGGATATGGTAGGGTGGGAAAATTGTTTGCAACAAAAGTTCATGTTTTGCAAAGTTTTTGGAGAAGAAACGCCCGTTTCCTCACTTTCTCTGCATCTCCATTTGCTTCACTCTCTCTTACTCTCTTCCTCTCCTTCTTTCACCCCTTGTTTTTTGCCAGCGGATTAATGTGTGGAATGACAGTGTGTCAGTGATCGGACCTATTCCCAAAGCAACATTGTGAAAGACTCAGCATGCACTTTGTCCTTAATTGCTTCAATGAGGCAGTGGAAATAAATTTACGAGCCTCCCGGAGTCGTCCTCCTGACATTGTGTTTTAGGAGAGAGACTTTCTGGAGATAGCTCTGGATTAGCAACAGGCCGTTTATCTGTGCATGCTCTCCGCAGACTTGTATCCAGGCAAACAGAGAGCAAGGGCAAGACGGAGAAAGAGCGAGTGCGAGTGAGTCAACAATTTGGTGCATCTGAAGATCTCTGGGAATCCGAAACCCCATTTGTGGAACGTTCCCAGCCGTAAATCTTTGGGTTATCTGATGAGAATCCTCCTTCAGACGTAGTCTGAGCGGAGCTGAGAAGGTGAAGACGCAGCAGAAGGAGGAGATCTCTCAGGAGGATTTACATTTGCAAGACAGCTGACAACGGGTCACCTGTGGCCTTCCTATTTCATACAGTCTCATTCAGCCCACCGCCAACCACTACTCCCACCACTGCTGCCCCTATACTGAAAAAGAAAACATGCATAAAACCAAGGCTCTCTGTTTTCAAGGGAACAAGAGCGAGAAGAGGAGAAGTGGAGAATAAGGCCTCTCATTCCTAATGGCTCCTCTCTTTTGATGAAACAGTTCCGTTCGGGCCACTCGGTGGGATTTTGTCAGGTGGCGCAGGCTGGCTCTGTATTAATTAATAACATTGGCTGGTCCATTCAGGACTATGCAAATGGCTCAGGAGCTCAGCTAGAGGCTGGGAGAAAGGAGACAAAAGGCTTGGCCCTTACATTTCATATGCAGAGCCATGCGAGGGTCAGCACTGCGGGGCCACTTGATAGGAAACACCAGCGTTTCCCTGAGGCAGGCTGCCGGATAATAGCCCAGAAACAAGCTCATTAAGGGAGATTATGAACCTCCATTCCTCCACACAGACACCAAGCACTCCGAGTTTCCTCTTCTATTCTTATTCAATTGAGGTAAAGTGGGAGAATGGACGGGGTGCATGGGGCAGACAGATGCACCCCAACCTGTCTGCTGCGGTTATTGAGCTCCGTCTTCTTGCCATGTTGGCAGGGATTATGGCCAATTTTTTTTAATACCAACTCCAATAGCCCTCTCTGTAATGGTATGCATGGAATGGTGACAATAGTCATAGAGGTTGATCAAAAGAAAATTCTGGATCAGGGCCAACACTGCTGTCCAAGAGAGAGTCAATTGTCCCAGAGGACACAATGAAGATTTTGCTACAAGTTGGGATGTAAATAACGAGCGATTTAAGTCACTGAGTATACTCGCTCTCTTATCTCAGAATAGTATTTGATGACTATTTTTCTAGCGTGTTAAAGTGTCTTTGGACTGTGTGAAGTAACTTGATGATTAACTGGTTAGAGACAAACTAATGATTCACTAGCTAACAAACACGAGAGAAGTTAAGCTTTGCTGCATGGGTTCACATTTCCTCTTGTATAACATCCCTTTTTACCATAGTTGTAGCAAAGCTGCACCTTTGATTCAACTATGACAGAACCTGCGCATTTGTATCAAAGGTGCAGCTTTGCTACAACTATGGTAAAAAAAATGATCTTATATATGTTTGTTAGTCATCACAAGGCAATTTACACAACTTCAAACAAGGCCATTGAAATTGATCTCTTTGCATATTCCTCCTTTTACACGCACCAAACACACACGTTCAGGAGGGGTCATAGCACAACCACAGTATGACCCCTGTGGAGCAATTTTGGCATTTGGTGCCTTGCTCAAAGGTGCTCCAGCAGTGCCCAGGAGTGACAGATCCTTGGCTGCCAGTGCACACTCCATATTAGGTCCGTACGGGGACTTGAACCAGCGACCCTGTGGTTCCCAAGCTAAGTACCCAGAGACTGCACTACTGCCGCCCCCACTTTCAAAACATGAAAGTAGCTGAGGACTTTTTGAAGAGGAAAAAGAAGAACAGGAAGAAGAAGATAAGAAAAGAAAGATACTTCCTCCTTGCATCGACGCAAAAAAAGCCAAAAATTGATGCATAAAAATGAACCAGAATGCAGGGAAAGTGTTTGATGCTGATGGAGGACCCCAAAGCCCCAGTTTCATACATGTTGGTCTGCACGCTGCAGAAGTTTAGTTTGTTAAACAGCTTCTTACCCTAAAGAAAGTTGGAGGATGTGTTTATATACACTTTCTCTGCTGTATTTTATTTTTTCAATAACGCAGATGTGCACAGACGATCAGCAAATCTATCCAAAGCTGTCGTCAGAGCCTGATTTGTCTGTATCCTACACCAAACTGTGGGCTTCATTTTCTTGAGTTTTTTTCTGTAGAGGAAGAGATCCACTGTAGGTAAATCTGCCAATTTTT
Source organism: Plectropomus leopardus (assembly GCF_026936395.1). Lineage (NCBI taxonomy): Eukaryota > Metazoa > Chordata > Actinopteri > Perciformes > Serranidae > Plectropomus > Plectropomus leopardus. The sequence goes on from NC_142182.1 coordinate 18,675,107, forward strand.
ATGCAACAGTGACCAGTCTAATATTGTCAGATGATTCACAAGTCCTCTTTTCATCTAAGCTGCAAAGTCTCACTGGTCAGAAGCAGGAATGCTTCTTGTAGCTTCCTTTCCAAGTGGCTGCTGCTGCACGGAGAATCCCCTCCAGGCTCAGCGCCGCATTCTAGAGATGAATGATTCATCTCAGATGTGGTCAATGAAATGGTCTTTACTGGTGTTTGTTTACATAAAAACCTCCCTTCATGTCTGATGACTCAGAACCCTAACAAATTAGCTACCTCCTCCAACAAATTATCATCTCTCCACATGCTCCTGTGATGTGAGGAATCATATCCGGTCCGGCCGCACCGTCGACACATGGAGCAGGAGGGAGCTTCCTGACAGTATGCGCCTAAAAATGTGACACACAGAATGAATCATCGAGTGGCATGTCCTGAGTTCCCCCCACTCACCTCGCTGGTGTAATCAGCACCACACTGTAAATACCGTGGCCAGCTGAGTCACAACAGAAACACAAAGACAGAGATTTTTGCTTTGGAGGCTGCAATTATCCCACCAGAAGGATTTAGAAATCAAAATGTTTCTAAGCTTACATGTTTACCTTGGAGGTCACGCTAACCACAAAGACTAATATTTGTGATTTGAAGTAAATTAAATTTTAGTGGCAGCTGGTTTGACCTGGACATTTTTGTCAGGACACCAGAGTATCTCTCAGTCTTTCTCTTCCTCCAACTTTTTTTCTGATTTGCTGAAGCTTTATTACTTCAGCTACGTCTCTAATCTTGACCAAATCATATCAGATACAAAGAGAGAAAGAGAGAAAATTTGTGAATATTTAAGCCACAGGCACAAATACAGTTACAGATTCATGCTCTTCCAATGTGGAGAAATGTGAACTCTCCTCGCATCCCAACTTTGATCTGATCAAAATCTGTATGCTCCTCATCGCTGACATTGCCAGCGCCTCAAGGCTGCAGCTGTGACAGTGAAGATGATAGTGCACGGCTGAAGAGGAGCGCTGTCACAGGATGCTGCAATTAAGGAGGAATTCTGTCTTCTGGCAAATGAGTGGGAATCACTGTTTGAGCAGGGTGCATGACTCAGACTCTCCCAAGTTTTGTTTTCTGTTTGTCTCCAGAGTGACAGTCTGGAACAAGAGGTAATGGAATATGACAGATAGCAGTATCAAGTTATTGTTTCTTAATCAGTGATTTCTCCCCTTGTTAGATGTGGAGGAGCTCCTCAAGCCCAGTTGGGTAGTTGTTGTTGTTTGTCTCACAGAGCCTCACTAGGTGTACCGTCTGAGTAGCTCTCCACAGACCTTGTTTTGACTACCAGGCCATGTTGCATTAGCGGTGAAACATACTGTCATGCCAATCCCAAAATGATGTTTGTTTTTGGCCTTAATCAGTCAACAGGCCCGGGGTCCTCGTAATGCTACTCCTTTAATAAACAAGGTCAATAAGCGCTACATGTATGGAATACAAGACCCTGATTTATAGCGCTGGAAAGAGAGGGTGAGAAGGGGAGGGTTTTTTTTCTTTCTTCTTTTGGCTGTTGTTCAACTTTCCAACTTTAATTAATTTACAAGTTTAATGTGCAAACTGTGCATTGCAGCCACCCAAGAGGAGTGGGCCATGTAGGGCAGCAGACTGTGTGACCAGAGGCTTGGGGATGAAGTTTCAGGGGGTAGGAACACGGAGGAATGGAGATGAGGGGGCACAGGGAGGAGAAAGGGCCATTGAAGGAGGTGAGAGGCGTGCAGACCAGGCCAGCCAGCCGCTGCTCACAGGGAGCTTTCCATCGCAGGCGTCCCCACTCAGCTACATACACTGTTTATCCTCAACATGAATATCAATGAGGGCCTCCTAAAATACGGCCATTCTTAGCCCCCCCCTCACATGCAGCAGCCACCAGGCCGGAGTGTCAGCCTGCATCGGCTGCACGCGCGCGTCCTTGTTCTGCTACAGACCTGTCTTGTCTTGAGTGCGAAAAATCAGCTTGCTGCCCACTGTCCGCCACTCAGCTCCCACACAAACCTATGTCTGTGCGTGTGTGCGTGTGTGCGTGTGTGTGTGTGTGTGTGTGTGTGTGTGTGTGTGTGTGTGCGTGTGTGTATGCATCTTTAAGCATGCAGGCATCAGTGTATTGTTCCTCGCCTTCGTCTCTGAGGTGTCTGCCTCCTTGCCTGTCAGGCTGCGCTCACTACACACGTACAGTAAATCCATGTATGCCTTTGTCCTTTTACCCCTCTATAGAAAGTTGCGCTCTTACAGCAGTGATGTAATGCTGAGGGGCTTTGTGTGCTCTTTCCTCTTGGCTCGAGGTAGCCTTTAATAAATCGCCCCTTGGCAGAGGCCCAGCGGCTAACACAGGGGTGTATAATAAGTTCATTTATTTGTCAACACTGAGCCCACAAGATGAGAAAGCGCCTGGCTGTGCATGTTAAAAAGGCAGTGAGGGGCTGCCTTTACAGCTATCAAAGGGACTACCTCTTTGATTCCAGATAAAAAAAAAAAAGAAGGAAGAAAAATCTCCTTCATGGCCATCGCACGCAGTTTGCTTTGCAATTGAATATGGCAATATGTTAATGTGCAGGCTGTTTCTATGCCCCCACTGCCCACTCCTCCAGCCCATAGGTGGCCCAGGAACAGAGGAATACTTGTGGGGCGGGGGGGTGGATGGGAGGCAGGAGGTGAGGGTCACTGGAGGGCGACTCTTTTCTTCTTCCAAAACCTCACAAGAGTCTGGACACAGACTTGAGAGTGATGTGCACCGACTTGTCTACCCCCTCTCCTCTCCCAACACCACCTTTCCTCCTTTTCTCCGTGTCGCCATTCCGTCCATCCCTCCTTCTTCATCTTCCTCCCCCCGTCGACCCCCTGTCCCCCCCTGTCCAGCCACACTCTTTGTCCGGCCTGTCTCTCTGAATTGGTATCAGCAGAGAGGGGATGGATGCTGTGTCTCTCAATTGGGTGAAATGAGGTGATGACTCTGGACAATGGCGTCACACTCTTCTGCCTTCCCTCTCGCAGGCCCGCCACTCTATTAATATGCTAAAAGATAGGAGGGCCGCCAATGCAAACCGCTGCCTGTTGTAGCAACAAAGACTGGGGCATGTGTGCCATTCACTGGCCCCATCTAAGCAGGCCATGTGTTGTCCAAAAAGAAAGGTAGAAGTTGAGCAAGACATAAAGAGAGAATAGAGAAAGGAGCGAGTGTGTGTGTGTTTGTGTGTTTGTGTGTGTGTGTGTGTGTGTGTGTGTGTGTGTGTGTGTGTGTGTGTGTGTGTGTGTTTGCGAAGAAAAAAACTCTCTCTCTCCCTGTCTGTCTCCCTCGCTCTCTCTCTCCCTGTATGCCAGTTGCCTTGCCTTTTCGGGCTTCTGGCCCGTTCACAAGCTGTCTCATTTGCATTATGAATGACAGTGAGGGGAGCTAACAAGGTTATTGGTCTTTGAGACGCACGCCTGTGACCACACGTGGAAAAAGGACCTACAGCAGTGAGCATTGGCAGAGGCACTGAGCCTCTTTATTCCTCCCTTTCCAAGCGCTATGGGGCTTTTTTCAGCGAGCACACGATTTACTCAGGAGATGGAAGAAAAGGGGCCGGGCTGGGGAAAGGGGGACCAGGGTGGGGGAGCGGGTGAGGGTGGTTGCTTTTCAGCTCCTTTACAAGCCAAGTGAACCCTCATTATCCAGGCCCCTGGTCATTAGTGAGCGCTGCGTTCAGACCTGGTGCAATAGAAGGATTATTTATTAGCTGACTGCTAGATTACCAAATCATATTGTCTCTGGGAGGGACGTATCTGTACCCTTTTTGTGGAGCATATGCATTGAAAAGTGCAATTTAGAAACTGCACCAGGTGAATAAAGAATCCAGTGTTAATCAACTGTTTTTCACCATTTATCCACTGGACTAAAGAGTTTAGCTCCTTGCTTAACGCAACAATAAACACCTCTTCGTGTCATTTACAAACTAATAGCACTGGAGGCACATTCAACTCAATTAGTGTTTCTTCCTCTGACAGATTTCAGATTCGCCATGTACCCTCCCTCCATGATTGCCACAGGAAGTGTGGGGGCAGCAATCTGCGGCCTGCAGCTGGATTCAGCTGACCAGTCACAGTGGGGCGACAGCCTGACAGACCTGCTGGCCAAAATCACAAACACAGAAGTGGTGAGTTTGTTTTCTACTCCTCTATCATGTCCACATTCATTGCAGCTTGATTATATATGTTGTTCGTTTTTTTCCCCCTAGAACTGAATTAAAACACTGAACTCCAGTTTGGTCTGGTTAGTCAGGTTGTAGCTAAGAGCTTGATATGTGTGTCTGGGAAATTTCGGGGGATGTTTTCATGAGTAACAATTAAAATTGGGGGAGTAAATATTGGTATCTGTGCCAAAGTCAGTAAGGTTCACTAGTACATCTTTTGCAATAAGTCTATGATTCAAAGCTGAATCAGCTGCTGCCATCATTTGAAGCTTTTCATCTCTTCGCTTAGTTGACATCTCCAGTGAAATGCCACAATTAACTCATCTTATTTCCACAGAAACACACAGTTTTACAATCAGTTACTGTTAACAAGCAGTCAGGGTGCTTTTCTCTACCAGACTTGCAATTTCTGAGGGAAAATATGCCTGTTATTCATGTCAGAAGTTAAGAAATGCCACATGTTTGTTGAAGTTGTGTGTTTGCAACAGACAGAAGTTGAAATGTTGAAATGTCACACTCAGATTTGGCTTCTTCACTGGGATTTGGCTTTCCATAAACCCATTTTGGGGTTTTTTTTTTACTGCCAATATTTGTCATAAGACGAAAGAAATAAAAACAAACATCCAACTGAGAATGTCTTCATTAAAAGCAATCCTGAAGTAAAGTGCATCAGGTTTTTTTGCAGTCTTGTGTGGCATACACTTAACCAAAGTGAGTGGTGGCATGTTGCAGGTTTTCCTCTCCATCAATCCGGTCAAGCTGCTCAGGGCCCCCTCACATAAAGAATCCTCTAAATCGAGCCAGGTTGAGAGCATATACAGTTTGCTCTGTCGCTGACAGGAATGCTGGCCAGGCCGTTGTGTTGCTGTCTGGGTACAGTGAATGTTGCGGTGGTGGGTGAGTTGAGTCCAAACACAGGCAGGGCTTCTACTGACTGTGAGATGCCTGGTTTTCATCATGCGGATGGGAGAGGGCTTCAGCTCCCTGTAGCTCACTGTCAGGCTGAGTAGGTGGGCATAGCCACAGAGGGGAGAGGCTGAGAGGTGATAAGTTAATTGAAGTTATTATTTATTAGTCCTTTTGGGGGAATTAGTCTTCTATATTTGACCCATTATAACTATTCAGGAGCATTGGGCAGCCTCAGCGCAGTGCCCAGGGACCAGCTCCAGGTCTGAGGCCACTGCTTTGGCAGAGTTACTCCTAATACCAAACATGATGAAAAGGGCTTTTAGTTAGTAATGACTCAAACATGAACATTTTTAGTTCATGTGTGCTCAGTGCACAGGGAGCAGATCAAAGGGTGTGACACAGATCCTGAGCCTCAGCTCTGGTATGTTCTGTCCCAAAAGGAGGCAAAGTAGGAGGAGGAGGTGGAAGAAAGCTGTTGAAGTGTGAAAAGACACTGAAGGGGGGGTGTCATGCCTCCCTCGCGACAATCAGCCCTCTCTCGTCTCCTCCTATGTTCCATAATGCAGCCCTGCTGGAAAGCATGGCTCCCTCTGGTGCGAGCTGTGTGAAGTCTCGCTCAGCAGCTGAGGAAAAACAAATAGCTGACCTCAGCAGCACAGGGCCTCAGTGTGTTTAGGCTGCGAGGTCTTAGACTTGAGGGAATTAAGTCGCTCTGTGTCTCTATGATCAACTCCTCACATTCCTCGATTTAGACAGGCCATGGCTTGCAGTAAACACAGGAGGCAAAGCAGAGGGCACCCTTCCTAATTCAACATATATGAGAGGCTTTAGTATAAACTGCTGAGAAGCTGCGCAAAACTAAACATAGAGTATACTTTGGTTTATAAAGTTACTTAAGACCTTACATCAGACTTGTGCACCACTTCTTATACAACATATAAAACACAGCCTTTAGTGGCTTTAGTGCTATTTACAGTTTTTCAGTGACTGAGCAGACTTTTAACACACAAAAAAAGAGGAAATGGAGATCATTGACCGTGTCATTTTAACACTCACCCTACCTTCTTTTCCCAAAAGCTCAACCACTTTATACGTCAATTCAATACCCAAGGGTCACCTCAAGCTCAGTTTCAACTGCAGTCATCAGGGTGGTGGTACAAACCTGAGTCTAAATGTGTACACACACTGTATTTGGTTTTGGCAGGCAGTGTAGAGGCTCGGCAAGATGGTAGAGCTGCGTCCTGTAGCTAGCCGGCTGAAGAGCCAGGCAAAATATGAAGGCAAAGCAAGTTTCGCCAACCTCTGCAGCTGCTGTTGCCAACAGCATCATGGCCAACGCCACCCCCCTGGCACTCTGCTGGCATCTGTGGTATCCAGAAGCTGTGGTTTTCCAGTGGAAATGTGATAGGGCCAAGTCACCATCTGGGGCTGCTGGAAGAATGTGTGTCGTCCCGCATACACCTGGTGTGGCCAAGAGGGGCACGCTGTTAGGGACAGTGGACGAGACTGTGTGCCTGTGAGCCAAACCATAATGTGCAGAGAGAAAATATGAAATGTGAGAAAGTGTTGATCAATTGTGTCTCCCCGAAACCATCAGGTCATCTCTAGGGATAAAAGAAAGCTGCAATATATGCTGCAACATAAAATTTAGACAAATAGTTGGAACATGAAGGGCAAGTGTGAAGAGCTTCTCTTTATTCTTGAATGTGAAAACAGGAAATAGAGGTTAGAGAAGTGCACGAGTTAAAGACCACTACTTCCTAGATTTTATCGTTTGGACTCGATTTCTCTCAGTCTTTCATTCATCTTTTTTTCAGTCAGGGTCACACACTAAGACACCGGAAACACTTTTTCCAGTTTTCATTCCTCTTTTTTTGATCACTCTGGTTTCCCTTGTGGCCAGAAATGGACGATGGATGGATGTGAAATTGAAATATGATTTTTCTGGGAGAGGAATTCAACAGCAGTGTGTGTTGGAGCCAGTGCTTGCAACAAAGATGCATTTATCAAGAAAGATTATCTCTATTAACACAGCCTGTGGCGTCACTGCTTGTGGTGTTTCGGCATGCAAGCTAAAGAAAGAGAAAGGTCACATTTTCTATTGTAACTTGTGGAAATTGAAGTCATGCGGTGACTCCTTATTTCCAGTGTCAGCCTCTGGATATTTTGTTTTAAGATTCCCTGAGATCTGTAGTGTGTGTCTGCCTGTGTGTTTGTTTCAGCTGTCTGACCACCAAGTCCTCCCAGAGTAGCTAACACTGTCTTGTGTGGTACAGTCAGCAGTTAAAACACATTCCACGGCTTCACACATTTCTTCCTTTTGGTTTTGTCTGTCTGCACGACTTCCCCCCTACCGCCAGTGTCACAAAGGCCGCCCAGGGATAATGTGCATGCCTTGATTTGTCAGAAAGACAGATTGTTGCAGAATGATGTATGTTTGGGGTGGGGCCGATGGAGGGCAGTAACAGCTAGGGAGGATCTGAGGTGGTTATGTGTTTTCCGGGTTGAGGCTGCAAAATAAGATGCTTCAGTATAGTGCTACCTCCCATGGCCAACTTATTCAGTGTTGTTGGCCCCCTCAGTATCCAAGTACCTAGAGCCTCTCTGAAAACAGTATTGGTGTTTCCAGTAGTCACACATTGAAGTCATTAAAGTTTCTCGAATAAAGCCCATGGGGCTTGGCATAGGATCCGAACTGCTGCTCTAAAGAGCAGCAGAGACGGGGGGGAGAATGTCTTTTAAGAAGTAAAGGCGTGCATTCTTGCGGTAAAACACAGGCAGTTCCTTTACATGTTCTTCGCTTTACTTAATTTTCTCACAGGAATAGAGATTTTATGACCAATGGGACACATGTTGGTGGGAAGATTTTGTGTGTGCGAGCATACACACGCCCATGTTAGTGGCCGGCCTCTGGAGGAGATTAAGGGACCGACGCTGGTCGGGTTTCCTCCACGTCAGACCCATTGCCGAGGGAAAGTGTTCTCCCAAAGGCACCCTGCCCAGATCAGTCCAACATCCTCAACATCAAATCATTTTTCATGGATTATGACCCAAAAAACTCTCTTGAGCTAGGGTCAATGCTGGAGAACTCAAATAAAAGGGATGTCAAGATTGGAATTACTTCATGCAGACTTCAGATATCAGCAAAATCCCTGTAGGCTGAGTCATTTTGTCAGTGGTGGTGTAATGTAATAGACTCCTTGGACTTCTTTTAAATTCTGCTTGCAAAGAAATCCTCCATAACACTGTACACTTGTCTAAAATATCAACAAATCACCAGTCTTGAAAGTTGTGTCAGCGTCAAAACCTCTTGTAGTTTCCCGTCGACAACATGGTATGTCTCACCCTGCAATGTGTCTCACTGTTTGACCTTTGACATTATGACCTTTTGTCACTCACCCATGTGCAGCTCCCGAAGAGCGATTCTGATGTGAGTGAGGCCTCAGTTCTCATTTCATCAAGGCCCAGCAGCACCAGAAGCTGTAATACGGGCTCAAACTGTGGCCCATCAGGTTTAAATTAGCTGTAAATTTCTAAAGAATGTTTCCCCCCGCTCCACAAGCGGTACACTTTCACCCATCCCTCCGGCCGTGGGGCGCTCTCAGTCATGTTTCCCACAGACGCCTGGTGCTTTGAGGCAGGGGGTCATGCAGGCATGTGTGTGAGTGTGTGTGTGTGTGTAGCCCAAAGCAGGCAACTCTGCTGCAGTTGTGTTATAGTATTTCACCACCAGAGAGCAGTGTTGACACTCTTTCAGAGAGAAACTTTGAAATTAGTTTTTCCTGTTGCAGCAGTCTGCTCCTACTTCTGATATCTTTTGGTCTCCCAGTTTCTCACACAGACATGGTTTGACCTTTTTCTTATGCTCTTACTAACAACCTATTTAGCACCACTCTCTCTTTTTACCCTCCCCCACATCTCCCACTCCCTAATCAGTTGTTCTCTCTTTCTGCGCTGTGCTGTCCCCTCCGTCAACCCTCCATCAGGGAAGGATATGAGGGCTCAGCGCTGTTGAGAGGCTGCTCTCCCAGGTGGATTCTCAGATTGCCGCGGCGGCCTTTGATGGTGAAAGGCGAGCCGGCCAGGTCTCGGATGGATCCCCCGCAGGCAGGCAGGCAGGCACACAGACTGGCTCTCGTTAAAAAAGCACCACCTTTGTGTTCCCACAGGAGGTGGATGTAATTAACATAGCTTTAGTACTACCTGTGTTTTCAGCCCGCCGTTGTCAAGGCTACTTCTGTTTGGGTTTTGTGTGTGTTTGGGAATGGTGGAGGTGGTGGGATAGGTGGGTGGTTGGATGGGGGAGGCAGTGGTGTGCATGTACGGGGAGGCACATATGTGTGTGCGTGCACATGAGCACTATAGGGGTGGTGCTCAGTTCACAGCCCTGGTGGGCTGTTGTAATGCTTGGGTCTGGTCCGTGTCTGGGCTCAGCCTTGGCAGTAGCTGGAGCAGATAGAAAGTCGGTGGTCATTTAAAACCCCTGGCCTACGCTGCCCAGGGGCCCCTTTGCTGCCACACCAGGGGCCCTTGTTTCTCATGAAATGGCTATAATTTTCAGGTTTCTCTTGTTGCTCGTGATGATAGTTGCAGGGACCAGTTTCCCCACTGAGCAACTGTAATACCATATATCTATTGACTGGGACTGAACCACATGATGAAAGGCAGCTGGAAGACTTAGTTTCATTAAATACTGAGCAGATGAATGACTGTTCGACTCTCGTGTTGACAATATATGTGAGAATATTTGCTTAGGCCTCTGTGCTAAAAGACGTGTTGCTTCAGAACTTACCCTGGTGTAAAATCTTAAATCAGACAAATTCTTTTTTTTTACTAAAGACTATCTTGCGATGGGATCACTCCAGACACTATCCAGTAATCAGTGACTTGTAGGTCTAGTGTGTAGGATTTAGGGGGATATATTGGCAGAAATTTAATATAATAAGTACATTTTCTTCTGTGTATAATCACCTGAAAAATAAGAATTGCTGTGTTTTCGTAAATTTAGAATGAGACATTTAAATTAACACAGGAGGCTTTTCCTTGTTTGTGGAGATCTCCATGTTTCACCACCATGTTGCTATCGAAGCCCAGAATGGAGAAATAAAACATGTGCTCTAAATAGGGCCATTTATTCGCCATAGTTCGCAGACCCTCCACAACGAGAATGTCAGAAAAACACAGGGCTTTTTTTGTTAATGTTAAACTGCTTTATTCTGTATTTTTACCAGGTCTGTTTGTTTTGGAGAGGAGGAGACCTCTGTACATAGTTCAGCTCCTGGTAAAAACTTCCTAAACAATAAATACTAAAGGAATTCTAACCACGAGAAGTTTCAGCTGGTTGTAATCTGCAATCCTCACCGCTAGATGCTGATAAATACCCCAAATCTTACAGACTGCTCCTTTTAAACTAATGTCGGCCCGAGTGAAAAGTTAGGGGACCAATGGCCTCTTCCCTGTTTTTACTCCCCTACATCCTATGCTCTTTTTAAAATTTATTTTGATCTAAACTACACACCTACAAAGTTTCGTGACTGCCATGTCCACAGACAGACAGCAAACACCTTGCAAAGTACTGAAAACGGCTTCTGTGGTAGTGTCTGTTACAGTTGGTTTCACCAGAACCACATTTAGCCATTATGATACAGAAACTCACGAGGTTAAAAACAATACCTGTTGTTGCAACATTGTTGTAGCTGATCAAAAAGTTATTTGTTCTCATATAAAACTATAATGTCTTACTTTCTTTGAGTGACGAACTTCAGCAAATGTAATGAGATAATTCATGTTTTCAGAATTTTCAAGTGTCAAACAAGGCAAAAAAAGGGTGATCAATCTTCTACTATGTTAAAAACTTCCAGAAAATTAAACTGACATGATTTGATGAGAGGAACTTCCTGCCCCCTGATAGCAGATTAAAATGTATGTGTTTTTACAGTTTTCCTTCTCTCTTGTTTTGCATTGCAGGATGTTCTCAAAGAGTGCCAGGAGCAGATTGAGCGTGTGTTGGTGAGCAGCCTGCGTGAGGGGCGGCAGCAGCAGCAGCAGCAGCAGACACAAAGAGGCACCAGCGGGAAAGGCCTGGATGAGCTGGATCAATCCGCCACCCCAACAGACGTCCGCGATATCAACTTGTGAACCACCAGAGGACGTCATTGCACAGGATTTACAACAACAACAACAACAAAAAAGCATCATGAAAAAAACCCTCAATTTTCTTAAAAGCAGAAAAAAAGAACAAAAGAACAAAAATGTCAAAAACACAAGCCCTTTAAAAGAAAAAGAACAATGCTTGCTAGTTTTTTTTGTAGATTTTCTGTTCTTCAAGTTTGAAAAAAAAAAAAACACCTGCCCACAAAATAGATTTTCTATGATGTTCTAGTCTAAAAGCAACAAATTTGATACAAGATGAAGCTCTGTTGTGCCTTGGATATACAGAAGGGAAGCCAATCATATTTGCATTCTGCCTTTGATTGTATAGTATGATCTTTAAGTTATATTTTAACCATAGCTTGATAATGAGGCTGTTATGGTAGAAGTTTTGGAAACCGTTCAGAAAGTGCATACATGGGAACACAGTGGGGCTTAAGGATTTTTTTCTTTCTGTTTTGTTTAGTATGAGTATTATCACTATTACATTCGTGGCTGGTATAAAAGAGAACAAGAGCTCCTCGAGCATCAAATGAAACAGACAGACGGAAGCCGTGAGAACATTATGCTAAAAGCTGGTAGGTCCCAAATCCAGGGAAGAGACGGGATGATAATAATTATTAGTAGTATTAGTAATTATAATTATTAATATTATTATTGGACATATTTTGGAACTCAGTAGTAGAGATCAATAAGCTCCTTTTGTCAGGCTGCTTGTAAGTGTGTCAGTGTGTTGATGCAGTCTGCATGTGTGTGTGTGTGTGTGTGTGTGTGTGTGTTTGTGAGTATGCATGCATGCCTGTGTGTGTGTGTGTGTGTGTGTGTGTGTGTGCAGTGTGTGCAGTGTGAATGCTACATGTGATCCTGTATCTATATTAGCAGTGTGCTTTCTATGGTGTGAGGCAGTCGTAGACTTAATGTTAAAAGGCAATAGAGCGAGCGAAGGTTACACACACTTTGTCCATCAGCATATTAGGGCATCTATGCGATATCACTGCCATCAAGCATTAACAATGTATCATTGTTCGTTGTTGGCCAACAATGAACTCATGTGCATGCACTATGAGTGAGACAGAAAAAGATTTAGCAAAAGAGGACATAAGTGAAGGGACTTTCACTTAGAGCCCCTTATCTTTCTAAGAGCATTTTTTTCCTGAGGTGTGTCGCGATAGACTCAGAGGTCATGTGAGGTGATTGTTTATTACTGCCATTCTGTAAATGAAAAATTACAGATACTTCATTCTCTTTCACATTGTTACAATATGATGTGTCTTTAATTGTGAAAGGCTGCTTTGAGTCTGGATGGAGTAGTAATGACCTCCCACATGTACAAACAGGAGAGGACGATGTCTTGAAGAAAGTAATGCTGGAGGACGTTAGACTCCTCTGTGTTAATTAGCAGGGAGGGAACGGGGTGTGGTGTGAGAAGAGTTAGAAAGAGAGGAACAGTTTACAACTAAGAAGTCATTGTGGAACTGTGAGTGCACAGCAAAGAATGATAAGACAGGGAGGATTTTGGTGGTGCAGGAGCACGCTGCTGTGTGGAGGATTTACAGCCCGTGGCTGGAAGATGATAACAAACAAAAGGTGCCCAAAGGCCTCACGATGAAACTTTGATATCTGCATATTTGGATGGAATCAACAGTCATTTTTTCATTATGGATGTCTACAACGACACAGCTAAGTGAACAAAAACGTTTGTGGTTTCCATTTGCATGGAAATGAAATGAGGAACTAAGTACTGTACGCTGCCAGATCATGTGAGGATGAACTTTTCTTGGGGATGGGGGGGTTAGAAGAGTACAGGATGATAATATACTGTCAATGCATCTGGAGTCCCACATAGGGTTGTTTTTCAGCTCCCCTATATGATTTCAATGGCAAAGCACTTTGAGAACATGCTCCCCAGGAGATAAGTAAAAATGAAATGCATTGGGTGGTGATTGGAGGTGAATGGATGTGTTCTTTTATTCCTTGTTAGCCTTTTCTTTGGTTTACTTTGTAGGGCTGGTTTCCCAATCGTCAGACATACCCTTGTCAAGCAAGAATCAAATTAAGAAGGCTTTCTGCAACTTGCGACGAGAGGACATTCCGATAAAACAAAAAACTAACAAAACAAACAAAAACATTCCTATTCAAGCAAAGTGCAAGTTGATGGGGAGTGTGATATTTTCCGAGAATTTGAACAAAACACCAATTTGAATGCGAAAGCGCCTACACACACAGAGTTCACTGATCCATGGGTTCTGTTTGATTTTATTTTACATTGTCAAGAGATGAAATATTTGTTTTTACTTGAATTTTTTTCTTCATATTTATCTGCATCACAGCCACAGATAGTCACACGGGGCGATGAGCTACAAGAGAGGGTGGTCGTAACATCCAATATTTGCACACGCTCTTCAGAGGGCAATGAGGTTTGCATTTCTATGTCAGAGCAGAGCCTTTGTTTTGAAAAACCACCTTAACTGATGTGTGTTGCAGTGGTTGGTCAGTTTTCTATGGTGCTGGCCTCAGGCCGATTGTCTGTCAGTGAACACATCTGTCCCCTGTGAGCTTTGCTGCTTCGAATCATTGGCAAGGGGGCTCATCAGCCAAACAGACATCAGCACGAAAACAGATGATTTTTCTTTTATTTTGTTGTAATGGGACACACGGCTTTGCCACAGCAAGGTGTCTTTGACTTAATGCTTGAGTTTTTTCATGATGGTATGTGACTTTGCTGAGTGTATGTTTGTCAGACTGAAGAAAAATGTGGGGATCTAATGTTAAAGTGATGTTTTTTCAGTAAAACTTGGCAATTTAATGACACATTTGCCAAAAAATCCCCATCAGAATATTTGATATGACCTCTTCGTTTTGCCTCTGTTTGCCTGATGTAAGCTCTCTCCCAAACGTAATGGTTGTGATTTTCTTTCCTGCAATTTATTGTTGCATGTGTTATATATTGAGACCACCTTTTTTCAATTTGTGTTTGATATATTTTATGGGGTGACCAGACCCACAAAAGGGGTTTTTCTAAGATTTAGAGATACTGTATTCCAAAGTGAAGAGAGGACAGAGGAGGAGGTGTGAAGACATCAAGAAAAAAGTGTCAATATTTTTATTGAGTTATTGTTGTCTTTTTGCGCTGCTAAAAGCTATGAATTTGTTTCATTTATACAAAAAAATAACATTACCTAGTTGTGATGTGTCACTTGAGTGTGCTGCTATTTTATAAACATTTGTATTATAATATAATTATTTTACTGCTTAAGAGATACATTCAGAAAAAAAAAACGAAGTAGATGGTGATAGAAGAACATGAAATGAGTATTCGACTGGAAATGTTCTTTGTACAGTTTGACAGTTTGCTTAGATAGCATGTCTCCTTTCCCCTTTTTTTAATCTATTTTGCTCTCCTTCTTCAGTCACATTCTGCATCAGTGGTATTTCCTATACCTCAGGATTACTGGACAAAATAAAACACAAACAAATCCATTGCCTATACCTCTGCAGTTAGGTAGCCTGGAACGGAGGAGATAGAATACAGTGGCAGGCGGAGGAGAAAAAGCAACAACAGATTAACATTTTTGTGAATGATTCCCACTGTTTTAGTGGGGAAACAACTTGCTCAGTGCGATGGGAAACAGGACATATGCAAGGTTTCCACTTGGACTTAACCTATAGTGAAGGGGGGGCATGACAACATGTCTTCGGGGGTGATTATTCCGTAGATAGTTCAAGCATGTTCATTTTTGTTCATGTTGGTGCTACGTCTGACTTGTTGCGTGTGAGAGAGGGGAAAAAAAACAGCATTCCTATGATGGCCAAAGTACAGTTCTTGCTTTATACAACCACGATCACTCTGAATGTCAGTAAATATGGATTCTGTATGTAAGAAAGACAAGTTTTGGTCTGAAATATTGTGTGTGCGCACCATTGTAACTTCCACATAATAATGGACCGAGCTACACCTGTCCTGTCCGACCATAAATACTCTGATATCTGGAAGTTTCAATGGTGCAGATTTCCCTTTGAGTTGCCCCCCCTCCACTATAACTCATATCATGTACCTCAAATGTCTGTTGCACAACCTCTGTTCAATAAACTTCTGCTTTAAAGGGTGTGACACCACATCAGCTCACTATTTCCCACGCCTGTTTTCCTTTTAAGCAGTGTGTGTAATTGTTTCATGATCGATAGACGAGTTTGTGTGTTTGTGTGAGTCAGCAGTGATACTGCAGAGCAAAGTTCAGCTGTAGCACTTAATCACTTGAAAGCTACACAGAGCAGTGATGACGAACGTGGGACAATAGGTGTTCCCCTGGCCAGAGTATGAGGAAGAGTTGTTATAAACACTCCCTTGAAATGTGTGCATGTCAGAAAAATGGATTGTATTGATATTCTAGCTTACTCCAATACGTTAAGGATATGTTGTGGTGAGAAAAAGGGCTCTCAACCACTGCCCACAAGCACTGATGTCTACTGAGAAATAGTCACGTGATAAAGAACTTATAATTTTATAGAGATCTGCATTCTGCACCAGCTCTTGACCTCTTGCTGAACTCCTTATTCACTGGAGCACTTTATAAGTGCTTGCATGGTCTTAGTGGTATGGTGACACATATAATACTGCATGCAGGGGTGAGATGGAAGGATGGTCAGAATTTAGGACACTAGTAGGTCCCCAAGCAGTGGCGTAGGGCAGTGACACCATGATCCAGTGCAAAGGCTATTATGACAGGCATTAGTGCGTGTTAGTTACCAGCTATGTAGTTACATAGTATTTCGTATCCTTTTTTTCACATGATCAACTCGACAAAATCAATGAATCACAGCAGTCATCGTTGCATATCTGCATGACAAAAATACGAAAGAAAATAAGAAATTAGTAATATTTTATAGTTTATTTATTTTATATTTTTTTATTTAGTTTATGTAGAATAATGAATTCGTAATTCAATAATCATTTTGATATAGATTGCTTCTTACAATTTAAAAAAAAAAATGACTGAGATGGGTTTGCCTTTTTGACAGCATATATAGTAAAAGACACCATTTTTAATTGAGGTGGCAATCTGAATCACTCATAAGGGCCTGTTCTCAGACCTATATATTATTGGAGCCCCCCCACCTCCGCCAGCCCACGGGGCCCAGTGCAACTGCACGATCTGCACTGTCTATTCTTACATCCCTGTCCCCAACTAGTACTGTCTTGACCAGATCTGGAAAATCTGTAGAAATGTCACAAATAAAGGAGGACCTGTGTTAAAAGGGAAAGTGTGTTAACCTATGCTCTCAGCGACATTAAATCAAGCATTTCATTCAAAGATATCACCATGGGCAACTGATTGTTGTTAACAAGTTTTGTTGAAAGCTGGTTTACATATTTTGTGCAATAGTGAAAAAATGAGCTATTGCCATCTAGTGGTGGCCTCTGTAAACCAGGTCTATGGGATTCTAGTCCTCTCAGCGCTGCAGTCCATTAACAAGATACAGGTGTGCACAGTCAAGAGGCTGGAAGACACCAACCAAACACAGTTCTCTACCATTTAATGTAAACATTTAAGTTTGTTTCACACGTTATTTCAGTTTCCCTTTTGGGGCTTGGTTAGGTTTTAAGCATTGTAAAAACCTATTTTCCTTCCCATGAATGTATGTTTGAAAAACACTAATTTATTTAGATTACTGCACCAGAAATCAGACCTCAAGCCAGCCTGACAGAGCCAAACAAGTCATCATACCGTGAGTAAAGCAAGCCAAATAATTTGAAAGATAAAGTGTTGGAAATGCCTGTACAATGCATCTAAAACAGCTTTTAGAAGAGACACAAAAAGCCTTGACAAGTTTGTTGCTCATTATACTCTAGAAGCTGTTGGAGAAAGACGGCTGTAGGTAGATTGCTGGTATTATACATGTTAATTGATCAAACTTTTATCAAATATTTCAAAATCATATTCAGCCAATTAGATGAGGGGCTACAGCCTATAGGACCTTCCCACTAACAAACATGAGTACATCCAATTAAATGGGGGTAGTGCTCTTTTTTAGGGACTGTTTGTTACTTATGATGGAAAAGTAGTGATGCAAAATAGGGGGAGTTGTGTAATATTTTTGCACATCAAAAAAAAATGGCTTAGAGGAGGGACATGCAGCTTGAACCCTGTTTAATTCTTTTTTTTTTGTTTGTTCTGAATATTTTATTACCTGAAAATAAGCTAAACAAAGACAGAAAAACATATTGTATGCCCTATTTATTTGAAATACCCTCTGAAGCTTCAAAACCTGCAGGTGAGTTCAAAAGGCATGTTTACTTTAAAAGTCACCAAAATCGGGGTGCCCAGTGGATTAGTGGCTAAAACGGGTACCCCATGTATATATAGAGGCAATGTCCTTGCTGCAGGTTCACTTCCAACCCTGGTCCTTTGCTGCATGTCATCCCCTCTCTGTCATCCTTTCACACTTGTCCTGTCAAATAAAGGCAAAAAGCAAAAATTTAAAAAATAATGAATAAAAATATCTCTAAATTTCTGGTGGTCCCTGAAAAAAAAAAAAATCAAAGTAATCTTTATTGTTGTTAATTCTGCCATATGTACAGGTCATATGCAGGATTAAAACTTTGTTTCTCCCAGACCCCATGGTTTAAACATACAAGTACACAAACAAAAGAATAGAAAACATAAGTACTAAATCAAAGAAGGCTAATAAAATTTAATTTAAAGGAAGTGAAAATACACAAGCACTAACTTCAAATATAGAGCAGCAGCTTCCTATAAATGGAAAGTATTTTTAGCTTTGGGGAGGGTCAAGAGTCAAAAAAAAAAAAAAAAGAAAAGAAAAAGAAAAACGAGTCACACCGAGCCACCCCTTCTCTGAGAAGTAGACAACAGTCCCTAAATGTTCCCGGACACTAACAAAGTAGCCCACCTCAATCGCTGCGGTGTGTCGCGCGCCTCCTGACAGTGCTGCCAACAGTTCGTGCGTGACATTTGCTTTGGGGGCACGAGACGCGTGTGTCTGTAGTCGTCTTCAGGACAGTTTGTCTCAAAGTACAACATTAATGCGACTTAACTCCGTCGTTAACCTCCACAGCATGAAAGCGCTAACTTTTGGGCTGACTCTTGTTCGACAGTAAGTGCATTTGACATTCATATTTAGCTGGTATTTGCGATAAATGTCACATGTTTAGCACAGAGGCTCACAGTAGGCTGCTACTCGCTCCCATTTAAACACACGTTAGTCGGTGGTCTCCAAGTGGAGCTCAGAGCTAGTTTTGATTAAGTACACTGATATATTCATGCAGTCTTATGTGCATAATTGACATACATGTGTGGGACATTGATAGCAATTATGTTAAGTTTTCGTATAGCCTAGTAGTACTTTAAAACACTTTCATGACTGAAGTCTGCAGTCTGCGTGTATTTAGCATTAGCTAGATAGATGCTAACCCCGGCAGGTGTCACAGAGAACACATTACTGACAGATACAAAAACAGACACAAACAGAGGCAGTGTTAGCCTCTATTTTAACATAGACTCATTTTATAATACCATTAGCATTTAAAGGGAAGTTACTTGAGCCTCATAGCTAACAGGCAGCTCGGCAAGCGGTGCAGCTAGCAAGATGTTAGGACCCTTGTTCAACTCTCTCAGTACACTTCATGGTGCTCTGGACACCAGCGATACTCAACATACGGCCCGCGAGCCAAATCTGGCCCCCGACGGGATGCCGGGTGGCCCTCCAAAAATGTTATAATTTCTAAGAAGATAAAGTGGTTCACACTAGGAAATGTTTTGGACTTGACGGATTGATTTTAGTATACATAAGGTGCCAGGGTTCATAAAGCAGCATCAAAATAGAGCTTGTTTATTTAAAAAAGTGTCATTGGAGGATCCACTGCACCCCCAACAGAGGTCCTGGCTAAGCCCCTAATGTCCCAAAATCCTAGAAACGTCCTCAAATACAGGATATGTTTTAAAGAAATGTCCTAGAAATGTCCTGAAGTATGAGAAAGGTCCTACAATTCTAGAAATCTCCTAAAATCCTATAAATGTCCCAAAATTCAAGAAACATCCTAAAATCTGAGAAATGTCCTAAAATCCTATAAACATCCTCAAATCTGAGACATGACCTCAAATCTTATAAATGTTGTGATTTGTAGAAATATCCTAAAATCTGAGAAATGTCCCAAAATCTGAGGAATGTCCTACAGTTCTAGAAATGTCCAAAAATCCTATAAAGGCCTTCAGAATCCTAGAAAAATGTATGCCTGACTGGCCCCTGGCAAAAGTGACGGAGCAAGTTGAGTGTCCCTGCTGTACACTCACACCTGTTTCAGGTAGACACTGCAGTACCTCCTCGGGACCACCAGAGGTCACAGTTAGTGAAGGAATGAACTTAAAAGTAAATTGGTAAAACAAAACCTGATTAATGTTCAGATATGTGTTTTAATAGGATTTTTTTTAATATAACAGTATGATAATAACATATTAAATCCACTTTCCCTATCATATACTGTTTGTAAGCCACAAATAATATATTTTTTAGCCTACCAAATAAAACATTGGTGTGCTTCAGCTCATCTTATTATGCAAACAAAACCAGAATTCACAAGACACTAAAGATAAAAATTAATAATAATGTTATTTTATTAACTGATTAGAAGCTATTGAGGTTAAAATTGGATTTTGCTTCCTAAGTGTAATTTTCTTTTGCTTTTCTCTTACATTTAATCGTAGGTTAAGTATTATTTGTTTCTTGACTGTTTGCAGGATATATCAAGCAACTTAAAGACTTTGAGTTATGTTGGGTTCTGGGAAAATGTGAAAGGCATTTCCCTGTGATCGAATTTTGCTAGAGCCTAAAAGATAAATTAATCAAATCAAAAAATAATTGATAAATTAACTGCTGTCAAGTTGACATCGCCAAAACAACTTTCCGTCAGACAGGAGCATGTCTATTTTCAAACAAAAATATAAATTCCTGTGCCATAAAATCTGAGTTGTTCAAAGCACACACAGTGAAGCAAAGACTGCAGGAGTGACCTTCTGCCTGCTAAAAGACATTTGAGCATAACTGTTACACAGGGAAAATATATCCTTGTGGATATATGATAATCGGCATGACATCAAATTCATGACAGTTGAACAGTAGCCTCTTTGAGCTTCTTTAAATGTTCTGTTTATGATATTAGGTCTTGTATTTGATATTTATAAATCATTGTTTTCCTGCAGTGGGGAAACACAGTACAATAAAGATGGCCTCTTACAAGGTAGAGTATGAATTAAGATATATGTGATAATAAATTAAACTCTCTCTCTCTCTCTGTCTCTGTCTTTCTTTTTTGTTTTCTCTTTGTCTTACTTTCATCTTTCCCTCTCCCTCCACACAGGCCAGGCTATAGATTCACCCTTGTCTGACGCTGGGTTGCAGCAGGCGGAGGCTGCAGGCCGTTACCTGAAAGATGTCAAGTTCACCAACGTGTTTGTCAGTGACATGCTGCGGGCCCGGCAGGTATGATGCTTTAGTTTTAGTGGGAGAAAACTATGAATCTCTAATTAAATAAATCAAAACACTGCAGGATGTATTTAGTTAACTGTGTCATTAGATGTAATAGAAACACAATACACTGCATACATTATAGTGTATTGCAATACACTTTTCTGGTTTTCTTTCCACCTCATCCCGCTTTGTCACATTTGTCCCTGTAAGCAATAGTTAGCAGGGCCAAGAGTATAAACCATACAAAACACAAACAGATGTCATCACATCAATGTATCCACATCTGCGGGAAAATGATTATAAAACTGGCAAATCTTCTCCACAGAGAGATTATAACAGACTGTAAGTATGTGATGATGTGTATTATTTCTTCCAGACTGCTGAAACGATAATGAAACACAACAGTAGTTGTTCTGGTCTACAAATGGCGTGTGACTCTTTACTTAAAGAGAAAGTAAGTGACATTCTTTTTGTTTGTGATTTTACAGCAAAGTGTTGTCTCACCAAAACATTTACTTATTAATAAAAAGACCTGAGTCATGCGAACATTTACCTGTTATTTTTCAGAGCTTCGGGGCAGCAGAGGGCGGACGGATGCAGGACTTGAAAGAGATGGCCAAGGCAGCCGGTCAACCATTTTATAGCTTCACTCCTCCAAACGGGGAGACTCAGGAGCAGGTGAGGATTGAGTGGGACAGAGTTTCTGTTTCTCTGTTATGTCATTATTTATGTGGGTATTATTTATTTCTCTGTCGTATTACCTTTCTTTTACCATTTACATTTGTCTGCCTCTCTCTTTTTGCGCTCTATCTCTCAGAAGCTCATAGTTGTGTCACACAGTTTGCTTAGTCTAATATATCACAGCATGGCATGCTCTGCACACAGCACAGATTTTTTTTTATTTACTTACTTGCATACTGCTTTGTATTTTAATATGCCAAAATGAACCAACCCATGCTAAAAACTAGAACTAAGCTGAATTTGAAAATGTTAAATACCGCATCATTGCATGTGGCATGAAGTTTGAAAATATAACGTACTTCGCATGTAACTCAGCACTGACTTATTATCAGATAATCCTAATACTGAATAATGTCCCTTTCGTGTTTACTGTCTCTCAGATCATTGCTGGCACAAAGTGTCTAAAAAAAAGTATTTTCCTCCACCCTTGTTGTCTTTTTATTGTCTTCCAACACTGAATTAAAAAAACAGAAATTAAACATGAACTAGTTTTAATCAGGCTTTTTGACGCTAATGAACAGAGAAAAGACCCTTATATGCTTAAATGAAAACAGGTTTCCACAAAAAGATCAAAATTAATTACAAATATTAATAAATAATAATGGGGGTTTAAAAGCGGGTTCAGTTACAGTAGTGAGGCATTGGTAAGGTTTAAAAAAATATATTTCCTATTATGGCTCAAAATTGTTCGCTGCAAAATGTACTTAACTTCCAGTTGTTCACTACTTCTGAACACTGCACACGAGTGTATGAAAATTTATTTTATAATTTGGTAGGACTGAACCTTTAATGCTATGATGATCGTAGCCCATAGACTTACTACAGGAAAGATCCTCTTTATCTTAAAATGTTTTAGGAAAAATGGGACGTTTGTCTGTTGTACTTAAAGTAATAAAGTTAAATCTTTATCCTCATTTAACTCCAAAGCTGGCCTGTATGCCCAGATGCAATACACACATGCTACCACTAGGTGGCAGAGAGCACTCATCTTCTCACCACTCTCTCTGCATGGATGTGAGTGCTGTCTCAGGGCCTCTTTGCATCCACAATTGTCTATCTTTTGTATCTGCTGGATCACTTGTTGTGAATCAGGAGGATCAAAGTACATGCTCTTCCACTGTCAAACAACTGCAGAGTGTTCGTCACTACCCCTGATTAAAAAGTCACCACTTAGCTTTGTGTTATTTGTGTTAGAGGCTGCGTGGGAGGACAGCGTGTGTGTGCGGGGGCGTCGGAAGGAGGGATGTTCTATTTCAAAAATACCTCGTCAGGCTTCATCCATTAGATCTTGGCTTGGACGTTAACTCTGGTCCAACCCAGTACGTGACCAGCACATCATGATGATGATGCAGATATACAAAGATAGATTTGACGCAAGCAGCGAGCGCCCCAATCAGTGTTGAACACAGGCCTCCCTCCCAGCTTTCCCAAACGAGTTTCAGGTTGTTGCATCAGGACGAAACTTAAGTTGGCATGTGTGGTTTTGATGAGGTTGTGCTTGTGTTGTTTTGAATTTAACAACCTTTACCCTTCAAAGTTGTAGATGGTCACATTTCAACGACATGTGCTGTTGGTGTAGAAAGAAAATGTACGAGAGGCATGACGCAGTTTATAACAGGTTTTTGCTCTGTTCAGGTGAAGGAGCGGGTCAAAGAGTTTTTGGAGAAAATGCTTCAGCAAATTGGGGCCGAACACTGGCGTGACAGAGGGGAGGATGAAATCTCAGAAACCTCTCCTGTGGAGGGAAAAGCAGACGATGGGGTCAGGGGTGTCCCGGTCCACGCTTTGGTTGTCACCCACGGGGCCTACATGTGCGTTGCAGTGCGCTTCTTTGTTGAGGAGTTACATTGTTCCTTGCCTCAGGGTTGTGACAAAGCGCAAATGTTCTCTTTAAGTCCTAACACAGGTCTGTGTCGATTTATACTAACCATGAGAAAAGAGGATGACGGGTTCAAATTGTCTGGGATTCGCTGTGTGTTTGTCCACAGAGGGGACCATGTTAAACAGTAGGAGCTAGATTTTAAGAAAAATGTAGGCGACAACTAACAGTGGATGAGGAAAGTGTGACGTCCAATGTGAAAATGCTCCAGAGACTCAACACTGAAAGTATACAGTTTTAGATTATTTTATTTTTAGGTTCCGTATTTATTTTTCATTTGGTGCTAAGTCACTTCACAGTGTAGTTTAATCAAATTTTGAAATCAATGAATAAAGCCTAGTTGTTAAGTATAAGTATGTTTTCACAGTGGAATTGTCAAAGAACAAATCTTAGGTCAGGTATAACTCCTATTCCAAAAAAGTTGGAAAGCTATGCAAATTAAAACAGAATGACATACATTTTCTAATAATTTTTGACCTCTATTCAATTAAATACAGTAATGTGACAAGATATTTAATGTTCAAACAAATCAACATTATTTTATGTGAATATACATTTATTCTGAATTTAATGCATGCAACATGTTAGAAAGAAGTTGGGGCATGGGGCAGCAAAAGACTGTAAAAGTTGTGAAATACTTAAAAAACACCTGTGACATTCCAAAGGTAAACAGGTTAACTGGTAACAGATTAAAGTGCTATTAGTGGGTATGAAAGGGGCATCCTCGAAAGGCTCAGTTGTTTGCAAAGGGAAAACTTTCAATGCACAGTTGCAAAAGATTTAGAGATTTCACCATCTACAATCCATAATATCAACAAAAGATTAAGAGGATAGGAAAAGGACCATCCAGATTGTCACCAGTGAAAAATTCAAAAGCTTTCACTTTAACTTTCACATCTTTGAAGGAACCATGCACATACAATTTTTGGAGCAACATATGCTGCCATCCAGATGATGCCTTTTTTGGGGACAAATCGGCTTAGCAAGATTATGAGCCACATTGTGCATTTGTTACAACAGAGTGGCTACATAGTAAATTTACTTAACAAACCTCATTAATTGGTGTCCTCAGTTCCCAAACACTTACTGGGTGTTATTAAAGACAAGGTAATGTTAAAAACTTGTAAACATGTCCCTGTCCCATTTTTTTTGGAAAGTGATATAGGCATCATATTCAGAATAATTGTATTTTTACAAAAACAAAGTTGATCAGTTTGAACATTAAATAAATTGTCTCTATTCGACTGAATATAGCTCAAAAATAGCCCAAAAACAGATTGACAAATCATTGCATTTTCTTTTTATTTAAGTTTCACAAATTGTCCCAAATATTTTGGAATTGGGGTGCATTTAGCTGTTATATATTATTGGGTTTTTTGTTGTTGTTTTTTTTAAATTTTGTATCAAGGAGCCCTAAATTGATACACATTAGATTATGGACCCCACTTAATGAGATGTAGCTGCAGGGGCCTCCATCTGGAAAAAGATTTGGGTAGTTGGATACAATTAAAACCAAAAAATTCTATACTTACTTACAGCTGAGGAGATAACTGTGAAGGAAATGAAAACTATGATCAGAATAGTCATTCTTATGACTCTTGCTCACATTTGGATCACTTCTGTGGTGAATTAAATCGTGAAAATAAACAATTTGCCTTTTTTCTGGGTACCCCGTGGAACTCTCTTCAGTACCCCAGAGGGTCCCTGGACCCTTGGATAAGAACCACTGGTGTAGTTTAATAGTGGCAAAATCTTAAAAACACATAAAATATACTTGAGTCAGTTGATATTAGAAAAAAACACTTTCAATGAACCACTATAAATAATACACATAACGCGTCTGCATTATTTTTGCAGTGGCCTCCAACAGGCCTCATGACCAGAGCTCCTTCAAACTCAGATGGACAGTTTCTGTTGCAGGGTAATGTCATCATCACTTTGTTACTGTCTGGCTGTTCATTACTCTAAATGTGGGCAGCTTTTTGCTCTAATGAGTCCGTGTTTCTATATTTACCTCCGGAGGTTCGTAGATCCTACGTAGGAACACGGAGCAAGACTGCAACCATGTTGACTTTTTGGAAATCAGTGACTTTGTCATTGCTGGTTGGTCAATAAGGGCAAGAAACAGTGCTTACAGGTTATGTGTTTTACTGTAGCCCGTGTGCACTGTTTCTCTGCTTTTCATTCCTCTCTCCGTGTAAAACAAAATCACCCACTGACCACTGAGGATTGTATGAAAAAACATTGTACAGGTTCATTGGCTATTGTCATTGTGATTCTGTAATTGAAAACACTTTACGTTGAGGAATGCTGTCAGACATGAGCGAGCTCATTTGTTTCTTAAATTAAGAAATGTAGATGTTAACTGTCTCTGTATCATAATGGCATCTGTGGAAACTTTCCAACAGTGATGAGAAAACTCCCTAAATATCCCACATTCAGTCTTCGTTGGCTCTTAATTGTTCATCTTTGCATGATATGAATGTTTGATTTTTACACTTTGGTTTATAAACACATCCTAGCCCCGAATATATTCATTTCAGTGATCGTGCCTTTCCATTTGTATCATTGTCTACATGTATTAGGCACCAATTATAATATATAGTGAAATATTATCGATCTATCAATCGATCTGTACTATGTAGAAAAAATTTGCCATGCTACAAAGGCACCCATGTCCAAAATAATTATCAGCAAATTTTATCAGAATCATAAATACACTTGAATATTTTATTGTAAAACTGCTATTATTATTATTATTATTATTATTATTATTATTATTATTATTATTATTATTATTATTATTATTATTATTATTATTATCATTCATACTGGTTCTAGTCTTATAGTGCACTGCAGTATTGCCTGCGATTTTGTGTAAGTGGTGTCGCTGTACTCCAGCAAAAGTCAATACCTCCCCAAAATGGCAGTCAGTCATAAAACTTTGAGAACCCCTTTTTTAAGATGTCTGTTTTAAAAAAGTGGTCTCTAAAAGCTATAATGTTTCTTAAAATGTTTCCCAGAGGATTAGGCCCCAGGAAGTGTCGATTGACAATGCCCCCCCCCCCCCTCCAATGTTAAATAGGTGATTACAGCCCTGATTTGGACGTTATTTGTCCAGGTCTAATATTTGCCAGTTACATAACTAATTGGCTGTGTGCATGTGATTTTTGTGGCCTTTCCTTGGGGAATGATTGGACAGTGGGCAAAAGTATTTGTTGTTCTAGCAGGCTTTGTACAGTGTTCATTATGTTTGATACCAGGAATATTTTAAATATTCGAGTAATTCTTAAGTGACTCTTTGGTAACCGTAACTTGTTCAGAAACAAACTCTTAAGGCACTCACTGGTATTTTGTTTTAAATAAAAATGTGAACATAAGAGGAGAGGAAAAGACACAAGACCCACATTCATTCCTAGTTTTTTCTTTTTCCATTAGTATGCAACAATATGCTGGAAAATAGCTAAATTTTATCTGTGATCTATTGATATAATTGATCATGGAAGCAACTACTAAAGAAAGAGTCTCTTATAGATAATGGACAAATCCGACAGAATCACAGAATAGTCGCGTTTATTTTTTCCACATCAGAAATAACACAACATGAAATGTATAAATAATAAAACAGAAGTCTAATAGGAAGTCATTTGAACACATTTCAATAAATAAATACCTTTTTATCACTGTGACTACTGGTGTCCGGCACCTGACACTATTTGATCCTGTTTATGACGTTACTACAGCTAGAAACGGCAAATTATTTTTTTGTTTGTTTTTCATTATGCAGTGGTCTATTTTTGTCTGGTTTGTAAACTCCTGTCATGAAGCTTTAATGTATCAACAAATGTATATATAAATATTCATAATTACTCACAGATTACACATTTTTACATATGCAAAACAAACATTGCCACATCTGGCCCGAGGTTTAAAATTTAACTGACCAAAAGAGGTTAAAGGACAGCAGGACCAAAGCTGGACCAAACTTGCTGCATGATTATGTTGAATGTTGCCAAATTCATCGTTCGTCTGCTCTTCAAACAGATGATCTGTACAAGCCGCTGTGATGTAACACGCTTTAAGAGTACATTACCGAGCATAATAGTACCATAAAATCACATTCTTAAAAATGTGATTCAAGGTTTTTATAAGGCGCTGTCTCTTTTCTCAGAAGTTGTACAATTTTTAATGCTTTCTTGGGTAAGAAAGTCTCAGTTTGACTCCAGCAGCCCTTTGTAAGTCATTCTGTGGCTCTCGCTGAAACTGCAGTCCACAAATGCAGTATCTACTAAGTAGTCAAACATAAAGGGACTTTTCAGAACAAACAGAAAGATTTTCAGCCCCTTTTGACTTTTCACTTATTAAACCCAAGTCCCTTAGTTTTGCTCTGCCCGGTCTGCAATATTCGTCTTAACAGGACTGGCAGGCCCGTTGGTCTGTAAGACCCGCAGCGGGTCATCACAGGAGGTGATGGTTTCTTTGGACACAGCACCAGCCTGGTCCTGTTCAGGCTGCCCGTGATCTGCATCCTTGTGATCCTTGGCAGGATGTGAGGGATGCGTCTGCGATCTTAATGGATCCGAGGGGTTCACCTCCTCACTCCTCCTCTGTCTCTTTACCAAGGGACCCATGAACCTCTCGACCAGGCCGGAGGAGGGTTCAGGAGGCTCCTGGTGAGCAACTCGCAGCTCAGCTCCCTCCAGTTTGAGCAGCCGGCCCCCAGTTGTAGAATAAAACACGTCGTGGTGGTTCGTCATATCTAACCATATGCGTTGGTAGAGACAGTTTTCTTTCTCCCTGTGTCTCTGTAGAAAAACACAGAAGGATGTTTAATATAACTGTTTTATTCATTTACTTTTTTCATTCAATTTAAGTGCATTTAAAAAAATACTTACGGAGTTGTACAGCTCCCCTGTTGAGTCCATACAGAGGAAGCGTTTTCTTCTCAAATCAAATAATGAAACAAAGTTGCTTGTATCCGTTCTTACTGGCAAAATAACTGCAAGAGAATCATGTTTAAGTTATAAACAGATAACATCTAATATAATGCATGTGAAGAATAGCTTGTATAGATGACGTGCAAAATATGCGTCAGACACCTAAACTACAGCACATATTTGTAAGTTTTTTCCAGAAGTAGGCACAGAGAATGGATATCCAAACATTTAACCTTATTGCCCATTGTTTTGTATTTTTGAAACATTTTAGGACATATAATGTATGTAAAGCATAGCATTGCCTCTGTGAAATGAAATGGTTTTATTTGATGTACAAAAGGCCTTTGATTTCTAAAATAAATGAAATGACCTGTAATGAAACAGATGAGGCAGACGTACCGAGAAAGTGTCTGTGAATGCCATTTCTCATTGATCCACTCAGCTCCAAGTAGAAACGTCCCATACCAGCCGATGTATCCGCGTGTGCTCCTGTGTTGAAGCTGCTCTGCTGATGTTGTAAAAGTTGCTCTGGTTCCCGGAGCCCCGGTGCACAATCCACCGGTACAGACACATGTACGGCTATCAATATGAGTGAGAAGAAAGCCGGTTGCATGATCAGTGGGGACGCCGTGCTTTTTTTGCTCTTAACAGCACAAATGTTCAGGTTTGATGTGTAAGCAGCTACTGGAGGAGGAGAAAGTCCAACAGGTCTATTTAAACAGGGGGTCGATGAACTGCTAACTCATTTACCAAAATGACTCAGCCTATGGAGGTTTTTTTTTTTTTGGGTTAAGGGAAGGTGGAGGTGCCTATAGGTGGAAATGATGTAGGTTCTTGTTGGTAAAATATCACGTTATCTATGTAAGAGAGCACAACTTTATTATCTTACTGGAAACACCTCTGTGAAAATGTTCTGCCATAGATGAAGCATTATTTACTCTGTTCATACCTAAAAAACACAAAACAAAACAAATCTAACACAAGGATTAAACTTGTGACTCTAGAGGCAGAGGAGAGCGGATGAAGAGGGCAGAAGAGGTGAATGGATGATGAAGACGGTGTTTCAGCTGTGTCGCTGATCAAGGAAAATTAAGGTAGGACAGCCTTCCTTTTCCCAGACTGCTAGTATAGTTGTTTGACTTTATTAATTCATTCGTTTGTGTAAATCAGACTTTGAAAACTACAAGTAGACTTGGGGTTCTGGCATATACCTCACCTGCTTCTAAGGGTCATGGAAGGGGGATTCCCAAAGGATTACGAAATCTGTGTAAAGAACATGTTCTGAACCCTGATACCTCGACAGCATAAATTACTTGCACTTGATTTAATTCTGTTGTATCACAGTATGTCCTCCGAGGAGAGCGACTCATACCTTGCTGTTAACTAGCTGCACACATCCCCCACTTCTCACATTCTTTGTAGCCACTTTTTTTATTTGTGGTTTTCATATTTTTACCTTATTAGAAAAGTGAGAAAATTCCTCAGGATTGCTTTAATAAGTTTTTAACAAAGCATTTATATTCTCAAGGGTTATTTCTAAACTTAATAAATTTTGGCATTTTGGAGATGAGAGTTTTTTTCGCCCAGCAGAAACAATATGTTGGACAAATGTGTGAATTAACGTTATTATTTATATTTTTTTATTGTATGATAATTGCATGTTGTGCATTATATTTATGATTAGATGGCTTTTATTTATAACCTAAGCTATGAGTAATATGCAGGGGTGAATGCCTGCACAGCCTGTGTACGATATGGTGCAATATGAGACAACTTAATTATAAGTATACACTGAAATCCTGAGGTTGAACATACAATTACACTTTTTATAAACCTACCAAACACATCATTCATGACAATTATGCAAATAACATTTTAGCCTCTTGAATTTAGATCTCATTTAGCAGCACACTGATTTAGGTGTATAAACAGGATAGACTGAAGTGTAACAGAATTCTTCTGCCTGTTGTGTTTAGGTGTAGAGACTCTAAATGTCCTAGTGGAGGGCAGAAGTTGGTATTTGTCGGTTAAAAAAGCATGCAACAAGTCAGAAGAGATACTTTCAGCATGTGTTGTTGTAAGTTACCTTAAAGTTTGCTACAGATTTGCCAATAATCTTTGCAGAAATACTGATTTGATATAGTTCTAAGTTTCACAGACAGCTGCTGAGGTATGTCGTATTGCACTACAGCTAATAATAATAATATACTAATAATGGGTAAAATAGAGAGGGAAGTCTGAGTGATATTTATTTCATTGTGTTGAGTCGAAAAAGCAGTTGTTTATTTTACACAATAATTTCCTTGAAAGAACTCCACTTTAACCCAAATATTTATATATTCTTCATATAGTTTGACTTGTATGCTTGCTTGCAGACCAGTTTGACATTTTCATTCATTCAGCTGGCTGACTATGCACTGACTAAAAGATTCTGTACATGATGCTTATTAAGCATTTTATCCAAATTAATTAATTGGAAGTGGACCAATTAAACTCTTCTTTATTTAAGCCAAATATCATAGTTATGCCCAATTTACTAGGAAATTACAAGATATTTAATTGAGAATAAAATGTTAAATAAAGCCTTACTGCAATTTGCACAAAGATCTAGTTCAGTTCTATTTCATCTACATGTATTTTCTCAGCCGCCCTCGTACGTGTTACCATTCTTTGCCAGCAGAGGGCGCCACATACTGACTCATGGTAATTCATTGAACATGACTTTGACTCCTGGTTTAACATTATCACCAGCACTCAGTTTCTTCCCCCATTTCCTATAACAATCTGTGTTCAAGGGTCAGTGACAAAGCATGACAAAGCAAACACGCGACTTTAAAGCATTCAATCACAACAGCTTTTACAAAACGTCTTTTATTATCATCTCAGGAATACAGTTGACTGCTGTGCACAGCACATACGTACAAAAATAAAAGGAAAACCATTTGTAATATAGTATTTTACTTACTCATCATCATATTTTTTTTCAGAAACAAATGATTGGAGAAGTCTGTTGTTTCAAACTAATTTACAATCATTTCAATAATCGGAACTAAGGCAGAAGGTGAGGTATATGTTAAAAAAGAGGAGGGGGACTCAGAGGAAGCACTCTCCCCTCAGTGCAGGAATAGAAAACTGAGAGAGAAACACAAAGGCTGCTGGCACACAGGGACACACACATGCGCGCACACACACACAGACGCACACAGACAGACGGACACTCACACACACATACACACACACACACACACACACACACATACACATACACACACATACACAAATCTGATCCCAGATCCTCCAACAGACCTCCAGTTCCCTGTGAACCAACACATTAAAACCAGCTGAACAGGTATGATGAGCACAATGGCAAAATCCAGACACTGGATTTTTAATCAAAGGGTTGAACAGATACGTAGTCCATTCAGAACTCTATGTGCATAATGCAGAATTAAGGAAGTAAGGGTTAATGCTGAAATGTGATATGACCTTGACTACTTTCTCTCAGTTACTGCTGTACCGTACAACCTTTTCTGCCTCAAAAACAACATCATGCAAAAGCTGTAGGACTTGTAACAGAGTGATATTTCTCAAGCTTTGAAAATCTGACACTGAGCTGAGTTGCTTTTGGAGTAAACAACTTATCAGGTGTCCTTTTTACTACTTGAGCAGCCATTGTAACTTTACAATACCCCTTCAACTCTCTGCAGGTTGTGCTGACAGTGTCCTCTGAAACATACCATGAGAAATTAGAAATGACAAATACAGTAATAAACACAATATTGTCATCAGAAACAAGTACTGATCTTGCATGTCAGCTTTTTTTGATGAAAACGTAGCAAGGAAAAACAGCATCCCCGCTCAGTAAATTGCACTCCATTGAATAAAACCTTTAAAATGCAGCTTTTGTATATTTTGGCAAACTTGCCAAAATATTTCTCCAACCAAATCCTAACTTCCATAAAACCAATCCATAAAAAAAGCTACAAATGATCATTTTCTGATCACACACTGTATCAAATGTTTCTGTAAAATAAAACAGTAAATTACTTGAACTTGTAGTCGCCTACATCCTCCCAGTGTCACAACCATAAAATAATTCAACAGCATATACCCATTACATTTTACTCCACTGTAAAATGTGAGGTTTATAATGTAATTTTGGCTTCAAAAAGAATCATTGTTTTATTGTGTTTTGGAAAAATGTACTTTGCTGTTAGAATTTGGCCATATTTTACAGCAATTTGTTACAGTGTAGTGATGTGATAAAGGCTTATCAGTCACAATGAGTACTACAATGCTCAAGGTAACCCCCCCCCCCCTTTCCAAACACAATAATTAACAGAGACAATATTCAAAAACATAAAATGTGACATCCTGGGAGTGTCAAGTTGCTCTCTTGGATCACAGTATTAAGTCCACCAGACAGCTCGTTTAACTCAAGTGTCCCTTTCTTGGAAGCATTTGATTCTTTTTAGCATCCTTTTGCTACATAACTACCAGCTCAAATCACAGTCAGTGCTTTCTTTTGAAAAAAATCCCTAAGTAGCCTCTGTGTTGCCTTTTCCCAGCCCTCCCGTCTTCATCCTCTCCTGTGAGGAGAGCACGGTACATGAGCTTGCACAGTCAGACAATGCCCTGTTATTCCTGACTCAAGGTAAATTGATCTGATACCATCTCTACTGTCGCTTTGGCAGAAACAGAACATGACAGGAGCGCGCTCAGCTGGACACAAACACACACATGCTCACAAACACACTCTGACCAGTTACTGCACATCGCCTCTGCTACTAGACATAAGCTGGAGCTTAAAGGGCACGTAAACCATTGCTCACAGACATTTTGTCACTGCGTTACAGTAATGTTAGAAAGGGCATGAGGTAAAATATGATAACATATATCTATAACTTGCTACTTTTCTTTCATCATATTTCACCAAACTAGCCTGACTGGCGGTTTGCTACTTACAGAATATTGCAGGTCAAGTACCAAAATATAATCATAAATCATAAAAAAAAAAATCGAGCTTAATCACACCTCACTTCAACATTAAATAGGCTCAGGAGTAAGAGAAATGTGCTGAATCATTCAAATCTTCATTGCACATTACAAGACAAGCATTTATGACTTGATCAAGAAATAGCCTAACAGGTGCAGAGCTCAGTAAAACAACAAAAGTCGTTGAGATGGACCAGAAAACACAAGTGCAAAGGACAGAGAGCCCGTATCCTTGACCTTGGTACAAAAATGGCTCAGATGAATGGGACAAGAATCCCAGGGCCCTGCGCTCACCGTCCAGTCTGACATCAACAAACGAGGGGCCCACTAGACTGATGCTCAGGTATTTTACCCCACATTATTCACATCCTCGCCAAGTTAAACAAACAACCAATGCGACATGTAGAGTCCAACATAAGTCCTCTGTACATCATTGCTATCTTCAACTTTGCATGCTCTTTGTCCTTGGCCCCCTCCACCCCTCATCTCCACAATGGAAAACTACAATATCTGAAAGAGGAGCACGAGCAGTTGTTGAATTCAAGTATGGTATGCTGCATACATAAAGCCTGAATGAACATTGCTAATGTAACCCTTTGGTTCACTGCTTTTTCCAGCATTGCTTGTATTTCTTTTTTTCACAAGAAGCCATACTGTGAGTCAGCGATCAATCTGAATAATGCATACATATCTTAAAAATCTGGCATTAATAAGCGCAATAAACATCCTCTAAACGTCAGACAGAATGAATAACCTGAAGTATTGTTCACATATCCCAGAATCATGAACTCTGAAGTAGTTCCAGTTCTCTCTCAACCAAACTCGTGTATCTACACTTTTTCAAATGAATGCAGCAGACCATCATTACAGTAGATTGACAACTCAAGGACATCTATTGTAACTTCATTCATTTCTCCATAAACACATTACTTTAAGTGCCAAATATCATCAAACTTGTGAACGTCAAACAGCTCCCATTGTCACTTTTATACAGAAGCCAAGAACGGCTGTGCTTGCAATTAATTTTTTTATAATTTTTATTATTACGTTTTCTCAAGATAACAAAGTTTGTTTTCTGGTGATAATGGGTTAAAGATATAGTATGCCGGAGTTTCCTAAAAAAACCCACCAACAACTATGTCTAGATTTATACAAAAGTAATCCCTCGCAATCATTACGTATGACACAATAAGAGGGTGTGGTTTTGTATTTATGTGCAGAGACTTTGGCCTTTGCTTGTATTTTCGTATTTTCAACTATTTGGGACATTCCTAGGTATGTAACACCACAGTGCACAGCTGAGGTCAGGACATTATAAAAAACAAAAGCAGCACACATCTAAACGGAAGCTATGAAAATTTCAGACACAGTGCCCAAAAAAACAAATAAAGTGAGGCGTAATGCAAATCCGACAACACTTATTCCACAACAAGAGGGATTTGGGGTTGCCTCTCACTTTCGCTCGCGATGTTGTTTACAAACAGTAATTAACAATTCCTGCAAAGTATATCTTTAATTTATATTAATTCTCGAGAAAACAAAAGGATGATGTATCAAGACTGCATAAGAGTTAATCATGAGGGAAAAAAATCTGTTTTATGAACTTTGTTATCTCAAAATAACAAAATATTAAACTCTTGATCTTGAGATTACAGCATTTAAAAAAAAATAATTGCAAGCATGTATGTTCACAGCCTCGGTATTTTTGCTATAAAGTCAACATTTTCAAAAACAAATCGAATAAATAAGCAAAATATCAAGACTACAAACCAGATGCAACAGATTTCACCAACTCAATTTGAACTGGATGGAAATATACGAAAATTGAGGAGATGTTGCTTCAAAGTGTCAGGTCTATTCGGATGCAGAGATGCCCCCTTGACCTCCCACAATGAGAATAAAACCCACCATCCAAATGAGCAGCTCTCAAACCGAACAATTCCACATACATTCTTGAAATAAATGCATGCCCACACATACACACGCACATTCACACACTCAATCTGGCCCGATGATGTGGCTACAAAATTTGTGAAAGTACAACCTGGGATTGTCAAAGCTCCCTTGGACATGATGGGGGGTGGGGGGTGTGAATACTGACTCTAAATCTAGCTTTCCATATTAACAAGAGGCTCCACTGGGTCCTGTGCAGCATAGAGTCTCAATTACTTAATTGATCTAATTATGGAAAGAAAATAAAGTGGAGAAACCTTTGGCCCTCTAGGAATTGGGCTAAAGCCCCCCGGTGGTGTCAGAGGGAGTGATGACTTGCGTTTCATTCCTATTTCTGACTTGAGCACCACGTTTCTCGCATGCAAGGGTAAGGGGGCCGCAAGAAGGAATTCAAGGCACCGCCACCTCATGACAAAGCAAGAAAAACCACCGCCATTGCAAGTGCTCTAAGTTGCCCTGACAGTGACAGAGACAATCGAACATAGAGGAAGGGAAATGCTTAAGTCCTTGATGGATGACAACGAACGAAAAAATTTTCAGTAGACAGGCATTCTTCTCTGTAAAAATTTCATGCACACATTTTTCTTTTTCTTCTTCCTTTTCTTCTCAAGGTATGGTGCTTTGAGGTAATAACGTATCCATTTCATTTCCAAAAGGATGAACTGTCATCCACTGACAGGGCAAGGAGTCAAACAATTTCAGCAAGCACCCATATAAACTGAGGGGATAAATGACGCCTCTCCATCCCCTTCATATCACAAAATGATGAAAATCATAAAAGCAGCAAAGAATGGCATTTCCATAATTTCTAATACAAAGGAAGCTACCCAAATATACATATAAAGTTTGAATAAATACTATCAGATATAGTGGTATTTCTTTGTTTTACAGTCCATTTTGTCTTTTGTGTTTGTACGTACGTATACGGTATTTATGTTACCTGGGAAATAATCCACATGTGCAAATAAGTTTGTTATTGCCAGTTTTTGATCATCATATTCGGGGTAGGAAGTGCGTTACAGTCATGGCAGTGGTGGCCTTGTTGCCCCTCTTCACGCGGCCATGCTTGCTGAGTGCTATGTAGGAGCCTCTGTAAACCACAGACTCATAGGCGTTGTAGTTGTTCGGAAGCATGCTCTCCTTGAACTTGCACTCGTCATGGAAGACTGTCTGGAGAGGACAACGAGACAGTGTGCATTTTAATGAACTGCACAAGAAATTGAAAGTTTGAAGCTACAGTATGATGGCAGAACATTAAATAGCTCTTTAAAAAGACTCTGTGTAATGGACCAAAAATATAAAGCTAAATTTAGATTACACACAGCAATGGGAACAATTGTTACATTTTGTATGTAATGTAGAGTTATCATTGCGTAATCTCCCAGCAGCACCAATAGCTCTTAAATAGCTGGTGTATTAAATTTGCTCCTTTAAAAGGGTATTAATTCAACTTAATTTAACAATAGTGAGCCAATCATGCTGATATTCATGGCACACAATGAATTTCTATCAAGTGATGTTCAAATCATGGAAACAGCTGAACCAAAATTAAACTGAAATGTTAAACTTAAAAGAATAGGTTTCAGAATTGTGCTCATTCACTTTCTTTCCACTTTCCAGAAGACAGTTAGCTATAGCTTAGAATAAAGTCTGGAAACAGCTAGCCTGCTGTGTTCAAAGGAAACAAAATCTGCCTACCAGCACCTCTAAAGATCACTTAACACATTACAGTATATCTTGTTTGTTCAATATTTAGTCCTGCAAGTAAGTCCGTGTTAAGACCACAATTTGTCGTTTTGTCACATCGGTATTGTACAGATCAAACCACTAGATATAATGTGTTAATTAGTGACCTTAAAAGGTGTTGAAAGATCCATTGGAGAGCCAGAGACAGGGTCTGACTCAATGCTCTCACATATCTCAATATCCAAATAGGTTCCACTGACCTCCACAACTACCTCTATGACTGGCCCTAAAACAACATATATATTACCGTTCTAACAGTAGCATTTTTTTTTAAAGATTATTTTTTTGGCTTCTTGCCTTTGACAGGGCAGAATGAAAGCGTGAAAGTGGGAGAGAGTGGGGATGAAAACCCCTGGCCACACCGGCAAGGACATTGCCTTTGTACATGGGGAACCACTCTACCCACTGAGCTACTGGGTGCCCCATATGGTAGCAGTTTTGAACATGCCCTTACATTAAATGGTTGTAGTTGCGCTCCTGAGTGGTCAGGGTTAGGAAACCATAATGGTTTGGTGTTAATAATTGCTTCTAGATAGATCCCTTACGTAACTAACGTAGCATGTTAAACTTTGGGACACAAACACTGGTCTCCTGGGTGAAAGTCCTGTGTATGTTTGACTTATCCAGCACGCCTCCCACCGGTGCTCTAGGGACTTCTGCGATATTTAAACAATATTATGCAGACTGTTGCTTTTTATGCGTCACGTCACTTCCTCCTCTGCCCATGTAATAATTACTAGAGTCACTACAGGGCATCACCTTACAATTAAAGCAAGTATGGGTTGATATAAGCTGGTTGCACAGTTGACCTATGTGGTCAATTTTGGTGAGAGCGGGCTGGCCAGACTAGCTCTTTTCTACTGTTCACAGTCTTTATGGTAAGTTTAGCTAATTTTCTCCTTCTCATCTGGCTCTTGGAGAGAAAGCATATAAATCTTTTTTTTAAAAGTGTCGAACTTTCCCTTTAAAATAAAAACTCTGAAATCTTAATAACACATTTAAACAATACAATTAACCACTGCAATCACAGTGAACTTTGAATTCTGCAATAAATAATTCTGGGGGAGGTTTTGGGTACAATAGTAACACTAATCACAATGTTCCACATGAAGCCCTTTTATATAAGATATTATCTAAATACAGTATCTGTCATGATGAAAAACAATATGTCTGTCAGTGCTGACAGTGCATGGCTTGTACAATGTGCAGCAGCAGAGCACAATACTCCCCATTAGAGGCCATGTGGCCTAATTCAATCTCTTATCAGATCATCAGCCCGCTCACAAGCTAACGCTTCATCACTCATGACCAGATAACCGACTCACATTGTGTCTGTCAAATATGTTGGCCGCAGCGAGCAAACCAGCAGCAATGTGTCAGCAGGGCTGCACTAAACACAATGTTTCCTCCCCACCAACAGGAACATTTATTAATAGCTGTCATTGCTCTAGCAGCAAACGAATTACAACCTTAAAGGTTATCTCCTGTAATTCTACAAAGACGTCTGTATTATGAGAATAAAAAGCTCAAAATACAGCTGAAACATGCTTGCAATAAACGATCTGCATTTGAATTCAACAAATTTCATATTTTAGAAAAGATACACAAAAACATCCAACACATTAACCAGCAGCAAAAAAATCACATACTAATAAAACCATTGCCTTTACTGGGAATTTGTAACACTATGTTTTATAGGTATAGCTCAAATCCATTATTGCACCTCACTAATTGATCAAAATTTTTTAAAAGGTTTCTGTGTGCAGTTCCTCTATTGATTGGGCCCCTGAAAACTGGCCTCTTTTTATTGAAATTACATATTTAGAAGGTTTTTCCAAACAAGTCTGTAACAATGCTGAGAAATATGTTTGTCCTCACTGTTGCTCTTACATTTTGTACAAAATGCTTAATCTGGGCCCCATCCCTGTTACTAAGCTAGTTCTGTAACCAGAATCAGAAAAAGGGATTTCCATGTTTTAAGTGCAGGAGTTATTTCAGGATCAAATATAAAAAGTATTGTATACTATTCCCTAACTCTCCATATCAACTTGGTTTTCAACTAGATACTTAGTCAGCATAGACAAATTCCTAAAAATTCAGTTTTGACTTTTGGTTTTGGTGTCAGTCCAAAATTTTCAGTGGTCCCATCTCAGCACCCCTATGAAAATTTCTGGGGGTGCCACTGCTTTAATGTGCCAAATTCATGCACAGCAGAATGTTTTGTAGATTTGGATGCTTCTCAGTGGAGCACAAGTGCAGTTTGGTGAGAATAGCACACAATAATAAGGCTATGAATAATGCTGTCCAGGAAACACCTCTTAGGAGACAGATGCTCTGTGAAAAGATTTTTTTTTACTGATAAAAAAAAATCCCAATGTGTGTTTCATACATTTTAGTGGTTAGAAGTACAGGCTGCTGCTGCTGCTGCTGCTGCTGCTGCTGCTGCTGCTGCTAGAGAGGTGGGCGAGTATGTGTGTGATGTGCAGTGCCCTGCAAAATAAACGCTTTGCCGTTAAAATCGATTTCCAGCTCTGCTGACAGGTTTCATTGCGTCAGGGGGTTTTCCCTCCTCCGCGCACACACACGACCACATTACAGGCGTGTGCACTGAACCCTGCATCTGTTAACCTCATCATTATTTACCCATAGGCCACCAGGCCTCGCTTTAAATAGAGCTTTATAAATCCCTAATAAAATTAAAATATAGGGATTTCGCAATACATAATGAGCAAGCCGACCTGCTGGCAGATAGGGCAGCATCCCAAGATATGACTGGCAAACTAAAGAAAAAAAATGCGGATCGAGCTGTCCTATTTCCAGGATCCCATTAACTAACATTGCTAGATAATAAATGGAATACTGTGCATACCTACCGTTCCGTATAACCTCCCACGGCTGTTCATTGCGACAAACAACTCACTCTTCACCCCATAGAGGCTCACCACTCCTCTCTCCACCGTAGAGATCTCTATTAGACCTGATACAAGACAAAGAATTATTATATCAGAGTGTAAAAAAAAAATCAAATGAAATACCAACCGATCATCCTGGCTCATTTAGTGTTTTATCATGGAGACTGTAGCATTGTGCTCTCTCTGCGTCTATGGGTGTAACCTTGCAGATTGCTGCGCAGCATGCCGAGCCTTTGTTCTGCATCTTTCACCCCATCTTACATTTGCACCCCAGGCGCGTGTCAATTAAGCGCATTCTGGTTATTGCAATAATTGCAGTAATTGCATTGACGTGCACGGCTATTGGTCTCTGGACCGCCCTCACGGGGCTGCGTAAAAATAAGTTGTGTCTAAAAGCGTCCATACATTCATGTCATGGTTGAGCTTGGGGAGGAGGGGGAGAGGACGGGGGGTGCTCAGCACTGATGGACACTTATTTTTAATAGATTTGTATTTGGAAGAAATTCAATTCTCCCTCAGAGACGGATGACACATGATCATGCAAATTAATAGAGGGGATACACTAGCCTGCTCATCACAGATCCATGCTTATTGACTCTGCCTCTCTTTTTATGTCTATTGCATTACATTGGTGGAGGTATAACTCACTGTACTGGTTTTCATTATGTACACCGTTTATCCTGCCGTCGGGGAGGATCTGAAGGTGAAACCCGATGCCCACGTTGCAGTAGAGCCTCCGCACTCTTTTGATGCCCAGCAGATAGTCACTCTCCCAGTTCAGCTCCGGTTTCTCCCCGGAGATCCCCAGTACAGAGCGGGAGAACAGGGTCTCCCATCTTTTCTCCAGTAAAGTTGCATTTGTCCTGCTGCTCGGTAAAGGGTACGCTGACACGATCCCCAGCAGAAAGCCCAGGAGAACCACCGCGGTCAGCGTCCAGTGCGGCGTGCCGGCCTCGCAGGACATACTGACGAGGAGCCTTTGCGCAACGGCCATCCGGTTTACCTTCGGGCCACGTGGTCGAAATTAATGACCCTAAAAATACCGCTCTTCTTGTTTTGCTTCCTTCGGCATGCTGGCTGAGGGTTATTTTTGGAGCGCAGATCAGGGCTTTGGGCATGAAACGCAAGCCCCGGTGCAGAGGAGGAGAGGAGACGGGAGAGTGCGCGGCAGAGCTGGAGGTGATGGTGATGGTGATGGTGATGTTGGTGGTGGTGATTACCATGTTTTGCAGCTCCTCCGCGCCTCTCTCTCTCTCAGACACACACACACACACACACACACACACACACACACACACACACACACACACACACACACACACACACACACACACACTTTCTCTCTCTCTCTTCCCCCCTCTCTGTCTCCCTCTCGGTGTAAGAGTTCGGAATAAATCCTCCACCACTCACCAAAAACCCTGTTTCAACCTTGCCAGGGCTATCGCATCCCTAGATGACATCATGCTGACTTCACCGCTGGGACAATACAAGGGTAGAGAGGGTGCTGACAGCAGGAAAAATACCAAGTCTGCGGAGAGTTGAGGGGAATAGCCTACTGTCACTGCTTGACTGGAAGGAGAGAAAGCTTATTGGTGGCGTTGAGCGGCCGTGGGACGCGATGGGGTACTCGGGCTGCTCCCAAATTGGGTCGGTGGTCATATGTCTGTCAGGCCGCTTCCTTATTTAGAAGGAAGGTGTAAAAACAGGCCCACTTGTCACCGGAGAGCAATGACAGGGCTCTTGTGGTCCCACTTCTTCTGCTGCTCCGCTCAAGAACTTTTACTTCGCAGTAAATCTGTGTTTTTCTGGGCATAAAATGACGCATCAGCTGGACCAGAGAGCCAGCAGGGTGCTCCTCAGCCGCTAAGACCGCGGTTCAAGACCTCAGTGTCAGCCAGCATCCGCCCTGCTGACGTGTCCTTGAGCAAGACTCCCCCTCAGCTCTACAGCGCGGTTGGGTGACAGACGCCCACACCGGCATTTTAATAAAGTATCATATTTTTATAGTATACCATAACCCGTGCGTTTCCCATGGTGCATTCATGAGAACTATGAGGAGCAAAGTGGAGAGGCCCGTCATGAAATGGCACACATTGTCAGCATGCCATTCCCTGCGACATGAAAGCCTATCGTCTTTTCCATGTAATAGATAATGCCACCAGCAGCATGCCCATGCGTCAGTGAGGCCAGTGCAGTTGCGCACCAGCAGGCTCTTTTGAGCACATCAGTTACCCGAAATTTCCAAAGGATGGCACCATTTCCAAGTTCATTTTAATCGCTCAGCAAAGCATTTAGTCTTCAGTGTCTGTTGAACAATCTGCAGAGAGATCTTTTTGGACATTTTACGCTACAAAATACCCACTGGAAATGAAATTCATTCAAATATTAAAAACAAAATTAAAAGAGCACTCTTCTATAATATTTTAAGTTTAAATACTGTATGATGTAATGACCAGTCCATCCGTTTTTGTAATATTAAAGAGTTTTATAAAATTACTCAAGGACAACATCTATTTAACAATGCAGCTCTTTTATTTTGTATAAAATCTATTTGGTAACTGCATATTTATACACAATCTGATGGATGTATAACGACTATGTAGTACAACTTTTTCTTATGGCTGAATGCATTCATGACAATAATACAGATGACTGAAATTGTATGATAAAAATTGTCATTTAAAAAACCTGATCACATCAGAACACTTCTGGCCTTAACACAGTCGGACCATTGGCACTTTTTTTAAACAGGACATTTGGTTGAGAGCAATAGGGACCGAAAACAACTCCACCCACCCAGTTAAAGTTGTCTGTTAAGTTTAACAATACCACAGATGTCTGTTAGAAGAAACAAGTGGTTATATAAGACCCAGATAAAGCAATATTGAAACAATCATTAGGTTTCTTGTTTGCACCAGAAAAAAAAATCATAAAGCATTTGAGTTGTGTGAGGGGAATAATGTTTTCAGCTGATACATTTTATATGGATAATGACCAAAGAGAAGAATCCTGATTAACTTTCAGTATTGTCTCCTCTACTATGCTCTTTGATGTTACCAGAGCTATAATATAAAGTGGGTAATGATCAAATAAATTATAGTTTGATGATGTTTCCATGTCTTTACAAATAATTTATCTTTTTCACAGAGACAGCCTTCACCCTTGCACCTATGAAGGCCAATAGTTTAATACATGCTATTTTGTAATAAAAGTATAATAAATTAATACATATGTACAAAAATGTAATGTAAAATATACAGGCACTTGTAAAACAACCTTTTTTTCTGACACTTCGGCTACTGCTAGACAATATTTTTTGTGCATTTCGGGGTGAAAAGGATAATTCAGCTGCTCTGCAGTGGTGTCAACATGACAAACAAATCCTCTGCCGTTTTTACTTCTCTCACGCTGAGCGCACCTCAGGCAATAAGATCCTTCGGGACTATTTGTATCTGCAGAACGTAATTCATCACCCCTCGTGTAGGATCAGACAACCTGGATACAAAAGGCTCAAATGAACTCACTTACCAGTTGCGAAACATGCAGGGTTGTTTACACCAACCAGTCAATTTCAAAAGCTCAACTGAAGGCCACAGTACATCGTAACATACAGTATTATATTGGCCAGGCTCAAGTCAATAGTTTATTATAACCGGTGTGAAAAAACTCTCGAGTCATACCACTTTCCATTAGCCTCACACTTAAATATTACTAATGCTTCCGCCCTCTCTGTCCTCCATGTTATGTACACACACACACACACACACACACACACACACACACACACACCTTAACTGAGCTTAGACTTCAGCCCATCAATGTACAGTGCCTCCTCTCGCATTACTTTCAGTAACCACACATTTTCATCTACTGCATGACATTTTTTTGGTCTTTCAGGAATGGGTTATATGAAGTGGGCTTCCATCAGATATCCCCCTAAATGTTTGCATACAGCATTACATGACAAGCCCATCTGGATGTCTTAGATTGTCATTTACAGTAAAACATGAAGGTTTAGGCTGCAGGGAAAGTGTTGTTTTAGTGGCATAAGAACAGGATGGGATCCTAAAACAATATACTAACCTGAGATGACTGTCCTGATCAGAAGCATAGGTGAACAAGACGAGCAGTCCACTAGAATAAACGGCTCTTGATTATCTTGACAGAAGATGTTTGATGCAGTATTTCCAGTTCCAGTAAACAGCTTAGTTCTTAAAACCACCACAGTCGATAACCTCACCTATACAGGTTGCATAAAACAATTCCCATAGGGA
The DNA here is from genome assembly GCF_026936395.1 of Plectropomus leopardus. NCBI lineage: Eukaryota > Metazoa > Chordata > Actinopteri > Perciformes > Serranidae > Plectropomus > Plectropomus leopardus. Next base: position 18,719,296 of record NC_142182.1, read on the forward strand.
TATACAGTAAATTTGTATACAAAATATTTACAGTAAAACTGTTCATTAATTATATATGACACTAAATTTGTGGCGGTGGCACATAAGATGGGGCCCAACATCAGAGCTCAACTGAATTTTTGAAAGGGTACTCCACCAATTTTACACAGAAAGGTCAGTATACTTGAATGGAGAGCACTACTCTGCCTGTGAAAACTGTTGTTTAATGTCCTCTTTGGCTTTGGAGGAGCTTTGTCATGTCTGAGAAAATAACTTGCAGGATGATACAGTGATGTTATTAAGGTTATCTTGAGTAAGGGCCCTGACAAACCAAGCCAAAAGTCTGCTGTTGGTCGGCGTTGGGCCCTCAGTGAGTGTCTGTTGCCTTAGTTTGTGCGTTATGTCCTGCAAAATTGGCCCTTATCGGCTTTTTTTCTGGCCTATTCAGCATGTTGAAATGGCGTTCGGCTCAGTGGATGTTAAAAGAAACGGAAGTGTGGAAAGTTAAGAGGGCATGAGATAAAAACAAACTTGTTATATTAGGTAAGATTATTTTTAAGCTATTGAGCTCTTTAGCAGACATGGTTCGGAATTGTTTGTCATTGGTCATTGACACAAAGTAAATATCCTTTGTTCTTTTTTATCCTTTGTGTTGTTATTGTGCTAACTTACTAACTAGCACCTTAAATCCATCCTGTCGGTCTTCTGGTTTCCCTTTTTAAAACACAAATAAAGACTACCGCCACCCGCTGGTATGAAGGGTCATTTCCTCTCATGCAGGCGCAGAATGTATGTGCTAGCTGGCTGTTGACTTTAGTCTTTGTAGTGTGTTCAGTGCAACCTTTTGGCCGAGACACAGGCGACGTGAGGCGACCAAACAGTCCCCCTTTGTCGCCATTTCTTTGATGTCAGTTATGTCTTTGGGCCTTAAGGCGTTAAAGAGAAATTGCAATACAAACTGAGGGCGCAGAGTTTATAAGATGATAGCAATGACATAAGGGGAAGGTCTATTTAAAGATGATATAGAGTTGCAAATGTAGGAAGTATTTTGGAGCTTAACCTATTATAAGGACTTAAGTACAAAGATATTTTGACCATTCTTTTTTTTTTTAAAAAAATCTGTCTCATTGGTATCCTACTTTATGGAGCTGCAATACTAAATTACTGGAGTACCCCTTTAAGAGTATTTTTTTATCCTACATGGACAAGTCCAGTGGTCCCACTTGTAATTCTATTGTCTGAATGGGTAGAAACAATGCATTAATCTATCCATTCTGCCATTGTGAAGAAAAACAAGAGTCTGTATAAGCCAACACTATGTTTAAACTGTTGTTTTGAGAACAAATCAGGTGGTGCTTTTAAAAATTGTGGATAGCTCAGGATTAAACCATTTTAAAAAAACAAAAAGATTAGAAGGTATGTATCTGAGGTTGATGAGTTCTACAGTAAATCTGTTTGTGGTACCTGAGGAAAAAGTTGATGGACATAAAAGATGTCACAACTAAAAGTTTTTAGAGGGATTTCTATAGAATTCAGCTGCAATCAGTACAGACGTACCACACTTAACCTGGACACAAGGTTGGTGCTGACTCATCAGGTGGCAGGTAAAGATACCTGCTCTAACATAAAAGCTCCACATTACTGGCAGATAACATGTTTCTTGTAACATTTTTTTTTTGTTAGCCATTTTCTCTCATAACCTGCTACACTTCCCCAACACAGAGCTTTCATAAAACCTAACAAACGAACTAGAGCAAGGCATTCTGGAAACAGTAGTGCATTGTTGAGTTCCACCCAAGGAACCTTAATGATTGACTGGTTATTCATGATTCCATCACTCCTGCATCTTTTGCTTCCAAGACTCAGCTTTTGAGGTCCTTTTGGTCAAAGATAATTTGACTGGCCAAGTAGATGGCAACGGCACCGAAGATGGCAGAGCAGGCAATATAGGCAGTGACGGACTGTGCGAACTGAACAATCATGCCCATGAAGAGGGTGGGGAAAACCTGAGAGAGGAGGAAGGTGCTGTCTAAAATGGCAAAGTCCAAACCCACACCACGTTTCTCATACCCTGATTCGGCCTCCTCTAGTTCGGTACCACTGGGGCTGTGGGATGAGCCGTTCTGGCTGTGTGGACTGGGGTAGTACTCGTAACTGTCCTGGCTGAAGAAGGCATGCCCATAAGGAGTCCCTGTTTTATGGTTAACTCCGTCCTCCTCTTCTGCAGGAGTCGAATATACAGAGTCTCGCTTGGTTGTAATACCATTTTTATGCACGCTTTTGGTTTTCCTTTTTGGCATATAGACCTGAAACAAGACAAGAAAAGAGTCAACTTATCTATCATGAAAATTTGTCTATCCTTGTGTATAAAGTTCTTAGATCTCTCTTACCTCTTTCTCCTTGTGGTAGTGGCAGGTGAGTGTGTAGGGCAGAGTCTGCAGTGTGGCGTACGCATAGCCAGTGAGGGACGCCATTACAGTGACCAAGACCACACTTTTGGACAGGCAGATGACCACAGCAGAGACTGTAAAGCTCACCATACTGCTCAAGTAGACCCATCGTGAGCCAAAATGGCGAACCAAACGACTCATGACCAGGGAGAAGAATGTTGAGGTAGCACACTGCAGGAACAGGCCCAGACTGCCCATACGGATACCTGAAAGAAGTAAAATTGAAATTTTGTTACCAGCTGAGCCCATGAAACTCATAGATTCTCTCTTTGTGAGACCAAGTTGTAGTTATGATGGTCTTGTTACAAAACATTGTCCTATTTTGTTGTCAGCACAGGAGCTATTTGACATCTGCATTACCTCTAATCATTTCCTTCTATAGCCACATCTAGTGAAAGATGCACAGCATGCGTGACATCCAACTTTCAGGTAACTTCAAACTGTGATGCATTAACGACTATTTGGGTGAGCTACAAACCCTAATGTTTGCTCAACCCCTTAAACACACAGACACAGATCTGGTTGGGGAGACATTCACAGAGCTCTGCGGCACGGACACACTGTTATGGATGACTGAGTTGGACCATCACTGACAGCATTAATCTTAGATGCATCCTTGAAAAGCCTGAAAGGGTGGCACACACAGGCTGGTCCTTGTTTAGTGAGGCAATATGCCCCTTGGCCCAAGTGAGGCCCAGTCTGCCAGCCAGACAACAAGAATTTGGATGAGTTTTGACTACCTGACTGAGGTAGAATATTGAGTTCAAACAACAGAGAAAGAGTTGCAGAGTTAGGTTAAGCAAAATAGATTCATTTATGTTGCCTGCTGCATGGGAAAATAAAGTATTGCTAGTTACCGTCTAAATGAACATTTATCAGTGACAGGTTTTACTTTGTGATGTATCATGTACTGCATCTGATAAAAAAAACTATCTCCACTCGAAAAAGCAATGTGTGGCCATGCAACTGCTATTTATAAAGAAATAAACAAAATCCTTGTAGTTTTCCAGTATAGTACAGTCATACAAGCATTTGTGTTCTCCCTTTGAACTTGGCCTTTGAACTAGATGCAAAAATGAAAAATTAGTTTTCCATCTTTAGCAGAACCACAGAATGCATCAGCCTCCAGTAATGACAACATTTTAAAACGTTTTAGTCAACTATGGGATTTTGTTTGCTGTGGGAAAAGTGATCCTAATAGTGGTATAATAATAATAATAGTGCTCCTTGAATATGGCTCGCTGACTTACATGTTTTAAGTGTTTCCATCAGTGTAATTTTATATGACAGTTATTTAATCGAATTGGTTTGTCATTCGAACTAATGAAATTAAGTCATATAGTCAAACGATAAAAACAAGATAAAACTTTTTTTGACATTAAGACTGATTAATGAATATGGAACTTCAAAAACACACAAATGCAACAAGTTTTTTTAACCTCTCTTACCAATTCTGGTATATAAACATTAAGAAATATAAGACAGTAATAAAAGAACATATATCTGGTATTTTTAGTGATATAAATTTATTTTTTAATTATTTATTTAAAAATATATTTATTTAAATTATTTCTGCTAGTTTAAATAACTATATTGCAGAAGTTTTGATTGCTGAAAGTTTGCATTACAGAAAATATTATGATAAATATAATTGTTATACTGAATGATATTTTAGTGGGTGAAAATGTATGATTAATATAAAAATTTTTTTTATCTACATTATTCTTAAAGACCAACATTAACAATGCAAAGGTAACATTCCAAAAAATATAAATAAAACCAAATTCAGTGTTTTTACATTATTATTATATTTATTATTATAATTGTTTTTTTAAAAAAAAAACATTTTCAAAACCATGTCCATATCTTATCCTTATCCACATTTTTACTTCACCTCTTAAATGAAGTTTTTTATTTTAGTACTTATCTATGAAAGCTGGAGTGACGTCATGTCTGGGCTGTTATTTATTTCTGTCTGCTATCAGCCTGATCTCTTAGCCTGCTCTCTGTGAACAGTGTGGTTCAGAAGTTCAGCAGCAGAGCAGAGAATCACTTATGTGAAAGGAGTGTGTGGATTGTATTACTCCTGGAAAGCAAAGCTGCCGAGCCCACTTTATAAACACTACAGAAGCTAATGAGGACTGAAATTCAAGCCCTCCGAGATATGGGATTGGTCCAGAATGCTACTGAATCTGTGCACAGGAGAACTGCTGCAGTATGGGAAAATGGCTGTTTCTGTAGTACAAGCTGGACGGATTAGTACTTTGTATTACAAACCTTCCCAATAGGAAAGATGATCACAAAAACAACAGCATTTACTGTTAAAACGATGAAGTAAAAAAGTCAATGCAACTACAGACAAAGTAGATTGATGCAGTGGAACATCTGTAGGCTGAATGATATGGTTTAATAACATCCACCATGATTCAGATTAAACAAACGCAGCTCAGACAGACCTCAGATTTGTGTGTTTTGGCCGTCTACCTGACTTGAATGAACATGTTCTTTGTGTGCCGATTCCTTGACATTAATTCTTTGTGAGTGTGACATTCCTCTTGGTCCAGCAAGCACAGGGAGGAGAGACAGAGGAAAAGTAAAAAGTAAACAAAGAAGGGAGGGAGATAGAAGTGGAGAAAGAGGGAGGAGAAAAGAATGTGGATGGATAGATGAAAATGTCAAATGAAAAAGGGAGAATGGTGAGAGAAAGAAGAGGTTGAGGACAAGTATTAAAGATGAGAAAACAAGAAGAGAGGAGTGGTAAAGGTTTGATACGATGAGAAAGGAAGCTGAAGAGTAGATAGTTAAGTAATGAGAGATAATAGGGGAAAAAAACAAAAGAAAGAGAGACATAAGGTGTAAGATAGGAAGTCTGGCTAAACAGTAAACAAAAAGAGACTTTAAACACTTGACTCAGACGTGGCCCACTCTCTTAATACATCTGCGACTTCTCAACAAGATGGTCTGCCTCACGTGTTTACCTCAGCATCATTTTTCCTCTTGTCTGTGCCTTCTCAAACACTGTCTGATAACATGTCCCGAGGAACAATTCTCCCTCCTACACCACACACAACATATGTGACCAGGTCTATCTAAAGGTTATATTTAGGTAGAACTATACAGCTAAGAATTTGAATAACTATGAAATATAGCCATACAACTGTCTAACAGGATTAGTGACAACTGATTTACAGAGCAGGATCAGGGAAGGATAAAGACTGTGTATTTGTTTACCATTTCAGAGCAGGGGGTGGGAAGTAATACCTAAAATTCCTTGGATTGACTTGACATTGGCTTAAGCATACTTACCCAAAGGATTTGTTACTTGTTCACCTTTTCATGATAAGTCTTGCGTCAGAGTCTATGTTAACGGCTGTTCCTTGCTGTGTATGTCCTATACCTTGACAGGAGCCAAAATGAATGCAGCAGGAAGGCATGTAGGCATGCAGGAACACAGGCTCTGTCTCTGTCCTCCACCTGTGCCCGAGGAATGCAAGTGCATCCTGCCCAGCTGTTACCAAGGATACAGCGCAGCCAAGATGGACCCTAAGCCTGTTTATGTGGGCAGGTGGTGGAGGTAAAGCCACGATGACTAGAGTTGATTTCCAATTTTTTCCCTTTTGATCCAGTGCACAAGCTTATACCAGTTTGATTTTATGCAGCCGGCGTTTTGTCATGATGACACCTTCTGGCAAATTAACATAAGGCCACTTGCGGTTTGCTATATTTTTTGTCATTTCAATCAAATATCGCAAGATAAAAAGTTTGTATTTTGTTTAAAAAGTGCAAACACAGGAAGACAGCAAGTAGGCTACTTACCCATCTTTTAATATTAATCCAAACAATGGTTCCGGGCTGGTATACCAAATTTTACCAAGCGGCACCCTTGATTCAGCAGCCACTCCCGAGTGGACCATAATGATACTGTGTTGCAGTGGCAAACAAGCATCCAACCATAACACTGCGTAGCATTGCAGCTCTTGGCCCAAACTGAACATTCAAATTTGCACTTCTGTTATGCCATGTAAACAAACATGGGTGAGTCCGAGATTAGATTGGAGACTTAAAGAGAATTCTTTTACACCGGCCTGCACGTTAGCATGTCTTTTCTTGAGTCTCACTAGTGCAATGCAATTTTCTATGTTATCAGTAATAATGTCTTTTTCTTGGTGATACTGTAAACAGTGTTGCAACAAAAACCAACAAGATGAGATTATTAAAGGCCCCATCTCATAAAACCCAGTGTGTATTCCCTAATAACCTACTTACACATTTACAAAGATATTGTTTAATAGAAATGAGCTCAGATGACACATTGATATACTGAAAAAAAGAGGATTTCTGACCTTCATCGTATCTTTGCTTGGACACACTTCCTGGTAATGCACTTGGCACGCCCCCGTACAGGCCTTCTCCCACAAAGTCTGTGTAGAAAAGCATGAAAGACATGACAGCCATCCAGCTGCAGAGCTGAGCCACACACAGCTGCCTCATCACCCGCGGGACATGGCAGTAGCTCCTGTAGATGGCGGGGGTCATGGACCAGCAAGTTCTCAGCAGGCACAACAAGGGTCCAGACTTCAAAAGCCTCAGCTTGCACTTCAGCAGGTAGCAGCATGAGCGCGGCACGCCGCATCGACCGGCCTCCATTGCACTGGTCCCTGACTCCAGTAAAGATCCAGACCCCGGCAAGCCACCATTGGCACACGAGGGCTCCTCAGACACCTTCATGGTGATGAGCACGCTGGAGATGAAGATGAGGATGAGAAGGGAGAAGAGGCACTCGGCCTGGCCTCCCAGGTAAACAGAAAGCAGGCCTCGACTCCAGTCCAGTGCTGGTAACAAATAGCCCACACAGCCTCCCAAACTGACCATAAAGGAAAACATGGCAAAGGCTTGGCCACAGTCTTCCTCGTCTCGATAAAGGTCTGACAAAAGAGCCTCCAATGGTGTGAAGCACACTTGTCCACAGAAGTCAAGGAGTCCCACCCCAAGGATTAGAAAGCCCACCTATAGCAAATGAAGGACATTAAATAAAGTTAGATTTGAATCATAATCATGGTAGAACACAAGTTTATAATTCTGGTGAAATTTACATGTAAAAAAATACAAGACAAATAACAATCACGAACAGTGAACAGGTATCGTACCTGGAGGGTGCGCCCACCCCAGGCAAGGCGTGCAGCCAGTACGTCAGCGTGGGGAATGATGAACAGTGCTAGAAGAACTCCTAAAGAGAGCAACCAGATAAAAGGCCGTCGTCTGCCGTAACTGCTGTTGCAGTGGTCACTGGCTGAGCCAATCAGAGGGATAAAAAGGAGGCCGAGGACTGGACCAATACCTGTGGACAGAGCCATGGATACACCGATGATGTCAGAGACAGCACTAACAAAGCATTGAATATGTAGAAGACAAACAGCAAAGACACAGAGGATGTGGACAAAGTAGATAGAAACAGACATTACGTTTCATTCTTGAAACGTGAGCAAATTTTTTCGGCATTCATCATCATGTTAGTAGCTGCGATCTTTCATAACAAAATCTACACCTCCTTCTGACTGCTCATAGTGGTTGTGTGAATAAGGAATGCAGATAAATATCGCTTGTCATTATTAGAAATTACAGTTTTAAATTGTGTTTTGCTCTGTTATCTTAACAATATGCAGATGCCTTTGAAACACATAACTTAAACATGACAAGATTAGAAATATATATATATATAAACACATCTAGCTAAATTTGTTGGCAATTAGCAGATTTAAGCTTCAGATAAGGTCTTAATAATGTAAACGGGTTATGTAAATTGACTTAATACATGTGATCTGAGTTTATTGTTGACTGCTCCAGTGGAGGCGTGTCACTGTCTCAGTCAGGAATAATCCCTGACAGAGAGGTTTCTCCAATGATGCAAGTAATGCACTTGTCTGCAGCTGTGACTGGAGAGAGCCTTCTCCTGTAGTGGTTGTGGGTTTTTTTGTGTGTACTTATGCGATTTTGATTTTTTTGGTATGTTTGATATTTTTGCATCAAATGTCATATCGAACCACTTTCGTTTAACTTCTTGCATAGTTCTTCCAACAGAGGACACAGAGTTAACAGCATCCGCTTCCTCCTTCAATGACTTTGATTTACTTGTCCCTGTCACACCACTACTGACAAAAGAAAATAAAATATTTTTACCTATTTATAATAATATTTAATACTTCACCCAAAATAAGTTCAATCTCAGCAACGGAAAAGTTTCTCTTTCTCGCTCTCTCTTTCTTTCTTTGCGGTATGTCCGCAGGTCAATAGGATGCACCTATCCATGGTAATTTTCACTTTCTTATATGGCTATTCATGGGCGGGGTTGTAGGCTAATTTCTGAGTAGGAGCACGCTGTCAATTTACAATTGATTGGAAGTTTCTTGTGGCGTTCATGAATCCAGTGTAGGTTTTTAGTACCAACGTTCTTTATGTGAAAATCTACTCACAGATTTACTAACATTTCATGAATGAGACCGATTATGTGTGCATATAATTAATTTACAAATATTTGAAACAAACAGCATTAGAGATAAAAGGTATTTGTCTTCTCAAACACGATCACACTTAAAAAAAAACAAAAAAAACACACATAATCAAATCACACATTACATTTCCACTCATACTTTCCAAGTAGATTTTCACAAAATCCCAGTCCAAAAACACAGGTGTCTATCAAATCTCTGTTCAGCTTCGGTGGCTTACAACAGCTTTTATGTCTATGTTTGACTGGCGTTTGTTTTGGGTTTTTTTCCAGCCTGGCTTTTACCAGTCTTTATGAGTCCTCCTCGCTGCTGCCCCACCAGGGGGTGAATTGCACGTGCCCCTCTGTGATCATCGCCGATTGCTGATGACGGTTCCTACAGATGGCCTCCCGCCTGAAGGTAACCCACCCTCAGCTCATCCTCCACACACAGTCGGGTCTGACTAATTAGAACACACCATGGTACACGAGATGTTCATGACACACATGCAATATCAAAAACGACCCAATCTTGGGGATAGAGTTTGACATTTAAAAGGTACCCTGTGGTGTTTTCATTATAGACAAGCACGATTTTCTTTGTATCCAGGGTAATATTTCTCATCAAAAGGCATTTTGTGTACAACTACACTGTTAATTCATGTCTTCCCTTGTGCTCGTAAAACAAAAGATACGCACAAGAGAAGGGCCTCCTCATCAAAAACACAGCTCGACTGCGTCACTAGGAGTGGAAAAACTCCACTCTACACTGAACAACATTTGTGTTTCTGGTGTTTGAGGAGTACTCTAAAACCCTTCAAGAAGCAGAAAGACCGAATAGGTGAGCAGGGAATTAGAAGAGCACAGACAAAGAAACAGGCAGGCAATTTGAGACAGACAAGTGGATTGCGGCCAGGAAGTCAGCACCTCCACCACATTTCTTCTAGCTGCAGCTGTGGAGGCTCATCATAACAATCCTCACCATTTACAGCTGTAAGACTTACTGTCTCACACACTGTCTTTCCACTCAGTGGCTGCTCCCTGCAATATTATATACATCACACACACACACACACACACACACACACACACACCACAGCATGCTTTCCAGCCTCTGAATACAAAGCAAGCACACAGACTCACACACACATATAAATCAGTGTGGTGTCTAACCTATCCCACACACCACACATGACCCCTCCTAATATAATGCTGCCACATTCCTCAGTGTGCTTTGTTACTTAAATACTAGGATTGCCCCTTGTAAGTTTTGAATCATGAGTTGGAAACCCCTTAGTCTACTGAGATTGCTTCTAGCCAGGCAGTGTTTTTTTTTCTTCTTTTTGTTAGTTGCTGTGCTGCGCACTGTACTTTTGGGGACGTTTTGGTCCCCGGATTTTTGGTACCAGCAGCTGGGGACACAATGCAGCAGCACAGAGGAGGTGAAACTTTGCACTGTAGGGCTCTGAGAAAACATTATCTTTTGTCTTCTGTTTATAAGTGGTGAACATACAGCTCATGGCAACTGAATACAGTACAGCCTGGCTTTTGTTTGATTTGTTTGACATTTGCCATCAGTCGTTAACTTGTTTACTACATTACATGAATGCTGTATCTCATTGCGCATCTCAGTGAGCCTTGATCAAATTTTAAAATTGTATATGGAAATAAAAAAACTATTGTCGAATATTTGTATTAAATGGCCAAATCTGACTCAACTGGCAAAATTCTGAGTCGGGCACAGCCCTTTTAAATGCACATCAAAATACGCTTAAGAGTAACGATTAACAGACGCCTCAGAGTTAAAAAGCTCAGAGTGTCTTCTCCACTGACAGAGATGAAACCAGAGAAAGAAAGTAACAACTGGACGATGAAGCAGCCAACAAATGGCTATTAGATAAAGTAGAAGCAGCCATCTGAGAACCTGACACTACTGCTTGGGGAAATTAGCTTTAACCCTCCCAAGACACAATATCTATCTTCATTCAAATACCACTCAGGCACTCCATTATAATAACACGGAGATGCCTTACAGTGCAGGCTGTTAGGGAGGAACTCCACAATGAAATCATTTTTCTTCATATCACCAGCAGCTGTTACAAAAAAACGGCAAAGTAGAAGTGTGTGTTGTTTAATTCTTTATACTTGAATAGTCACTTCTTTCACCCACACGGAGCCTTTTAGTTTGGTGGAGTTGTATTTATCATCTGTATAGTCATGAGATAATGTCTCAAAGAGACGCCTTGACTAAGAACCATGTGAATGACATTTGGGCTGACAGGATAATGCAGCTATTCAAATTGTGCACAAGTAAACTCAGATACAGTATGCAAAATACACATACTGGTGAAATGATTACATGTATGGACACACATGCCGCTTACTAGTGAGCACCAAGATGAGTACAATTTTTCAAAACAACAAACCTGTCTGAAAGTGGACCTATATTATTTTCCATATTTTGTCTTATATTGCTAAAATGAAGGATGCTTATATTAAATGTGGCCAGAGTTTCAAATAAAGAGGTAAACTTTTGTGAAAGTTATTCCTGTGAGCAAATACCTCGGATTCCCTACCATTTCCAACATGTATTTCTACTCTGGCTTAAGTATGACGTCTGTGGCTCAAGTGGTAGAGCAGGTCGTCCTTTAATCGGGAGGTTGGTGGTCAAATCCCTGCCACCTCCAGTCAACATGTCGAAGTATCCTTGGGCAAGACACTGAACCCCAAATTGCTCCCGATGGCTGTGTGAATGTGTAAGAATAGTTAAAATCTGAGTAACAGGTGCCACCTTGTAGGGTAGCCTCGGCCAAGAGGGTATGAATTTATGTGTGAATGTGACTCATAGTGTGAAAGCGCTTTGAGTGGTCAAATGACTAGAAAACAAGTGCAGGTCCATTTGCTCAAGGCCCACTAATGCAAGAGTTCACTTTATGCAGACTTCACTACCACTTGAAGCTACATGCTGACATCTGGGAAAGCTGTAATCTTGGTTGCTGATGATGTTCATTTCATCATCACTCTGTTATATGTTTTGGCACTGCGTCATACACAGAAGAGTGTTTTTGTAGAATGTTATGATGTCACAGTGAAGCTGACCCTTAAACTTTGGATATAAAATGTTATCACTTCATCAGTTTTTACCTATTGAACATTTGCATGAAATTTCATCAGAATTAGTGTATAAATGAATGAAAACATGTTTTATAAAGTCACAGTGATCTTGACCTTTGACGACCAGATTCTAATTATTCATTCTTAAGTTCAAGTGGAGTTTCTACTCAATTTAAGGAAAGTCCCTTCGGGCCTTTTTGATATATTACTTTCATGAGAATGAGACAGATTCCCTCAAGGCATTCTTGAAATATCATGTTCACTACAGACAGATGGATGGACATACATACCTACAGATAACCTGAAAACATAGCGCCTACAGCCTTGGCTGTCACTGGCAAGTTCCCTCCACATACTAACTCTGCCCAAGGTAATGGTGATTGGTTTAAATAAATAAAAAACAACCCAAAGTGTTTTTTTTTTCTTAGTATGGAATATAGTGACCTTTCTCCAGGGCTGTCACAGGGTGAGATAATCTTGCTGTTTGGCTTTCAAATCCCGTCACAACTTTGTTTAATCATAACAATGATTTTATTATCTGACCAACAGAAAAGCAAATATGATGCATTTAGTGGAATCATAGTTGCTCATTGATTTACAGTGTTAGATGTGAGGTGAAATCCATGAATTGCAATAAGCAACACTGTGTCAGTCTATCTGGAGATCGTGTCTCTTCCTCCGGCACATTATCCTGCAGCCTTTTAATTAGCACAGATTACTGGCAAAAAACAAAACAACAAGTGATTTGCCCACTGATTTGTGTAAAGGCCTTAATTATGTCTTCATGACCTGAACGGGTGAGAAGATAGCTCTGAGGCAAAATCACACTTCTGTGCAACAGCCCCAACAGCCAAACAAATATGGTTACCACTAGATAAAATCACATCTTTATGTATCAAAACTAATTTACAAAAACATTAATTCTTTGGAGGGTACAGCGAATTTGTCTCATGGCCTCAGCAGCAACTAATTAAATAACTTTTCATTTCTGTTGTGGCTTTAGTGTACCCACAGCAAACAAATGCATTTAGACTGATTAAATGAAATCTCATTTCTTTTCAGCCCTATGACAATACACTAAGTACTGCAAAGTGAATGAATGGCACTCAAGGGCTATAAAAATCATTTGAAATAGTTGGACAAGAAACACTCACCCATGTGGTCAATAAACAAGCCACAGAGGAGAAGGTCGAACCCTAATAGTACAGCAGTCTATCCTTGAGAGTGTGTGGATGTGAACAACTTTGCCTTTCATGTTTAATGAAAAGCCTTTCAGATAGAGACAGAGAGACATGATGGTAGACTATGCATGTGTGTAAGAGAGAATCAGGCAGAAGCAAAACATGTGCACTTGAATACACACACACATACACTCTGGCTGAATCCAAATCTTTACCTTCTGGACTTGTCTCACTCACTTGTCTCACAGACTGCAAGCCGCTGATAGACAGGCCTCAAGTCTGTTTCATTGCCGTGGAAAAATTTGAGTGGCAACTACAGTCATGTACACAGTGATTGCTGCTGTCATATTCTGACTGCTCATCTGTCCAAGCAGATAACAAGATGTTAATTTCATGTATAGGCTTTTTTTTTTTGACTGGACAAAATTATGGTAATGCATTTCTAGACAACATAAAGGCTGCATACATTTTAATGCAGAAATGCCTCTAAATAAGGATATCATTACTAAATAAATTGGCTGTTACTTACATGGGAAGGGCTTGTTTTTTTAAGTCAATTTTCTTAGCCTAATCAAATGCATTTTGATTAGCTAAACTTATACATATTTCTCTATCATGATGTGGCTGAATACTATTTCTGGCCTACATGATTCAAGTAATGTTTTTTTACAGTGATTTTGTTGAAGTTTTGTTTCGTTTTTCTAGCTGGAATTAGGCATGTAAATCACTGGTTTCATCACGATACAATATTATATAGATACTTCAGACAACAATACGATATTTGTCAATATCACAAAGTCTACCATGATACGATTTTGATTCGATTTAGGGGCCAGCAAACGATATGAGTCGATATTATACATTCATTTAACACAGTCAGTTACAGAGGAAGCTGCCACCCCTTTGTTTTGCTTTTGACCAAAAAAGATAAAAACAACATCTAAATAACTGTAAATAATTAAAGCTGGTTCATTCTGTCAGAAAATGCTTTCTAAAACAAAAGTTTTCATTTTAACTGAAACCATGATCAATTTCCTGAAACTTCAGGGCTGTCTGACTTGAAGACAAGCTTCTCCCAACATCCTCAAAACATGGATTAACAAGATCTTTTAACAAAAGTATAAAACTCAGCTCACTGTCAAGTATCATAGTCAATACAACTCTCTATTGTAAGTCACGTTACTGCACCTACATAGCATGCTATCGTTTTTAGCATAGGCACATGGCATTTTACATTGCATAAATTAGCCTAGCGGCAAGAATACTTTTCCTCTACTCATAATGTCGCCTATACATTTATTATTTATGCTTTCTCTTACTCGCTGCTGGTCTAAGTCACTGCATCTCCCAACAGAACAGCACAGATTAATTTTAGTCTGCATGCACATTTTTTTTAGTCTAACATGGTTAAAGCAGTGCAAGCTAATGTTGCCACAGGAAGTTAGCGAAGATGCCTGGCTTGTGCTTCATGTTTCCGGAGTATGGCTTTTGTTTACGTGTAGCATGTGCTCTGTCTGTTAACCCAAAATTTCTCCGAAAACAAACTGATGATTTGTTCCAGAGTAAATGGCGTTATCCTCATCATCTTTCTGTTGGCTGCTCGCCATCATCTGCCTGACGCTGTGCGACGGTGACACACAATTTCAGATTAAAGGCACATCTGAAAGAGGATTTTATGGATTCATATTTTCAATTTGCATCAATAATACCTGATCCTTGCTGATTTAATCGATATGTCGATGCAGATCGATGGATCGTTACAACCCTAGTTGGCATATAAAAAAAATTAACAGTGCCATGTATGTATTGCTATGAATTGTGGGTAATAATACTTGCAAAATCCAGTGAAGAAGCAGCAAAGTTTGCTTGAAGCTTCTTGTGGACTGGATGAGTTGTGGCATTGAACAGCTCTCAGAGACTTCCCGTGAGCGTGCCCGCAAAGTCTGCGAACCTGCAAGTGTGGTGTCCAAGTCTGGACATTTGGATTCAGCCTATGAGTTATCAAAGAGGCCTAGTAATCAGATCTCACTCTTTCAGCCCTTACCTAGCACCATGGTCATGTAGCGCTCCTCCACCCCAGCCTCCAGCAGCAGTGGGGGCACGTATGTGATCCCAGCTGCCACACAGATCTCCAGGCCACAGGTCAGGGAGTTCAGCAGGACGAGACGCCACTGAGACCTCCATCCAGGCATATTTACAGGGGCCGGCTCGCCTTTCCTCCCCTTTGGGATGGCCACTACTGGGGGCAGGGGAGGAGGGAGGGACCCTGGTAAGGGCAAGGGGGGGAGCGTGGGGAGGCAGATGGTGCCCCAGTGGGACAAGAGGGCTGTCGGGGAGGGACAGCAGCAAAGACACGTGGATGTCTCAGATGAACTGGAGGATTCATCCTCTTCTCAGCATTCTGGATCTGTAGAGCAGAGGAAGAGGAAAGGAGTGCAGTGAGAAATGGGACTTTTATCAACTTTTGACATGCAGCTTTTACACAGTCTCTGCGTAGAATGCCATACAGTATATAATTTGCTGTTGTTTCAGAGAAAATGTGAGTAAGGGCTAAGGCATGCTATTAGACAGGTCATTCCCGGGTTACTACACCTGGATGTCAGCGGCCTCAGGTTGTATGGGGGGAGGGGGTATGAGTGTGACAGCTCTCTCACAAAAAAATCCCATCAACACAAATTCCAGCATATTTTCCAAAGCATGGCAGTGGCAGCAACATTCACAAGGATATGATATTGATGTATTCTTAGAGCTCCTCACCAGCAGCTTCAGGACAGCAGGAACAACAACAGGCGGACAGAGGAGATGAGTCAGCTGGAGCAACGTGGCAAACACACCAAACCATTTGCCAGGAGAATTCTTTCTTGGCTGTTTTATTTAAGTCTCAAAACGCAGCATGGCAGAGGTTTGAAAGGTCAACGTTTAAAAAGAGGACTTCTAATCTTTTCCTTCTCCATAATAAATCTAGTATTATTGGTAGCTTTTCCTTGGCTGACCCTGTCATTATCTTCATTATTAAGCTCTGATTGCAGTTTTAGTCACATGTGCGATTCCTCCTCCTAAGAACTTTTTGCAGATCACTACTATTGTTCAGCTAAGCACCACAAAAGAAAAGTCACTAGAAAAAGACTATAAGGCAGGGGGTAGATAAGTCACACGTGAGAGGGATATTGGTATTGATATTACTGAGCAGGTTTTTACCATGATAATTTTAAAGACAGAGAGCTATGTTGTGCAAGAGGATACAAGAAAAGTAACAGCAAAATCATCCGCTGTTTTATGTCAGAGGCTAAGATGCATCTTTCTACACCTACCCGTAAGCTTTGAGTATCAAGAACAAAACACTGAGGTGAACCTTAACAAACATGTTCTAGGGATTGTCTGCACATTATCCTACATTGACAGACAAGTCAACCACACCTTTAGGGATAGTTAGTCCAGTGACAATAGCTGACATTCTCCATTACATGACTTATTGTCAAGATATCGCGTGCATCCCATCCCTCTCAAACCAGTCCTGCGTTTTTAAAAGGGAATATAGATTAAATTTTACTGATATTTGTCTGAAGGAGCGAGGTTCAACTTTTATTCTAAAGACAAAAAGTATATATTAGAAATATGATATAAATACATCAGGCTGCCTCCAGTCTGTGTTCACTCAGATTTCTGTACATGAAAAAAGTTAGACCAAGATTGTCGTCGTCATCCACCAATGAAGTGAGCGTTCTTTTGAAGCAGAGGGAAAGAGCAAGAACAGTCAGAACAGCCGCAAACACAGAAACAACAAGGTGCTACATTTGCATTTGGTGTAACATTTCTCTGCCAATGCTGCCCATCTGTTCTCTCCCAGATAACAAAATGGATGTCATCATCTTCGACAAGATGTGGTTAATCACAGGATTGTGCTCAGATCAGTGAGTGATCTAATCAGATTCATACAGTATTCCAAGGAAATGTGTCTTTTGTGTTTTTAAAAAAATCTCATGTTAGGCAATGGACTGAACGAGCTGATTAAGAGGCCAAATAGATGACATGCTGTTTTTGCCAGGAAACTAGAGAGGCTTGTATTAGTTTCCGTCATCAACTCAGGAGTTTCATATCCCTGAATTTCAAATTTTTAGCACCAGTTGCACAAATCACCATTGCATGCCAATCCAAAACCTCCAGTGCCTTTCACATAGTTAAAATAAAAAATGTGAACTTGATGTCGTTAATTAGGCTTAGGTAGTATCATGGTATTAAAGTACACCAGGTTTTTTATACATCCTGAAGGTTTCTTTTTCAATACCATCATAAATACAGACACTAATCTTTCTAATAGACTCATTGTATATAGTGCACAGCACGCACCAACAGAGTTTAGTCTCTGGTCTGTATATGCAGCTGAGCTTAAAGATACTGTGACTCCTAGTAGTGGAAAGACAAGTTACAGCACTGTAGACAGCCAGCAACCAGCAAGTGCAGAATGAGGCTGTGGGGAAGAATGGCATGTTTCTTTACACGTAACTCCATGAATTAAGGATTTATTTTGACCAAACCGGAGCTGGTGATTGTTGAAACAATGGACTTACTAACTAGATTACTAACAAGAGTAACTAAGACAGCTGAGATAAGTTTTAATTTGTTTCTCTGGAATTTGAATGAAGTCTGTTTTATTATGGGTTAACAAGGCAATAAAGCCTTGTCAGTCTTCCCTGACCGAGAGAAAGTCGAAATTAAGCAGTGAACAGTTGTAATTCTCTGTTTAACAAGGAAAATAGATGTGAGAATATTACTTTTCTGAACATTTAATGGGTTTCTACTGTGTATCAGTCCTACAAAACTTAAAGTAAGTAGTGCACTTGCTGTTGTGTGTATGTGTGTGTGTGTTAGCGCTCACACTGACCACTTCATATTCTGTAAACCCTGGTGAAATTTCAGGAAGGTATGAAATATTACATAGCACACAAGCCTATCATCAGTGATGCAGAGTTCCTACAGCATTCATACATGCCCAGCTCAGTCGTCACAAGTCCTTTCATATAAAGGCTCTTTAAGATTGTCAGGGACAAAGCGACAGTGTTAGCAGGCCGGATCTAGCAGGGGCCTGGGTCACTGAGAGAGCGGACCATTTCACACCCGTCAGATCTCATTCTCACCCAGAGCGGGCACTCTGAAAGACACCCATCAGGGGACCAGCCTTTGCCCCTATGTCCAGTCTGGCCACTACAACCCCCTACCAACATATTGTGTGTGTGTGTGTGTGTGTGTACATTCTCTGCATTTCCTTATTCTTGTCCAAGCCCTGAGGTCAGCTTCGTCTCTGACCTGCATTCTAAGAGCACCCTTTTGACATATCTGCCCACGACTGGTTATGCTTTTATGGTTCTGAATCTCAGTGTGAATGCTTTCTATTGCAGCCCCAGCTGACTCTCTGTCAGACGTTCTCACTGAAAACAGAAGGGCCCCTGGTGACAAGAATAGAGAAATCTGATTTGTCTGCCCAGGCGGCTGCGGCTTGTCTGGACGCCTGCCCAAATGCAAGTCAGATTCCAGGGTTTTGTAAAATGAATGGTTGCTTAAGTCTTGACCCGGGTGGTGGCGGCAAGTCAAAGATAGGACAGGGGTGAGGGAGGAGGATGAAAAGACTAAAAGACGATGGCAGGGATGACAGTGAGAGTATTGCAGAAAAGTATTTATCAGTCCATTTATCCACCTCAAAGTCAAACATAAAAATAAAAATCTATGCTTGTTTTAAATATGGTACTCTTTAGCCAATGCAGTGCTTGTGGCATTGGCACAAAGCAGAACAGAGCTCGCGAAATTACGATTTAGCGAAGGAAGACAAAAACACACACAAACTGGCAACCCACACAGTCATTCCACCACTTGCTTAATGACACCTCTGACTCTACAATGTATTCCAGTCATGCCCTACATCGTCTTCCCATAGCCTTGGAAACAAAAACGCACGCACGCACTGTTAGACAAACAGCTCTCCTTGTCACCTTACGTGTTTAAACACTACAGTCTGAGCCAGACTGGTAAGAGGAGGGGTGGTGGTGATGGCGGTGGTGGTGGGCTGCTTTTGTCAGCTCTCCCACTGCTCCATTACCATGGCCTATTCAGCTGCAGGCCCCCCAAAAATCGGTCCTAATGACTCTGAGCTGTATTCTTACAATACAAAACGGGCTTTGTATACATTGTGCCAGGGAAAGTAATGTGATATAGTGAGGTATCAAGTCTATTTCCAAGTCTTGTATTAACACTGTTCATATAGATGGTAGGATATAGAAAGAGAGAGTGTGTGTGTGTGTGTGTGTGTGTGTGTGTGTGTGTGTGTGTGTGTGTCAGTGTGTGTCAGTGTGTGTCAGTGTGTGTCAGTGTGTGTCTGTGTGTGTGTGTGTTCGGTTGACTTGGGTGGGGGGTCTCCCAGCAGACAGCAGGGTTTGGAAGAGAAGAAGGAAAGGAATTGCTCTGAGATGACATCAGAGCCACAAGCACAGTCGAGGCTGTGGCTGCAGAAACCTCAGTAGGAGGGTCTGGTTGTGTGTTTGGCTCAAGCTGAATGGCTGCAAAGCTGTGGCCTTCCTCCCTTTTGAGTTCCTGCACATTAGTGGACCCGACCGTCTGCATGAGGGGACAGCACGACCAGCTTTTATGCTGACTGGCTTGCCTGGCTCGCTTCCTGCAAACCTTTCTTCATGGCTCTTCTTCTCAGCTCTCTGATTAACACAAACAAGTTAAGATGGAGCAGCCCCTTAATGAACAATGCACTGCTTACATTACTGCCATAATATCACTACCACAGCATTTGTGCACGTGCCAACTTGGCTTTGTCATGCAGGACATGGGAATGATGTCAACGCTCAGAGGGCCCCAGACAGGTTCCTTCAAGACACAGTCCTCAAAATGTCCTCAGAGATAAATGCCTGAGAAACAACAATACCCTTATTGGATATTTTGACAATTTTCAACCAGCTTCAAATCAAACCATGGTAGAAGGCAAGGAAAGTCAGCTTTATTTGTATAGCACATTTCATACAGCAGGGCAATTCTAAGTGCTTTACAGAGCAATAAAATATGACATAATAAAGAATACAGATTTACAATAAAAGGTAAGATAAAATAAAGATAAAGGTAACCTTTTTAAAGATAAAGGTAAGATAAGATATAAAAGGTAAAATCAATAACAAAAAGTATGTGTAAATGAACTGTGGTAACCTTCCTTTAATCTAACCAGTGCCTAGATATCCCTCCTCCCCCCACAGCAAAACTCTCCAGCTTATCAATGCCCTTTTTTAGCTGTAATAGCAAAAGTTTGTGAACAGAAAATGGGTGCCATTCTGCTTCCTGCACAGTGAAAATGGAGCACGAACAATCGGAGATCAAACAGTAAAACTAAGCCGCGTTAATCAAAAATAATAAACCAAGATTCTGTTACAGCTGTGCATATTTCTTGCCTCAAATGTTTTCAGAAACATATTTTAGCCACCAGCCGCAGCTTCCGGTAAGGCATTATGCATTTTAGTAGTTGTAGGTTTTCTACCTCTTTAGCAACAGCGTCCTTTTTCTCTACATTTTCTCATGTCATGTAGCAAATATTTCAAAAGTATTTGTGTCTTTGTACTGCAGAGGCAGCCTAATTTTATGTGAGGACTCTCTTGATATTGGTGAAATACTTTTTTAACAAACAAAACTGTGCACATAGACTCAAACTGTGTTGTACATTTACTACCAAGATTGACTGAGATTAATTTTCCATACTTTCGGTACGCCCAGCATCCTTCACACAAATGACCACTGGACTTTTAGTGTGTATTCGCCCCATTCCAGCAATGTACTAACTGGACGTTTGCTGTTTTCTAGCTAGCATCAGCCAGGCCATGAATTACATATAGAGAACTGGAGGTGGCCCCAATTAATTCCCATAAAAGTTACTCAGTGGTGCACTCACTGGTGCAATTTCCCAGACCTTCTGCAATGAGCAGCTCTTCTAGACTTTTGAAATTTTATCCAATCAAATGGATCAAATCTTGACAGTGAAACAAGTCATTTCGTGCAGGTTGTGATCAGGCTCGCACTGACCATAGGACAAGTCTGGCAAATGCCAGACGGGCCAGCCCACCTTGTGGGTCATAAGAGCCATCATCAGCAATGCTGGAAAATAAATTATCAGAGAAAAAAAATAGACTATCCAGCTGCAGCCCACTAGATGCTGGGACAGCCAATCTGATTAGGGGTTACACGGTCCCAAAACTGTCAATAACCTAACGGTAGTATAAGGCGGGTGCAGTAATACACCTATATGCCACCTCCTTCACCCTTTCAAGTGGATCAGTCCATCTTGTAACATCAGAGGTCAAACGGGAAATTAATCGAGCCAGAAAGAGCAAGGTAAATACAAATTAAATAAATAAAGCAGCTAAAAACATGAAAAGGTGGATCAGAAAAGGCCAGAGACAAAAAGAAAAAGTCCTCGAGGCTGATGCTGCAACGTGTCTCTCTGATAGCAGAAGTTATAACACTATCATCAGTCTGCACCACATAAAGGGGAGGTAGTAACATGGACAAGATGATACAGGTGAATAAATGTCATAAGTTAATATGCTGTGTTGGTGTTAACTGAGTGCGCATGCGTCATGCATCGTAAAATCTGCGTTGATGAGATACAGCTGAATTTCTTCTTCAAGTTCTGCAAGCTTTGAGTCGTGTAAATCCTGTTGAGATGCAGGTGAATGTGTCTCCTAATTGATATTGTAGTGACACCCGCATTTCCCATGATGCTCAGTCCTAGACTGATTACTCTGTAGTTTGCAGTTAAGTTTGCTGTTCCATGACGCAACAGTCCCTTTTTGTTAGTCTTTATAATGTGTCTGTTGAGAACATGGTGGTTTATGCTGGTTATTGTCATTTTTGTGTAGTTTACACTTTACACCATTAGTGAGTTGGCTGTTATTTTTCATTCGAGTTGTATTATCCTATTGGAAATCTGCAAATGCTGTGTCCAGTGTAAAATGACATTGATTAATTAACACTGTTAGCCACAATATGCCGTACGGGAGTTACCCAAATATATTTGTGTCGTGCATTGCAGTACCTGATTTATGTAAGTACTGTTAGGATGCAGGTGAATATATAGCAGATTTTTTTTTTAGCGTTATGTTAGCAGTGGGGTACAATGGGCCAGTCCGGAGGAAAAAATGCCAGGGCTGACTTTTGTTCCCTTTCCGGCCCTGGTTGTGATGCTCAAAAAAATGTATGCACTGATTCATAGACGTATCTTTCATAACACAAATCTATGGGCGAAAAAAGGCTTTTTGGGCCCCATGGCATCATGCGACATAATTGCACTTTTGGCCACTATGTAAAATTGGCTTCAAAGTTCAGTACTGTCCCTAGGCGCTTTGGCCACACCACACGTGTGTGTTTGTTTTCAGCTCAGCATCCGACTCAACTCAGAACTCACTAGAAACTTCAGTCACTCTCCTTTTTCTTCATCTTTGCATCTGATGGCATCTTCATGCTGACTCTGTATGCAATCTAAAATTTGGTTCACACTATCAAAAACACAGTGACACTTCAGTTGACACATCAGCTATTTTTAATGCTTAAACTTCAACTGACAGTTCAAACCCTTTCGGTGTTTTGTTGTTAACCCACACCTCAGTTGCTGTTTCCTTACAACATTTCACATAAAAACAGTTACTTATTTGAGGCCTTTTGACGTAATGCTATTGGAATTTTCAGCATGAGCAAGAAAATTCAAAAGGCCTCAGAAAATTTGCCCTTTTCTAATTTGTAGACATTTAGCACGTCTTCCCACTCGTTCAGTCCATCTGCTACCAGGTGTTCTACGTCTCTCTATGACCTGTCACCCAGTTCAGGGTACCATCAGACCTCTGACACCATTTTTCCAAACAGACCGTTTCTCTTTGTTACTTACAACTGGATAATAACATGGGACTTGTTTAACCTACCTCAATAAAAAGTTTAGAGTTTGATTTGTGCTCTGCCTCTGGTCACTTGAAAGCAGCTCTGACCAGGCTGACCCTACCCCCCAGCCTGTAATCTTAAGCCCACATCCGTCACGGTGACCCCTGACCCTGCCTTTCACCACAAATCATGTGACCAACCTAACATTTCAAAGACAGCGCCAACAGGCGGACGGCTGTCTGCTGCTAATATTCTCCTCCTGTACTGTGCTACTCAGTTAAATAAAAAGTCAGCCTACCGGCAGTTATTTTAAAGTAGTGCTGCTAGGAAACGGTGCGATGGAGGGACATACATCTTATAATGGAGCAAGAAAGACAACCTTGTCTTATTTCTAGAGGGTCTAATGACACTGCAGTTCCACAGTGTGAAGTGCACTTTCCATCTCTGCACCTAATTAGGCTGATGACTCAGAATAAGTCAGATAAATTAAAAAAAAAAAAAAAAAGACGACAAAAAACTAATAGTTCATGGCTCCCGAGAGAGCAATGCTATCCGTGTCTTCAAAAATGATTTTAATCAGAGGATGCAATTTATGGTACAAGAGGGAAAATCCATTATCAAAGCATCATTCAAATTCAGTAATTCATTCATTCACAACACAGGAATTCCCTGTACTGTTTTACACAGCATCACTACACAAATGGACTCAAACTTTGGAAAAGTGCGTGGAGAAAAAGTATCAGTGCTATCTGAAGGAGGCTGCAGTGGATCTACACAGAACAACATAACACACACAAACACCCTCACATATCACACTCATCAGGTGAACATGAGAGGAATGCAGGCTAGGTTGGGCTACTCTGGTCCGGGATTAGGGTGCCTGTTAGTGTGTGTGTGTGTGTGTGTGTGTGTGTGTGTGTGTGTGTGTGTGTGTGTGTGTGTGTGTGTGTGTGTGTGTGTGTGTGTGTGTATGTGTGTATGCGCGTCAAAGGTTGAACTGAGGGAAGCCTGCTCCTCTGTCCACACAAGAGACTGAAGCCAGCTTCAGCTCAGGGAGGTGACCGTTATCATACTGGCCCATGCAAATAGCACAACAATGGAGAGCAGCAGAGTTCAGCCCTGCAGCCTCTTGTGAGTCAATGCGGCTGATAACTTGGCTCCCCACGGAATGTGACTTTCCAAGCACTGAAAATCTATTGTGTCAAGGTGAAAGGACTAATACGAGAGAATACAAACGCTAATGAGTTTTCATTCAGCCATGATCAGGTGTGTTTACATTTAGTTAATAGAGCAATTACAATCTTAATTAGGTTTTATCAACAACCAGTTAATTGCGGTGAGCGGTATTTCTGATCACACTTTGTTGTAACATGCAGACATGAAATCTTATTTGTTATTATGCAATTAATTTCTCAACACAGCTGTTTCATTATTTTTTATCTTTACACTGCCAATCTCTGGTGTTTCTTAATAATTAAACTAAAAAAATTATTGTCAGCAGATGTTTGTGAATTTCTTATCCTTATTTCAATTATAAAATTCATTATTTTAAGTCACATCATCAATATAGCCCTGTTATAACACTTAAAGAGCAGGTCGATCTGTTTTTTTCTCCGTTTTTTTAGATGGAAACTCCCACTTAACCATTGGCAAAAAGACCACATAGGCTGCAGCACTGTCTTGAAAGCCATCAGACTCAATTGACAGAAACAGTAATGTTAACTCGCAGTACAAGGGAGTTGCCTGTCTACCAGCGACTCAAACGTTTAATTTGAATCGAACACTACTGGAAAGCTATAGAATGATATAAAAACCTCAAAAAAGCCACACTTAAATGTAACACACATCAGGGTGTTGAATCAGCCTGCTTTGCTTAACTTTCAGTCAGAATGTGGCTTAATTTTCATCTCCTACATGCACTTAACACAAGGAATATTCTTGTAGAATTGATTAAAGGTCACATCACAACTTAAATTAGACTTTCTATGAAGAAAAAAGATACAGCTGACCTTTCATTACCATGAGCAGTCACAATACAGAGATACAGTCTCATTTCATATGCTACAATGAGCTCATCACATTCAAAGGAAATTCATCATGCTTGGCCGAATGACAGCAGTTAAAAAACCCAAATGCATGACTACATTTGTGCATCTTTGCCCTTTAAAAAAAGTCAGTCCAGTTCAATCAGTTTTATCCTGTCCATTAACATTAAGGGGAGCTAATGTGAGAGATAGGTGTGATAAAGGAAAAATAACATGTTATTTGGCAAAATGATACTCACCAGCTAAAGAAGTAAGGCTCAAAGGTCCATCTGCAGACTCGTATTGCTGAAAATGAGCATCTAATCTATTTTAAAGGCTGCTTGCACTCTTTACCAAATCAACACCCTCCACTCACTTGCAGAGCATATCTGCACTGACTGTTTTGACCACCTGCTTCAACTCTATGCTCAAGAGTCTGACTCTTTTTTTATCCAGCTTCCTTTTGTGTCCCCTGTTCCCTCCTCTCTTACTTAGCCCACCTCCTTTGCATCCCTCCCATTATTCCTCCTTCCTCCCTCTCTTCTGTGCCTCAGCCTGTTAAGGTGGGAATTGGGAAAATCCCAAAGCACTTGAGGAATCCTGTCGCTTTCTGTTTGTCTATATCTGCCTCCAAAAAATGACTTGTTTCTATTTCAACCTTGGAATTTTATAAGAAAGAGAAAAATTCAGAGCAAAGCCAAAACTTTGACTTGAAATATAGCTACACACACTCACCTGTGTGGTATAATAAGAGCACAACAGGCAGTTAGGAGACAAAGAATGAGTTGATATTATCTAACAACCCAGCCCTGAGGCCACTCCCCCATCCCTTCTCTCTCACTATCTATAACCACTCCCTAAAAGTTCTGTATTATATCCCCTGACCCAGTATCATGTTCAGCTGCCTATCAGGGCAGGGGCAGCTCTCCCACCCTCTCTCATTACCTCCCCTCCTGCAGCCCAGTCTTAGTTAAGCTCATACTCCTGCATGACCGCTTGTCCATGGACTGCTTTAACCCTTTTCCTGGTTCACCAGCTCAGCCAGCAATAAGCCTATTTGAGCAGACACGTACATGCACACACACGCAGACATGCACCCATGGTTGCTCGAATGCACGCACACACACACAGACACACACAGACACACACACACACATACACACACACACACCATCACTCAACCCCAGGCTGGCTGCCATGTCTGTACCCCATGCCTGCAGGCCAAGACCAACCCTCTATAGAAAAGCTTTTAATTAGATAACAGTGAGAGGAAGAGAAAAAAAGTGGAGTAAAGGGAGCTCTAAAATGGGGAGGGTGGTTAGTGGTGGTGGTGGTGGTGGTGGGGGGGGGTTGCTCAGTAATGTCATTAGACTATGGCTGGCTTTAAGGAATCCCCATTTCTGGAGCCCAGAGGCAGATCAATATGAAGACAGAGTGCAGAGAATGGCTGCTGGCAGCACTTCCCCTCTGCTACAGGAGTGGCTTGCCTGGAATTAAGAGAATTCTGAAAATCCCATTTTGGAGACAGGCCGGCCCTCTGTGTCCTCACTTACCGAATATGTCTTACCCTCACAAACCGTTTGTTAATCTTTCAGATTAATCTGGGACACACACAAAACTAATAATGGCATTCCTTTAAAGAAGTTTATAGATAGGAATATCTCAATGGTGTTACCCACCTCGACTACAAATATGCATATCTCAAACACACACCCTCCTAGCAGCCTAATAATTAACTAGATGTGGAGAACACCACAAAAAGCAGTTTTAATTGTGTCTGTCAACTACGGAAGTGAGAATACTGAATACAAGAATATGTCATGTATACAGCTGTATACAGTTTTTTTAAAAAATCAAGGCTCCAGCCAAACTCCCCCAAACCTCAAGTTCCACACATACCAGACACTTACTTTCCCCAGCAGCTGACAGCTCTTTCTACAAATGACTTAACATAAAATTATACTGCACCAGAACCTTAAACATCTTTAACCTTTTGTGCTGCCATGTTTCTATTGTTAAAATACTGTGTGTGTGCTTGACTACAGCTTTGGGCTAAAGACACATAAGCGCTCTGGGCAGTGAAAGATGGTTTTAATTCCATGGTAGCCTTTTCCACAAACCGTGCTGCTCCAGCCAAACCCAACGTGCCCATAATAAGCTACGACACACTGCTCTCTGCTTTGATAAACCAAGGAAACCAAAACAGTGTGTCAGAAATAGAACTCAAGGGCCACTAGTCTTGGCATAGCAGCAGGGACCCAATAAAGCCTAAATGTCACCCACATTATACATAGCACGAAGGATGGGATGTTTAGGATCAATCACTCATCGTGTGCTTTCACAAAGCAAATTAACCTTTAAGTAAATACGTGACGTTGATGCTTAAACACATTAAAAACAGAGCTTCTATACATACCCAGTGGCTTTTAGCATGTAGCACTATCAGGATTAGCAATACTTCACTGACCATCCAGCACCAGACAGTTAACATTCTCCAGGTGTTATATATACCAGCACATAACTTAGATGGCCCAAGACTCTTCTATATTGTCCCTAAAGGCTCGAGGATACCATCAGTCTTTTATTTACATGGGACCATCTGTTGAACACCACCACAATGTCACTGCCTCAATATCATAAATTATGAAAATTCAATTATGAAATGTTGAATCGATCCATAAAGCTAAAGCCAAGAAGCACACATGATGTTGCATCCCCTCTAGGATCAGTCACTTTGCACAAGGCTGCTGTACACATGTTTGTTCGTGTGCCTGAGAAGATAAGATTGACTCATAGCAACAGAGTTAACTTAAGGGGTAGGGTTTTTCCTTTGTACCAAATCTTAGGACTAACACATGGTGTGACATTTTTTAAACCTTAATAAAATTTTTAAAAAGATGCATCAGTGAGAAATGCAGGGTTTTCCCCAAAGAATGCAATTTTAGCTGTGATATGGTTGCACCACTGTCTAGTATCATCACCCTTTAATATACGTTTTTTTAACAAAATCTCAGACGCACCTCTGTCCACAACAGAGGTGCCAAAAACATCTGCTCAGACAAATAATTACTAACACAATTCTAACTCTGACGTGTAATTTTAGATATTACCAGCGTCAAATAATGTAACATTATAATGATCATGTGAATGGCCTTTTCCCAAAGCAAATATCATTTTCTCTGCTCTCAATGTAACAAGTCTACCAGAAGGGATTTTTCACCAGATTTGGAAAATAAAACCATCAGGCAAATAAAAAAAAAGCTACATTTTTCTCTTTTACTTGTGTCCACAATGGTCATTTTATACATTAATAACAAAATCTCACATCAGGAATCACCGAGGTAATCATCTTGCATTACATTTAGATCCATTAGCTGGACTCTTAGCTGTGCACGTAACATCAAAAACAGGAACTGAAAGAGCACTGCTTTCAAGTTCACTTAAAAACCGAGAGCATTACTTGGTGGAATGATCTCTTCCTGAAAAGCAGCCTCATTGTAGGACATGTGTTTTTCCACTGAGAATAGAGGTGTCCTTACAGGAACTGGCATGGGCTATTGTAGGGCAGAACAGAAAAAGACTCATTTGGTTCAGACCCAGGTGCCATTAAACATCCATTGATCAACACAATCGATTCAGAAACATTGAGCCTGTTTATGTCTGATATTAGCAAGCATTTCTATGATCTGAACACAGCTAGACAGCTTAGACACATCGCCATTCACACCTACGTCTGTCATGTGTCTCTAGATAACCATTTATGTTTAGATTTTGTTACTGCCGACATTACTTACGCCTGACGGTCGAAGGGCCCCGCACACAGTTATTTTGTCCCTTCTCTCACCAGCTACTCAGTAGCATGCTCACTAGTCACGATAGCAGTTGTGTCCGCACAGCTGGAGAAATCGCTGTCAACAGAATTCAACAAGTCTCCTTCCATGGAGCAAAATGATGGACGGTCACGCAAAACTTTGTCCAACTTGTTGTGAAATGGTTAAGTTATTGAGCACTGGAGCTCTGGCACCAAAACAACCTCACGATCAGATCCTGTATTAATGACGTAGTACTTGTAAGGGACACATCAGGAGGATTACTGTTTACACTACAAAAGATATGTGTTTAAATGTGTCCCAGACCACCTCTGCAAGTGGTTTGAGTGATCAGATTACAATGACAATGCGTACTGGTGGTTGTTTACACTTGGACATAGCAATGCATTCTGTGGTGTCACTCTAATATCCCACGTTTTCTGCGGGTCCGTGGATGAAGTGCAGCAGGTCAAGTTCTTTTTATCTCTTTCTCAGCTGAATGTTACTCATGGGGTGGATAATTGATCTGTTGGTACATTCACAGCTGATCAGATCGATGGATGAGAGAAGATATTTGCAGATTTTCATAAGTGAAAGAGAGTTTTAGGCTCGGTAAAATGAACGGTTTAGTTTCACTTTTAATGTGCCTGACGTTCTGCTGCTCCTCCTGCGCTATGAATAACCCAATGGTGTATTTTAATACCATTAGACTATAGTGGCCCACCATAGCCTTGGTTATTAACGGGAAACACTGTGTTGCGCTTTCTCAGTAGACTTCCTCATCTACATGTTGCAAGTTAGGTATCCTTCTGTGTCTGCTATTTGTGTTCTGGGATGCTGCTATCGTGATGTCAACCGTCATGTCAATAAATGTACATGGTGGGATGACACTGCACATGCTTATATTTAAGTGAAAACAGCACATGGCAACCCATGTGCCGGAACATACCAAAAACACACATGCTGGCACGACTGGTTAGGTTTAGGCAACAAAGTCACAAATGGTGAGGATTAGGGGAAGGAGGCACATGGTAAGGTGTAGAAAAAAACATCTCATACACACGAGGAGCAAACAGCGCACTCCCGCGTCAAAGTACGGCTTTGTTCAACCCATCTATCTCCCCCCCCGCCCGCCCTATTGGCTCCCTTGCACTCCTAGTATTGCATCCTTACTGGCAGCGTTTCAACCTGACGCCGTCCTGACGCGTTTGATGCACATGCAGCAGGTTCTGTACAGCTGCATTTTCAACTGACACATGTCAATTGCACGTATCAGGCAGATGCACCAGGTGCAGGCTGGCCAGCTAGCATATAATAACACTGAAACTGGTTCTGTCCAGCCGTGCTCTCAGCTGACGACGACCAGCAGCATTCCATGCTCATGCAAAAGGTACCTTTTGGCATGGCACAGTTACGGCGAAAGCACTGACAGAGTGGCACTATTTTACGATTTCAGAATGAACTAACAGGATGGTTAGTCCGACTAAAACTGGACTGTTAAAATACATGTAAAAATGTTAGTCCTACTGAAATTTTACTAAGTCATATTTCTTGAAGTCAGTCAGATATCGAACAGCATACATTCGTTTAAGAAAGCCAGGAAAAAAAAGAGCGGAAGAAAACTAAACAAAATGAAGGTATCTCATTTGTGCAAAAAGTAAAGTGCAGAATATGTACAAAATGTATAGCACCGAAAAGTTATCCATGTTGTCACGGTTCAACATTCGACCCTGTTGGAGCTTGCTAACTTGTTTGGTAAGTGGAGCAATAGCTCAACCAGAAGAAGGTCCAATAGAAACAAGCTGAAAGGGGCATATTGACAAGTCAAGTCAGTTTTTTTATAGAACCCATTATCACAAAACATGGTTTGCCTCAGAGGGCTTTACAGTGTACGACATCCCTCTGCCCTTAGACCCTCACATCACCCAAGGTCACCAACCGTTCGGAGTCGGACAAACTTCCATCAATAAATCGATTCTTCCCCGTGCTTGTACACTGAGACAAGGACAGCAGTCCTATCATACTGCCTAATCGAGTTATAACTGTAGCTCATCGTAACTGTGCATGGAAATGTACTGACTGTGAGGTTTATTGTTGGCTGCAGGGAAGAAGACACAAGTGGAGGCATTTAGCTTTGTTTATACCTCAATAGGGATGTTGATGTTTTAAGCTGCGGACAAGTTTCTATACATCCTACAATAAGGTGCCAGTTAAGTTCAGTACAGTTCAGTTCATTTCCACACGTCTTCAACTTCAAAAGCTTCTTTGTATGTTGTATGTGGCTGAACAACAGGGAAAAGGTCAAATAAGGATAATGGTGTGATCAACAACTTAATGAGAATAGGGCCAAGGTCAGAGCATAAAGTACATAAGTATAGCACACAAAACAAGCTTCAACAAGTTCACTTTTCTAGCACATCTAATACATCTAGTCTATAACCCAGCACAACAGGATCTCACAATTCAGCCCTTACAGTGTTAAGAGAAAGGCATGTAAGGGAACTTAATGATACTTGGAGAAAAAAATTAGAGCGACTTATAGAAGTTGAGGGCTGAGAGTCATCATGGATCGAGAAAACAGTGCCAGGGAGGCCCTTCCAGCTGTTTTTTAAGAAACTAGAAAAACCAAGGTCATGAACCTTCCAGCTGCATGGATACAGTTAATACAGCACTGCATAGAGGACTGACAGACATGAGGACAGATGGACATCAACAGGTCCATCTCCTTTTTCCAGCTGTTGTCAGAGCAGTAGTGGCCCCAAGGCATAATGATTAACGCCTCAGTCAAATGCTACACAAACCAGATGGTAAGGATGGAAGCGAAGGGCAAAGTCCTCCCTCTCCCTCTCCAACCAGTAGCACACACAGGGAGGCATAAACCCACACACATACACACACACTATGACCCTCCACATATGCTTAATCTTGTGCACACACAACATTAAAAATACATTTTTAATAAACATCCTGCCCACAGTCATGAAATGCTCTGCAGTGACATTGTAATCATATTTAATGTAGCCTCTCCTTTGGAAACATAAAATTACACAATAGAAAGCATTTTACAAAGTTACTATCTTTGTGTGCCCAACCCATAAATGCAGACTAAAAGTCTGGGCGCTCTGGGAAAATAAGAAACGTCAGTCATCAGCCCTTCAAGACAAAAAGTCTGCCAAAAAAAAAAGAAACTTGTAATCAAGACAAATCTTTCCTTCCTTCATTTTAATCATGTCCTCTAAACCTTGAACAGGACGCTCAATATCAAACCCAACAAGCTCACAAACTGGACCTTGTTTACTGTTAACTAGGGTGGAGCAGTAATTTCATTAGATGTGGCTATGTGCATCTGTGTGTCTGTCTGTTTCTGTACACGTGTGCATGAGCAGCCGCCTTTTCACACATAAGTGAGCTGTAAGACCCATCATAGCTGATCCCCTAAGCCTGCTGTACCAAACATTTCTGACAAAACACTGAACTAGCAGGAGGAGGCATCAAAGCATTCACACACATATTGACTCAAATCATAAGCTTGATCCTTTCACAAGGCACAGAGCATCTCACATATCAAAGGTCTCCCTCAAACACTCAATAGCATCCCTTTCAGCTTGCTACATGAAAGAGAACACTGTGCGGTGTCTTATAATATGCCGTTTTCCAATTCACACAGACAAACTTCAAAGAGGGCTTATTCAAGCTGGAAACCTTTCACTGTCCCCTCAGCTTGGTGTTTCCTGGTACTTTCAGGAAGGAATTATCTGACGGTGGCAGGGTCATTCATAATTTGGTGCACTAAACACCTTACCAGATTTGCCCTTTCCAGATCTGCTACTTTACACACTCTCTGGGGCTTCTCTGACTTCAGTCAAACAGCGAGTGTGAATATGTATTGCAAACATCTGGCCAACTGCTTATCACCATGGGAAAATGTCTGAGGACAAGCTAATGTTATCCCTGCTGCGGGGCCTTTACTTGTCTCATCTGGACTTCAACTGCGGTTTAGCAGCCATGTCAAACTCTCAAAGTAGTGCTTCTCATTAATGGGGAATTATGGGAAAGCGATAGGCTCGTTTGCCCTCTGTTCCGCGCCTTTCGTGAGAGCCAGACCTGAGGCTGTTTTGCCTTCAATGCCACGCAGTCCCCTCCACTCTTGAACTATGTGGGCAGAACTAACTAAAGTCAGTAAATTCAATTAGGCTGGCAGAGGGGGTGTGAGTGAAACAACGAAAATAGACTCAGACTGTTGAGTCTGTTGTTTTCTCTCACCCAAAAGGAAGTGAGTACCGCCCTGTTAGCTACGAGTAACGTGTCCTTTCTTCCCATAAGCACTCGGATTATGTTGATAAAGGAGGATATAGGGTTACGTTCAACAACACTTCCAAGAAACAGAGACAACTTCCTGGTATGAAGATGACTTTTAGTTATTTTTTGGAGAAAAAAAAACAATCTTCTGTAATTACCATTCTTATTCTGAACTTGTTTGACAGGAATATTTACACATACTTTACAGGAACACTTAACCACTTAACCACACAATGCACTAAATGAGATATTTTTGATATTTTTCTTTAGTTCACAAATTCTTACTCCTTGTCAAAACCTGGCATCTACATTACCCATAACGCAACTCAATCACCAACTGTTAGGTCAGCAATTTACATTGGCTGAGCAAAAATTTGCACCTCTTCAGCAATTTTGTGACTCATATTTATGAATGTGTGGAGACGAGAAAAAAAAAAGGCGACTGGAGCAACGTTACAGAAAGAGCTAAAGTTCTGAGGTCAGATAGAGGCTCTTTGGGGCGAAACACCAGACTATGGTTAGCTTCTGTGCCCAGAGTTGCATGAAAAAAGAAGGACAAACATTTGCTTCAGATTTTGTCTGAAAATATCTTTGGCCTTCTAAAATAACAAAGCTTTGGATACCGATTCTAGCATAAAAGTCATCGTAATGTAGTATCTTTCTATAATTTATTACTGTATTGCACAGAGAGGAGACAGACAAACATTAGTAGACAAACAGTTACTTTTCCAGCCATCCCAAATGAATGACCCTTCAAGTAAAATTATGTTGCCATAATCTTTTGCCATATGATTTTGTTTTTAGAAACTGCTACACTGTAGTGTTGGACAGGCCTATAATGTTCAAACCAATTTGAAATTAAGCCGAACACCAAACTGGACTGGCATATTAAATTTCACCAGTAACCAAGACACAAGTGACTGAGTTTGTTTTTAACACAATATTATGGCTATCACTTGGTTCAAGTCCAAAATCTTGCCGTAGTTTTAGTTTTTTGCTATATGGCGAGACACTACATATATCAGTATATTAAAATCCCCTGTAAACTACTTAAATATAAAATTAATGAATGAACTACAGTTACAAGTAAAGTAGCAACAGCCTTAAAAAAAAGTTACATAAACTACTTTTATAATAAAGATGTATAAAATACTGTTATAATGTTAACTAAAGTACTGTTATAGTAAAGTTAAATCAAGTATTGTTTTGATTAAACAAATGGTGCCTTTATTTTGAAGGACCCAGCTTGTCTCGAGCCAGAGGAGTTGACATTGTTGCTTGAAGCTTCCAGTCAACAGTTGGATGTTAGCATTAGCAGTAAGTTTAACTACTTTTGTGTGTGTGTGTGTGTGTGTGTGTGTGTGTGTGTGTGTGTGTGTGTGTAAGAGAGAGGCAGAGAGCCATAGGGGCGAGAGGGAAAAACAAAATGCCGAAGTGAGTCTTATGCCAGTGGCTAAAAAAATGACAATTTATACTCATGGTTCACAATAAAGTAATTGTATACATCGCAGAGATACAGATTGAGATACATCGAGTATATTTGTATTTCAACCACCCCTAGTTCTGTGCCTGCCTTTTCATACCCAAACCACGTCCGAACGACGGATGTAGTGCCTCTTTTGGGTATGAGCTCCTCTTCGTTTGGCCGGTTGGTGTCAGTGTCTTGTGCTGAATCCCCACGTTCCAGCTCCTCCATGCTTGTTTGTTTTGGTGCCGTGCATTGTGAAGATTTCCCCTTGGCCACACGGACGGATGTAAAGCATTATCAGATGAAGTAAAAGAAATAACCGATATAGCATAATATGAAACGATACGCCCTTTTCATCATCAGACGATATAATTCGTCATATTGCACAGCCCAAGCATGCGGCTCCATTAGTTTATTCTCAAACAAACATAATATTATGCTAATGACATTGTCATATTGTTTTTTATTACTGTTGTAATACATTTTGGATGTACCACAATGTGCCATCGTCATTAGCAAATTTTGAATTTCAGAATGACAAATGCTGGTTCAGCAGGCTTGCATAAAATCAAACCGGTTTAAGCTTGTACACCGGACAGGAGTGGCAAAACAGGAAATCAACACAACTCTAATAAACAGCTGGCATATTTCCCCCATTGTGTTATAGTGCAATCAATTTGAATGGCAAATATACAGAGCAACAAATTAGGACTAAAGAGAAAAGCAGTTGGCCAAGCAAGCCACTCAAGAACTGAACCATTGCCAATGCACCCACACACTTTGGCATGGAGCAATGCAAAAACTGAAAAGAAGATACTGAATATTCATGTCTTTCATCAGACTCGATATTAAAAGAACACAGATAACCTAGATGCCTGAATTGAACATACCTTCACATTCTCACACCAATTAAAGGTAGCCACGATCTCGGTACTGATCCCAAGGGGACTCTGATCCTACAGAAGGCCAGCCGTGCACATCAAACTCTCAGGCGACTTTCATGACGCCAAAGTAAGAGAGGTGTTAGTATGTTATATTCACATGTTATGTAAAAACAGATGTTGACTGAACTCAAGTTGGAACAAATGACAGTTCGAGATCCTTGTCATTCCTTGTCATAACATTATCGGAAACTGGGTGGTCAAACTCCTTGCAACCACTGTGAGCAAGCGACCATAACACAATGTCAAAAACAATGAAAAAGCAGAATGATAACAATGTCACAGAGGTGACATTCCTGGGTGGAAGGGTAGCTGTCGTCTTTTCTTTTAGCTTTGGCCCATTAGGGAAGCCTATCAGCAGTCCTCCTCGCTGACCCAGCTGGCTGCGGAGCACTATTACAGAGAAACCGTTTGCACTTTGACCCCGCAGCCTGCAGAGAGCTCAGAAAAACTTTGATGCTCCTCTGCTTCCCATCAATGAAAGATCTAGGAACCAGACAGGTTGCTTAATATTCAGCCCTTTCCCCCGCTGTTAGTGAGTTATGGTGGTCTAATAATGTGCATTCCAGCACTTGCAAGATTTTCCCAGTCTGTGAGCAGGTGTTGTGTTGCTTTTGATTGGTGGATGTTGTCCTCCAGGGGAAAACATACAAGAAAAAAAATAATCTAACACTTTTTCCTCATCAACTTTCTTTTACCATTACCATTCCTCTCCCCCCTCCTGTTTCAACAAATGAGCTCACTGTTTTTACAATGATTAGCGCTTCAGGGACACATTCACTTCAGCAGTGAATGTGCAAGACCCAAGTGGGCTGAATAAGTTTGCCTTAAGATAAACAAGAAAATACACTGAGCAGATCTGAGAAATGAACTACAGCGGAGTTCACGCAGAGACAAAGAAAACAGAGGCAGCCAGTATGGATTCTATCAATATAAAGCCAACAGCTCAGTTTACATAAAACCCCAAGGCAATTGGTCCAACTTAAGTGCAGACAAGGTTTCACCTAATGTGCCACAGACAGAAAATCAAAAAATATAATGTTATGTATGAGCAACAACGAGGAATAATCTGTGACATACACAACAGGACATCATTAAAGCACCACAACTTGACAAACTGACTAAACTAAGACGTGAAAGTTAAAACCTGAATGCAGTGTAGAGCCATAAAGCGGCACTTTCTCACTGAATTAAGTGTCTCCTGCACTTGATGTGAGAGACAACCATTGTACAGATCGCATACCTGTGATTGTTCATGGCTACACGATACCAGAGCAACAGCAGCTCACAATGCTTTGAAGAGGACACAGAGCTTAAGAGGAAAAAAAAAAAAAAACCTTAAGAGCAAAAGCTCTTTGGGCCCTCCCCATTAGGAAGAAGTGTCTCAAAAATCACACCCACCACATAATCCACCACCTGTCTTAAAAAAAACATATGCAGAAGCTGAGTGTAATTCACTGAGAATCCAGGTACACACGAAAAGCACAGAGAGCACTCGGAGCTGGAGATAAACAGCCTACGACTGATTAAAACTGCAAAGCCTTCAGTCTGCCTAAGTAGCTTGGTGTCCTCGACGGTGGGTGATTATCCTGCGCTTGGCTTGGGGGTATATTAGACTGTCAGAAAGCAGTTAGAGAACAGCCAGCTGGTCTAGCCACAGCATCCAGGGTGAAGAAGCATTTGTATCACTGTGGAGCAGATGAGCTCTGCAGAGAGCAGTGCAAACTCCTCCCGGGGCAACACACAGAAAGTAGTGAGTTTTAAAGAATGCTGCTGCTCTGAGATCAGCTATTCTGATCATAACGACTGCGAGTCGCTGATCATTAGTAGTCATATTTTTGGATGATGTTAAAGTAAACCTGAGGTATCTCACATGGAAACTAGTTTTTAACATACTAGCACAGGACTCAATTAGATATTTTTAAAATAATTTTAAAAAGGACATTAAGTTTCAGGGTTATTCTAAATAATGTAAACCGTGACAAGAGTAGAGAAGAGAGGAGAAGAGCAGCAAAGGCCAACAGGGCTGAAGAGAAGAGTCTATTTTCCAGCGTAGAATGAATAACACACTTGAGTGGTCCATGGAGAGGGGAAAGAGGTCTTTGTGAAACGGCAGAGTCACGGTCATGGTGACAATAAAAGTCCCTCTGTCATGGGTTAGAGCTGTTTAACCTTTTGATCCTCCTTCCTTCTTAATGTGGGCTTTGAATCCTGAAGGGTCTAGTACAAGCCAAAGAAGCAGATTTTCACACACTAAAAAAAAAAAAAAGTGGAAACTTTTATAGCCCTTTTGCGATGTTTGTTTACTTAATAGAAAATGAAGTTTACATTCCTTTACTAAAAAAACAATAATAAACAGGCTTTAAAAAGCGAGATTAAAGTACACAGAAGGATCCATATCGCAAAATTGTCTGTTACTACACAACAAAGTTAAAAAAAAAAAAAAGCAGTGTCACCTTTTTCATAATTTTCTTTTTTATATTCTAACCGTGAGCAAGTCAACAATGGATTTGTTTTAACTAGATATTACTCATCAGTAATAAACTGATTAATAGGCAGTAAAGCACGATTAGGGAAAGATTATTTTAGATGATGATTAATCCAAGATTTTAAAGGGGAACTACGCCCATTCCCAAAACTCATACATGTTATTCCTATGGTCAAGGACAGTCCAAAAATATTAGTTTAATTGAACAACTCCCGAATCTATGCAGTATTACTAAAACTCAAATTTGTGAAGTCATAACGCATACAGTGTGGAGCTGCTCCATAGACAATTAATTGGGACTCTATGGTAGGAGGGCTGGAGCGATTCACTGACGTAATCCATGTCACCATTTATGGTAATATGCTGATTTGCATTTTTGTGCAACGTGATATTTGTAGTCACACCACAGGCTGCAGCTAAATAGACTCAGCCAAACTGCTATGTACAGACACCTCTGGTCAAAACATACTGGGGCGCTTTGTTAAGACGACAGCAAAGTGTCCTGTTTACTTTTTGTTCTCACCCAAGCATGACACGTATGAATTATGAACATGTGAAATGTGTTTTGGTTTGTAGTAGTCACTTAAAATGCATGCACTGCTTCTAACTTAACATCCTGCGCCATATAACGTTACTATTCTGACGTTTTATATTTTTCAGTTTACTTCAAAAGCCATGCACGAGTGAGAAAACAGCTTCAACTAACACACAAACTGTTGTTACAATCTGAGAGTCGTTGGTTATTTTCCTTGTCCCACACTGCTGCAAAAGTAACATTTGCCAGCGATTATCCTAACTGCATATTACTCCAGTGATTAAATAAATATATGTTAGAAGTTTTAAGTCAAGTACTTAAGAAAAGATTCTCCGGTTCAGGGAAGCGGCTGCTGTGATATACAGTGATTAAGTTAATGTATGTGTGACAGCAATCCTTTTGAGTTTGAGGTCCAATTTTTTTCTGATCAGGCATGTGACAAATAGGGTCTATTAATAACATTTTTATTATTAAAATCATAACATAACAGTGGAAATTATACTAATTTTAAAATATGCTATTATGCTATGTTTTTAAGAGAAGATGATTGAATAGAATTATTTAAACATTGATGAGACACATTTTTCTATTCATGTTTTGGGTAAGGTTATTGTGTTAATAACTGAGTATTGACAAAATAATCTTTTGAATTATCAAAAAAAATGGTTAGATTAATCAAGAAAAAAATAATTAATACGTGCAGCCCTAGTAAGTATATATTTTACTGCAGAACTGAGAACACCACAGTAGAATAAATCTAATCTGGGTATAAATAAAGAAAAATGTCTGACGTCAATGTCTGGAGCAGCTTCAGACTTAATACTAGGTGGCATCAAAAGTTTCCATTTCTGGTACTTGTTTCCAGTGATGACTACAACAAGGAGAGACTCATCAGACTACTCGGAAGGAAGTTTGTTTCTGACAAGAAAAATACTTGAAAATTGTGGTCAGTGATTCATTCATCATCTTCCTCAACTAGAGTTTAAATGACAAGTGTGTAAGATTTAGGGGGATATATTGGTAGAAATGGAATATAATATGATAAGTAGGCTACATTGTCTTTAATGTGTTATTACCTAATAAGAATCGTTGTGTTCTGCTTACCTTAGAATGAGCTTTAAGTGCTGTTGTGCAAGGACCATCATCTTCGAATTGGGATTTCGAGACAAGTTATGGAAATGTGAGGGTTTACAAAAATGTTTTCTTGTTTAAGCTTTGTTTATATTCTCTACCAAAAAAAAGTCATTGGCAAAGATGGTGTTCACAGCTGCATCTGCATATCTGAGCTTAACTGACTCTCACACCACTAAAATCTCTTAAATACTTGATCCTCGTATAAAAACAGCAAGAACCAACACTATCATTTAGAGTGCTCAGTGCCACTGCCAGTTGGAAGAGTTTGAGAGCAACTTTCCAAACAGGGTGTCCTGAAACGCCTCCACCCCCATATATCCATGTGTCAAAACAGCGGGGTTCTCGCCAACCCAGCGCCAAATGTTTACAGCGAATTAGACGAAAGCTTTTTGCTTGGACAGAGGAGGTTATATTGGTCGGTAAGCCTGTAAAGTTGTTGCCACCATGGCACTTGGCAGCACATCAGTGTGCGCAGGGAGCCTGGTGGTGGTTGAGCTGCAGTCAGCGACGCAGAGTGGAAAAACTTCCAGAAAGCACCACGCTACTGGACCCCGGCTAGCCATATACAGTACCTTTCAGCCGCAGGCTCAAACCAAGCACGATCGCACTCTTTAACATTTTCAGGTCAGCCAGATTTTTAACGTCGGGTGAAATTTACGCACAAAACCAGCGATACGCGCCGATGTTTGGGTTGAAATTCAAACCCGTTGTCTGCGGTTTCGACGCGGTCAACCGTTGTAAAGGAGCCTCATACAATGAATAAGTTTTACGCACACAGCGACCATTAAGTTACAAAGTGTCTCTTTAGATTTGTGTCTCATAAATAAGGCAGATCACGCATATAATTTGTCAAATACACATATTATACCATTTAAGGATTCTCTTTAAGTGTAACTTTACCTTAAGTTAAGTGCAGCTCCGGGAAATCCGTCCAGCAACTTGCTCGCTCCCGACGAATCGCTGTTGCTCAACTTGTAGAGAGCCAGATACCCAGCTGAGACACCCGCTGTCAAGGTAGAGGCAATGACAACTACAACTTCCGGTCCAAACTTTCGAAATAAACTGACCGAGCGCACTGGCAACAGACACCTTTTAGTGAATAACAAAGTCATAACTCCATATAAAACAAAAACAAACAAAACACATACATATTTAAAGATGTTTACACAGTAAGCTAAAATGAAAACACATATTTTTGAAATTGCAATGTTATTTTCAATGTGCTTCAATACTCTAACAAGCTTTTATTTTCAAGCAGAGACACAGCAAGTTCCGGTATCATTAACCAGTGACGTGAGAGGGAAACAGTAGCATAAATAAATTATTAAACATGTCGATATTAATAAGTGCTCGTCATGCTTTAACCCTTTGAAATCTGAGCAGATTGACTTCATTATTTCGACCAGTTTGCTCAGGATTCAAATAGTCATTTAAATACTTGTGAAAGGCATCTAAAAGCAGCACAGGGAAAATTATGTGCGAGGTTTCAAATTGGGTTAAAAAAACAAAACAACTTAAGATATTATTTATTTTCAATTAACTATTCCTCTATATTTCATTGCATTGCTTTATCGATGCTTCCTCTAACACTTTTCCTGTAGATGTATATCACAACTGTCACCCCACGTTTTTTGTCACAGAAAGCAAGCACTGTCTTTAGTTTGCTCATTTAAATATTATGGTTTTAATAACCAGGCATTTTCTGACATTATATTATATTATCATTATACCCCCCCTCCATCATTGTGTTTTTTCCACTCATACAAACTGTCCTTTAATTCATGCATATTACCAGCTTGTTTAACAGCCAGTGCTGGTGTGCCATTCCTCAGACTTATAATTCCCAGGCAAGTTAAATTAGGTGAGGAAATCAATTATCACTGAATAATTCTGTGGTGTGAGGTTAAAACTAGCACTGACAAAAACTTCACTGCTTGCCAAGAAGTTACAACTATGTTTCCATGTGTGAGAAAAAAAAAATTCTCCTGAAGATGTTGTGATATACTCTACAGTAACTGTTGCGAAATACGACATTTATATATATATATATATATGTATATATGTATATATGTATATGTGCGTGGTTTCCTTAACAGCCCATACAGATAATCAGACGAATTTAATTGTCTTTAATTCCCAGGTGAGCACAAATGACTTTTCACTTTAACAGACTTAAAACAATGTTTCCTTCATGACAAGAGCGTTTATGAACTATCAAATAACGTGACACAGAAAAATCCATGCTGTCATAGTCAGATGAGGCACACTGTGGGCCAAGTTTACTACATGATTCTCTTTAAAGTTTGTAATCAAATGAATATGGCAAAGAAATATACATATCAATATATGAAAAGCATAGCAGCCAACATAAAATAGAAATGTAATGAAGAAACCATGTTTATCTAAAGCTATAAAAAAAAATC
Organism: Plectropomus leopardus; assembly: GCF_026936395.1. Lineage (NCBI taxonomy): Eukaryota > Metazoa > Chordata > Actinopteri > Perciformes > Serranidae > Plectropomus > Plectropomus leopardus. The sequence goes on from NC_142182.1 coordinate 18,761,537, forward strand.
CAGGCAGCCTGTAAATGGTGTTGTTTTGATTAATGTGGCACAGCACCACCATAATGCTAAACACTTTCACTGCGCACAGACAGTCCAGCTCTTTGTTTGATCAAGAAATGTAATTTTTAAGGATGCCAAATTGAAAGCTCAATAACGCCTCTCACCTCCTTCTCGCCTGGAGAGGGATGGCAGGTTAACAAGGGGGGGCGCATTTTGGTCATTATGCTAACAAGGGGGCTGGCGTCCCCCCTCATATCCCCTCAAATCACCTACTGAGACTATCACATGCTGCAGATGACGGCTCCCTGGTCATGTTTCTGTGGTTTTGAGTGACTGGACATCTCTGATGAGGGCCTTAGGTTTCAGCACTGGCTTAACAGTTTTTAACAGATGCCTCGTTGTTCCTGTTTTCCCACATCTAAAAAAAACAAAACAAAAAAAACCCATCTATATGAATTTATATTATTCATATCCATTTTGTAAGCATTGCTTTGATTATTTTCAATCACGTGTACAGAACTCAGCGAGGGAGAGGTGGACTGTCATGTTGAATCGGCACCCTGCACTCTCTTCCCAGAGAAACCCAACACTCCGGGCCACTGAGACCAATCCAGAGAATGCCAAACACTCAGCAATACATATTCTTACAATTTTGTGGGTTCTCGGCGTGGCAGTTTGATATACACAGTTGCAGGTTTCAACACGGAGCTATTAAATCTCATAACTCTCAGGGGCCTGTGGCCTTCTTGTTTATCTTGAAAGAAGAGCAGGCAGCTCGCTCTGATTGCTGCACTCTCAACTTCTTTAATCTTTCTAATACCACTATTGCTGAACGTGGCTGTGGCAAACTTTGTGACAAGCCGAATTGATTTCAGTCTGTCTGAAATGGCTTATAGGGCCACCATTAGATGTAGGAGGAATGTAATTCCAATGAATGACATGGATTATTAACTTCAGAGAGATTATGTGCCTGTGGATAACCCATCAACACTAAATAAAACGCTGAACCAAATGCCACTAGACGTGTATCACTGTTGGCAGATGGAGAGAAAAAAAACATAATTAGCCAAAAGACTGTCAGGAGCTTATGGTGGCTTTCATGAAGAACTTTTTTTTTAATTAAAACATAAACATGTAAACATATACAGTGATACATCTGATTAGGTTCAAGTGTTTGACACATTTGACAAATATTTACGACTAAAGATACAAAACCACTTGAGATGAACTTCATCGTGCTGCTCATTTTAACTTCCTCTCTTTTATTGAGAGAAGTGTGGTAGTGCCTGTGTAGTCACTCTTTTCACATCTTTGTCTTTAAGAACAGTGCCATCTGCTGTTACAGAGGTAGAGGGTAGGGACCACACACGTGCGTGCGCACACACACACACCCACACCCACACCCACACACACACACACACACACACACACACACACACACACACACCAAGAGTGATCCTCACTACAACTCACTGCAATGCAGCATAAAAATACCTGCACGTTGCTCATCTCAGCAGCAACACCGTTCATTATTGGGACTAGAGGAGCCAAGTTTGTGTCACGTCTCTGTGGACAAATTGGCCCCCAAATGTGAAGCCAATTACAGATTGGTTTAGACCTCTAAATCTCATGTGACGGCTGAACTGTGTGATTATACATCAGGAGTAATTTGTGAACATTCAACAGATGAAATGTAATGTCGACAGGGACCTCATACTGTCCATCAAGACTAAAAAAATGATTTGAAGGGATTTTGTAAAGTAGGTTGTATGGGTCACTCTTCCATAGTTAGTATATTACCCGTATTTCCCAACAAGATTAGCCTGTGCACGCAGGTTTTTTGGAGATAGGTAATCTCACTAAAAAGTAGGCCATAGACTGCTCCTCCATTGCCAGTTGAACAGAGCTGTTTACATGACTCTGCAGCAGATGAGGATGATTTTTGTGTGTGTGGGTTGTTTTGGTGTGTCCGCTTGACCTCCTGGACGGGCTGGAGAACCGTGACAACTGTAGAGTCATTTGACCCGAATGTAAATACCAATTGTTGACTTTAACACTGCGTTAAACAGCCAGCTGTTAGCAGATTTTTTTGTGCAGTGGAAATGAGGCTCTACAGAATTTACACCCCCAGTTTAGAGACGCAGGCTGGAATCCAAAATGGAAGCTTAGCAATGTACTGCTGTGGATGGGGATCAGCAACAAAATGTATTTTAGCCAACTAAAGAAGTCCCAACCAAGAAAAATACAAAAAAACTATCAGTTTAAGTGTAAGCTACATTGAGAGTATTTTCACATTTTACCTTCATGTCAGACAGTATTTTCCAATGGGAAAATGAAGCAGTTATATTGCTCTCTTCAAAGCCAGATTCCACTGAGAAAAACAAAGATTTAACAGGGCTGAACACAAGAGCTGCTGGTCTACCACTGCCTCAAACTGTTATTTTGTTTGAGTTATTGTGTGATGTTGTTCAGCGAGCTAAAATTACTTTTTTTCTCAATGGAGGCTTTGACGAAAGCATAGATGGGAAACTTAAGCCGTTAACGACTTCTCGGTCAAGACAGGCTTAAGTAAAACAGAGACAATACCCTTAATACAGCACACACTTCAACAGACATTCATTTTTTAATGGGAAGGCTCTTTTTTAAGGTGGTTAAAATACATTTTGTTGCTGACTATTCACAGCATTACATTGCTAAGCTTCCGTGTCAGATTCAAACCTGGTGGAGACTGAGGGGCGTGCTGACCGACATCCACTGTATGAAGTAAACTGACAATGGATACGAGCCCCATACAACCCCAACTCAAAAAATCTGAAATATCCTTTTAAAGTGAAGATCCATCATGTTTTTTTTTTTTAAATCAACACACTGATATTACATCCATTTGTATGTTAATGTATGAAAACACAACAAAAATCACATTTAGCATGGTTGCTAATACAGTTAAGACGCATCTGTCTAATTGCCTGTGCCGGTTCCATCCAGCCTCATCACTTTAGTAAACAATACTGTTTTCACATTTACTTTATCTGCTCCGTTGGTGGGATTTTCACTCTGTACCAGCAAGTTAAAACAGCTTCACCAACACTACAGTCTTCGTTATGCCGTAGCTCGAGCGTGCGGGGAGTTACAGATTGCAGCTTTAAAGAAAAACTGGAATAGTTGCTGCACCGGTGGCTGATGTCATGATGTCATAAAACTCTGTCACCAGAACCACACCCCGGAGGCTTGAAATGATAATTGCAGCAGCTGCTTTGGTGAGCCACTGAATCCAGCCCTCTTTCAGTTAGATGTATTTACATCATGTGGTGCAAAATTAACAAAGCTCACCAATTGCATACAAATGTCTCTTCTCATTTAAAATCTGTTTTGCACCTCTACTGTAAGTCCTTTAATGCCACCGTATTATCCTGACCCCATTTTTAATGAATGGGACCTATGTGCTACTTCATCAAATCTCCACTCCTTTAACCTGAAAACAAACAAAAAATATTAACTTGTCTATAATTTTTGAAATAAACAATCTGTGTTGGTTTGAATGCCTTGAGGATGCAATGTGGTGCATCTCCATTGTCAGTGCTTTGAGGTGAGAGTTAGGGTGGAGGAGACACGGAAGATCTGAGGCAGCATGTTGCTCAACTGGTAGAACATCTCCTCTGAGATACTCTGTCAATACAAAAGAGACACAGACAGGATTAGTGAGTAACGAGGGACCGAGATTTGTGCAGCACCAATGTGAAAAACACCTTTTGTAGGCACATTTTCAGTCCACACACAAACAATTGAAGTGAACCAAATGAACGTTTTTTAAACCCAGGTGGAATTGTGCCCATGCCAACAAAAATACATTTGGACTGTTCATGTACAGCCAAGTGTTAACAGCCCCTGCGCTGCCCTTTAGTTTAACATCACAAGGACTTTTTTTCCCCTAACAGTAGTCAAGATGCTGAAATGACAGGAGCTCCGGCAGCTGTGACTTAAACAGGGGAAACATACCGTGTCACTCTAAGCATCGCCACCCGTCAAATAAGAATGTGAAGTATTCATCTTTACGCATTTGCGCATCATTCATCCGCATACACACACAGAGCATATATTTAGCCACGGCGTGTCTTTGAGGCATAGAAAACAATGTTGTTTCAGAGGTGCTATTTTGAATGGTGTCTGAGCATGTAACTGACAGGAAACCAATACAGTCAGAGTCCTTTGATGCCGCCGGTTTTTATCATCTTAACCTGTCAACATGAGATTGTGCTATAAGCTCTGCTGCCTTTCTGACAAACCACAAAAGCTATAGGTATACAACATAAAGCTTAGGCCAGAAATAAGATAAGAGTTATGCTTCATCCAATGTGAGATCAAAACTACTTGAAAATGTGACAGAAAACCTTGCTTCAAGCTGAACTTGGATGCTTTTCCTCTTTGACTTTTACCTTTTAAATAAGGTTAGAGCTGGATATCCAAGTGAGTTCAAGATACGGCTCAGTGTCGGAGAACTGCACGTTAATCCCACTGCTTATCACACAATTATATGGTTGAGTCTCTGAGCTTTCATTTATCACAGTTATGTACGGACCGGTCAAGAGAGAACCTAAAGCTTTATAATCTATGATTCAGGGCAAGCTTTTCAAACACTCTCTCTTTGCCTGCATTCAAAGCTATGTACTGCCAGGCCAGGTGCGCCTTTTGTGATGTTGTGTACATGTGAGGCCTTAAGCATACATTTCTGAGAGATTTGCTGGCAAGCAATTACTCAAAGGACAGCTGGGTGCTGCCTTCACTAAAAATTGGGAAACCAAAAATATAGGTACATCATGTTCTCACCTTTGGCACTAGAAACTGGACTGTGCGTGATATTCCTCCATCCCATGAGGCCATCTCCATCATGAAGCCTACAAATTAAACAGTAAAAATCATTTACTTAACAAATATCTATCTCTATGGTGTTTTGTGATTACATTATTTTGTGTGTCTAACTTTCCTCGCCCTGCATTGGCTTCCTCTAAAGCATGAGAGCTTTTGTTTTACCAATCAACGGGAACACTACGCCTCTTAGTTAAAAATATATTACATTATTGATCAGCTTTGCGTTATAGAAAATGTACCTTGTCTGCTAATATATTGTCCAATAAAAAATTGCGATAAGTGATATTGTCATTTTAAGATCTTTTCATGGCGCTGATAAAGTAATAATAAAATAGCATAATGATGCAAGTACACCCGCTCAAAGAGCAATGGACTTAATTTGATCAAAAATGACTGCAAAAGATAATATATATATAATATATACTGCATTTTTTATGTTCATTTGATTTAGGAACTGTGAAAAAAAAACACTTAAGCACTGCATCCGAGTCTTATAATGGTCAGAAAAACTCTGCTGTTTATTCTGGCACCATGTTGGCTAAAAAGTTGTTGACATTCTTATTCTAACAAAAATGCATTTTAACACAAAGGCACATCGTACAATATATGGACGTGGCCCTCTATCATTTTTGCTGACCTCAATAAGTCAATAATGTCATTATTGTGACAGGCCTAATCACAAGTCATGTTGTTTACATTTGGGTTGTCACCTATGAAAATATACAGTAGAAAGGATACACAGTAAAATGGACAATTACAATGTGCAATGTCAATTGCTGTTTTAACAGTGTTGGTAGTGACATAATAGTTTCACAAATAATGCCTTAAAATAATTTCAAACTTTCAACTTACCTTTGACACATTTGAACACCAGCTCGGCTCTCTTTAGACACCACGGTATGGTCATTTCCTGCAGAGACATGAGGAGAGAAATGAGCACAGTGAATTGTTCTGTTTGTTTGCATTTAAAAAAATGCATAGCAAAAGTAGTTTAGAGTATAACATATTTGTTAGTTTGTGGGCACAAAGATTGATTCTCCAAAACAGGCCTCCTCATATATATATTGAGAGAGAGAAATTGAAATTGAAGCTTTCTTTTCACATCTTTTTAAATATGTGTGTAAGGGTAAAAATCTTTCCTATACTGTGTATGATTATATAATAACACATGCATCTCTAGTTTGTGACTTGCCAATTTGTGTCCCTCATGTTGAGCCGTATTTCCTTTTTCTAATATGTTAAAAAATAGTGTTCAAAATTAAAAAAAAAACTGCAACACAGTTTGCGTTGGTGTCATTAGAGCTGAATCATATTAACAGTTAAAACTGTGATACATTACACATCCCTACTTAGGAGTCTGAGTCTTACGCAGTTATGCAGATTAGATACTGTATATATTACCTATTAACTAGGTCAAACGCAAAGTCTCCTCTGAGGCGACTGAATGTGTGCGCAAAATGTTTAAGTGAAGCATTTCTCATCTCCCTTCAATCTGTGTTTGTTTCCAGGCTGCTCGCTGCTCACTGTGACCTCAGCAGGCAGTCATCTCTGCAGTCAACCTTTACTCACACGTCAGATAGGTAGAGTCTCTGTCTCTCACACACACACACACGCACACACAGTCTTTCTCGTAATTAGAAATGTGCTGCACCTATTTCAAGTAATCAAACTGGATCCATGAACCAGAGGCGAGGGTGTCATCGCAGACCATGTTTAGACCTGTGTCACTGTGTCACCCACTAACTGATTTGCCCTCAAGATAAACTGCACAAGCTGGGGCAATGAGTCTTTGATGCATAAAGAGTGAGAATTTTCCATTATGGTTGAGGCTAGTAACAGTGCTGAGCTGGTGGCTGCTGTTCACAGGGGCACTAAAGGCTATTGGGTAAGATAAGGCATTTCTTACAACCGGAAAAATGAACACAGCAGTTGTCAAATTGTGTAAGTTTCCCTTGACAGAGTTTTTAATTTCCTGTCTGCAAATGTTTTAGCATGTATTATAGTGTTATTAAGCACATTTTCTGTGTTTCCTTTTCCTCTCGAATACATGGCACAGCCCCTGTTGTATTTTGATTGCAGTCTGTAGTTCATCCAGAAAAACTGTGGCAGTTGTTTTCAAAGCCAAAACACAAGAATAGGCCTGTACAAACAGGCAAACATATCCAGTAAATGGCAAACCAGACTAAAGAGAAGATCACACATGTGAAAGTTGTGATGTGGCACCAGAAACTATGAATTTAAGTTCCTCTGGTTCCTTTGGTTATGTAAACAAAGACTCTTGATTAGACATGACGAAAAACTGCACTGGGCATGTTGTGGCATGAGTGCACTCCAGACAGAGGCTTGATGAGAATTTACTTTCCATCTCATGGGATTCTCATTTTATTATATTTTAATTCTGAATAGTTGAAGAAATAAGAAGGAGCTGCTATTCAGGCTAAAAGAAAATCCCAATTCCATTAATGCCATGAAAATCTAATAAAAAAAAAAAAAAAAAAAAGATTTACCAATTTCGAGTCATAAAAGAAAAATCCACCTCATTGTGATCGGATGTTTGCCTTAATTCTCTTTGATTCGGCTTAGTTCATCATTCGGTGAAAGCTTTCCCTGTTACTCTCCCCCACTGTGAGTACAGAGTTCTGCTGCACATACACTCAGAGGTACTAAGTAAACAGAAGAGTTCATGACTCTCGTCTTTGCCCTCCTGGTTTCAAACCTGGGAAATGTTAAGTTGTGGGCAGAATTAACAGCCAATGCCTGACAAGCCAGACCACAGCTGAGGATGTGGTGCGTAAACAAGCACAGGCAGAATTAAGGGGAAGAAATTGTGACTTTGCCATCAGTTAAAGCAGCAGAAACTTGTGTGGCCAGCAGGTTTTCTTCACCTTTAACCGCAAACAATCACACACTACTGTGGCTTAACACAGAAAAACAAGATCAGAGCAGATAAAAAATGATGCTATTAGGTTACTCATGACGGTTTAGGAGCTGAATCTATCCCACTATAGTGTTGTTGAGTGACAATAAATCCATATGAGTGCTATGGGTGATGTCTGTAACCGAATATATTTATTATTATTATTATTATTATTATTATTATTATTATTATTATTATTATTATTACCTAACTATTTAAACCATTATCTATTACTTTGAGGTTAAATATTTCAACGATCTATCCATTAGCTAATTATTTCAACCATTTATCCATTGCTTTTAGTTTTAATTATTTATTTCAACAAGTACTTATTTATTTAATTAGTTATTTCAACTACATTCCTGTTATTAACCATTCATTAATATTTTTCTTTATACAACTATCTCTTACTTTACGTTTAAGTTACCCATTACTGTAAGCTAACTATTTCAACCTTTTGTTATTATTATTATGTAACAATTTAAACCATTCTCTATTGCTTATAGCTAAATATTTCAACACTTTATCTTTAACAATTTGCAAATAATTTCAACAATTTATCCATTACTATAAGCTACTTCAACCATGTTTCCATTATTATTAACTCTTTCAAACATTTTCCCATTATTATTATTATTTCCACAATTAATTTCAACAATTATTTATTACTTTTAGCTAACTATTTTAACAATTTATCCATTACTATTAGGTAATGTCTTCAACCATTAACAATTACACTTAGCTAACTATTTTGACCTTTCATACTTTTCTATTAGAATCAGTCATAATGACATAAATGAGTGAAAACATGAGGGTTATTTTTGTAACCCTAGCATTCAGGTGTTAACAGTTGGCTGAATACGTGGATATATTTTATAAATCAATATCAACTTTCAATTTTTACAAGTAAGTTGAGCTACTCCACAATTTTTCCACATCCCCTGGTAACTGCAGAAAACTCCTGGGCTACAAATACCCCTGGTTGGGAATCACTGCATTAAGTAGCCAGTATACCCCAATTTAAAGTCATGTCCTACTAACCTAAGGTGAAAGTCCATTTAACTTATTAAACTCATTCAACGGGCCAACAAATAAAGAGCTATTTGGCAGTAATGGACTTTTCTAATCTGTTCAAGTGTTTGGTATTTAAACTGTCCAAGTCCAACTCAAACACTGTCCAAGTCAAACATTTGCCTTTTTATGTGCTATTGACTAATGGGAGAAATCTAATTAACATTTTACACTGTTTTGGAGTGTTGCCTTGCTAATTTGTGTAATTTGGGAGAAGGGGAAAACAGAACTGTGGGAACTGACTCGCTGTACGAATTTTAAATTTTGGTTTAATTTTTCCCTTGAGGTAGGTTTTTATGTTATAAAAATATAGTCATTAATTGTGCGAGAGTGTGTGGACTCTGTTGGAGAAAGTGTGCATATTACAACATCATTCAGATATACAAGTGTGTATAGTGCTCTCAGCTCCTCTTACCTCTGACATGTCGTGGACCAGCAGCAGAGGGACGGTGACAGTTGTGATGTCATGTGTGCAGCAGACCTTTAGGATGTTTCTCAAGCCCATGATGGCCGGGTCCCGGGCTGTGATGTTCCCTGATCGCACATTGTCATCCACACATAGGTGGAAAACAACATGGACCTCAGAAAGGTTGGAGTGCCGCGAAATGTAAAACTCACCTTGAGGGAGACGCAGCAGAAACAGTGTGTTATATTGAGTCTAGATATATCTCCATGTGGTTTCATGCCTCTGTGCACCAGTCAGGTTGCACTTACAGTTTACATCCATGTCTGTGAAAACATGGATGTTTTACACACAGGAGATCCTTGCAAACGGTAGTTTCCAAGTGGTTCTTGAGTTATGGCCACAAACATGTTGTATGAGGTCACTGTGTCCTTGACCTTTGACCTTCGACCACAAGATTCTAATCAGTTTATTCTTGAGTCGAAGTGGACATTTGTGCCAAATTTGTGGAAACTCTGTCAAGGCCATCTTCAGATATAGCGTACACGAAATGAGACAGATGCAAGGTCACAGTGACCTTGACCTTTGAACACCAATTTCTAATCAGCTCATTGTTGAGTCCAAGTGAGTATCTGTGTCAAATGTGCAGTAATTTACTCAAGGTGTTCTTGAGATATCGCTTTCACACAATTGAGATGAATGGGACTGATGAATGGGTCACTGGGACCTTTGACCAACAAAATCTAATCAGCCCGTCCTTGACACTACTCAAACGTTTGTACCGAATTTGAAGAAATTCACTTCTCGAGATATAATTTTCACAAGAATGAGACAGAGGAGGTCACGGTTACCCTAAACTTTGACCCATAACCACCAAAATCTAATCTGTTGATCTGAATCGAAATCAGTGTACAATTTATAGAGATCTCCATTACCTGGTAAGATGTTAGATGGATTTCTTTCAACATTTTTGCTCTTATCGTCACCTCCATTCCTCGGAATCTCTGTGAGGATATACATTGAAAAAATACAACGAAAATCAGAACATACAGGACACATAATGGCAATGACAGCTGCACTTTCCTTGAAAGGCTCGTAACCTAGAAAGAATGTTTCTATATACAGCTCTACTCTACAAACCACTCAACATGCTGTGATAAGCATCTGGACACAGTTTCCCATCAATGCAGCAGCAGTAATGTAAAGTGTCTTCTACTTCCTGACTGGTTAATCCCCGTCTCATAGTGCTGGCATGTCGCTGACATTCCCCAACTCTGGGAAATGTTTTGCAGTGTAAAGTTTATGTACTGTACTGCAGCACAGACTTATATATAAATACTTACGTGACACATACTCACTTCCCTTCGATCATTCTTTTAAAGAGAGCTTGAATTGTTGCTGGTGTCAAAATAAGAGCGCTCTTTCTTGTCTTGCTAAACATCAAACTAGATAAATTAGAGATTAACGTGGTACAACCACTTCTATCTTATAGTTCTGTGTCTCTGTGGCAATGCTAAACAAGGCCATGAATAATAATGTTAGTTAAGCATTCTTTAATGCATAGTTGACTAAAAAAGAGTAATCAATTTTCTTCGGTTACGTCTGTGTCCAGGTTTTTTATTCTCTGGTGCAATGTACATCCAGGATGAGATTCATGGAAGCCTTGGTCTCACTAGTCTTGCCTTTCTCTTTCTAATCCTCTTTGAATGTTTGGTCTACATTAAAGCTGTAATGGAGCAGCCAAAAGTCTAACCAGGCTGGTCTTTATGCTTGCTGCTCCGCTGGGCTCTGGCATACAGCACCACCTGCTGCACCTCGTCCAGTTGCTCCTCCAGACAGGGAAAGTGGAAGTCTGTGCACTCCTTTGCCACAGTTGCAAAGTCTGAGGGTAAACACAGAACAGGCCAGGGATGAAATGATGCATGACGTTAAAGTTAAAATATAACCAGGGCTTAACTTTGTAATTATGTCTCCATACTGTACTCCAGCTCTAAAAATATACAAGTTTAAGGATCAGAGTGCCCTGGTCTTTAAACAAATCTTTTAAAGAGGAGTGAAAGCATAGTTTCATTCTCACAATATAGAGTTCCAAAAAAGCACTACTATTGCAGAAACATACTGACCAACCAGCAGGAGACTGCCAAACGCAAATTTTAATCTCATTACAAGACAACATCAGCAAGGTAGTCCAAGTGACAACATCTTTATGTAGATCGAAAAATCTGTCCCCTGACCTCTCTTGATGCCACTGTAGGAGTTGACCCTGTTGTCGACCAACAGCACCAGGCCACAGAGTGAGGAGGAGTAGAGCGAAAGGGCCGTCTGCAGCCGCCTTAGCTTTGCTCCACCGCTGCCGTGCCGCCGGTGCTTACAGAAGTCCAGCACGTCTGCTCGCACCAGTCGCAGGTTGTGCATTGTTTTTAGTTGTGCTCCTGATATACAAAATATATATATCACATACAGTATAAATATATCACATACAATATACATATATATATAATAAATGCAGAAGATGCTAATCAAGTCATGTCTTAACCACATTTAATAAATATTTACATACTTATTATATACAAATATTTAGAGAGCATGTCAAAGTGAAGCACCTAAGTGTATGGTGAAACTCTCCTCCAGCTGAGGCTGCTCCTCAAACATCCTGGCCCCAGAATCTGCCAGCTCTGACAGCTGGCTAGGCTGCACCTTAATCTCCTCACTGAAAATCAATCATGCAAACATATCAATTAGTAAAGATATCTATCAAAAATAGCACATCTGGTGCATCATTTATAGATTTAAGGACAGAACTGACAGAATCTGAAGAGTTTGATCCAAGGCAAAAGTGAAAAGTAGGCGACATGAGATTATATATTTTCTAAAATTCTTTTTATACTGCCCAGAAAAACACATTATTCAACAGGCATTTTTCACATTTTTTATAATGAAAGCTGCATGTTTTGTAAATACTTTTTGGATGTTAAATACCATAAAACAATAAAAACTGTAGTACACAGTTTATTCAGTTATATGGACTCAAAGTTTAATTTTAGCACTTCATGTACATAAATTACAAAACAGTATCAAAGGAAACACAATTCCAACCTGAAATCCTTTTTGGGCTACAGCTTTAAAATTGCATATTTACAAAGTATTCAAAGTGCTGATGTAGAAGTATTAAGTTCCACCCACACATCACAACATAATGATATTCATCATTAGAAAAAAAACTGATGCAGGGTCAGCACATTGTCTGAGAAGCTCTTAGCATACAGGTCCTGGTGGTTTCTGTGTTTTGATGGAATATCTAATATATGCAGAGGGAGTGCAGGACCTGAATTTAAACCACCACTCTGCCGGACCACATTACTGTTAACCACTATTCGTTTTTTCCCCAAGTCTTATCCCAAGATGCCAGTCATAACTGATGCTACAAGGCTGAGCATCAGTCAAACTAAGATGAGTTTTTGACCTCTCGTAATCACTTCAATTTCTATGTAAATGCAGTCTGTACTTCAAAGGGCCAGCAGACACGTCGGGTTTTGAATTAGAGCTGCTGCTGAAGTGCAGCTGTTGAGATCCTGTTAGTTAAGGGTCAGTTTGACCTCTAGTCAAGATTCTGTGAGACTTTTTACAGGAGCATGATTTACATAAGGGATATGTAACGTAACAGTGTGTGGGATTTAGTGGCATCTTGTGGTGAGAATTGCAACCAGCTGAAACTTAACTTGTGTTGCAAGTGTGAACTCCCATTTAGGATTTCTTCAGTGTTCATTGTTTTGGAGATTTTTAATGGAAGCCAAATGATCTGCAGAGGTCTCTTCCTCACCAAACCAACAATTTTTCTTTGATGCTGATTCCTGAAGGTCCAGACCTTTAGGTTTTCAGCAAGAGCCAAATTATCCACAGAGCTCTCTTCTTCTCAAAAACAAATGTACTTGGTGATTTAAAGCAGCAAAAACACAAACTGCTTTCCCGACACTGTTTGGCTCGTTGCAGAGGGGCTGCTTAGAGCCTGCCACAAAAATATGAAAGGCCCTAGCTAGAGCCAGTGTTTGGTTTATCTTTTCTGGGCTACTGCAGAAACGTGGTGGTGCTACAGATTGGGCTCCATGGATGGGGACCAGCTCCCCATGTATATATAACTGGCCATTTCTCACAGAAATGAAAGAGCCTGTTCAGGTGTATATGAGTGTAAAGTACGCCTGCAGGTGGCAGCTGTGCTTATTAATGCATCAGTATAAACACAAATACAAAATGTAACAGACTGTTTGTCTGAGTGTATACAAACACAGACTCACTTGATTTGGCTGCTGTTGGTAGATTTCTGCAGGTCCTGGTGCAGTTTTATAACCCACTCCTGATACTCATGTTTTTGAATACCAGTAACTTGCTTCAGCTCACTGGCCCACTTATTCTCCAACACCTGCTCAAAAAAGACAAAATCAAACAGAGAAATATGACAAACACATGTTCCTACTAAGCAGGTGAGGACAAATCCAAATGTGTACATGAAAAATGCACTAAGTGAATCCCCCAACATTTCTGTAGTGAAATGATCATTTTGCACTGGGATCAAGGTGCACTTGCTCTTAACACTGCTACAGAGCTCCACGACTTCTTTTTTACCTGCTGAGCATCAAAGTGTTGAGAGGCAACTGCGTTTACATCCTGGTCACTCAATGTATTCCCCAGCTCATGCATCACTTTGTCCATTTCAGCTGCTTGCCTGCCAGACAGAAAAATATTAATTGATTAAACTGATGGAAAAATACATTGTAATTTATACAACTCGTGAATAAGTGAGAATACATCACCAATATTCACAAAATATCATTCCAACACAAACTGATAAAACCACAGGTTGGATGGCTTCAGAAACAGAAAGGCAATACCTGATTTGTCACAGGAAGAATAATAAGGCCAATGATTTTCTGTTTAGCTTTCAAGGTAAACTGCAACTTAGTCATTCTCCAATCATGAGCAAAATATGCAGATCAGCAGTGCAATAAATACAAGAAAATATCTTAAAAGCTAAATGCAAAGTAAAGAAAAGTTCAAAAGAAACATCCACCTGCTCATCCCAGACTGATTCATATTCTGATTTGTACAGCCTATCTTTATGCAAAAAAACAAATGTTAACCATCGGTGCATGTGTGCGCATCAACACAAAAAGGACTAAGACCAAATAAACCAAAAAGCACTGCAAGAATACAGAAGCCGAATACAGCTTTAGCAATGCACTGAATTTAAAAAGAAAATATGGAGAAAAATACAGCATGTGCAGGAAATCCCGAGGCAATAATCCCCAACACCAACCTTTCCTGCAGCTTCTTAATCTCCATGTCTCTCTCACTGATGAGCTCGGAGATGCTAACAAAGTAGTTGTGCTCCAGGTTGAGAAGGGTATCTGAGGCTGGGGAGTGGATAAGCTCGTGGTAAACATCTGCAAAGTCCTCGTCCCAACTGGGCTCTTCAGGTCGAGCATGCTCCAGTGTAGTCTGATCAGTGATGGAGGAATGAAGAGAAATATTTAAAACTCTTAACTGCAACACAAAGGCAAGGAAATACAGCATGGCCACTCTATGCACTCTACAGAACCATAATGCATTCACTTTTTATCTCAGCATTATGAGAAAGGTTATCATGTAAAAATATCTGCTTGTTTCTATGAATTAAAAATGTTTTATCTCCTGAAGTCTTTTTTTCTGAATTAGTGGATTCTTGCATTATGAGAAAAGAATTTGTGCAAGAAATATCTGCTCGTTTTTTTTTTTAATTAAATAACAAGGTTATTATCTCAACTATTTTTTCTGACTCGGTGAGACTATTATCTCAGAATTGTCAGAAGCTTTTATAAAAAAATCTTGTTAATTAAAAAAATTGTTTGTTTTTTCATAAAAAAAACATTTCCAAATTCTGGGATGATTATCATGTTAATTCAGAAAAACAGGGCAAATATTTTTCCCCATGAAAACATGATACAATTGTCTTCTTCTTTTTTAAAGATTTTTTTGGTTTGTTTTTTGTCTGTATTTAATAGTACAAGTGAAGACAGAGAGGACATGACTCGCAGCAAAGGGCCCCTTGGTTGGACTTGATCCCAGGCCACTGCAGGACACAGTCTCGGTATCTGGGGTACACGCTCTACCAGGTGAGCTAATGGGCACCCCATTATAATCGTGGTAATGCATTTATGTAGCAATATATGTGGGATGACCAAATTTCCTGTGGTCACAGGAAGTCAAAATGAGATGTCAACACTTTTTTAATGTTTTGCTCCGCTCAGTAAACCAGGTCACTTACCCCATCCATAATTAGTAAAGCAACAGAACAGTATTAGAATCTGAAACTCCTCTATTTATACAGGCTCAGGAATCTTCAGGCAGCAAACACGACGGACTGGAAAGCTTCCATGTGTATTTCTGTGTGACTGCAGTAAAATGCAAACGGTAGCCGGTCCTGTGCACTGGGTCAGAGGGGCTTCACAACAGAAGCTGAGGCAGCCTTTGTCTTTTTTTTATGAATATCTGAGCTAGTCACAGCCCAGTTTAGACTCCTGAATTTTGAAGGGTAAATCCCAAAGATCTTATTGCTCTTCTTTAAACACCAGATAACAGATGGTCACTATCAAAGACATGTGTAGGAGAAAAGACCATACTTTATTTAATTAGAAACCAGAAAGTCTACATTTGCGTCTCACTAGACTGTTTTATATTGATCCATAACATGAAAGTGATGACCTTTCTCTCAAATATGTACAACCGCCACAACATATTGGATCTCTGGAGAAAAAGGCATCAAAGGGTAACCAAGTGCAATGGAGAGACATTAAACGCAGCACGCAGGCTTTTTTTTCCACGGGAACTCATGAATAATCAATTTGCAGATGCACTGCACTACTTCTGTTTAAATTACTTTAATAATCCGTGACTGGCCCAAAGTTAGCGGGAGCATTCGAGGACACTTCTGACACACTGCTTATATCTGAACATATTCCTGCTTAGACAGTTACATTGTACACATTTTATTAAATAGTATTGTTTAATATTTTATATTTCTTGTCCTTCCACAAAAACAAGAAAGCAAGTTCCTTGTATGTGAAATCCTACTTGGCAATGAAGCAGATCCTGAGTCTGCTGTGTACCAACCGAAACATGGAGTAGTGGATATACGATCAGGATATGTTGAGCAGCCAGTGTCTGAAATTAACTTAACTAACATCTGCCAAGAATAAAACATGCTGCCCACATTATGAATACGCATTAATCACAGAAATGCCTTCCTAAAGCTCTTTTACAATTTATGTACAGAATCAAATATAATCATGATCCAAAACAGCATTTCTGAGCCGTCCCAGAAACACAAACTAACGTAAGAACAGAGAAGTTTAGATGCCATGTAGAGTTGTTTAATTTTCTTAGTAATAGTGATAAATATTTATGAGAGTTGGGTTTTCTGTAATAGATATTCTAAACTGGATATTTAAATATAACATGTTGAGGTTATTAATTTGTAACAGGGTCTCCAAACAAACAGGTTAACTCTATGAGGACGATCTATCTCACTCAGTCAATGAAAGACTAATTATGTTTATGGCGTTATTATTCAGTCTAATGATATCTTACCAATACAAATGTATGTTTTTTTTTGTCAACAGCCCTTCGACAACCACAACACTATGTCACTTTTTTGTCAGAAATTATGTAGATAAATCCAAATAAATCCTTAACACTATACTGAATCTGCCAATAGCCTCCCATGATCATACTGTACAACAGTACTTAACTTTAGCTTTACTTGGGGGGCACTTTTGCAACACGACAGGAGGTCAAGGGCCATTTGCTGCAGCCCCATACATGTTTCTAGGATTTTAAGATGTTTCTAGAATTTTAGAACATTTTTAGGGATATTAAGAAAATTAGGCAGTGAGCTAGGACCTCTGTCTGGGAGTGGTGGGGATCCTCCGCTGGCACTTTTTTTTTGATAAATAAGGTCTATATTGATGCTGTTTTATGCACTCTCGCACTTAATGTATACTAAAAGTAAAAAAAAAAACAACAAAACAATTCCAGTGTGAATCTCTTCATTTTTATTATAATTTAGGAAATGGTTTGGGGCCGCCCGACACCCTATCAGGGGCCAGATTTGACCCACAGGCCTTAAGATGAGTATTACTGCTGTAGATACTGTTAGGAGAACTTGTGTTATGAGCAGCTTCTGTTGAGTAAAAACGCTGATGTTAGTTTTTAGGCACAGCAACATACTGAAAGGTGTTATTACCTCCACATAAGACCTGGTCCATGCATTTGTGAGCTGGTTTACATCAACATCTCCTGTTGTGAGTCTCTGCAGGGCCAGCTCTGCCTCTCTGTCAAAATCAAGGATAGTCTCACTCTCGATGAAGTTGGTGAGGGATGTTTTTAGCTCTGCGGGGAAAGATGTGCACGCGCGCACACACACACACACACACACACACACACACACACACAGCAAAAAACATCATTTGTAAATGTTTTCAATTCTGAGAAGGCCAAGTAGTGCACTGCAAAATCATTAGTCAAGATCCACTTCATCCGTTTAAGTTTTAAACTAACAGCATGCAGGCTGACAATACCATCTCTTTTCAAAGAAGACATGTGAAGAGATGTTATTTGAATATACTGATCTCAAATAAACAGAATCTGATGTTTCTTGTCCAACTGTGTAAAATTTGTTGGGGGTAGTTACAGGGCCCTGCACCAGTCCAAAAATAATGCAAATCATGATATTAACCCTTATGAATGTTTCTTTTCGTTCAGGAATTTAGATCCATAATAACAGACCTACTTACAGACACATGACATTGATACTACCACTTGAAAAATACAGTATTATTTTTTTAAATAAGAAAATTACCTTTTTAGCAGGCATAAATTATTAATTTATCTTCAGTTTTTTTCATTTCTAGTCCATCTTGTAGGCGTATATTGTGACAAATATCGTCACTTGCATATAGGAATACAGATTATTTTTAATCATTTGTTGAGGTGCTATTGCCATCAACAGTGCCTGACTGGAGAGCCTCCTGACAAATCCCATAAGTCCCCTGATAAGTTTCTCCGTTCAAATGATTTAGTGTAGGCTATAAAGCAGTGATAATACACTTACAGCCCGTGGGCCAAATCTGGCCCCTGATAAGGTTCTGGGAGGCCCCCAAACCACTTTCAAATTCACAATAGAAATAAAGTGATGTCACACTGGGAATTGTTTTTGCACTTTTATTACTGGCCCCCTGTCATTTTGCAAAAGTGAGCCCCCAAGCAAAGCAGGTTGAGTATCCCTACTATAACGTATATGCCTAATATGAGCGTTGGAGTTACCAAGAGCAGAAATCTCACCGTTTTCTATGTAGCACGGTATTTTATGTAGCAGCATCAGGCGTCCGTGGAGGTCACTGATGTTCTCTTGAACAGGAAAATGCAGAGGCACTTTGAGGACACAATTGTTTTTCCCTGCCTTGAACTCAAACACAAACTCCTTCTCAGCAGTGCTGCTCACTTTGCCTTTGTTCTTCTTCATTGCTGCGGCTGAAAAATTAAATTTAAAAAAAAAAACAACAGTTAAATTTACATCGGAGAGTCTAATGAGCTATTACTGAAC
The DNA here is from genome assembly GCF_026936395.1 of Plectropomus leopardus. Classification (NCBI taxonomy): domain Eukaryota; kingdom Metazoa; phylum Chordata; class Actinopteri; order Perciformes; family Serranidae; genus Plectropomus; species Plectropomus leopardus. The sequence goes on from NC_142182.1 coordinate 18,780,419, forward strand.
CGAAAAACTGCAAAAAGGGAAGTTAACACCAGCACGCACATGCTTTCCATCATTCACATTGTCATATCTACAAATATTGTGTGAAATAACTGATTTGGTGAACAGCACAAGCAACACGGCGAGACCAAGACTTCCTCGTGATTACCTTGTTAAACTGTAACTATCAATGGACAATAAATCTGCAACTGCCAAAATCAAAGTGTTGAATGGCTTATTACTGTTACTGTTATTGTAAATGTAGCTCCATGCTAGCTAGCAGTGTCGCTAACGTTTAGGTACAAAGCTGAACGTAATAAAGGAAAAGCACTCCGACATTGACATGTCCAATTGAGCAGCGCAGTTTATTTTGTTTTGGTGGATATATAAATCTAATAAGAACCAGATTTACCTGAGAATGAATGAATATGATGTTTCCTGTAGCAGGGACGCGGCTCCTGTTTGGTTCAGTCAGCTGACTGCCTCACAGTGCAGCGGTGTGACAGCAGAAGCACTTTCGACACAAGGGCTCAGCTGTTTGCGTAAATTTATGATTTCTAATTTGGCATCAGAACTGCTATGGTACTCGTCCAATGGCCTAAAATTCTGGCAAGTCGTGTATATTAATTATATGGGTTGTTTTCTTTTACGTATAAAGCTCATTTACAGAGCCACGAATCTAACGGCCTCAAAGCTTAATTTGTGAGCGCGTTTTGTTTATGGTTTTGCCTGAGGCACTACCGCACCCTACTGGCCACAGATCATGCCAAACAGTGTCCTCTTGTTCAAAGAGGAATCGACCAGGAGAAGTTACTCATAAACAATGCATTTTTGTAATGTCCTACTTAGAGTTTGCTCAGTTGTCATGGAAATAACAAATAAAATGGTATGGTATATATGTAAAGTAGGCCATATATAGTATATGGTTTCGAGTGTAAAAGTAGAACAAAACCATGGTTTATGAATCTAGTCAGAGTTGTGCATAGACTTCAAGTTCAGTCTTTAATTGTAATAGCACAGTTATTACAGTGGAGCAGCCGTTGGCAATGAAATTCGTGTCCTAAGGCTCCCTCAAACAATACTGCTACAAAATGTATAAAAAGAAAAGTACAAGTAATAGTGCAGAAACATAAACATAAACATAAGAAACATAAAATAGTGCAGAAGTTAAAATACAGCAATAGCACGTTGTAGGGGTGAAGCTAGACTCTCTGATGGCAGCGTCAGAAAAGAGGATACTGTCTACGATACATATCATCTTGGACAATGTCTCCCACTCACTCCATGATGTGCTGGAGCACATTCAGTTACAAATGATTCCCTCAGGATGCATCACAGAGCGCCACAGGAAGTCATTCCTGCCTGTGGCCATCAAACTGTATACCTCCTTCCTCAGAGGGTTTACACTCTGAGTCAACAGACAGACACTTGGACGTAATTCCAGCATCTTCAATTAGGCTATAATTCAATTGCCTAATTTATCAAATTTCAAATGTGCAATAGTTTTCTAAGGTGCAAAAAATGTTTATATGGTGTCTTTACTGCAATAATTGCAACAATCAAACTACTACACTACTACTATCATCTGTGCAATTATTCAAATGTGCAGTATTCTTTCAACTTTTCAATGCAGGCTATATTTAACATGGTATACATAGCCTATTTTATATATTCTTATTGTTCTTACCTGTGTATATATTTGTTTTGAACACATTTCACATTTCTAACTTTACATAATACTTATAGGCCTATACATATTTTTACACACTCAGCACAGCGACTGTAACGAACCATAATCATTCCCCGCAGATTAAAAAAAAGTGTTTCTGATATTGATTGTGTTTCTAACTAAAATGCATTACATAGGCTATACGTGTAATATATCTGAAATCGAGAAAAATAACATACAATGCTTATGTATTAAAAGATTCGTTTTTTTATGGGATATGAATATGTTTTTGGCCGTGTGTCTTCGCGCGTGCGCGTAGGGTTCATGTATTCGTTCATGCTCATAAACGCGTGCGTGTGTTTTCTTCAAGTTTGAGTAGGTAAGGGAGCGTGTAAAAGTATCACTCCCACATACATCCGGATACCATGCTTTTTATTAACCTAAAATTAAAATACCATAAAATCCTTGCAACTTATTCACAATATACTACGATTAAATACAATCGTGGATTATACAATATTTATAGACCTCACAAATTTCAATAAACACGGCCTTGTTTTGTGGCACGCTTTTGAATCGATGTGAGCATTTACAGACGCTCCCTGCCACGATTGAACCGTCCCGTCATACCTAGCGTGGCCAACGGCTCTCTTCACCGACTGCTCTCATTGAATTACCGTCTTCAGCCTTTTCAGCTCGATTTAGGGAAATAATTTGGAGCAAACCAGGTCGGAGCAGCTCACTGAACACCTGTTATCTGACACACACTTCCCCGGCCTTCTGTTCGTCTGACTGCGGCGGTGGGGCGTGCTTTCCTGGGCTCGCTGGCTGGGTTTGGTCGGGGAGGCAGGGGGAAGTACGGAGCTGGTCCCGAGTGATGATGGAGCTAGAGTCGGCCAGTACAAGAGGCGAGCTGGGAGCTGTGGGTGACTCGCTGCAGCCACAGACTCCCAGCAGGCACGAAAAGAGCCTGGGACTGCTCACGACCAAGTTTGTGACTTTACTACAGGAGGCGAAGGACGGAGTGCTGGATCTGAAAGCGGTGAGCATGCAGCCCGGAGTCTTTGTTGTTAGCTAGCACATGTCATTTTGAGCCTGCCCGCTGTCGTTAGGTTACATGCACTTTCGCTAGCCTGTTAGCCTAGCCTAGCTGTGTGACAGGCTAATTTGAATGGGTGATATCTCTCTGCGTATAGCTTTGTAATTTTTACACACCTCGGTTACTTTCAAACATCCGCTAAAATGTTATGTCACGGTACTTCGGCGTTTCTCTCGGGGGAGCAAAGTAAGGTTACAAACTGAACTTTGAGAGCAGTGGTCAACTTTTCAGACTCTGCCCCCTGCAGATTCAAAGTTTAAAAAGTGGGTCAGCTTTTGTCGTTCCCTTCTAAGCTAACGCTGTTGCATCTTTACACATGAACAATTTTTTTCTGATTGATAACGTCTTTGTCACTTAACGACTACATGCACTCAGTACGCACGAAAAAAAGAATACTATTAACGACAATGCTATCAATTAATGTTAGCTGAGTTCTCCACAACAGTTTAGGCCACCATCCTCCTAACGAGCTGTTAAGATGTTACATTAACACTCCTACAAAACTATCGTCCTACGTCTGAGCAACCTTTTAATGTCAGAATCTCTCGTGTTACTTGAATAACTATTTGGTGTTGAGAACAAATTGATATTTGGGCACTTTCCAGCTAGTGCTACTGAGCTTAATGAGATCAGAACTCAAAAACCTTAAAATTGGGGGTTACCCTTAATTCAAGACTTTTGAAGACATGTTAATACTTTTGTCAAATTGTAATATAAATAGAAACACGAAAAAACAAAACACTGGCAGCCTTTTTTTCTCGACTAAAACCAGTGAACCAGATGGGCGTTGAACCAGCCAAGCATCACTGTGTGTAACTGACAGTGGTGGAAAAAGTACACAACTCTCCTACATGAGTCAAAGTATACATACTCCCTGTTACTCAGTACAAATGAAAGTTGCTAGTTGAGTTTTAGTACTGGAACACTGGCTTTTAAAACAACTTAACCATTCAAAGTACTTTTTGAAAGAAAAATCTCACTGGATTGTTGTATATTGTGACAGTAAATTAACAGAACTGACTCTTAAACAACCTACTGAATGCAATGACTTGCTTGTAGAACCTGTAGAAAGAAAAGCTTGTTGTTGTCGCAAAGCCTCTAGAAATGCCTTTAGAAACACAAAGTCAAAAACTTTAAGCATGGACTTGAGGTATGGTTATGGGTGATCTGGTGGGGTATCTTCATCTTCATCTGCTGCTGATGGCATTGCTAACTCTGCATAACCAAATTCAACAGCTTGCTAATGACCGCTCCTCTCTACCTGTCTACCAATGAACTATCCAATCTGAGTAGCATTTGTGTAACATAGAGGTATATGAACACAACGTTGAAAAACATACCATTTACAGAATTGTATGATCACAGTTTATGGACTTACGGATGTTAGAAAAGAAAAAGAAAACATCATTGGCTGACATCAAAGCAAATGTAACAATTATTGAGAGCCTGAAAAGTACAATATTTTTCTTTCAAATGTAGTGGAGTCAAAGTAATACATTTCCAAAAATATGATACTAAAGTAAAGTACAGATAAGCAAAACTGATCTTAAGTACAGTACTTAATTAAATGTACTGTCACTGTACACCAGCGATAACAGAACAGTTTTTTTTTTTAGAGTAACCTCAATGACTCAGCGGCTTCATAGCTACTGACACTCATGTTGGAACTGTGCTTTGTCTTATACTGTTTCTGTTTCATTCTCACCTGTCCACGAATACACACTGCATTTTTCAATAATGACACCCACTGACTTAGAGAACCAGCTTGAATCAGCCTCTCCTTGATGAAACTTTGCTCCCTTGACAGAAAAAAGAAGCACCTTGCGTATTCATATTATCAGATGTTAGCTCACATGTTTTGTGATGGGGTGATTCATCTGTTATGACAAACCTTTTAGACTCTGTCAAGGTTTTTTATAAAAGAGCTGTGGTTTAAATGTGTTTTGTCCTAATTTAAGACCGAAACACTGCTCTGACTATCTATGTTTACACTACTGGTAAGAATAAAATTTATTACATCCACTGTTGCTCCCATAGCAAGATTGAACTGGGAATCCTTACATTTGTTATTGCATGAGCGAATAATAAAATTATGTGATGTAAACTGTTTAATTAAAAGCCTTACAATTTATAAGCTGTCATTCAGCGGGTCTGTGACTCCTCTGCACCCGCTGGGCCTGGTGACAAGGCCTGTACTTATCAGCACCAGCCATATGGTTATCGTTAGTTTGTTAAACACCAAGAGGTAGGGCTGGGAAGGAAGTTGAAATGAAAATGTCGTACCCTACGATGAGTGGTTGCAGGGCAGGCATCCCTTTGGCACAGATACAGCTGTCTCTTTTTTGTGTGTGTTTTAAGCTATGAGCCTACTACTAAAGGACACAACAGTAATCTCTTGTGTATTTTTAATTGCGTTTGTACTGTCATTCAGGCTGCAGACACCTTGGCAGTGCGGCAGAAACGACGCATCTACGATATCACAAATGTGTTGGAGGGAATTGGGCTGATAGAGAAGAAGTCCAAGAACAGCATCCAGTGGAAGTAAGTACACTGTTCATTTTTTTATTCTCTAATGGTGGAAAGACTAAATAAGCGCCAAAATTTGTTGTCTAACAGGATTAGCCTCTCTGCATTTTGCCTTCATGAAAAGTCAGTATTTGTAATTTTATAAAATCCTCCACAATTTGCATTACCTGAGCTTATGAAATTAATATATAGGAGCTTTGTCCTGACCTCACACGGCCTTCATCACAGAAATGAGAGGGCTGAACTGAAATCATACCACTACATATGTGTCTTGCAAGCATTTGCACCAATCCTCCCCACCACTTCCACTTTGTCATATAACACACCCATGTTCTAGCCACAGAGAAATGGCCAAGAAACTGATTCATGTGAGAGTCACAACTACAGTTGTTGATACCATGTTACCCTTGTATGCACTCATGTTTGCTTGTTTGTAAACGTGTTATTCATTACAGTAGAGAAATTACTGTTGAGTTATCTTCTCATTTAGGCTATAGAACTTACCACAGACAATATGTGATGTATTTGTCACTTTTCTTGAAAATCAACATGTTTTTGTCACAGTATGATCATTTCGTCACCATAACAAAATGAACTTTGCAATAGAAGAATAACTGACTACAGCATCCATGCTGCTACATCCTCCTGGACAACTGTATATACTAGAGTTGTAAATGCACACCAACATATACTGTGTATGTATATGTCTAGATGGCGTGGTTCCATACTGTGTACATTTACTTTGCAGTAAGTGTGTGACATATTTCTCTGTGGTTTTGGCTCTGTAGTCAAGCGCGTTGGATTTGAAACAGTGGCTTTGGCTTTGGTGTGTTAAGTACTGCTTACATACTATGTAGTGCTATTCATCATCACTTAGAGAAAATACTGTTGTGGAACTTGTTGAACCTCTTCATTCATAAATGTAAAAAAAAAAAAAAACTTGATTTCTCTCAAAAACACTGGAAGAGTGCGATGAGCTACTTAAATAGAAATGGCCTAAAAATTAGAAAGAACAAAGAAAAAGTTACAAGAAAATTACATGAAAATAAGCATAGATAGAAAGAAAGAAAATGACCTCAAGAAAAGTGCTAAAAATATTTATTTTTAAAATTGATTTTTTCTGTTACATAATTTTAAATATATATAATAATTAATTATTTTTAAATAATTAAATATGTAATTAATAACAGTAATTAAGTATAATTCTCTTATTTATGTAGCTATTTATTTAATTATTTGCAATTTGCAGGACATTCATTGCAAAGTTGCTCAAGATGTTTGTTCCTGTGTTTTTTATTTTAAAGAAATCAAAGCATCTTTGTCAGGTTTCAATACTAACAAAAGGCGACTGAATGTAATCTGTATTGTAATCACGTTACATCTGTCATAAACAATGTTCCCTGTCAGTGCAGCTATAGTCCTGATATATCTGCTCTAATAAAAGGCAGATTTATCAGTGGCCAGGAAAAGGTCTTTGCCTGCTGACTGTACATGACCATATACTGTATTTGATTTTGTGTTTCAGGGGTGTTGGTCCAGGATGTAACACCAGAGAGATAGCTGATAAGCTAATTGATCTCAAGGCCGAGCTAGATGACCTGGCGCTCAGGGAAAACGAGCTGGATCAGCAGAGAGTGTGGGTCCAACAAAGCATCAAGAATGTCACAGATGACTCCAACAACAGCCCATATCCTTCATGGCACAGTGTGTTTATGTGTGTGTTATAGCCAGAGACAGTTTTTCAGAGATGCATCCCATGGTCAGTGCTTACTCAATGTGACTGTTTTATCAGCCATGTTGCGTTCCAAATCACAAGCAATAATTGCTCCTAAAAGGATTTGTCTGTCATCGGTGCTTCTCAAAGCCCAGCCAGGATAACCCTTTAACTCTTTATGTGGAAATACGCTGAATTTGCCCTATATGTGGGATTATTTTAACCGAGCTGTGGCATCTGAAAGAAAGGCCCATCCAACATTTATAGTACTGTAACATTCACCTGTTCATAGAAAATATTAAATTAATTTGTAGGCTCATACATGTTGGTCAGACATCAGTTTTTCCTGTATAGGACAGACTGCCTGAAGAAAAAGGACAACAGTGTCAAACTGTCTCGCAAACATACTACAATGAATTAATTAGGTAAACTCATCGCTATATGCTTTGTGAAAACCACTCATTGTCAGTATTAAGATACGTGCATGTGACACAGAGTAACAGTTGACACAGTGGCACAACAGGAATACATAACCAGTACCATCAGTATTTAGTTTCGTAATTGGAATTCTAGAATCTGGCGTTTTTGAACGTTGACTCATTCTCGAGCAGCGATAATCAACTTACAGCCCACAGGCCAAATGGCCCCCCAGCCATTTTCTAATTCACAATAATAAATAAAGTGGAAACTGTTTTTGTACTGTTAGAAAACACAGGGTGCCAGAGTGCATAAAATAAGATCAAAATAGAAACATCCTAGAATCCCAGAAACACGTATGGGGCTGCTGCGACTGGCCCCTGGCCTCTTGTCATTTAGTAAAAGTGGCCCCTAAGCAAAGCAAGTTACGTATCCTTGTTCTAGAGACTCTCTCTGCCTCTGCGGCTCCAACTTGGCCGTCTCTTATTTGATCTGTCTTTTTTGAGTGCCCCTTTATGGAAGTGCAATACCACAACTGGGTAGTGCACTACTAAGAAATCTAAGCATTCGATAAACCATTATGTCCTTGGTGGTTAGCCAACCATCATAAGGATAAAATGGCTTTTGCTAATGACAACACAGTCAGTCAGTCATGTGTAATGTCAGTGTGCAAAGGTGCATTGTTGAGATGATAGTTGGACCCTTAACACATTCATACTATGGCATATGTGAAACATGAAGACCTCTGTGGAGCTTTCAAAGGTAATTGTTCAGCTGCTCGGTTGTTATAGACATTTTTCTTTTTCTGTAACACTTGCATTGACAGTCTCAGGATACATCCACACTAATACATTTTCAGTTTGAAGCACATAACTACTGCTACATTTATACCTAACGTCTACACTACTCTCATTTTTGGACCTTTGAAAACGCTGTTGCCGACCCTGTTTTAGTTTGAAAACTCCAGGGTTGTGTTTTATCTGGACTGGTGGTAACAGACTTTTGAAAACCATTGCACAGACACCCATATTTGCATCTAGATTGGGTCTTGTCATTCACGTCTCGCCAAACTATAACCATACAGCTTAGCCTACGTAACTTTTGTGACGTTATCCTTCTTGTGTGGGTAACAATCATTTCTCATTGCCATGGTTTCCTCAGCATTATTAATGCTTCCAGACAGTACCGCACTGATATGTCAACATGTTTGCTTTTTAACAACTCCTATTCTCTTCCGCTGCCTTGACCGCCATATTCATGTTATTGTCATGAACAGTTCCACCTCGCCGTTGCTTTAAGCAAAGAAATCTGTGGTACTTGTTGCTATTGTTTTAGTTTTAAACAAAAGCATATTAGCTTGGATGTGGCCTTAAACACGTTTTTTTCCCTGTCCTATTTCTAAGGTGACACACTGCTAGCAATCCGTGCCCCCATTGGCACACAACTAGAGGTCCCCATACCAGAAGCTGTAAGTTATGTATGTGGTTGGTTCATTTTCTGTGCTCATTAGGTCCAGCTAATGTTTTGTCTCACAACTCAGACTGGGTTATATGTTATCCAGGTCCTCAACGGACAAAGAAAATACCAGATCCGTCTCAAGAGTTCATCTGGTCCCATTGAGGTTTTGCTGGTCAATAAGGACCCGTCCAGTGCCTCTCCTGTGGTTTTGCCCGTCCCTCCTCCAGATGACATCCTTCAAAACCTCCCAGCGCCGACACCTACCTCTCAGCCGCCCACTGCTGCCTCCCAGGTCCACACAGATATCAGCTTTCTCTATGCAATCAGCTCTGTTTGTGTATCGATCTGTTTACTGTAAGAGACTGGCTGTTTCTGCATTGAAAAAGTACAAAAACATTGATCCCATGGCAACAATATTTTTTAGTTCCCTCAGAGATGGCAATAATGTTTGAAATCACCACAGAAAAAGATTTAAACACCGACTTCTGCTTTTTTCACTGTACAATTTATTTTTGATGACTTTCCTCTTTTTCTTAATCTTTTCCCCCTCTAGGTCCCCAAAGCAGCTCCAGCAACGCCTACAAAACCCGCTACTGCCACGGCATCAGCCACAGCAGCCAACCAGACAGCCTCAGTGACAGGTACCTGTCAAGTTCACTGTGAGCTGAAATATGGCAAATCACTTGGACTGTAAAGAAAACACAATGCCCCGTGTTGTCACCTTTTGTTGTTGTGTTGTACACCAAACCGTTTGTGATGTACGTTATCACATTAATTTATTCACACTTTTTATTTCAGAAGTGACGAGCACCACACCACTCACCCCATCAACAGATACGCCTGCTGCAGTTACCCAGCAACTACAGTCCTCTGCCTCGTTGGATGGATCTGCGTCCTCCTCTGTCTCTGCCGTATTTGAACCAATTAAGTCGGATCCCTCTGAATGTGAGTTTTACACGTTGCACAACTCTATTTTTAACATGTGGAAGTTTTGGAAAGATAAAGATGTTGAGGCAGGGATGATGATGACTAATATTTTCCTTTTACATTCACAGTTTCTGACATAGTGATGATAAAGATTTTTTTTTCTTTTTAATCAGATTCTTTCTATGCAGGATTACAAGACATACGCACTTAAAAGTGTACTATACAAGTTCACTTATGACCCACTAGAAGTGTGTGACAGTGTATTTATCCATAGAGACCCTGCTCTCTGCCTGGATTTTCTTATTTTCTTCTCAGTTTGCAGTGTTCGGGATGTTTGTGGGCACAGCATGTTGGTGAGTTTGGGTCTTTGCAAAAAGGTAGCAATCAGGTGCCAGACCATAAGCGGCGGGCATCCAAGAGGAAAAGTAGTAGACACCACGCCGAAAAAAACCCCCAAAGATAGTTAAGCTTTCACTTTAACTTGTGATATTTTTTGTTAACAGTAACTGACAAATCCTGCATAGTATTCCTTTAGGCGTGATGTAGTGACTGACTGCATAGCTGACCTGTTTACTGTTGTTTTCTTCTAGTGCTGGACTTTCCCAAAGAGCTCTCTGAAATGTTTGATCCAACAAAAGGTAAACTCCTCAAGCATTACATTATTGTATTTTCTCCGCTGTTTTTTTTCTGTAGTGTAGACCACTTCCTCATTGTCCTGCAGACTGATTGTTCTTTCTCTATCTCTGACAGAGATCATGAGTGGAGACCTTTTGGAGGACTTGATGTCATCAGAAGGTGAGGTTGTTTACAGACACACAGATGGAGAAGCAAATGACCATTACAGATAACTTAAAAAAAAGTTGTATGACTGTATCCAGTGTGTATAAAGAGATTCTTTTAAGTCTGAGAAAAGCAGAAATTAATATGGGTAATTAGTTTGTCACACCACAGAAAAATGTGTTTTTGGCCAACCAGCCATATTTGAATTGCTAAAAAAAAATGCCATGTATATAAATTAGGTTTCTTGGAAAAAATGAGCAGTTTTCTTTGCTCTAAGGGAGCGTAAACTACATTATATATCATTCATTATATATATATTATATATAATTATATTACATATTAGTGTCATTCAGTTCAACCCCATGTGTGAGCAGTGAGTTTGCCTTTTTCTACGAGCTCTATGAGCTTTTTCAGTCTAATAAAGACACGAATAAACGGGTTTGCTTCATGCCACAATCACAGAAACACAACATCAGCTGTATCAGCTACCCGGACTGCACTCACTGCACTGAGTGTGTGCTTTGTGTTAACGTTTGCTGCTGAACGAGAGTCTGTCGCCACGCAGCAGCTCTCTGGTTCTTCAGCTTGGGATGTGTACGTCATCGTGCAACTAGCTGAGCTGCTAATGAGTCTGTCGCAGTGTGGTTGCTCACTCTTCGGCTCCGGGAATATGTGTACTTTGTGCCACTGAGTTGGCTGCTATTGCAAGTCTGTTGCTTTGTTGCGGCTCGTTCTTCATTTATTATGTTAAGTATGGCTCTATTGCGTAATCAAGCAACTGGTTTGACCTGCCCAAAAAATCCTAGATACAAAATGGTGAAAAACAGTTAAACAGTATTCACAATGCAGTACTACACAGTTCCCAGTGTATTTTCTAACATTTACAGTACATTGTGTTAAGCTAGAAATGGCCAATTTCCCTTTACCCAGACTTTAATACGTTACAGCACTTAGACTCATGGCCTCTTTTTAAGCTTCCTGGATGTTTCACTTCTTTCTCTTTCTCTGTTTCATCTCTAGTGTTCTCGCCTCTCCTCCGTCTGTCCCCTCCACCCAGCGACCACGACTACATATACAACCTGGATGAGACAGAAGGCCTTTGTGACCTCTTTGACGTCCCCATTCTCAACCTCTGACCCCTGAGATTGATGTCAGAGTGGCAAACAGTTTCCCAAACATGCTGATCTACCTTCATTTTCTCCAAGTTGTCCCCCTCACTGACAGTGAAGGTGAGAAGAGGTGCAGGAAAGCTGAAATGATCTGACGAGCGTTCAAGGACACCTCTGCACTGACACGGTGAGCTCAAGCCGAGCTCGGTCAGACAGTAGCTCAGTGTACAGCCTCGTGAAGAAATACAGGCGAGAACAAAACATTTTACTCACTGCTTTTCCAAGAAGTCAAAACAAATGACAAATAATTATATTTTTAGACTGTCGTGTATGATAAAGCGTTATGTATGTGTATCAGCTTTCCTGTGTGTTTGTGAACGAACGTGAGTCGGCAGACTTTAGTGTGCCTGTGTGTCTGTGTGTGTGTGTGTGCTTGAGTTTTGTACTGAACACTCTCTTAACTTGGGTCTGATGTCTCCAGGAGATAAGAGAAATCCTTTTTCCCTATCAGGTAAAGAGTCATGGCAGACTAACAGAGCACAGCCTTTGTCACCTGGTAGCTGGCCACGCATGGCTTGAACGCGTCCAAACACAGCTGGTTAAATATTATGCACTGTCCTCAATGTACATAGAGAATATATATTTTGTATTACCAGCACACAAGACTATTGTGTAATAATGAACTACATTTTTAACACAGGCAGGGCAACAGCCTCGCAGATAAACAAAGGATCCAGACTCAGATGATCATATTTGGTGTATGACGTGCTTTGTTTTAAATAATGGGAATTTGTCTTAATCAAACCTTCAAGTGTTGGAAGTGTTTTTGTGAACCAGTCAGAGAAAGAGGATCTAAATGTGGAAACACTGAAGCCAATAAACTTTTTGACATAAAGAGACAAAGACCAAACAATGCAGGGGTAGGTTAGCGGGGGGATTTTTAGAACTTTTTACGTGAACACTTTTTAGGTCAACAAAGAGCTTTATTAAATAAAACGTCTCCTCTAACTGGTTTAGTACTGGCACTTCAGCACTGAGAGGTATGATGTGAAAAAATAGATTTGCTTTCAGTTTCATTTTGCCTCTGGACTTTAAAACTTTGCAGATTTTCATTGGCTCTGATTAATATATAACTTTACAGGAGTATGTCAGAGGAATAGCACCCCCCCCCCCAAAATGAGTACTGTGGCAATTGTCTTTCACATGTTATGTATGCATATGAATACCATTGTACTCAGTTCATTTGTATGTAAAAGGACATGTATGTATTTTTACTGATGCAGTGAATATAGTCACCACGTCATGAAAAAACGCTCCTGTTTTTGCTTGTTTTTGTATATTTGGCACAGATTCCTCATCAGTAGTTTGATTCCAATGTTCTTTTTTTCTTGTACATGAAATACTGCCTGTCACTCTAATTCTAACGTCGCAACTCTAATCATTTTCTTTGTGCAGGGGACAGTTGAGCAGCAGCTCAGGATTTTACTAGCCCGACTTTAAACACAAAAATGCCGTTATTCATTTTTCTACAGTGCTTCTTCTATTTGTGTGATAATGTCCTGTTTTGCCCTGGATGACGTGTATGTATGTATGTACAGTATGTACTGTTTATATCCCTCTCTACCGCTTGTATAGAATAGCATTTATTTTTTATACCTGATAGATATATTGTTACTGCTACTAATTTGGGCCTACATTTCATTGTTTTTTGGGAATTCGTCATAAAACTTTCCGCTCTGTCAAAGTATCCTGTCTCATTGTTGCACTTTACATCACTGTGGACAGATTGGCTGCTGCTCATCCACTCCTGATCAGTCGCCAGTCTTTGTGTTTGGACAGTGTTGTGAGTTTGCTTAATTCTCCAATAGAGCAGCCAGGGGAGTTCAACAGTACTGGCCTGAATGAGTTGTGTCTGTGTGTGATGGCTTGTGAGACTCAAACCTACAGACTGTTTTTAACAGGCTCACTATTGCTAAGCTGTAGTTGCATCAAATGAAACAAAATAAAAGCATTGGTATTCTTTGTGTTTTGCCTGGTTTCCAATTTAAATAATGTGTCACATTATTGGCGAGCACCAGGAAGGGTTTCCTTTTCCAACATATAAACTGTTACAAGGAGTTCATTCGAGCATAGTTAAATGTTCACATATGTTGTTGATGTGAGCTCGGACCATTTATTTTTTAAAAAGGTGCAAATGTAACACCAAATCTGATGAGAGTTAACCTCATGTAGCTAGCTTTGTGGAAGCCTGATAATAAAACAACCGTTAAGGATAAGATTCTGAGATTAGGGTGCATTATCTCCTAAACTCCATTAGTCAACACATAGCTAAGTCATCTGTATAGATTATGGTGTTATACATCTTTAGAGCCTAATCAAGTTATGATGCAAAGGGAATGACTTAATCAACATGTGCAACAAACAGCTAATACATATATTGCCATTATGTCAAGTTATAAGTTACTTCTCGGGCAGCTGATAGAAAAGTAAAAGCTACAGGCTCTCCATCCTCCCAACTTCCATAGCTCTACTTATGCAACCTGCTTAATTTTTTTTTTATCCTGGTGTGATAGCTATGATACATTTAACTTATCTTGCTTTTATTATGGTTATTTTATCTTATATTATACTTTTATACGAATATTTATATTTGCAATTATCATTATTTTATTTCACTTTTATTAATGTGCAAGACATTGCCATTATTTTTATTTTATCTGTCTTGTCATTATCATTGATTTTTTTTTTTGTTTGTTTTATTCATGTGCAATTATACTCCTTTCCTAATATATTGTGCAATATTACTGTGATAACAGAGGCTGGTGCAATATTAAGGGCGGGTGCAGTACATGGAGGCCATGTAACTTTCTCTTCATCTGTAGGTGACATCTAATTCATGTTGTCAGTGTAGACTGTCTTTTGTTGTTCTGTGTGTCTCACCTCGCTGTATTTGTCTCTGTAGTAAAGCTTGTGATGGCAGCATTTTGTAGTGCTGTAGCCCAAGACAAATTTCCCTCAGGGGACAATAAAACTGATCTTGGTCTTGATCCCAAAGGCATAGATTTCAGGGAGGGATGCTGGGGACATGTCCCTCTCAGTGTTAAAAGCATGTATTTGTCCCCTCAACTGAAAACATGAAAGAAGCAGAGGACTTTTACTTGGTCTATTAATAAGAAGTTTACACCCTAAAATGATGCAGAAAAGGCACTGATTAGTGCAAATATATATATATATATATATATATATATATATATATATATATATATATATATATATATATATATATATATATATTCCCAGAATGGAGGAAGTTTCTTGTTTGACACCAATTTTGTGTCCCTAATACTGAACTGCAGCAGTGTCTTTGTAATCAGTCAGTGGTGTAATGTAACTAAGTAAAATCCCATTGTTACAGTACTAAAGTATTTTTGAGAGTATCTGTACTTCACTTGAATTTTTATATTTCTGTCAACCTTTACTTTAACTCCACTACATTTGCAAAGTAAAATATATATTTTTACATCACTGTATTTCCCCTATGCATCTTAGTTACTTATTTAAAAAAACAGGGGATGAAGTGAGGGAGCAAGGAGGGGACAGATGAACTAATGGAGGAATTGGAAGGAAGGAAAAACTGTTTTTTGTTCTTTAAACCCTCTAAATAGCAAAAAAAAAAAAGACCTTGGTTTTTCTTTGAGTGTAATATATGCTCAATTTTAAGGTGTATATTTCGAAGAAGTAAACATAATAATTCTCAAAATACTGACTGCTTCCTTTTTTATTAACAGCATTTACTTGCACTTTTACTTTCAATACATAAGTACATATATTATTATTTAAAAAACGTTTGGTTTAAATACAGTAAATATCAGATACTTTAAGGCTCAATTCAAGTAATATTTTAATAGGTGACTTTAACTTCTACCAAGGTCATTTTGTGGTAGGATCTGCTGTAATCAGTGCAGTTATGAAGCCCCTAGTTGGCCAAATGAGCCAAGAGGGGACACATCTCTCAGTTGGTTACAACAGGCATGAGTTCAAAAAGCATGAAACATTGTAAACAATTATGAAAAGACTCCTGGAGACTGAAGGGACAGCAGGGGGCGGCTGTAACCAGCTGAACTCGACCCGGAACTTTGATTTACTTCATCTAATACTTCTTGGAAATTTGAAAGAAAAACTAGTCTAGCTCAGCACAAGCACTAGATCATTTCCAGAACTAATATTAATTTTATTTCAAAATAAAAGCGGCAGAATAAAATTATTTATCGTCTGTCTTAAAAGTAGCACACTTCAAAGGTCTGAAGGTAAAGCTTTACATGGCCGCATTTAAATGAAACTGATGTCATAAAATGATTAAATAGTGAAGCTTTCTTTCTCCGCAAAGAACATTTTCGTGCGAAAGCATTTCAGGGCTGGTTTTATTTTGAAAGTGAAAACAGGAAACCTGTTATCTAAACATGGCTAGCTTCTCTGAAAGCCTCGACTGATCGACTCCAACCAACCCGGAACTTTTAAGTCAACTAATCACTCCTGAAAACTTGTTGCAAGGAGTTTCCTCTTGTTTTTCCGAGAAGTTTAAATGTTACTCTAAGAAAAGTCACGTCTTCGGACTGAGTTAGTTTCTTCTGAGGGGAAAAAAGACAAATGTTTCTCGCTCGGACTGCGGCGGTTCCTGTGGGACAGTAGCTCTCGACTTGTCTTTTCAAACCAGGTAGGAATCATTGGAGGAAAAAGCTTTGCAGCTGACTCTCACACTCCTTGCACAACCTCGTCCTGTATCTTTTCTTCTCAAAGTTTTGAAAAAAGTCACATGAGTTTTCAAGTACTAATAGTTTTACCTCTATTTGCATTACTGCGTTTACTACTAACTTCTGTTAGCTCAAACGTAGTTTTTTTGGTTCACTCATACAGCAGCACTTAAGTTAAATGTATTTGTGTAAAAAAAAACCAACAAATATAATGCTGTAATGATTAGGTTGATATTTCAAATAATAGTTTAATACAAGCTCTGACTTTCTAAAAAAGTCAAAAGTCTTAGTTTTACATTTCATTGCTGCAATTCTGTTAAAATTTTATAAGTTAGTCTATGGTTTTAATGATTTTATGGTTTTATGATTCTGAGGTTTAAGACTAAAGTTTGTAAGATTTTAAGGAATCACTTAATTTGAAAAAAGTGTTTTTAAATGTCCTTTTATATTGAATTGCCTTGTTGGCCTGTTTTATGTTATTCTGTCTGTTTATCCTTTGCCCTTGTTGTAAAGCACCCTCTGTTGCATTTTTTATATGAAAGGTGCTGTACAAATAAGTTTATCAATATTATTATTATATTAACAGAAAAATAAGTAAATGTGTATTTTGCATGCACATTTTTATTCTTTTTTTAAGAAAAAAATCTGACTAATTTCTTCTTTTTATGTATCCTAGTAGAAGCCTAAAGATGTTCTTGACTTATATTATTTCTGCATCTAAGATACACTTTTATGTGTGTGTGTGCATGTGTGTGTGTGTGTGTGTGTGTGTGTGTGTGTGTGTGTGGTACCCTGTCAGGTTAGGAATGTCAGGCAGCTGAGAGCTTCCCCCTTCTCTCTCTCTCTCTCTCTCTCTCTCTCACACACACTCACTCACACACACACACACACACACACACACACACACACACACACACACACACACACACACACAGAGGAGGGGGTCTTTCAGTCCAGGGGGTCTGAGACACAGTAGTGAGTCAGCAGGCTAACAAAAGGTCTGGGCGTGCTGGTAGTTTTAAGCTTGATGAATCAAAGTGCAAATAGAAGAAAACACACTGACAGCTGCGGTGGACATGTCAATCTTTACACCTCTATAAAGTCTTTTTTTTTTGCCAGTCTGGCTGCTCTGTTATGAAGGGGAAACAATCTGTCATTGGTTTAGCCGACAATGTGACAGCTACACAGTGTATTTTCTCTGTACAGTAACTATCATAACTTCCTATTACTGTAATGGCATATTTATAATATCAATTGGTAATGACTGTTATTATTATTCTCTTAACTATAAGCTCATATGAGTGTCTTCAAAATAATTTATGTAATTTTTACTCAGAATAAATAAACTGTACATGTGTTACTAAGTAAAGCTTAGAAAATGTGTCTGATCAAACCTAACAAGGCTGCAACCAGCATTTGTTTTATTTACTGTATTTTAAAGATGCAGCAAAATAATCTAATAAGTTTCCAACTGTTAAATTAATGGCTGATAATATGATAGTTGGTTAGATTGTTTGAATCACAGTTTAAATTCTCTGATTTGAGCTTTTATTGGTGATTTTTTTTCTAGTTTCTTTACGTCCCAGTAAACTGAATATCTTTAGGTTGCAGGAAAAACAAGACATTTGGGCTGTGGGAAATATTGATCAACAATTTTAACATTTTCTGACATTTTATAGACCAGAGAATAAATAAATGAGTCAAGAAAATAATAGACAGATTAATGGATTTGAGAAATAATACTGTAGTTAAGAGAGAGATGACTGGTTGGTCTTGATAAATAAATGGGAAACAACAAGATACACAGTATGAAGGCAATGTAGTCAATCCAAAAATTGGAAAGCAACATTAAAAATACTTTATTACAGTGAAATCATTAAAAGAGCCAACTTTTTTTTCAGTTTGTATTAATATGCCAACTGTTTCATTGATTAATGGATTAATGTGCTCAAAAAAATGTCAAAAAATGGGATAAAATGCCCTTTACAGCCCAACGTGACATCTTCAAAATGCATTGCTTTGTCTAAACACACAACTAAAACCAAAGATATAAGCTATCTTTTCCTGTCATGGAGAACTGAGAAAAGCAGCAAATAGCCAACACCTTAACTTTACTTCAGTTTCAAAGCAGTTTTTTCTTCCCTTTACTTAATTTAGGGGACATCAGAAACATGAATCGACAAGCACAGACAGGGACAGACACACTCACTTCAGCAGTGAAATGAAAACCTCCCCTCTCACTTACGCTGAAACAACAGTTTGAGCATTTTTATTGACCAGCATCTTATCTGTTCATGAGCTGAAGTCTACGACAAACTCAGACTGAGTTTGACAGAATTTAAATGTATAAAATGTTGCACACCAACCTTTGATGTAATTAAATGTCGATCAATGTAAAATCTATTTGATGCGTCAGGTTAAAGCACTCTCTAGTCTTGTTTTGAATCGTAGTCAAGGAGATGAGCTGAGGCTCCAAGCTCTATCTTAAGTTTATCCTTCGTCATGTTGTCATTAAGGGCGGCTGTTGGTGCAGACTGAGCACTGTTCGGTTTTACAGGAGCCCTGAAGCATGTGTGGACAGGTCATGATGAATGTAGACTAATGGTGCTTCACTGTCAGCCCGGGAAAATACAAACCGCTTGAAGTCTTCACTGAAGCTCTCTTTAGTTGCCCTTTTTGAACAAAAGTCTTCCTAAAGAGTTTTTTTTAAACAGGTGGCTAAGTTAGTTACGATTTTCCATCAGCCAAATTACTGTAGTACGATATAATTGCAGAGTGTGTGTACTTTGGATACACAGACCGTCAGTGTAGTCTGCAGTTCAGGAAACCCAATACATATTCTCATATTCATAATGTCTTACAACAAGTGCAACTGCAAAAAGATGCCTCGAAATCTTAAACACTGGACCTTTGACATTTATCAATATTTTATTATTATCGAAGGTCCAGTGTTTAGGATATAGGGGCATCTGTTGGCAGCAGTGGTATTTAATATTCATAATTATAGTTTCCTTAGTGTATACGCACCTGAACAACAAGGAATATCTGTGTTTTTGTTACCACAGAATGAGCCGTTTATATCTATGAATGTAGCAGGTCCTCTTCCATGGAGTCCACCATGTTGATTCTACAGTAGCCCAGAATGGACAAACCAAACACTAGCCATTT
The DNA here is from genome assembly GCF_026936395.1 of Plectropomus leopardus. Classification (NCBI taxonomy): domain Eukaryota; kingdom Metazoa; phylum Chordata; class Actinopteri; order Perciformes; family Serranidae; genus Plectropomus; species Plectropomus leopardus. The sequence goes on from NC_142182.1 coordinate 18,800,013, forward strand.
TTACAAAGAAGTCACGCCAGATGACAATAAATCTTATCCCTTTGACTTTTAATGCTATTGTGATCTTAGACAAAAAAAAAATGATCTAGAATTCTTATTTAGGTTAAAGTTAAATAGTAGGTGTCTTTCCTGTTTATAAAGACAATTATTAGACTTGACAACATTTGTGTAAATTTGTGTTAAAAAGTGAATGTCTCTGCCTGTCTGACCACAATTATGATAGTTCCTCAAGTTTGCATGTCTGTAAACATCATATGAAAGCACCAATAATCATATTATTGCAATATAACCATATTCACTTAAATACTTGACACTAACATGAAATATCACCTCTAAAAAACCAAAACAAAATATTTTAAAAAATATTAGTAAAAGTAAAGTAAAATATAGTTAGCTACTGATGGATACTATTTTTTGACTTGTGATGTCACATATGGACTATAATTCATTGGATTTTATTTCATTTGATAGAGTTTGCAATGGGGAAGAAGTAATCTAGGGGGCGCTGAGTGGCTATGAAGGTTTTTGTTCAGGGTAACGTTAATGTGTTTGTAAGTTATGTATGTATTTTGTGGATCCCAGGAAGACTAGTTACAACCCTGGTAGCAACTAATGGGGATCCAATTTCCCAAATTAACAATTAAATAAATAAACAATCACAGTTGTCATTCAGGAAACGGATGCTAAGAGTCTGTAGCCATGCTAACGTCCCTGAGAGACTGTCCTGCCCTTCCAACTAAATGCTAACGTCCGCACGCTTACGTACTCACAATGACGTCTAACAATGTTGACGTAAATTATGTTGCGCAAGAATGTTTTTCAAGTATGTACCATTTTTAACCATCTCATTTTGGTCTGTTAGCATGATAATATTTGCTAATTAGTAGTATTTTGCTGTTAATCGGAAGTATCGGAAAAATCCGAATGTCAACGTCATGAAGGTGTAACAGGAAAAGTAGTTAGGATGCATTATCTGTGAACCAGTAACTTTAAAAAATGTCGTACCAGTATCTTGTAGAGTTTTGAAAAATATTTCAGTCTGGACCAAACAATAAAATTCGCTTCAATTTTCTAATTTTCCAGCCTTTTGGATAAGTGAACTGAAAAAGCGTCAGAGTTATACAGATCCTTATACCAAATACAACATCTAGCAATACAGCATACATTTCCATATTAATACCCACCGGTGTTGAATTGTTTTAACAAAACAAAGCCACCTCTCCTTTCACTTTTTGCTCTGCAACCAAAGCAATAATCTAGGTTTCATCTGATATACACATATGAGCTCATTTTCACATTCATCATTATACAGCTCATACAGATCTGCATCTTAAAACCCACAGGCAGTTTATTTGCTGCAAGGACGTGACATACCATTACCCAGTTTGCCCTTGAATTTGCTGACTCATAAGCTGCCCCTGAACAAAACTACATTCATACCTAAATCTCTTAAAGATTAGGGCTGCAAGCTCCTGTTGTTATTTGTTAGAGGGAGGTTGACCTTCACCACCAGCACTCGTGAAATGATTTTAGCACATGAGGGTTTCATCGCTGTCTACTTCATGCAAGTTATAAACAAACCTGAGGTGATTATGTTTGCACACGCTTCAAAATCAGCAAGGCTGCAGCCGATGCTGCTGTAGAAAGACTGGCCTCCCAGTTTTCCCTCTTGCTTTAAAGACATACTTTCTCAAAAAAAGTTGCAGTTTCAGGGTGAGTGAGGTGAGAAGACCGTGAGCGTGTGGTTGTTTTGACAGGAAAAGGCTTGTTGCTTTGAAACCTGCCATAAACTCTGCGCGCTCTTTTTTCAGACTGGAGTGATGGTATGTGAACTATCCAAGAGACGGAGTGGAGGCGGGAGTCATTTATCACACCAAACACAAGCAGGCACAAGCTCGACCTAATTTCTTTCAGCGAGAGTTCATGAATGTACACAAGAATTAAAATCCAACTGTATTGTTTCCATGTGCGCAGAGCGAGGGAGAGACGGAGAAGGCCAAGGCAGGGGGGAGGGTCGGAAGCACAACTGCTTCTTCTGTATCCTCTGGGAATGCTGTCTGAAGGCTGAGGAGGAAGTGTGTGTGTGATGATGTGTGTGTGAATTGGAAAGGGGAGAAGAAGGAGTGAACAATCTGTGGTGCGTGTTCAGACAGAGTTTAACCCTCTCAGCTTCACTCAGTGCACCATAAATACACAGTGAAAGAGGAACACGGTGTTCATCATTGAAAATGATAGTTGCATGAGTCATTCGTGAGACGACTGGGCTCGCCAGTCCACCTTACAGAGAGACTGCACCCGGGTTGGTTTACTTTAATTTTTTCAAATCACTGAATTAATATTCAGTGTGAAACACGAGCAGCAGCCCACATTAACCGTCTCTGTGCTTAAAATTGACATTTTTGAACTGAACAGAATGACTGTTCAGTTCTTCCTTTGCACAAGTAAAGAATAGGTGCACGTTTTTGTAGATTTATGAAATTATCAATATTCTGTTTGTCACCAGTTTAGAGCTTAAATTTTTAGTCCAGCCACAAAATATCAGTGTGAAATTTAATGTGAAACTCATCTTGGGATTTTTTTGCCCCATCACATACAAATGCAGTCTCATTTTGTTGTAGTTTACTCCAAACTTTTACATGGTTTTTTAGAACAGAACAGAAGGCTTATTTATTATGTTCGGTGGTTTTATTTTTCTTAACTCTTTGGGTTTTTTTTTTTTTTTACACAGTGAAATCACCATGAAAGATTTTCCCTTCTTTTAAAAATCAGGTTGCATCCTAACACTGTTGATATGTGTAAATGAACTGTGGTAAACTTTCCACCATCTTACCAGTGCCGACATCCTCCTGCTCATCCCTGAGGTCAGTTCAGTTTTCACTGTCTTAATGGCTTTTGTTTAAACTACAGATTGTACTTTGGCATTTTTGTATGGCCACCACTGCGGACCCAAACAGGTTATAAAGGATAGAGAAAGCTGCCCCTCTTTCTCTGTCTTGCTCCCTCTTAATCTCAGGCCAAACTGTAAAACCAGAGAAGGCTGATCAAATTTAAACCAAGATTATGTTACTGCACTTTTTTTTGCCTAAAATGTCTTCAGTAACATATTTTAGTGCACTTTAGCTGTAATACAAGAATTTGTGAGCAAGAAACAGGTGCCATACTGTTTCCTGTATTGTAGCTAAGGAGGCTGAAAAAACTGAGATCAAACTGTATAACTAAGCAGTGATGATTCTGTCACTGCGTTTATGATTTCTAGCCTCAAATGTTTTATTTTGTGCACTGTTAAACTGTACTTTGATATCATTTGTTACCAGTCAGCTGCCATATTGTTTCATGTGGGAAAAACAAGCTTGCATTACGTCACCCACCGGTGGGAGAGTTTGTCGGCATGGTAAAGTGCAGTGCATTCTGGTAGTTGTAGGTTGTCTAGCTCTTGAGTACAAACAAATGACACGGTCATTTACTCTGGTCATGACGCACCATTTTCATGAGTATTTGCATCCTTTTACTGCACAGACAGTCCAGTTTTATGGGAAAAAAAGCTCCAGCAGTGAAATACTTCTTTAAGGAATATACTGTATGCAAGAATAGATGGGAGCACTTTATTTTGACACTTTCTCCTCTTTTATTATCAACAGCTAGAGAGTGGTGCGGTCAAGAGGTGCCGACATGCCTCAGCAGAAGGACATAGTGAAGATAGCCATCCAGATGCCTGGGGCCTACCCCCAGCTTATACAACTGGACCAGGTAACGCATGCGCACACACGCACTCGCACACAAATCCAAATATGTTCTCTTTTAATCTCCAAAATACCCAATAATAATTAGTTAATGAATTAGGGACTAATTAGGTCATTGGTCACTCTTTTGGTTAATATTTACAAAGACAATTTCATGTTAGAAGCGTAGTGATATATATAGAGTCTCACGTCTCTGTTCTCAGGCTTTGCTCTGGCTGGAGACTCTGATTGTGAACCATCATGGGAATTTCTTGCCATAAGTTGAGACTTTTCAGGTTACACTTCCTCTCGGGCTGCTTCATTAGCTGACAGTGATAACCCAGGGACCGCTACAGTGACCATAACCCTAACCTTCAGGGGATGTTCAGATACTCGACAGAAGTTGCTGTGAGGTTGGTAGTGATACCAGGGCATGAGTGTTAGATCAGGAGTTATGTGGTTTACAAACTTCCTGGAGCTGGTCAGACAAAAATTTGCAGCAAAAAAATTATCTTAAAACTATCTAGTTTGTTGGAGATCATCAGTGTATCACTACACACCCGAGTCTTATAAACGAAGACGAAGAACGGCAGCATGATGTATTGTTGGGTCTAAGAAGAAAGTCAAGCTGAGAGTCACACAAGTGTTGTGTGTGTGTGTTAGCTGCTCACATGTCCTGTCAAGCTGCCACCTCATCAGTTAAAACCTAACTTGGAGGAGTTTGACAGAGGTGCTTGACAATCTTTGTCTTTGCTTGACAATGTGCACTTTATCATGTTTTTTCAGATTTAAATTCTAACCACTTAAATATGCAATTACTTCCATGTAAAGGTTTGAGGTACTATTTTGGGAAAAAGAAGCATTGACCAAATTTAAACAACGGTTGGTTTAGTTTTGAGGACCTTTTTATCCACAGACAAAATGTGTCTGTAAAAGATCAACACTTATGTTACACATTAAATGCTGAGGTAATTGTTACATTGGAAACAAAGGGCAAAGAAGACAGTGTTAACACTTCTGGGTGGTGTGTGTGTCTACGGAAGGCGATTATCTCCACTTCCTTACTAGTGTGGTTAATAAAGCTGCTGCAGCATGGGTTTTTTTAAAATAGCCTTAGTCGCTGCCAGTCTGGTGGTTATAAAAAATCATTTGTCATGTCACTGAACGGTAGTTAGACTAACAGATCTGCTTTTTAACATATTCCTTTTGTTCACTCCACCTGCTGCTTTTTACTTACACACCTATGGAGCCCCAAAGTGTTCAGTATGAAATAAACAAAAAAGTTGATTTATTATAAATATGAATAAATTGCATCCTGTATATTTGATAAAATATGTTGTAAAATAATTTAAAGATATTTTTCAAACTGTGTATTTTCATAACTGAGCAGAGATTCACAGTAATTCAATTTAATATCATATTAGAAACAATTTATTTCAAACGGCCTTTGCTGTGTTAGTTTTTTATTTTGTAATGCCACTTTTTTATCGCGCGACTTTTACTTCATGGAGTGCTGCAGGGATAAAGTTATCTGTAGGCCAATATGGAGGTTAGCGTTGCCCTGATTCCCTTGTCGAAAAGCCTGTTGTATTTTTCCATTGGATTTTGGATTATTGCAGAAAATAAGCTCTGTGGAAAACAAACGTTCACGATACCAGTTAACAAGATTAACTTCACAAATAAACGCAAATTTTATGATGTTTGAAGTAAAAAGCTAACGTTAGGCCGTAAACAAACTACACCATGGTCTCATGACTTCAACGTCGCCTTCACAACGAGGCTGTCAAGACATGTTCTGTGCATTTGGGCATAATATCGTTTTGTAGTCTCATTTAGCAACTTGTTAGCAACCGTCTTTTTCAAGCCACATAAAATCTTCAGTATTTTATGTGTTTTATGTTGTAGAAGAAAACATGAACGTGTCTTCATCTTGTGTTTACCAAATACCTTATATCAGACTTCCTACCAAAAATCCATTTAAAAAAACAACTTTGACTTTACTTTTTGACGTTAGCGCTAAAATGCAAACTCGTTTCTGGGTTGGTTTTCACAACAGTGTAGATGTCACCAGGCCTTCACCTTTCAGACAGTCACAGGCCACCTGCCTCTGAAGCAAGCTAACCCAAAAACTGCTAGCCAGTGTTGCCAGATGTATAATAATTATCGTATTTGTACGATAATTTTGCCCTCTTTACGTTGCATGATCAGTAATTCAAAAATTGCCGTAATATGCGATTATGTGAACATTATGACACTTACAATAAGCATTTAGTTTAGTTTAAATGTCTCATTTTAAATAATGTCCTGGCTCCTACATCTGTGTTTATGCCTCACTTCTCACATGATCTCCTTACAGCCAATCATGTTTACAGCAGGCAATAATGACACGAATGTGATTGGACGTGACGACTTTTCACGCTCAGGTCGCGTTCATTGAGCATGCACCGCTGTCACTCGGCCACCGCCGTCATTTCCGTGTAGACTGAGAAATAGCCTCTCTTTAGGACAGTAGGTAAGGGTAGATTTGTAGATGTGTCGAAGAGCTGTTTAAATACTTGTTCACTAAATGTATAAATTTAACCTATTCGTTCTCGGGGATTATGACTGGCGTACCATCATTTTTCTCAGAATACCATAATTTTGAGCCTCTGGTACGATAGTTTAACATTTCCAATCAGGCAACACTGCTGCTAGTGGATTTAGCCAGATTGCTTCTTTTAACTAGAGCAAGAACAATGCTAAAATATTTTTAATTAACTAAAGGTGTCTGCTTTAAGTAAACACAGACACAAAAACTTACATTTCCATTTATTTACAGTATTTTGCTCAACAAGACTGCACACGTCACCTGCCTAACTGCCCAGCTAGCTAGGTAGGGTTGTGAGCTTGTTTTTTTTTAGCATCAATGTGAAGCGACATTGTTAAAGGAATCAGCTAATGCTACAGTGACCTCGGCAGGGTTTTGATTTTAGATGTGCCTCAGAGAGAATAAAACATCTCTGTAATAATCAAAAAAACATGCACTTTTTCTCTGTTGTTGCCCGTCTGAGGTGCAAGCTAATACTGCTGAATAAGGGTCCGATCATATCAAGGCGCGTCGCTAAAGAAGCATTGGCAACAAACACCTTGTTGCCCAACGGTGCAGAGTGGCTGTCTGGCACTCCTCTCTTGCTGCACAATACGTTTTTCTGGTGGTTTTTGGGCGTGCATAAAAGTTAAAATATTTTCAACTTTTCTGCTCAATGCACAGAATCACGCATCTCATTAATGTCACTTGCCCACACGCACGCAGCCCCGCTCAACAGGCACTCCCAGCAGTTTTTCCAGGCACTTGAAAGGCTTTTTTAGCGCGATCTCACCTGACGCTATGCGTCTCGGTGTGATCGGCCCCTTATTCGAGCTCACAAGCTAGCTAACAAGCAAGCCAAGCTAGTTAGCTGGAGAGATACTGTAGGTACATAAATAATCATGTTAGGAGAAGTGTTTGGTAATGAGTTGATCATTGCTTAACTTCTTTTATAGAATGTTGGTCCATTTGTATATTTTACACAGTTTATTCATGTGATTATTTTATGCCGTTATGTCTTGTTTGTTGAAATAACACTAAACATTTTGGGGTTTTATACCCATCCACTGGTTTGTTACTTCAGTTTCTACTGAATGTGATTGTGGGGAAATTTTCCAATGTGTTTCCCAGAAACTTTTGGGGAAGTTGTATTCTTTGCGCAAGACACCATGCATGAGTTTAAACTGTAACCAAGGCAGCAGGGGTGTGTGTGTCTCACAGTCACATACTGTATACCACTTGAGGAGGTTTGAACAGAGAGAGAGAATGAATTTAACAGGCACTCACTGGACTGTCTGGGAATTTTAAGATTTGGAAAATGCAACACAACAGAAACTGAAATGAACAGTCTCAGGTTCACACACTTTTTCAAGCCCTGATACCTTCACTAATATTTCCATGACTTTTTGCTGTAATACACTGAAGAGCAGCATAACAATCGAGCAGCTCATTTGTACGTGAATGCTATTCGCTTCTTCAGTGTTTTCATTTTGCATCACAACCAATCCTGTCAGTCTGGAAGAATCTCTTTAAAAATCTCTCATTGGCCCAGCAGTCTCCACTAAACACATCCGATTGGTCAACCTTCTTGGCTGCCACTAATAACAGAGCAGCCACTGGGTCTACCACAGAACCCAAAGACATTTTCATTGGTTGACCACGGGGCTGACCACTAATAGCAGGATAGCTGAGAGTCAGACATGGAAGTAGTCTGGCTTTTATTTGCGTACAAAGAGAGATCTGGGCACTGAGGGTAATATTGTTCAGAGAGCGCTGGGGAGCTCTTGGATTTCCTCTTCTCAGCAAACAAGGCTTGCAGCCAGCGAGAATAGCTGCGGTACTATGATCCCATAACAGCATGTGATTACTAAAGCAGCTCTCTGACAGAGAAAATACTTTGATAGTAGAGTTGTGTTGGTATGACCCACATGTATGCAGCAGGTGTGTGTTTTTTATCTTATTTGTATTTGTGTGTATCTGACTACATGCTGTTTTTTGTGTCTTGGTGCAGAAAAAGCCCCTATCTGCTGTAATAAAGGAAGTGTGTGATGGGTAAGTTGATGATTAATCTGATTTGTTTTTCTGCCTCAACACAGTTTCTGGGGTAATGTCATTGTTATCATTTACTATATGTAGTGCTGTGATAGTTAATATCAGTGACGCTCTGTGTGTGTGTGTGTGTGTGTCTGCGTGTGTGTCTGCGTGTGTGTGTGTGAAGCTGGAACCTCCCGGGTCCCGACAACTATGCTCTGCAGTATGCTGACGGAGTACAGACGTACATCACTGAATCAGTGAGTCACATCTACTGTATGAACAAATCAATACAAATATTTATCTACACCAGGTAGTCGGTCTGGTAAATGTTTGAGCACATCTTGAAGATATTGAGCTACTGACCTGAGTCAGCCCTTCAGACAATACTATGTTTAACCAAAAAATTTTGGACATTTCTTTTGAAAATGTGAAAGCACAGCAGTGAATCAATGAATCACAACTTTGTCAGCACTTTGTGAACTTTATCTGCTTTTGTGAGTATTTCTCTTGAATCTCAGTTGAAACATAGGTCACATTATGTCGTCAGTGCTTTTATAAATGAGTGTGAGGTAGGCTGAAAAAGCAAACGGCAGGATGAGAGACAGAAAAATAGAACAGCAGCTGGAAGTACACTCAGCTACTTGGTGTCAAGTGACCTTTGAGAAGGTTACGACTGAAGGGCCCTCCCCCTTTTTGGGCTGACGGCACGACTGCAGAATCCATTATATATTAATTTCATCAAATAGATGCCAAGAGAGATGCTTTATTTATTGTAATAACACTGCAGTGAAACTATCAGAAGTGTGCTGCTGTTTAGAGTGTTAAACCAAGTATGCTTTTACTTTTAGCACTCCGAATTTGGTGCAAGGATGCTAACTCTTAGACTTTGAATTTAGTGAGTTTGTAGATGAAGGCAGATGTTTTAGTATTTGAGCAGCTTTGCGATGAGTTTGAGGAATACTCAGCTTGATTGCACACAAAGTTTTGCAGCCATAGACTGTCTAAAATAATGGACGTAGCCACTTTGACATCACCCAGTGGTATTGAAGCTTTGAGTTTGGCATTTGGGCCGTCACCATCTGGGATTTTTGGAGCCAGAGGTCACCATTTTTGGATACATTTTTGGGGGGGACTAAACCTAATGCTAGCTGCTAGCTGCTAGCTACATCAGCATGGTGCCTCTTCAGTCCATGGTAATACTGATACTAATTTTTGCTAGCACAAAAACAGGCTTAGACCATTAAAACAAAATATACTTACTGGAAAAACTGAACATCCGACTCCATGAAGTCTAATAATACAACAAAATGCTGAACTAGACTTTTCAGGTGACCAAATTGTTACCATTAACGTTAATGAACTGAAAATACACTAAAAACAACAGCTACAGCTATGCCTTAACGTTGTGAATCTGGGGTTACACCATGGTTGCCTAACCTATGCTGACAACATGGTAGCGACTTATCAACAGATGTAAACCCACCTGTCACAAAAAAAACATTTTATTTCTGCTGTAAAATTTGGTATTTTAACATGGGGCGTCTACAGGGATTGATGTGCTGTTTGAGCTAGCCTCAAGTGGCCATTCAAGGAACTGCACTTTTTGACACACCTGTGTTGGCTTCATTTTTCAGCTTTGCAGTTGCTGCTTGGAAGAAACGTGATTAATTCCTGCTTTCAACAGCAGTTTGATTTTAGGCATAAGCTCTCTGTCTTTGTTGAAGTGGACAAAAAAAGCAAATATGAGTGCAGAGTTGGGCACAAAAAACACCAGCTTTTGTAATTTTGGTGAGCAGTGGTGGTATATGCTCAACAACACAGATGTGAATTATATCTATTCAGTTTTGTATGCACCCACTTTCATGCCCTTGCTCATAAACATACACTCACACACTTTTGCATCCATGTGTTCAATGCACATGTACAATACAAACATGCAAAGACACAGGTGGTGACGGGGGGGTGAAAATTGCTTTCACTAGAAAGTAAATACATTACATATATTAATTTCTTTTTCTTATCTAGTAATCTGTATTGTGATTGTATCAAATAAAACCAGAAATTATGCAGGAGTATGAGAGAGTGAGTCCAGGGCGGCTTCTCTTTTGAGAAAAATGTTCTTAACCAGGAGGTGCAGAGGCAGAGTTTTTTTTTTTTTTTATCTGTCTGCATCTTACACACACACACACACACACACACACACACACACACACACACACACACACACACACACACACACACACACACACACACACACACACACAAAAACCAAAACAGTTTTAGCCTTAACATTCCTCTCTCTTTTACTCACAGTAAGTAGAGTGTCAGTGGTCGTTTCTAGCATTTTCTGCAGTTTATATAACTATATTTGTCCTAGTGTGAGCTTGTAGTTGGGTTACTGTGTGATGTATATATATCCATGTGTGTCTGCCTTCTCTACCTTGTGGTCACTTTGTCACTACACTTTATATATATATATATATATATATGTCAGCATGTCTTAGTTTTTTAACAGTTTTTACGACTCCATCATCTGCATGCTTTTGTGTTTGTGTGTGTTTGTTTATGTTTGTTTGTGTCTTGTAGAATCGTCTGGACATTAAGAACGGCTGCATTCTGCGACTGACCAAGGCACCGGTGAGTCTGCATCAACCAGGCTCTCAGCCACGCTTTTCTTTCACCTCCCTCTTCTCACATTCTTCCAACCCGCTGTCTCTCACTGGCTCGTCACTCTCATTTATTTTCTGCATGCAGCAAGATTACAGTATCAGCTGCATGCAGAGACATAAGAATAAGTCAGCACTTATCTGTCATTGCCATTACAAGAGCTTAATTTCAAAGAAGAGTGAATACACATAACTACAAAAAGACAACATTTTTGAGTGGTATATGTCAACATGTGTGTTTTGTTGATGCTACTGAATGCAGGGCCGCTGTGCAGAAGACTTGTACAAGGGCATCCAGAGTTCGGACGCAGGCGTGCGCTGCGATTCCTTGAAGCAACTGGCAAACGTGTCCACAGACGTGACCTTTGCTCAAGAGTACATCAGCCGAGATGGACACCTCTTATTGGTCAAGATAGTAGAGGACTCTAATGAGTTAGTACTCAGTGTGTGTTTGTGTCTGTCCATATTTTACATGGCTTGGATGGGATTGCTGTCTCTCAGATAGATATCAGTGGTTCTGAGACAGGAAGTTGTTAATGCTTATGTAGCAGCATATCCTGCTGAGCTAAACCTGTATAGAAGGTACTCCACTAACTTTGCTGTGCATCCTTTTTTCAAAATAAGGGGGGGGGGGGCAGTTGCAGCAGCCCCATACATCGAGGATTTTAGGACATTTCTAGGATTTTAGGGCATTTCTTAAATGTTAAAATGTTTCTAGGACTTTTCTAGGATTATAGGATATTTCTAGGATTTCCAGATATTAATAGGATTTTAGGATTTTTCTCAGATTTAAGGACATTTCTAGGATTTTAGGACATTAGGGGCTTAGCTAGGACCTCTGTCAGGGGCTGGTGGGGTCCTCCACTGGCTTTTTTACATACGACATCATTTTTTGATAACAAGCTCTATTTTTATGCTGTTTTATGCACCTGGGCACCTAAATTATACTAAAAGTACATAAACAATTCCCAGTGATATCACTTTATTTTTATTGTGAATCAGAAAATGGTTGGGGGTCCACCCAGCACCCTATCGGGGGCCAGATTTGGCCCGTGGGCCGTAAGTTGACCATAGCTGTATTCGTCTATATCCTGAAGAAAGAAGTGTTTCCTTCCATTCGTTTCAAATTCTCTTGCCCAAGTCAAGCTAAATCAAGATCGTTTATTTGGAGCAGTGTCCATGATCATAGATAACACTGACAAACTTCACTGCAGCATGTAGGGGCAGCAGAGTGAGCTGAGTCCTGAGTGCTCTGTCGCATGATGGAAATGTTTTAGAGTGCATAAATATTTACACTTTAAACCAGTTACTGAATTACTGAAAGGATTCTTCACAAGAAGTCCATCCGTATGCTGCTTTTGAGTGTGTATGAGTGCATAATATTTCTTTGTGCGTGTGTCTGTGTCTCTCAGGAGTAACGTGATCATGACCCACACACTGACGGCCTTCATGGAACTGATGGATCATGGGATAGTTTCATGGGAGAACCTCTCGTCTGTCTTTATCAAGAAGGTGCTGTATCTGACGCTCTGTTTCTCTGTTTTGTCACCAATATGTATTTCACTGGCTGTCGTTGTTCTCTAACTATCCTACCTTCTCTCCTCGCCTTCCTCCCTTCTCTCCTTTCAGATTGCCGGTTTTGTCAACGCCAAGCCGACTGATGCATCAATACAGCAAGTGTCCCTGGACATTCTGGAGAGCATGGTGCTGAGCAGCCAGAGCCTCTTCCTGCAGGTCAAACAGGAAGTCACTATGGAGAGGCTCATCGCTCACCTCCAGGTGTAAGTAACCAAACGATGTGAAGTGACTCTTATGGTGCTTTCACACACAACCTGTTTGGTTTGGTTAAAGCCATCTCGGGCCCATTTGCCCTTTTGGTACGGTTTATCTGAGATGGTGTGAAAGCTGCTCAGTCGAGCCGGACCGAGGACCAATCTGCACAGAGTCTGTGTGAAGAGGTTCTTGCCCCATACGCTGCCTCTTGCCCTGATCCCCATTAGCAGCCACTGACTGCTGGCTTAAGTCAGGCTGAAGTTGTCAATTAAGTGTTTTCTCTGTATTTGTTTTTTTGTATTTTTTCTTTGTCGCCTGGTCCATATATAATCAGCATTTTTTGCTCTTTGTTCACTGGGGCCATTGTGATTGCTGCAGCCTGGGCTGAGGAGAGAGGGGGAGGGCTCAGCAGCCCGAGTTCCCCTGGCTGTGATCAGGCCCTGGTGACAAATAGGGGAAGATCATCCTAGGGGTATCAATGAAGTAATTAATTTATAACTGCTTTAAGTTTTGCCAGCTGATTACTGATATTAATCTCTAGGATGAATGTCACTGTTATTTTCCTCTCCTGGTTTACCTGACCCCTCTGAAGTGGATGAGTCCAATGAGAGGGCTTTGACAGGGGCTGAGGATTCTTTTGTTTGCAGCCTGCTGAGAGGCTGCGGTCTTTTTCCTTTCAGTTGATTTTGCCTTAACTGTTTTTTGCCTAGTTTCCCGGGACTTTTCCGAGCATTTCTGTTTCTGTCGCCAGTTTCGTTAATAAATTCCTGTTTTTGTTTTGCATGGACCTCTGCCTCCTCAACTTCTTTAACTCCAGAGCTAGCCAGTCACACCAAAGAAAATCCCACATTTTGTAGAGGTGCTGTTAGCAACCTTACAGTCTGCTTGAAAGCTTGGGTCTTGGTTGAATGGCAAGCTGACGCTGGTGCGCTTTGTTTGTGGTGTAAAAGCAAACAAATCAACCACAGGGTTTTATGATAGCAGCTAAGGGATTTTAGCCTGATTTCAAAAGCTTAACTACTTATAAATCCATCTGCTGATTGTGAAATCTGTCCAAAAGACATAAAAGGTATGCATATTAGCACAGGTATTTTTCCTGATTAATAGATGAAAAGCTGTTATAACAGCTGTGCTTGTATCTGACTTCACGTTCGTCATCAGTCACAATATGAATTCTGTCATTTTAATGTGCAGAGAGTGTGCTGTTCTTCTCGATCAGTGATTTTTAACTGGCGGCTCACGGGCCACATAAGACACGTCAAAGCAGCATCTGGCCTGCAGAATAGGAACCAATTAAGAAAATGTGAGGAGGAAAAAATCCAGTATTTAGGATATCTGGTATTTTTCATCCTATATTGAAGCAAACACAGAAGCAATTGAGATGAAAATAATTTTATTAGAATTGATTTTTCAACAACACTATTTATGTGCGTTCCACTCACGAGTACTAAAGACATTATAAATCCATCTCTCTGCATTTTATTAGGGAGTAGTAGTGATGCATCAGAAACCTTGCATGCAATACTCCAATTTCCACCCTCTCTTCAGTCCCTCAGTCTCTCTCTGTCAGATAGTGCAGTTACATGTTCAGGATCTACTTTTCACCAAAGAGAAAGAGGAAAAACTCACTGACAGAGTGACACATCTATGAGGCAGAGGGGTGTGGCCGTGAAAAGTGGCAGCATTGTATTTGTAACAGGAAGTTTTAAAATATGTTAAAAAAAAAAATTGCTGACAATACAGCTGTCTGCCATTTATCACACCAAGATTTCACAGACAGAATGTATTGATTTGAGAATTTAGACCTTTTAAACATCCTGAATCTGTTTAACTTCCTAAACACACCTGTTCATTGAGCCCAAGAATATTCAAATTATGTTTGTCTCACTTCCCCCCCTCTCCTCTTTGACTTCTTTCAGGACGAATCAGCAGATACAGACCAAAGCCATGGCCCTACTTATGGCACTACTACAAACAGCCGGAGCGTCAGACAGACAGGTGCTGCTGCTCTCAGTTTCTCACTTTCCATCAACTTCCCCTCTCATAAGCTATTTAAAACTAACTAAATACCTACTAGTCTGCACACTTGGAAGTTTAGAGTCTTCCTGAATGTCTGATACTTCCAGACAGCAGGGCCTGCAGTTGTTAGTCGGTATGCACCATGCATACTTAAAATCAGCTGATGTTTTTCATTTTCTGTCATTTTTTAATGCTTTAGTATGGTCCATTCATGCACCAATGAGATGCTTCTATATCCAAGGCTGAGAGTGGCATGCATATGACTTTGGGTGAAGGGTGGTTATTTACCCCATCAGTCCATTATTCTACATACGAGTCAGAATCCTGTGGGCGCCACTTCTTACACACAGCTGGAAATGACCATCTCCGTCATTCTGTCTGGTCATCTCAGCTTTTCTGCACACAGTCGATGCTTTCTCTCTCTGTTCTGTTCCTGCTCCTCTCCCATTGTACAGAAACAGTTCCTCCATTCAGCCATCCGTCTCCTTTCTCTCAGAGTCTCTTTTGTTACTCACACACACACACACACACACACACACACACACACACACATACACACTTCCTCACTTTTACAGTAGGTCAACAAATCCACCCTTCTTATCAGCAAATAAGCCCCAAACAAACCAAGGCTGGGCTAGAGACACATGTACCAGCAAGTGATGATTTCGTCACAGAGGTCAAAGTCCCGCACACTGTCACTATATCGCCACCCCATGTTAAAACCATGACATTGCACCCTAGTAACACGTTCATGCTCACTTTGCGCTCTTGTTCCTTCTCTTCTGTTTTCCAGGATATGTTTGCGTTCCTGAACAAGAAGAATCTCCGGCAGTACATTTATAAAGTAAATTATCTCCTTATTTACAGTGATAATTTTACATCGGTAATAACACGATGATTTATGTGCAGAGGAAGTAAAGCAACACTTATTGAAGAATATTTTGTATTTGTTGCAGAACATCATCCACAGTTCTGGTTCAGTCCAGGATGAGATGGCCCACTACCTCTATGTCCTACAGTCTGTTACCTTGAATCACCTGGAGCCTCGCATGAGGACGCCTCTGGACTGTTACAGCCAGGTGAGTTATAGCATGACGGCTCTATGTCAGAGTGAAACACCTGCTGCTTCTCAGCTTTTTTCACACTTGTTGTTGCACCCACACGCAGTTAAAAAAAAAAAAAGTAATATAATTTAATTTCAGTTTAGGTATTAAACAGTATGACGTCTTAACCCTGCTCACACACCCTTCAGAATTTATCACCAGTTTTTTTCCAACCATAAATTGTTAATGGCTGAAACGCAATAATTCCCCAGTGATCACATCCTAAATTATCAGCTGTTCCTTGATCCAAAGCCAGTTTGTGTATTTTGCTGAGCAAATATCTTTCATCTAAATTGATTGTAAACAAAAAATATAACATTCTTCACAGAAAGTATAAAATACTCCAGATGAAGAATTTGTCAAGGCGTTAACTAAAGTGCGTAAATACAAATGTTTATTTTATTATTACCCTGATTAGTTATCTGTTAGAGTCCACAAAAGAGCTGTTTTAATTGTTGCAAAAAATCAAAGATGTCTACTCAACATCCATGTCCGTAATAAACATCCACTGTTTCTCTGCCTCTTCCCTACAGGAGCAGAGAGACATCCTTCACGGTTTGCGACAGGCAGCATTTGAGACTGAAAGCGAGAACAGTCTGAGCCACGAGAGACGACGCTCGCTCTGCGCCAAAGAGTTCAAGAAGTTAGGCTTCTCTGTAAGTGGCTGTTATCCCATAGTTTTTCTGTTCAATATCATCAAAATTATCACCTCTCTTTATTTAAAACACTTTTCATCTTCACATTGCTGTGATTGATAATGTCTTTGATGTTTTCAGAACAATAGTAACCCTGGTCAGGACTTGGTGCGAACGCCTCCTGGTCTTCTAGCTTTGGACACCATGTTTTATTTTGCTGTGCGCTATCCTGATGCCTACAGCAGGGTGAGTGTGATTTATCTGGCATGAATTCAACAATATAAGGAGCTCTTCATTTAAGATTATTTGGCTCAAAAAAACATTTCTTTTACAGTGTCATAGTCAGCATTATGTCAGCGTCACTGAACATTAAGACATTACACTGTCCCGAATTTGAAATGAAAAAAATAAAAATCACTGCATTAAGTAGAGATGTTGTGAAATTGCATATTGTCTTGTTTATTTGTCTGTGTAAGCTCTATAACAGAGGCATCGATTTATGGTGTTGTAATGTTTACAATACCATGTCTTAACAGTTTGTCCTGGAGAACAGCAGCAGGGAAGACAAACACGAGTGTCCATTTGCCAGAAGCAGCATCCAGCTCACACTCATCCTGTGTGAAATCCTTCGTATCGGAGAGCCCCGTAAGTTGACCTCCAACCTTCAATATAACAGCCATAACTTTGTCTGTTACCTCTGGTCAGTCCAACTCCACAACTGATGATCTTGTATTGATTTGCTTTTGTTTTCCATCTTATCCATTAACAGCCTCAGAGACGGGATCTGACTACCACCCCATCTTCTTCAGTCAGGACCGGCTGATGGAGGAGCTTTTCTGTATTTGCATTCAGCTGCTTAACAAGACCTGGAAGGAGATGAGAGCCACGCAGGAGGATTTTGACAAGGTAATAAAAACGAAGCATGACACGGCTAGCTTCAAACTCAACCGGCTTTCCTTTTACCTTAAAAGAACTGTTCAACTTTTGGGGAAATTACCCTTATTTGATGACAAGATTAGTACCATTTTCATGTCTGTATAGTAATTATCAAGCTTGAGCCAGCAATTTCTTAGCTTAGCTTAGCTTAGCTTAGTTTAGCATGGCAGTGTTCTGCGGCCTTTACACAGAGCCAAGCTAGCTGTTTCCCTGTTTCCAGTTATTGTCCAAGCTAAGGTAACTGGCTGGTGGCTCAAGTGTCATATTTTGAAATACCAATATGAGAGTGGTATCAAACTTGTTATGGAGATCTCAGTAAAAAGCAACTGATCACATTTCCAAAAATAACAACTATCTCTTGAAGGATTCCATTTCATTGTGAGGCGTCATGAACAAAGATTCAAGATTGTGCTTTTTGGCCCTGACACCAGCTCCACCCCGATATTTGAGCCGTACCCTAGCACGTCTTACTAAATTAGCTGTGTCACAATACCAGAAAACCTAAGACGGATCCAGCAGGAGGAATGCTGCATTAGAAGGCAGATGACTCAATTTGCCCGTAACACAAGTTGTGTTTCTAAACTCACTCTGCAACGTAGTTTACAGATTGTGGTTGTGAAACAAAAACCTGTCAAATCGCTGGTCTAGCACGGCTTAATGGCACGTTGACTGTCGCTTAGTGTAGAAAAAGATGACTCAGGATATTTCAGATCCTAGTCCCACCATTGCCAGAATCGGCCTGTTGACTGCAAATCTTGCAAACAAATCCTGTTGTATAGCAAGATTTTGCTTCCCATTGAGTAATAGAACTAATTGGTGTCTGCCATTATGTTTGACAGGCCTTAGGGTGAGGGTCCACAGAGTCTGCCATGTTGTACTGCCATGTTTCTAAAGTATCCCTGAACCGTCAAACCAAACACTGGGGTTAAATTTGGCCATTTACATTTCGTGCCTTTTTTTTTTTTTTAAACACAGCTGTTTCCAGGATGCATAGAGATGAACTAATGTTATCTTTTCGTGGCTATATAGGATTAATAACTGTACCGTGACAATGGTGACTCAAAGTAGGCTAAACAGTGTTTTAGCTTCCAACATAAAATCATATATTGATCTGAAACAATGTCTCTCAATTTATTTCATAAATAAAACAGACATATTACATACTGTACCTGTTTAGGAGGAAGAGGGCCAATTCAGGATTAGTTTTAATGTTTTCATATCCCACAACTCTCTCCATCTGTTGAATAAGCAACCAAGGTTGACTCGAGTTTTCGCCTCCGCTCTATCAATGCCTCTTTTGGCTTTTTTTTTTTTTAATCTTCAATCAGTTCTTTTCTTTTTGTCTTTGTTGATCATGCCCCATAATCAGCTATAACCAAAAAAATATGCTTTAAAGAAAAATCTTCGCCTGCTAAAGTTCAGCTTATTTACGTATTATTCACTGCCAAATTTTTCTTTGGAAAATGTAAACGTACAGTTGTAGGCTCTTCTGGTCTGTGTGCCATAAATCGTTGTCTCTGGTTTCTCAGGGAATAACATTATAGAAATAGCAAGTCCTCTTGCTGAGGGTCTTGTTTGCTTCGGTAAATCATATAGAGACATCAGCACTGAATTGAAACTGTCTTAACAAGCTGAAAACTCGTTGTAACTGCTTGTTGTTGATTCTTATCTTGCGCAGTAGCATCATGAATCACAGATGTAACTGAGCCTCAGCAGCTCTGAGTGAAATTTCTCTCATCTTGCATGCTTCTTTACAGGCATTAAAGCATTTAACATGACAAATCAAATCCAACGCAAGTTATATTAATAAACTATGAAGGTCTTCAGACTTATTCAAATCTAACAACAAGGTTTTATGTTTTTTATGGTGGATTTGTGTAAGTTTATATTCTTGTGATTTTGTATAGATTCATTCTTATGCTTACCACCTCGACCTGCCCCCACAAATAGGATTGACCCTACATTTAGGAGCACACAGTGACCTTACAACCACAATGTAGTACTTGTACAATGGTAATAGGTTAAGCCAAGCCTTCAGCAGTGTGGACTTGTCTAGGAGAAATATTGAGAATCCAGCCATCCTGAAAAGAAGAGTGATAGAGCTTTTGTCTAAACGCATTTCAACATCACACACAACCGTCCGGCATCAACAAAGCACTCTCCTGATAGTCCTAAAACTCAGCGACCCTTTGACCTTTCAGGAGCGGGGCAGTGTCCTGAGCACAGGGCCAGGAGACCGGCCTTTTGTTTTTGACCACGGCCCCCTACCCAGGGTGCTTTGGGGCAAGGACAAAGGGGCATTAGGTGGACAAAGAGAAGCGTGGTGGGCGGCAGAAACAGAGGGAGAAGGAAACAAGGAAAACAAAGCGCCCAGGGCACGAGCAGTAATTACACAATAACAGTGGGAACGTAAAACCTCTGGAAACAATACGAGAGGGAGAGAATGAGAGGGGTGGAGGGCAGGGAGAAACCAAAGAAAAACAGAGGTGGAGGGAGATTTGATATCACAAATTTGGATTTCGTTACTTAGAGAATGAAGTGTAAGTGTTTTTGAGTGAGCAACTGAGATCCACACACACACACACACACACACACACACACACACACACACACACATACAAACCCTTCATCCAATCACATAAATGTGTTTGCGCAGCTCTATACGCTCCTTGTGATAACGGTCATCCCCTCCTCACACGCTCTCTCTCACACACACACACACACACACACACACACACACACACACACACACACACACACACACACACACACATACACACATTTAGTATGCATGCACATGCTGCAGGGTTTAAGGGAACAGAGACAGCTGCCAGTCATGGCTCCTATTGGCTGGTTCAGCTAAATGACAGAGGGGCTGGACAGGAGGGGTGTGTGTGTGTGCATGTGTGTGTGTGTGTGTGAGAGAGTATCAGGGTGTCTGTTTACAAAACACCCACAGGCCTGCACCTCTCCTGTCATGTAGGTGATCTCTGTCTCTCTCACCCTCACTTTCATTGCCTGTCATCCCCGTCACTTTTCTCTGATTGCTGTCGACGGGTGGAATTTGAAGTTGCTATTGAAATATTTGTCAAAATAGTCCACCCTGCAGGAAAAAAGATGGAGGTAAGGTTGTTTTAGTGTTGTTTCTCAGTTTGAATGTGTGTCAAGCAGTTTGTTGTTCGTTTGTTATCGATTATTTGATTTTACAGCCAGTGTCAAATGTTCAGGATGTAGACGCAAGGTCAGTTTTCTTCCATACTCTAACGCTAAGTGTTTAAAAAGATGAGACTTGACAACAGTGATGATTTCCAGCATCTCAGTTAAGATGACACAACAGTGTGAATTGGCTGTCTGAGGCATGTGTCATGTGAAAGCTGACAGACAGTGAGGTTATTTTGGCTAGGGGGGCTTGAGCAGGGAGTCACAGTGTGAAACTCTAGACGCTTGTTTTGTGTCTCTCCGTGTTCACACAATTTAAAATGACTGTCTGGATTCCACCATCTGTACTTTCACTGCTGCCAAACAGAGAGACTCGATCAATCTGTGTGGTCATTCACATTAAAAACCTTGTCGGATGGTAACAAGGGCTGCCAGATTGTCATGAGATTGAGATTTCTGTTTTTGCTTTTGATTTAATGTGTGTGAATTACTTGGTAGCAGATACTCTGTAGTGGCAAACAGTCATTTGTATTATAGCTCATATATGTGATGGAGATATGTCTGTCCAGAGCTGCACTGAATGGGTCAAATTACACTTTAGTCACTGATCATTCACAATCAGTTGAATTGGGTGTGAGCAGGAATGATCTAGGTCAGCAGAGTGTGTGTCAGAGAAGCGAGAGCAGAACAAATAGTGCTGGAGTCGGCTTGGTCCCGTAGCACTATAGATTTTTGTATAGATTTTCCACTTTTTTTACAACTGAGGCACGTATACTGAAGGGAGCTATAGATTGTACACATATGCACTGTTTGACCAACTGCCTTGAGCTCTTGTCTCAGGGTACCCCGGGTCACCCCCCATCCCTCTGTGTAAGCTTCAGTTTAACAAGTCATGCAGAACACACACACAATCACACAATCACATGGGTATAGCAAACGCTGAGTCAGTGCCACTGCAGTTCAATCTGGAGACTTGTTTACAAGTATGTTTTTAAATTAAACGTATTAAAATTTTCAAGCCCCCACTCTTTTTTTATTTTATTTAACCAATAAGTGTTTTAAGATTCAAGCATCTTTTCGATGGAGAACTTGGTTAAATAGATCACTTATTACAAAGTCACGAAAATGATCAAATAGATGATGTGAAAAACAGACAGAGGATCCAGATATGTAAGGATAAACCCTGTGACTGTTAAGTAAAGTAAAGTACAGTAAAGTAACCACCCAATTTGTCCATCATTGATTGCACTAATTCAGCATGGCGGTTATGAAGCTGTTGGGTGGATGTTGCAGATAACTGGGTTATTAAAGTGGGTGCTGATCAATGGCTGGACCCTGTGTGGGTCAGAGAGGAGGGGAGGTAGACATATAGGCTTATGTGCAATTTTGAACTGATTACAGAAGTAGTCAACCAAAATGTTACTCAAAAAAAAAAAAAAATACCAAAAGATTTATCAGGTATTTTCTGTGTTTCTGAAATTTTGGTGTATATTCTGTCTTTCTCACAACTTTGTCCTTGCTGCATGCTTGTTAGTGTGAATAGATTAAAATAGCTGCCTTTACAAGCAGACGTCCCCTGGATTTTCTGCAAATTTGAGCATGCAAGCTCATTCTCATTCAATGGAGGAGTTGCTGTGATAAAATTAACTTTTCGCCAAATCTTACAGTCCTTATCAGTCGGTGATGATAAATACTGTGATTTGTTTGAAAGTTCTGAAAAAGCTAGTAAGCAAAACTCACACACTGTTACACATTATGCAAACCAGTCAGTCAATCACAAAAAAAGGCAAAACAATAAAAAAACAAATAAAAATTATCACCCTACATACCTCCCTTATCATCTCAGTTTTTACATTTCTCTTTGGAGGCCACAGAAATCCAAAGGCACATCTGAAACAAGTGGAAGTGTTAGTGGTGAAGAGCTGCATGGGACCTCACTCTTCCCTTCCAGCTACCACAGGAGGCAATACAGTTACCCTGACTACTGTGCAGTGTTTCACCTCCGTCTGTCTCCATGTCTCTGTCCCCAGGTGATGCAGGTGGTGAGGGAGCAGATCACCAGAACATTGTCCAGTAAGCCGACTTCCCTGGAGCTCTTCAAGAACAAAGTTAACGCTCTCAACTACAGCGAGATCCTCAAACTGCGGCAGACTGAACGGCTGCACCAAGAAGAGACTCTTGCTCCACCCGTGCTGTGAGTAGCACCATGTTTGAAGACTAGATACCAGTTTGCATGTGCTTCATCATGTCATCCTGTTGGATTATTTTGCTTCAGCTGCAATGCAGAAGATGTCAGATCAGATCAGCCTTTGTATATTTTTGCTTTGTGACGTGTACAGGGCCCAGGGTTTTGGTATTTTTGTGTTTCTTTTTCTTTCTCCACTTGGATTCATCGATGAGCTGATTAGATTTTGTTGGTCAAAGTTCAAGGTCAACTGACCTCGCATTTGTCTGATTCTTGTAGAAGCAATATCTCAAGAACACCTTGAGGGAATTTCTTCAAATTTGGCACAAGCATTTCAGGGGACTCAAGGACGAACTGATTCATATGTAGTGGTCAAAGGTCACAGAGACCTCATAAAACATGTTTTTGGCTGTAACTCAAGAATTCACACGCTCACAATTTACACAAATGTCTAACAGGATGTAATGATGAAGTTCTTACATTTAACATCCAGAGGTCAAAGGTCAACTGTAACATGATAATGTATTGCAAACACTTTTCTAACCATGGGGAGACATTTGATCAGATACTGAACTCATGAGTGAACTCAAGATGTGTGTGAGCATCCATGTTTTCACAGACGTGGATAGAAATCAAAAGTGCAAACTGACTGGTGCATGGAGGCATACCACCACATGGCGGTTACTTTTAAAATGTAGGAAAATTTAGGTCACACCAGGTCTGTAGAACAACATAATCAGCTGCTCTATTGATGACTCCTGATAGTTTCCACCCCTATGGAACCAGCTGACAGGCCAGCAGCTATACTGTTGTTCCTCAAGCTACTGTTTATCACTAAACACCGAGTGTAACAGAGTGTTGCTGTCACATTAAACGGTCGTCAGGTTGGGCTTATTGTCAGAAAGTGATGTCCATTTGTAAATCCCCATTTGATTTTCTGTTAATCAAAGGAAAAACTGTATGAATACTCATTATTGTGCTGGCTGGTGATGTTTTATTTTGCCGTTTATTGTCTTATGTTAAGGTTCTTTTAAAGCTAAGGGGGTGATTATATCATGTGATGAAGCTTTTTTGTGTGTGTGTGTTTCTTTCCAGTGAGCTGAAAGAGCGTCTGAAGCCAGAGCTGCTTGAGTTGATCCGCCAGCAGAGACTCAACAGGCTGTGTCAAGGAACAATGTTCAGAAAGATAAGCAGCCGACGCAGACAAGGTGAGAAAACACACACACACACACACACACGGAAAAACAGTAGACTGTGTTTGTTTGTTTAACCGTCCTGATTGTCTGTTTTTCCTCAGATAAACTTTGGTACTGCCGCTTGTCGCCCAATCACAAAATGCTTCACTACGGTGATGTGGAGGAAGATTCGGAAAATCCACCAATCGAAACACTACAAGAGAAGAGTACGCTCAGATTTCACACTAATTTCTATTAATGATAAAGTTCAGACATTTTATATTCAAGATGTCAAAGGTCAGCTGTGACTTTATCAAGTTGTGCTAAAACATTTTTTAAAAACACTTTTTTATATGTGTGAGAAGCATTTATGTTGTCATGGACATCACACTGAGCTATTTATGTTTATATTTGCATGACATACTTTACTATGATTTTTTTCTGGGTTACCTTTTTTGAAAGATTATACGTCTTTTTTTTTCAATTTTCTTTTACATACTATACAATAACTTTTTTGCCCTTTTTGCAGTATCATGACATACTAGACTATTTCTGTTTGCAATTGCATGACACACTACATGGCAGTTTTTCACAATTTAATGACATGAATTTAAAAAAATGACATTCTATATTATTACTTTTTTGTTGCAATTTTATGACTTGTACTAGTTTTGACATACTATACTTTGACTTTTATTTCAATTTTGAGACTATGACTTTATTTGTACATACTGTACTGTGACTTTTTTGCAAATTTATGATATATTATGACTTCATGTATTATATTTTCATGACATGCTGTACTGTGACTTTTATCGTAATTTTATGACACTACTAAACTATAACTTTATATATTATATATTTATGACATACTATACTATGAATTTTATAATGTACTGGAATATGTCTGTAAACAGTTGCTTGTGCTATGACTTAAAAAACGTTTTTGTGACATACTATACTATGACTTTTTATGCTATTTTGGACGACATATTACACTATGATGTTTGTTATGATTCTTTGGATGACTCTTTTATGCTATTTTGGACGACATACTGTACTATGACGATTTTAGCGCATTTTGGGAGACATACTTGACTTTTTGCTATATTATTGTATACTATATTATATTGCTATATTGGCTGACATTCTTGACTATGACTTTTTTAATGCCATTTTGGAAGACATAGTATGCTTTCACTTTTTCATGCTGTTTTGGACACCCTACTGTGACTTTTTCTGATTTTATTGGAAACATATTAATTCATGACTTTTTTATACCACTTTTTTTTAACTTTTATTTTTTGTTTGTTTTCTGTGACATACTATCTTATTACTTTTTTTTTGCATTTTTATGATGTCCTATATTATGACTGTTTTGCAGTTCTTTGACGTCGCTTGTTTTCTGTTTTTTTTCCTTCTTTAGTTCCAGTAGCAGATATCAAAGGCTTGCTGACGGGAAAAGACTGTCCTCACATGAAAGAGAACAAAGGCAAACAGAACAAGGTCAGCAGCACTTCTTGTCTTCATATTATGCGCACTGTGGTCACATCTCACTGTGTTTGTATTTGTTTTCCTGGACGTGCAGGAGGTGCTGGACTTGGCATTTAGCATCACCTATGATGTAGAAGAGTACAGCCTGAACTTCATCGCCCCCTCTAGAACTGATGTGAGTCTGTGATCATTTACCTCTTTATCACGGTTTCTGCTTCTCTTTGTGCACTATAATCTTCAATACAAGTATAAACCGCTCAATCACTGGCTTCCTCCTCCTGTCAGTTCTGCCTGTGGACAGATGGACTGAGCGTTCTCCTGGGCCGGGAGATGAGTAGTGAATCCATGCGCAGTGAATTGGATATCCTGCTCTCTATGGAGATTAAGCTCCGCCTCCTGGACCTTGAGAACGTTCCCATTCCCGACAGCGCGCCTGTCGTCCCCAAACCACCAAGCAACTTCAACTTCTGCTACGACTTCAGCCAGACTGAGCAGTAAAGAGTGCA
The DNA here is from genome assembly GCF_026936395.1 of Plectropomus leopardus. NCBI lineage: Eukaryota > Metazoa > Chordata > Actinopteri > Perciformes > Serranidae > Plectropomus > Plectropomus leopardus. The sequence continues at coordinate 18,825,983 of NC_142182.1, forward strand.
TTCACTGCAGTGCAACCGACGTGTGAATTTGTACATATACCGGTATGTGTGTATGTGTGTGTGGATATCTGAAATGATAAGTGTGTATGTGAGGTGGGATCTGACCTCTGCATCCATGCACTTATTCCTATAACACACATTTATAAAAGTAGATTTTTCCTCTGCGGCCTGGCCTTCTACATCCATGTGAAACAATGATACAATAAGAGAAAACCTGTGGAAACTACAGCGGTGTTTGTGGGTGTGAACTGCTGACAAATGGCTGTTGACTTTACTAATGCTGCAGATTATCTGGGAGTTTGTCTCTCCCTCCATGATCCCCCGTCACCGCGCTGGTCCTCACTTCAACTCCAAAAACAACACATTGCACAATGACATTCTTCTTATATGATACTGCCACTCAAGTAATGGTACTTTAATCATGATTTGTGTAATCATTTTATATTTCTGAATATATCTAAACCTATGTATGATACATAGATTATTCTTGTGAGCGCAATGCTGGTTTTTACTTGTTGAGGCAAAAGATGCTTTGATGTTAGTCCAAAATGCTGGTTGTGCTCATTTATTACATTTTTTTATTGTATTTTCTGTTGCTTTAAAGAAAAAAAAAAAGAAAAGAAAAAAAAGACAAGGGCATTAACTAGAACACAGTGCTTTCTCAAGATGTGGTACATGTTTAAACTCATTTCCAACATATACAACGTTATGCAGTATCTTTCAGTGTTGAATAATATTTTCCTTAACTTTTATGTACTGGCCTCGGTACAGATCCCAGCAGCTCAGTATGATTACTGTAGAGCAGACACACTCTGAAAGCTCTGTACGACCTAAGTTTGTTTATATAGTGATGCAAATCTGTATTAGGTACCAAGCTTACTTTTTTTCTGTTTGTTTTTATAATTTAATTTAATAATTGTAAAATTGCCATCTATAGCTTGATAATGAGAAAAACTTGTTTCATGCAATCAGTGATGATTTTTAGTTTTGTCTCTACTTTCACAGATCAGATCTTGAATTAATTTTAAAACTGATGAATTTTGTACAAGGCACTTATCATAATATGATGGAAGCGACGTGTTCTGTCACAACGTACTACACTCTCACTCACCAAGAGTTCAGCTTTGACACTCGAAGCAGCTAGACAGTAACTGACACAAGCCTGTAGTAAACAGTTTTCTCCTATTTTTGGCACGGGGTTCCCCACTGTCCTCTGCTGTGTTTTCCTGACACAAGACCCTCTGGGTTAATATCAATTTTAATTCACGCTCTTGTGGTGACTTCACATGAATAAACAGTTTGATTTGTACTGCAAAAAGACAAACGTGTAGGTTTTGGAACTTTTTGATGTAGTTTGCTTTCATTTTAAAAAAAAAAAATTTTACATTCTATACTATGTCTTTTTTAGAAATGTTTACTCGACATGCTATACTACTAGTATTTTGTCAAAAATATGAAAAATGTCTTACTTTAATATGTCATAAAAAAAGTCACACGATAGTATGTCGTCCAAAATGTGACCACAAGTCATGGTTGAGTATGTCGTCCAAAATATGACAAAATAAGTGATAGCATACTATGTGGTCCAAAATATGACCAAAAAGTAATGCTATAGCATGAAATCCAAAATATGACAAAAAAGTCAAAGTATAGTATGCACTTAAACATATGACATAAAACTTATGGGATTGTATGTCGTCCAAAATATGTCAAAAAAGTCATACTATAGGATGTCTTTCAAAATATGACTAAAAGTCGTATACATTGTCATCCAACAAATGATAAAAAAAAGTCATAGTGTACAGTGTTGACCAAAATATGACAAAGTCATAGTATAGTATGTCATCCAAAAAATTACAAAAAGGCCATACTACAGTATGTCATTCAAAAAATAACAAAAAAGTGATGATATACTTTGTCTAAAATATGACAAAAAAAGTTATATTATACCATGTTGTTTAAAAAAGCACAAAAAATCTTACGATAGTATTTAGTCCAAAATGTCAATGTCAATGTCAAAAAGCAATAGTATATTAGACCAAAAAGTCATACATGCTATACTAGGATGTTTTCAGAGGTTTCTCAACATGTCATTTTTTAACATTTTTCAAAATACTATACTATGTCGTTTATAGTCGTTTTTTTGACGTGGCATATTCCAACATTTTTGTCCGTTTTTTTCAACATACTATGCTATGACGTTTATCAACGTTTATTTACTATGTGTTTTTCAGCAGTTTTTTCAACATGTCGTTTATTCGACATGAGATACTGTGTTTTTTGAGAGTTATTAGACATTGTATACTGACTAATTAGGCAATTACTATTGCCTTTTTTGCCATTTTTGTTAATTTTTCAGGTTTTTTGCCTTTTTTGGCCTGTATTCCCACTTTGTATACCATTATGCCTCTCTACAATCTGTTCTATGTCGTTTTTAGCCATTTTTAGGAGCGGTCAAATTTCGACTTTTTTCGCCATACTATACCACTGACATGTCAATTTTCCAGGTTTTTGACCTCTTTTGGCCCTTATTTCCACTTTGTATACCATTATCCCTCTCTACAAGCTATTCTATGTCGTTTTCAGCCATTTTTAGGAGCGGTCAAATTTCGACTTTTTTCGCCATACTATACTATTGCCTTTCTTTTTGCGATTTTTTTGGCATGTCAATTTTTCAGGTTTTTGACTTTTTTTGGCCTTTATTCCCACTTTGTATACTATTATGTGTCTCTACAAGCTATTCTATGTCGTTTTCAGCCATTTTTAGGAGCGGTCAAATTTCGACTTTTTTCGCCATACTATACTATTGCCTTTCTTTTTGCCATTTTTTTGACATGTCAATTTTCCAGGTTTTTGACCTTTTTTGGCCTTTATTCCCACTTTGTTTATCATTATGCGTCTGTACAAGGTATTCTATGTCGTTTTAAGCCATTTTTAGAAGTGGTCAAATTTCGACTTTTTTCGCCATACTATACTATTGCCTTTTTTTTTGCCATTCTTTTTTACATGTCATTTTTCCAATAGTTTTGCCTTCTTTGGCCTTTATTCCCACTTTGTATACTATTCTGTGTCTCTACAAGCTATTCTATGTCGTTTTCAGCCATTTTTAGGAGCGGTCAAATTTCAACTTTTTTCGCCATACTATATACTATTGCCTTTCTTTTTGCCATTTTTTTGACATGTCAATTTTCCAGGTTTTTGGCCTTTTCTGGCCTTTATTCCCACTTTGTATACCATTATGCGTCTTTACAAGCTATTCTATGTCATTCTCAGCCATTTTTAAGAACGGTCAAATTTCGACTTTTTTCGCCATACTATACTATTGCCTTTCTTTTTGCCATTTTTTTGACATGTCAATTTTTCAGGTTTTTGACCTTTTTTGGCCTTTGTTTCCACTTTCTATACTATTATGCCTCTCTACAATCTGTTCTATGTCGTTTTTAGCCATTTTTAGGAGCGGTCAAATTTCGACTTTTTTCGCCATACTATACCACTGACATGTCAATTTTCCTGGTTTTTGACCTCTTTTGGCCCTTATTTCCACTTTGTATACCATTATCCCTCTCTACAAGCTATTCTATGTCGTTTTTAGCCATTTTTAGGAGCGGTCAAATTTCGACTTTTTTCGCCATACTATACTATTGCCTTTCTTTTTGCCATTTTTTTGGCATGTCAATTTTTCAGGTTTTTGACTTTTTTTGGCCTTTATTCCCACTTTGTATACTATTATGTGTCTCTACAAGCTATTCTATGTCGTTTTCAGCCATTTTTAGGAGCGGTCAAATTTCGACTTTTTTCGCCATACTATACTATTACCCTTCTTTTTGCCATTTTTTTGACATGTCAATTTTCCAGGTTTTTGACCTTTTTTGGCCTTTATTCCCACTTTGTTTATCATTATGCGTCTGTACAAGGTATTCTATGTCGTTTTAAGCCATTTTTAGAAGTGGTCAAATTTCGACTTTTTTCGCCATACTATACTATTGCCTTTCTTTTTGCCATTCTTTTTTACATGTCATTTTTCCAATTGTTTTGCCTTCTTTGGCCTTTATTCCCACTTTGTATACTATTATGTGTCTCTACAAGCTATTCTATGTCGTTTTCAGCCATTTTTAGGAACGGTCAAATTTCGACTTTTTTCGCCATACTATACTATTGCCTTTCTTTTTGCCATTTTTTTGACATGTCAATTTTTCAGGTTTTTGACCTTTTTTGGCCTTTATTCCCACTTTATATACCATTATGCCTCTCTACAAGCTATTCTATGTCGTTTTCAGCCATTTTTAGGAGCGGTCAAATTTCGACTTTTTTCGCCATACTATACTATTGCCTTTCTTTTTGCCATTTTTTTGACATGTTAATTTTTGCAGTTGTTTTGCCTTCTTTGGCCTTTATTCCCACTTTGTATACCATTATGCCTCTCTACAAGCTATTCAATGTCGTTTTCAGCCATTTTTAGGAACGGTCAAATTTCGACTTTTTTCGCCATACTATACTATTGCCTTTCTTTTTGCCATTTTTTTGACATGTCAATTTTCCAGGTTGTTGGCCTTTTTTGGCCTTTATTTCCACTTTGTATACCATTATGCCTCTCTACAATCTGTTCTATGTCGTTTTCAGCCATTTTTAGGAGCGGTCAAATTTCGACTTTTTTCGCCATACTATACTATTGCCTTTCTTTTTGCCATTTTTTTGGCATGTCAATTTTTCAGGTTTTTGACTTTTTTTGGCTTTATTCCCACTTTGTATACCATTATGTGTCTCTACAAGCTATTCTATGTCGTTTTCAGCCATTTTTAGGAGCGGTCAAATTTCGACTTTTTTCGCCATACTATACTATTGCCTTTCTTTTTGCCATTTTTTTGACATGTCAATTTTCCAGGTTTTTGACCTTTTTGGCCTTTATTCCCACTTTGTTTATCATTATGTCTCTACAAGGTATTCTATGTCGTTTTTAGCCATTTTTAGAAGTGGTCAAATTTCGACTTTTTTCGCCATACTATACTATTGCCTTTTTTTTTGCCATTCTTTTTTACATGTCATTTTTCCAATTGTTTTGCCTTCTTTGGCCTTTATTCCCACTTTGTATACTATTCTGTGTCTCTACAAGCTATTCTATGTCGTTTTCAGCCATTTTTAGGAGCGGTCAAATTTCAACTTTTTTCGCCATACTATATACTATTGCCTTTCTTTTTGCCATTTTTTTGACATGTCAATTTTCCAGGTTTTTGGCCTTTTCTGGCCTTTATTCCCACTTTGTATACCATTATGCGTCTTTACAAGCTATTCTATGTCATTCTCAGCCATTTTTAAGAACGGTCAAATTTCGACTTTTTTCGCCATACTATACTATTGCCTTTCTTTTTGCCATTTTTTTGACATGTCAATTTTTCAGGTTTTTGACCTTTTTGGCCTTTGTTTCCACTTTCTATACCATTATGCCTCTCTACAATCTGTTCTATGTCGTTTTTAGCCATTTTAGGAGCGGTCAAATTTCGACTTTTTTCGCCATACTATACTATTGCCTTTCTTTTTTGCCATTTTTTGACATGTCAATTTTCCTGGTTTTTGACCTCTTTTGGCCCTTATTTCCACTTTGTATACCATTATCCCTCTCTACAAGCTATTCTATGTCGTTTTTAGCCATTTTTAGGAGCGGTCAAATTTCGACTTTTTTCGCCATACTATACTATTGCCTTTCTTTTTGCCATTTTTTTGGCATGTCAATTTTTCAGGTTTTTGACTTTTTTTGGCCTTTATTCCCACTTTGTATACTATTATGTGTCTCTACAAGCTATTCTATGTCGTTTTCAGCCATTTTTAGGAGCGGTCAAATTTCGACTTTTTTCGCCATACTATACTATTACCCTTCTTTTTGCCATTTTTTTGACATGTCAATTTTCCAGGTTTTTGACCTTTTTTGGCCTTTATTCCCACTTTGTTTATCATTATGCGTCTGTACAAGGTATTCTATGTCGTTTTAAGCCATTTTTAGAAGTGGTCAAATTTCGACTTTTTCGCCATACTATACTATTGCCTTTCTTTTTGCCATTTTTTGACATGTCAATTTTTCAGGTTTTTGACTTTTTTGGCCTTTATTCCCACTTTATATACCATTATGCCTCTCTACAAGCTATTCTATGTCGTTTTCAGCCATTTTTAGGAGCGGTCAAATTTCGACTTTTTTCGCCATACTATACTATTGCCTTTCTTTTGGCCATTTTTTTGACATGTCAATTTTCCAGGTTGTTGGCCTTTTTTGGCCTTTATTTCCACTTTGTATACCATTATGCCTCTCTACAATCTGTTCTATGTCGTTTTCAGCCATTTTTAGGAGCGGTCAAATTTCGACTTTTTTCGCCATACTATACTATTGCCTTCCTTTTTGCCATTTTTTTGACATGTCAATTTTCCAGGTTGTTGGCCTTTTTTGGCCTTTATTTCCACTTTGTATACCATTATGCCTCTCTACAATCTGTTCTATGTCGTTTTTAGCCATTTTTAGGAGCGGTCAAATTTCAACTTTTTTCGCCATACTATACTATTGCCTTCCTTTTTGCCATTTTTTTGGCATGTCAATTTTTCAGGTTTTTGACTTTTTTTGGCCTTTATTCCCACTTTGTATGCTATTATGTGTCTCTACAAGCTATTCTATGTCGTTTTCAGCCATTTTTAGGAGCGGTCAAATTTCGACTTTTTTATATACTATACTATTGCCTTTCTTTTTGCCATTTTTTTGACATGTCAATTTTCCAGGTTTTTGACATTTTTTGGCCTTTACTCCCACTTTGTATACTATTATGTGTCTCTACAAGCTATTCTATGTCGTTTTCAGCCATTTTTAGGAGCGGTCAAATTTCGACTTTTTTCGCCATACTATACTATTGCCTTTCTTTTTGCCATTTTTTTGACATGTCAATTTTTCAGGTTTTTGACCTTTTTTGGCCTTTATTCCCACTTTATATACCATTATGCCTCTCTACAAGCTATTCTATGTCGTTTTCAGCCATTTTTAGGAGCGGTCAAATTTCGACTTTTTTCGCCATATACTATACAATTGCCTTTCTTTTTGCCATTTTTTGACATGTTAATTTTGCAGGTTTTTGCCTTCTTTGGCCTTTATTCCCACTTTGTATACCATCATGCCTCTCTACAAGCTATTCAATGTCGCTTTTCAGCCATTTTTAGGAGCGGTCAAATTTCGACTTTTTTCGCCATACTATACTATTGCCTTTCTTTTTGCCATTTTTTTGACATGTCAATTTTCCAGGTTGTTGGCCTTTTTTGGCCTTTATTTCCACTTTGTATACCATTATGCCTCTCTACAATCTGTTCTATGTCGTTTTTAGCCATTTTTAGGAGCGGTCAAATTTCGACTTTTTTCGCCATACTATACTATTGCCTTTCTTTTTGCCATTTTTTTGGCATGTCAATTTTTCAGGTTTTTGACTTTTTTTGGCCTTTATTCCCACTTTGTATACCATTATGCCTCTCTACAATCTGTTCTATTCTATGTCGTTTTCAGCCATTTTTAGGAGCGGTCAAATTTCGACTTTTTTCGCCATACTATACTATTGCCTTCCTTTTTGCCATTTTTTTGACATGTCAATATTCCAGGTTGTTGGCCTTTTTTGGCCTTTATTTCCACTTTGTATACCATTATGCCTCTCTACAATCTGTTCTATGTCGTTTTTAGCCATTTTTAGGAGCGGTCAAATTTCGACTTTTTTCGCTATACTATACTATTGCCTTTCTTTTTGCCATTTTTTGGCATGTCAATTTTTCAGGTTTTTGACTTTTTTTGGCCTTTATTCCCACTTTGTATACTATTATGTGTCTCTACAAGCTATTCTATGTCGTTTTCAGCCATTTTTAGGAGCGGTCAAATTTCGACTTTTTTCGCCATACTATACTATTGCCTTTCTTTTTGCCATTTTTTTGACATGTCAATTTTTCAGGTTTTTGACCTTTTTTGGCCTTTATTCCCACTTTATATACCATTATGCCTCTCTACAAGCTATTCTATGTCGTTTTCAGCCATTTTTAGGAGCGGTCAAATTTCGACTTTTTTCGCCATACTATACTATTGCCTTTCTTTTTGCCATTTTTTTGACATGTTAATTTTTGCAGTTTTTTTGCCTTCTTTGGCCTTTATTCCCACTTTGTATACCATCATGCCTCTCTACAAGCTATTCAATGTCGTTTTCAGCCATTTTTAGGAGCGGTCAAATTTCGACTTTTTTCGCCATACTATACTATTGCCTTTCTTCTTGCCATTTTTTTGGCATGTCAATTTTTCAGGTTTTTGACTTTTTTTTGGCCTTTATTTCCACTTTGTATACCATTATGCCTCTCTACAATCTGTTCTATGTCGTTTTTAGCCATTTTTAGGAGCGGTCAAATTTCGACTTTTTTTGCCATACTATACTATTGCCTTTCTTTTTGCGATTTTTTTGGCATGTCAATTTTTCAGGTTTTTGACTTTTTTTGGCCTTTATTCCCACTTTGTATACCACTATGCCTCTCTACAAGCTATTCTATGTCGTTTTCAGCCATTTTTAGGAGCGGTCAAATTTCGACTTTTTCGCCATACTATACTATTGCCTTCCTTTTGCCATTTTTTTGACTTGTCAATTTTCCAGGTTGTTGGCCTTTTTTGGCCTTTATTTCCACTTTGTATACCATTATGCCTCTCTACAATCTGTTCTATGTCGTTTTTAGCCATTTTTAGGAGCGGTCAAATTTCGACTTTTTTCGCTATACTATACTATTGCCTTTCTTTTTGCCATTTTTTTGGCATGTCAATTTTTCAGGTTTTTGACTTTTTTTGGCCTTTATTCCCACTTTGTATGCTATTATGTGTCTCTACAAGCTATTCTATGTCGTTTTCAGCCATTTTTAGGAACGGTCAAATTTCGACTTTTTTCGCCATACTATACTATTGCCTTTCTTTTTGCCATTTTTTTGACATGTCAATTTTTCAGGTTTTTGACCTTTTTTGGCCTTTATTCCCACTTTATATACCATTATGCCTCTCTACAAGCTATTCTATGTCGTTTTCAGCCATTTTTAGGAGCGGTCAAATTTCGACTTTTTTCGCCATACTATACTATTGCCTTTCTTTTTGCCATTTTTTTGACATGTTAATTTTTTCAGGTTTTTGCCTTCTTTGGCCTTTATTCCACTTTGTATACCATCATGCCTCTCTACAAGCTATTCAATGTCGTTTTCAGCCATTTTTAGGAGCGGTCAAATTTCGACTTTTTTCGCCATACTATACTATTGCCTTTCTTCTTGCCATTTTTTTGGCATGTCAATTTTTCAGGTTTTTGACTTTTTTTTGGCCTTTATTTCCACTTTGTATACCATTATGCCTCTCTACAATCTGTTCTATGTCGTTTTTAGCCATTTTTAGGAGCGGTCAAATTTCGACTTTTTTTGCCATACTATACTATTGCCTTTCGTTTTGCCATTTTTTTGACATGTCAGTTTTTCAGGTTTTTGACCTTTTTTGGTCTTTATTCCCACTTTGTATACTATTATGCCTCTCTACAAGCTATTCTATGTCGTTTTCAGCCATTTTTAGGAGCGGTCAAATTTCGACTTTTTTCGCCATACTATACTATTGCCTTTCTTTTTGCCATTTTTTTGGCATGTCAATTTTTCAGGTTTTTGACTTTTTTTGGCCTTTATTCCCACTTTGTATACTATTATGTGTCTCTACAAGCTATTCTATGTCGTTTTCAGCCATTTTTAGGAACGGTCAAATTTCGACTTTTTTCGCCATACTATACTATTGCCTTTCTTTTTGCCATTTTTTTGACATGTCAATTTTTCAGGTTTTGACCTTTTGGCCTTTATTCCCACTTTGTATACCATTATGCCTCTCTACAAGCTATTCTATGTCGTTTTCAGCCATTTTAGGAGCGGTCAATTTCGACTTTTTTCGCCATACTATACTATTGCCTTTCTTTTTGCCATTTTTTTGACATGTTAATTTTTGCAGTTTTTTTGCCTTCTTTGGCCTTTATTCCCACTTTGTATACCATCATGCCTCTCTACAAGCTATTCAATGTCGTTTTCAGCCATTTTTAGGAGCGGTCAAATTTCGACTTTTTTCGCCATACTATACTATTGCCTTTCTTCTTGCCATTTTTTTGGCATGTCAATTTTTCAGGTTTTTGACTTTTTTTGGCCTTTATTCCCACTTTGTATACTATTATGTGTCTCTACAAGCTATTCTATGTCGTTTTCAGCCATTTTTAGGAACGGTCAAATTTCGACTTTTTTCGCCATACTATACTATTGCCTTTCTTTTTGCCATTTTTTTGACATGTCAATTTTTCAGGTTTTTGACCTTTTTTGGCCTTTATTCCCACTTTATATACCATTATGTGTCTCTACAAGCTATTCTATGTCGTTTTCAGCCATTTTTAGGAGCGGTCAAATTTCGACTTTTTTCGCCATACTATACTATTGCCTTTCTTTTTGCCATTTTTTTGACATGTTAATTTTTGCAGTTTTTTTGCCTTCTTTTGCCTTTATTCCCACTTTGTTTACCATCTTTCCTCTCTTCAAGCTATTCAATGTCGTTTTCAGCCATTTTAGGAGCGGTCAAATTTCGACTTTTTTCGCCATACTATACTATTGCCTTCCTTTTTGCCATTTTTTTGACATGTCAATTTTCCAGGTTGTTGGCCTTTTTTGGCCTTTATTTCCACTTTGTATACCATTATGCCTCTCTACAATCTGTTCTATGTCGTTTTTAGCCATTTTTAGGAGCGGTCAAATTTCGACTTTTTTCGCCATACTATACTATTGCCTTTCTTTTTACCATTTTTTTGGCATGTCAATTTTTCAGGTTTTTGACTTTTTTTGGCCTTTATTCCCACTTTGTATACCATTATGCCTCTCTACAAGCTATTCTATGTCGTTTTCAGCCATTTTTAGGAGCGGTCAAATTTCGACTTTTTTCGCCATACTATACTATTGCCTTCCTTTTTGCCATTTTTTTGACATGTCAATTTTCCAGGTTGTTGGCCTTTTTTGGCCTTTATTTCCACTTTGTATACCATTATGCCTCTCTACAATCTGTTCTATGTCGTTTTTAGCCATTTTTAGGAGCGGTCAAATTTCGACTTTTTTCGCCATACTATACTATTGCCTTTCTTTTTGCCATTTTTTTGACATGTTAATTTTTGCAGTTTTTTTGCCTTCTTTGGCCTTTATTCCCACTTTGTATACCATCATGCCTCTCTACAAGCTATTCAATGTCGTTTTCAGCCATTTTTAGGAGCGGTCAAATTTCGACTTTTTTCGCCATACTATACTATTGCCTTTCTTTTTGCCATTTTTTTGACATGTCAATTTTCCAGGTTGTTGGCCTTTTTTGGCCTTTATTTCCACTTTGTATACCATTATGACTCTCTACAATCTGTTCTATGTCGTTTTAAGCCATTTTTAGGAGCGGTCAAATTTTGACTTTTTTTCATATACTATACTATTGCCTTTCTTTTTGCCATTTTTTTGACATGTCAATTTTCCAGGTTTTTGACATTTTTTGGCCTTTACTCCCACTTTGTATACTATTATGTGTCTCTACAAGCTATTCTATGTCGTTTTCAGCCATTTTTAGGAGCGGTCAAATTTAGACTTTTTTCGCCATACTATACTATTGCCTTTCTTTTTGCCATTTTTTTGGCATGTCAATTTTTCAGGTTTTTGACTTTTTTTGGCCTTTATTCCCACTTTGTATACTATTATGTGTCTCTACAAGCTATTCTATGTCGTTTTCAGCCATTTTTAGGAACGGTCAAATTTCGACTTTTTTCGCCATACTATACTATTGCCTTTCTTTTTGCCATTTTTTTGACATGTCAATTTTTCAGGTTTTTGACCTTTTTTGGCCTTTATTCCCACTTTATATACCATTATGTGTCTCTACAAGCTATTCTATGTCGTTTTCAGCCATTTTTAGGAGCGGTCAAATTTCGACTTTTTTCGCCATACTATACTATTGCCTTTCTTTTTGCCATTTTTTTGACATGTTAATTTTTGCAGTTTTTTTGCCTTCTTTGGCCTTTATTCCCACTTTGTATACCATCATGCCTCTCTACAAGCTATTCAATGTCGTTTTCAGCCATTTTTAGGAGCGGTCAAATTTCGACTTTTTTCGCCATACTATACTATTGCCTTTCTTTTTGCCATTTTTTTGGCATGTCAATTTTTCAGGTTTTTGACTTTTTTTGGCCTTTATTCCCACTTTGTATACCATTATGCCTCTCTACAATCTGTTCTATGTCGTTTTTAGCCATTTTTAGGAGCGGTCAAATTTCGACTTTTTTCGCCATACTATACTATTGCCTTTCTTTTTGCCATTTTTTTGACATGTCAATTTTCCAGGTTTTTGACATTTTTTGGCCTTTACTCCCACTTTGTATACTATTATGTGTCTCTACAAGCTATTCTATGTCGTTTTCAGCCATTTTTAGGAGCGGTCAAATTTCGACTTTTTTCGCCATACTATACTATTGCCTTCCTTTTTGCCATTTTTTTGGCATGTCAATTTTTCAGGTTTTTGACTTTTTTTGGCCTTTATTCCCACTTTGTATACTATTATGTGTCTCTACAAGCTATTCTATGTCGTTTTCAGCCATTTTTAGGAGCGGTCAAATTTCGACTTTTTTCGCCATACTATACTATTGCCTTTCTTTTTGCCATTTTTTTGACATGTTAATTTTTGAGGTTTTTGCCTTCTTTGGCCTTTATTTCCACTTTGTATACCATCATGCCTCTCTACAATCTATTCAATGTCGCTTTTCAGCCATTTTTAGGAGCGGTCAAATTTCGACTTTTTTTCACATACTATACTATTGCCTTTCTTTTTGCCATTTTTTGGCATGTCAATTTTTCAGGTTTTTGACTTTTTTTGGCCTTTATTTCCACTTTGTATACCATTATGCCTCTCTACAATCTGTTCTATGTCGTTTTTAGCCATTTTTAGGAGCGGTCAAATTTCGACTTTTTTTGCCATACTATACTATTGCCTTTCTTTTTGCCATTTTTTTGACATGTCAATTTTTCAGGTTTTTGATCTTTATTGGGCTTTATTTCTAATTTGTATACCATTATGCCTCTCTACAATCTGTTCTATGTCGTTTTTAGCCATTTTTAGGAGCGGTCAAATTTCGACTTTTTTCGCCATACTATACTATTGCCTTTCTTTTGCCATTTTTTTGGCATGTCAATTTTCAGGTTTTTGACTTTTTGGGCCTTTATTCCCACTTTGTATACCATTATGTGTCTCTACAAGCTATTCTATGTCGTTTTCAGCCATTTTTAGGAGCGGTCAAATTTCGACTTTTTTCGCCATACTATACTATTGCCTTTCTTTTTGCCATTTTTTTGACATGTCAATTTTTCAGGTTTTTGACCTTTTTTGGCCTTTATTCCCACTTTATATACCATTATGCCTCTCTACAAGCTATTCTATGTCGTTTTCAGCCATTTTTAGGAGCGGTCAAATTTCGACTTTTTTCGCCATACTATACTATTGCCTTTCTTTTTGCCATTTTTTTGACATGTCAATTTTTCAGGTTTTGACTTTTTTGGCCTTTATTCCCACTTTGTATACCATCATGCCTCTCTACAAGCTATTCAATGTCGTTTTCAGCCATTTTTAGGAGCGGTCAAATTTCGACTTTTTTCGCCATACTATACTATTGCCTTTCTTTTTGCCATTTTTTTGGCATGTCAATTTTTCAGGTTTTTGACTTTTTTTGGCCTTTATTCCCACTTTGTATACCATTATGCCTCTCTACAAGCTATTCTATGTCGTTTTCAGCCATTTTTAGGAGCGGTCAAATTTCGACTTTTTTCGCCATACTATACTATTGCCTTTCTTTTGGCCATTTTTTTGACATGTCAATTTTCCAGGTTTTTGGCCTTTTTTGGCCTTTATTTCCACTTTGTATACCATTATGCCTCTCTACAATCTGTTCTATGTCGTTTTTAGCCATTTTTAGGAGCGGTCAAATTTCGACTTTTTTCGCCATACTATACTATTGCCTTTCTTTTTGCCATTTTTTTGACATGTTAATTTTTGCAGTTTTTTTGCCTTCTTTGGCCTTTATTCCCACTTTGTATACCATCATGCCTCTCTACAAGCTATTCAATGTCGTTTTCAGCCATTTTTAGGAGCGGTCAAATTTCGACTTTTTTCGCCATACTATACTATTGCCTTTCTTTTTGCCATTTTTTTGACATGTCAATTTTCCAGGTTGTTGGCCTTTTTTGGCCTTTATTTCCACTTTGTATACCATTATGACTCTCTACAATCTGTTCTATGTCGTTTTAAGCCATTTTTAGGAGCGGTCAAATTTTGACTTTTTTCGCCATACTATACTATTGCCTTTCTTTTTGCCATTTTTTTGACATGTCAATTTTTCAGGTTTTTGTCATTTTTTGGTCTTTACTCCCACTTTGTATACCATTATGTGTCTCTACAAGCTATTCTATGTCGTTTTCAGCCATTTTTAGGAGCGGTCAAATTTAGACTTTTTCGCCATACTATACTATTGCCTTTCTTTTGCCATTTTTTTGGCATGTCAATTTTCAGGTTTTGACTTTTTTGGCCTTTATTCCACTTTGTATACCATTATGCCTCTCTACAATCTGTTCTATGTCGTTTTAGCCATTTTTAGGAGCGGTCAAATTTCGACTTTTTTTGCCATACTATACTATTGCCTTTCTTTTTGCCATTTTTTGGCGATGCTAATTTTTCAGGTTTTTGACCTTTTTTGGCCTTTATTCCCACTTTGTATACCATTATGTGTCTCTACAAGCTATTCTGTATACGTTTTCAGCCATTTTTAGGGCCGGTCAAATTTCGACTTTTTTCACATACTATACTATTGCCTTCCTTTTTGCCATTTTTTTGACATGTCAATTTTTCAGGTTTTTTACTTTTTTTGGCCTTTATTCCCACTTTGTATACCATTATGCCTCTCTACAAGCTATTCTATGTCGTTTTCAGCCATTTTTAGGAGCGGTCAAATTTCGACTTTTTTCGCCATACTATACTATTGCCTTTCTTTTTGCCATTTTTTTGGCATGTCAATTTTTCAGGTTTTTGACCTTTTTGGCCTTTATTTCCACTTTGTATACCATTATGCCTCTCTACAATCTGTTCTATGTCGTTTTCAGCCATTTTTAGGAGCGGTCAAATTTAAACTTTTTTCGCCATACTATACTATTGCCTTTCTTTTTGCCATTTTTTGACATGTCAATTTTTCAGGTTGTTGACTTTTTTGGCCTTTATTTCCACTTTGTATACCATTATGCCTCTCTACAATCTGTTCTATGTCGTTTTTAGCCATTTTTAGGAGCGGTCAAATTTCGACTTTTTTCGCCATACTATACTATTGCCTTTCTTTTTGCCATTTTTTGGCATGTCAATTTTTCAGGTTTTTGACTTTTTTTGGCCTTTATTCCCACTTTGTATACCATTATGCCTCTCTACAAGCTATTCTATGTCGTTTTCAGCCATTTTAGGGCGGTCAAATTTCGACTTTTTTCGCCATACTATACTATTGCCTTTCTTTTTGCCATTTTTTTGACATGTCAATTTTCCAGGTTGTTGGCCTTTTTTGGCCTTTATTTCCACTTTGTATACCATTATGCCTCTCTACAATCTGTTCTATGTCGTTTTTAGCCATTTTTAGGCGCGGTCAAATTTGACTTTTTTCGCCATACTATACTATTGCCTTTCTTTTTGCCATTTTTTGGCATGTCAATTTTCAGGTTTTTGACTTTTTTGGCCTTTATTCCCACTTTGTATACTATTATGTGTCTCTACAAGCTATTCTATGTCGTTTTCAGCCATTTTTAGGAACGGTCAAATTTCGACTTTTTTCGCCATACTATACTATTGCCTTTCTTTTTGCCATTTTTTTGACATGTCAACTTTTCAGGTTTTTGACGTTTTTTGGCCTTTATTCCCACTTTATATACCATTATGCCTCTCTACAAGCTATTCTATGTCGTTTTCAGCCATTTTTAGGAGCGGTCAAATTTCGACTTTTTTCGCCATACTATACTATTGCCTTTCTTTTTGCCATTTTTTTGACATGTTAATTTTTGCAGTTTTTTTGCCTTCTTTGGCCTTTATTCCCACTTTGTATACCATCATGCCTCTCTACAAGCTATTCAATGTCGTTTTCAGCCATTTTTAGGAGCGGTCAAATTTCGACTTTTTTCGCCATACTATACTATTGCCTTTCTTTTTGCCATTTTTTTGACATGTCAATTTTCCAGGTTGTTGGCCTTTTTTGGCCTTTATTTCCACTTTGTATACCATTATGCCTCTCTACAATCTGTTCTATGTCGTTTTTAGCCATTTTTAGGAGCGGTCAAATTTTGACTTTTTTCGCCATACTATACTATTGCCTTTCTTTTTGCCATTTTTTGACATGTCAATTTTCCAGGTTTTTGACATTTTTGGCCTTTACTCCCACTTTGTATACTATTATGTGTCTCTACAAGCTATTCTATGTCGTTTTCAGCCATTTTTAGGAACGGTCAAATTTCGACTTTTTTCGCCATACTATACTATTGCCTTTCTTTTTGCCATTTTTTTGACATGTCAATTTTTCAGGTTTTTGACCTTTTTTGGCCTTTATTCCCACTTTATATACCATTATGCCTCTCTACATGCTATTCTATGTCGTTTTCAGCCATTTTTAGGAGCGGTCAAATTTCGACTTTTTTCGCCATACTATACTATTGCCTTTCTTTTGGCCATTTTTTTGACATGTCAATTTTCCAGGTTGTTGGCCTTTTTTGGCCTTTATTTCCACTTTGTATACCATTATGCCTCTCTACAATCTGTTCTATGTCGTTTTCAGCCATTTTTAGGAGCGGTCAAATTTCGACTTTTTTCGCCATACTATACTATTGCCTTTCTTTTTGCCCTTTTTTCGACATGTCAGATTTTCAGGTTTTTGACCTTTTTTGGTCTTTATTCCCACTTTGTATACCATTATGCCTCTCTACAATCTGTTCTATGTCGTTTTTAGCCATTTTTAGGAGCGGTCAAATTTGACTTTTTTACATACTATACTATTGCCTTTCTTCTTGCCATTTTTTTGGCCTGTCCATTTTTCAGGTTTTTGACTTTTTTTTGGCCTTTATTTCCACTTTGTATACCATTATGCCTCTCTACAATCTGTTCTATGTCGTTTTTAGCCATTTTTAGGAGCGGTCAAATTTCGACTTTTTTTGCCATACTATACTATTGCCTTTCGTTTTGCCATTTTTTTGACATGTCAGTTTTTCAGGTTTTTGACCTTTTTTGGTCTTTATTCCCACTTTGTATACCATTATGCCTCTCTACAATCTGTTCTATGTCGTTTTCAGCCATTTTTAGGAGCGGTCAAATTTCGACTTTTTTCGCCATACTATACTATTGCCTTTCTTTTTGCCATTTTTTTGACATGTCAGTTTTTCAGGTTTTTGACCTTTTTTGGTCTTTATTCCCACTTTGTATACCATTATGCCTCTCTACAATCTGTTCTATGTCGTTTTTAGCCATTTTTAGGAGCGGTCAAATTTCGACTTTTTTTGCCATACTATACTATTGCCTTTCTTCTTGCTATTTTTTGGAATGTCAATTTTTCAGGTTTTTGACTTTTTTTTGGCCTTTATTTCCACTTTGTATACCATTATGCCTCTCTACAATCTGTTCTATGTCATTTTTAGCCATTTTAGGAGCGGTCAAATTTCGACTTTTTCGCCATACTATACTATTGCCTTTCTTTTTGCCATTTTTTTGACATGTCAATTTTCCAGGTTGTTGGCCTTTTTTGGCCTTTATTTCCACTTTGTATACCATTATGCCTCTCTACAATCTGTTCTATGTCGTTTTCAGCCATTTTTAGGAGCGGTCAAATTTCGCCTTTTTTCGCCATACTATACTATTGCCTTTCTTTTTGCCATTTTTTTGGCATGTCAATTTTTCAGGTTTTTGACTTTTTTTTGGCCTTTATTTCCACTTTGTATACCATTATGCCTCTCTACAATCTGTTCTATGTCGTTTTCAGCCATTTTTAGGAGCGGTCAAATTTCGACTTTTTTCGCCATACTATACTATTGCCTTTCTTTTTGCCATTTTTTTGACATGTCAATTTTCCAGGTTGTTGGCCTTTTTTGGCCTTTATTTCCACTTTGTATACCATTATGCCTCTCTACAATCTGTTCTATGTCGTTTTTAGCCATTTTTAGGAGCGGTCAAATTTCGACTTTTTTCGCCATACTATACTATTGCCTTTCTTTTTGCCATTTTTTTGGCATGTCAATTTTTCAGGTTCTTGACTTTTTTTGGCTTTATTCCCACTTTGTATACCATTATGTGTCTCTACAAGCTATTCTATGTCGTTTTCAGCCATTTTTAGGAGCGGTCAAATTTCGACTTTTTTCGCCATACTATACTATTGCCTTTCTTTTTGCCATTTTTTTGGCATGTCAATTTTCAGGTTTTGACCTTTTTGGCCTTTATTCCCACTTTGTATACCATTATGCCTCTCTACAATCTGTTCTATGTCGTTTTAGCCATTTTTAGGAGCGGTCAAATTTCGACTTTTTTGCCATACTATACTATTGCCTTTCTTTTTGCCATTTTTTGACGATGTCAATTTTCAGTTTTTTGACCTTTTTTGGCCTTTATTCCCACTTTGTATACCATTATGCCTCTCTACAAGCTATTCTATGTCGTTTTCAGCCATTTTTAGGAGCGGTCAAATTTCGACTTTTTTCGCCATACTATACTATTGCCTTCCTTTTTGCCATTTTTTTGGCATGTCAATTTTTCAGGTTTTTGACTTTTTTTGGCCTTTATTCCCACTTTGTATACTATTATGTGTCTCTACAAGCTATTCTATGTCGTTTTCAGCCATTTTTAGGAGCGGTCAAATTTCAACTTTTTTCGCCATACTATACTATTGCCTTCCTTTTTGCCATTTTTTTGGCATGTCAATTTTTCAGGTTTTTGACTTTTTTTGGCCTTTATTCCCACTTTGTATGCTATTATGTGTCTCTACAAGCTATTCTATGTCGTTTTCAGCCATTTTTAGGAACGGTCAAATTTCGACTTTTTTTCCATACTATACTATTGCCTTTCTTTTTGCCATTTTTTGACATGTCAATTTTTCCAGGTTGTTGACTTTTTTTGGCCTTTATTTCCACTTTGTATACCATTATGCCTCTCTACAATCTGTTCTATGTCGCTTTTCAGCCATTTTAGGAGCGGTCAAATTTGACTTTTTTTCGCCATACTATACTATTGCCTTTCTTTTTGCCATTTTTTTGACATGTCAATTTTTCAGGTTGTTGGCCTTTTTTGGCCTTTATTTCCACTTTGTATACCATTATGCCTCTCTACAATCTGTTCTATGTCGTTTTTAGCCATTTTTAGGAGCGGTCAAATTTCGACTTTTTTCGCCATACTATACTATTGCCTTTCTTTTTGCCATTTTTTTGGCATGTCAATTTTTCAGGTTTTTGACTTTTTTTGGCCTTTATTCCCACTTTGTATACCATTATGCCTCTCTACAAGCTATTCTATGTCGTTTTCAGCCATTTTTAGGAGCGGTCAAATTTCGACTTTTTTCGCCATACTATACTATTGCCTTTCTTTTTGCCATTTTTTTGACATGTCAATTTTTCAGGTTGTTGGCCTTTTTTGGCCTTTATTTCCAGTTTGTATACCATTATGCTTCTCTACAATCTGTTCTATGTCGTTTTTAGCCATTTTTAGGAGCGTTCAAATTTCGACTTTTTTTACCATACTATACTATTGCCTTTCTTTTTGCCATTTTTTTGGCATGTCAATTTTTCAGGTTTTTGACTTTTTTTGGCCTTTATTCCCACTTTGTATACTATTATGTGTCTCTACAAGCTATTCTATGTCGTTTTCAGCCATTTTAGGAGCAGTCAAATTTGACTTTTTCGCCATACTATACTATTGCCTTTCTTTTTGCCATTTTTTTGACATGTCAACTTTTCAGGTTTTTGACGTTTTTTGGCCTTTATTCCCACTTTGTATACCATTATGCCTCTCTACAAGCTATTCTATGTCGTTTTCAGCCATTTTTAGGAGCGGTCAAATTTCGACTTTTTTCGCCATACTATACTATTGCCTTTCTTTTTGCCATTTTTTTGACATGTTAATTTTTCAGGTTTTTGCCTTTTTTTTGGCCTTTATTCCCACTTTGTATACCATTATGCCTCTCTACAATCTATTCAATGTCGTTTTCAGCCATTTTTAGGAGCGGTCAAATTTCGACTTTTTTCGCCATACTATACTATTGCCTTTCTTTTTGCCATTTTTTTGACATGTCAATTTTCCAGGTTGTTGGCCTTTTTTGGCCTTTATTTCCACTTTGTATACCATTATGCCTCTCTACAATCTGTTCTATGTCGTTTTTAGCCATTTTTAGGAGCGGTCAAATTTGACTTTTTCGCCATACTATACTATTGCCTTTCTTTTTGCCATTTTTTTGACATGTCAATTTTCCAGGTTTTTGACATTTTTTGGCCTTTACTCCCACTTTGTATACTATTATGTGTCTCTACAAGCTATTCTATGTCGTTTTCACCCATTTTTAGGACCGGTCAAATTTCGACTTTTTTTCGCCATACTATACTATTGCCTTTCTTTTTGCCATTTTTTGACATGTCAATTTTCAGGTTTTTGACTTTTTTGGCCTTTATTCCCACTTTGTATACCATTATGCCTCTCTACAAGCTATTCTATGTCGTTTTCAGCCATTTTTAGGAGCGGTCAAATTTCGACTTTTTTCGCCATACTATACTATTGCCTTTCTTTTGCCATTTTTTGACATGTCAATTTTTCAGGTTGTTGGCCTTTTTTGGCCTTTATTTCCACTTTGTATACCATTATGCCTCTCTACAATCTGTTCTATGTCGTTTTCAGCCATTTTTAGGAGCGGTCAAATTTCGACTTTTTTCGCCATACTATACTATTGCCTTTCTTTTTGCCCTTTTTTCGACATGTCAGATTTTTCAGGTTTTGACCTTTTTTGGTCTTTATTCCCACTTTGTATACCATTATGCCTCTCTACAATCTGTTCTATGTCGTTTTTAGCCATTTTTAGGAGCGGTCAAATTTCGACTTTTTTCGCCATACTATACTATTGCCTTTCTTCTTGCCATTTTTTTTGGCATGTCAATTTTTCAGGTTTTTGACTTTTTTTTGGCCTTTATTTCCACTTTGTATACCATTATGCCTCTCTACAATCTGTTCTATGTCGTTTTTAGCCATTTTTAGGAGCGGTCAAATTTCGACTTTTTTCGCCATACTATACTATTGCCTTTCGTTTTGCCATTTTTTTGACATGTCAGTTTTTCAGGTTTTTGACCTTTTTTGGTCTTTATTCCCACTTTGTATACCATTATGCCTCTCTACAATCTGTTCTATGTCATTTTTAGCCATTTTTAGGAGCGGTCAAATTTCGACTTTTTTTGCCATACTATACTATTGCCTTTCGTTTTGCCATTTTTTTGACATGTCAGTTTTTCAGGTTTTTGACCTTTTTTGGTCTTTATTCCCACTTTGTATACCATTATGCCTCTCTACAATCTGTTCTATGTCATTTTTAGCCATTTTTAGGAGCGGTCAAATTTCGACTTTTTTGCCATACTATACTATTGCCTTTCTTTTTGCCATTTTTTTGACATGTCAGTTTTTCAGGTTTTTGACCTTTTTTGGTCTTTATTCCCACTTTGTATACCATTATGCCTCTCTACAATCTGTTCTATGTCGTTTTTAGCCATTTTTAGGAGCGGTCAAATTTCGACTTTTTTCGCCATACTATACTATTGCCTTTCTTTTTGCCATTTTTTTGACATGTCAATTTTCCAGGTTTTTGACATTTTTTGGCCTTTACTCCCACTTTGTATACTATTATGTGTCTCTACAAGCTATTCTATGTCGTTTTCAGCCATTTTTAGGAGCGGTCAAATTTCAACTTTTTTCGCCATACTATACTATTGCCTTCCTTTTTGCCATTTTTTTGGCATGTCAATTTTTCAGGTTTTTGACTTTTTTTGGCCTTTATTCCCACTTTGTATGCTATTATGTGTCTCTACAAGCTATTCTATGTCGTTTTCAGCCATTTTTAGGAGCGGTCAAATTTCGACTTTTTTCGCCATACTATACTATTGCCTTTCTTTTGGCCATTTTTTTGACATGTCAATTTTCCAGGTTGTTGGCCTTTTTTGGCCTTTATTTCCACTTTGTATACCATCATGCCTCTCTACTATCTATTCAATGTCGTTTTCAGCCATTTTAGGAGCGGTCAAATTTCGACTTTTTTCGCCATACTATACTATTGCCTTTCTTTTTGCCATTTTTTTGGCATGTCAATTTTTCAGGTTTTTGACTTTTTTTTGGCCTTTATTTCCACTTTGTATACCATTATGCCTCTCTACAATCTGTTCTATGTCGTTTTTAGCCATTTTTAGGAGCGGTCAAATTTCGACTTTTTTCGCCATACTATACTATTGCCTTTCTTTTTGCCATTTTTTTGACATGTCAATTTTCCAGGTTGTTGGCCTTTTTTGGCCTTTATTTCCACTTTGTATACCATTATGCCTCTCTACAATCTGTTCTATGTCGTTTTTAGCCATTTTTAGGAGCGGTCAAATTTCGACTTTTTTCGCCATACTATACTATTGCCTTTCTTTTTGCCATTTTTTTGGCATGTCAATTTTTCAGGTTCTTGACTTTTTTTGGCTTTATTCCCACTTTGTATACCATTATGTGTCTCTACAAGCTATTCTATGTCGTTTTCAGCCATTTTTAGGAGCGGTCAAATTTCGACTTTTTTCGCCATACTATACTATTGCCTTTCTTTTTGCCATTTTTTTGACATGTGAGTTTTTCAGGTTTTTGACCTTTTTTGGTCTTTATTCCCACTTTGTATACCATTATGCCTCTCTACAATCTGTTCTATGTTGTTTTTAGCCATTTTTAGGAGCGGTCAAATTTCGACTTTTTTTGCCATACTATACTATTGCCTTCCTTTTTGCCATTTTTTTGGCATGTCAATTTTTCAGGTTTTTGACTTTTTTTGGCCTTTATTCCCACTTTGTATACTATTATGTGTCTCTACAATCTGTTCTATGTCGTTTTTAGCCATTTTTAGGAGCGGTCAAATTTCGACTTTTTTCGCCATACTATACTATTGCCTTTCTTTTTGCCATTTTTTTGACATGTCAGTTTTTCAGGTTTTTGACCTTTTTTGGTCTTTATTACCACTTTGTATACCATTATGCCTCTCTACAATCTGTTCTATGTCGTTTTTAGCCATTTTTAGGAGCGGTCAAATTTCGACTTTTTTCGCCATACTATACTATTGCCTTTCTTCTTGCTATTTTTTGGAATGTCAATTTTTCAGGTTTTTGACTTTTTTTTGGCCTTTATTTCCACTTTGTATACCATTATGCCTCTCTACAATCTGTTCTATGTCATTTTTAGCCATTTTTAGGAGCGGTCAAATTTCGACTTTTTTTGCCATACTATACTATTGCCTTTCGTTTTGCCATTTTTTTGACATGTCAGTTTTTCAGGTTTTTGACCTTTTTTGGTCTTTATTCCCACTTTGTATACCATTATGCCTCTCTACAATCTGTTCTATGTCGTTTTTAGCCATTTTTAGGAGCGGTCAAATTTCGACTTTTTTTGCCATACTATACTATTGCCTTTCGTTTTGCCATTTTTTTGACATGTCAGTTTTTCAGGTTTTTGACCTTTTTTGGTCTTTATTCCCACTTTGTATACCATTATGCCTCTCTACAATCTGTTCTATGTCGTTTTTAGCCATTTTTAGGAGCGGTCAAATTTCGACTTTTTTCGCCATACTATACTATTGCCTTTCTTTTTGCCATTTTTTTGACATGTCAATTTTCCAGGTTTTTGACATTTTTTGGCCTTTACTCCCACTTTGTATACTATTATGTGTCTCTACAAGCTATTCTATGTCGTTTTCAGCCATTTTTAGGAGCGGTCAAATTTCAACTTTTTTCGCCATACTATACTATTGCCTTCCTTTTTGCCATTTTTTTGGCATGTCAATTTTTCAGGTTTTTGACTTTTTTTGGCCTTTATTCCCACTTTGTATGCTATTATGTGTCTCTACAAGCTATTCTATGTCGTTTTCAGCCATTTTTAGGAGCGGTCAAATTTTGACTTTTTTCGCCATACTATACTATTGCCTTTCTTTTGGCCATTTTTTTGACATGTCAATTTTCCAGGTTGTTGGCCTTTTTTGGCCTTTATTTCCACTTTGTATACCATTATGCCTCTCTACAATCTGTTCTATGTCGTTTTCAGCCATTTTTAGGAGCGGTCAAATTTCGACTTTTTTCGCCATACTATACTATTGCCTTTCTTTTGGCCATTTTTTTGACATGTCAATTTTCCAGGTTGTTGGCCTTTTTTGGCCTTTATTTCCACTTTGTATACCATCATGCCTCTCTACAAGCTATTCAATGTCGTTTTCAGCCATTTTTAGGAGCGGTCAAATTTCGACTTTTTTCGCCATACTATACTATTGCCTTTCTTTTTGCCATTTTTTTGGCATGTCAATTTTTCAGGTTTTTGACTTTTTTTTGGCCTTTATTTCCAGTTTGTATACCATTATGCCTCTCTACAATCTGTTCTATGTCGTTTTTAGCCATTTTTAGGAGCGGTCAAATTTCGACTTTTTTCGCCATACTATACTATTGCCTTTCTTTTGCCATTTTTTGACATGTCAATTTTTCCAGGTTGTTGGCCTTTTTGGCCTTTATTTCCACTTTGTATACCATTATGCCTCTCTACAATCTGTTCTATGTCGTTTTTAGCCATTTTTAGGAGCGGTCAAATTTCGACTTTTTTTACATACTATACTATTGCCTTTCTTTTTGCCATTTTTTTGGCATGTCAATTTTTCAGGTTCTTGACTTTTTTTGGCTTTATTCCCACTTTGTATACTATTATGTGTCTCTACAAGCTATTCTATGTCGTTTTCAGCCATTTTTAGGAGCGGTCAAATTTCGACTTTTTTCGCCATACTATACTATTGCCTTTCTTTTTGCCATTTTTTTGACATGTGAGTTTTTCAGGTTTTTGACCTTTTTTGGTCTTTATTCCCACTTTGTATACCATTATGCCTCTCTACAATCTGTTCTATGTTGTTTTTAGCCATTTTTAGGAGCGGTCAAATTTCGACTTTTTTTGCCATACTATACTATTGCCTTCCTTTTTGCCATTTTTTTGGCATGTCAATTTTTCAGGTTTTTGACTTTATTTGGCCTTTATTCCCACTTTGTATACTATTATGTGTCTCTACAATCTGTTCTATGTCGTTTTTAGCCATTTTTAGGAGCGGTCAAATTTCGACTTTTTTCGCCATACTATACTATTGCCTTTCTTTTTGCCATTTTTTTGACATGTCAGTTTTTCAGGTTTTTGACCTTTTTTGGTCTTTATTCCCACTTTGTATACCATTATGCCTCTCTACAATCTGTTCTATGTCGTTTTTAGCCATTTTTAGGAGCGGTCAAATTTCGACTTTTTTTGCCATACTATACTATTGCCTTTCGTTTTGCCATTTTTTTGACATGTCAGTTTTTCAGGTTTTTGACCTTTTTTGGTCTTTATTCCCACTTTGTATACCATTATGCCTCTCTACAATCTGTTCTATGTCGTTTTTAGCCATTTTTAGGAGCGGTCAAATTTCGACTTTTTTCGCCATACTATACTATTGCCTTTCTTTTTGCCATTTTTTTGACATGTCAATTTTCCAGGTTTTTGACATTTTTTGGCCTTTACTCCCACTTTGTATACTATTATGTGTCTCTACAAGCTATTCTATGTCGTTTTCAGCCATTTTTAGGAGCGGTCAAATTTCAACTTTTTTCGCCATACTATACTATTGCCTTCCTTTTTGCCATTTTTTTGGCATGTCAATTTTTCAGGTTTTTGACTTTTTTTGGCCTTTATTCCCACTTTGTATGCTATTATGTGTCTCTACAAGCTATTCTATGTCATTTTCAGCCATTTTTAGGAGCGGTCAAATTTCGACTTTTTTCGCCATACTATACTATTGCCTTTCTTTTGGCCATTTTTTTGACATGTCAATTTTCCAGGTTGTTGGCCTTTTTTGGCCTTTATTTCCACTTTGTATACCATCATGCCTCTCTACAAGCTATTCAATGTCGTTTTCAGCCATTTTTAGGAGCGGTCAAATTTCGACTTTTTTCGCCATACTATACTATTGCCTTTCTTTTTGCCATTTTTCTGACATGTCAATTTTTCAGGATTTTGACTTTTTTTGGGCCTTTATTTCCACTTTGTATACCATTATGCCTCTCTACAATCTGTTCTATGTCGTTTTTAGCCATTTTTAGGAGCGGTCAAATTTCGACTTTTTTCGCCATACTATACTATTGCCTTTCTTTTTGCCATTTTTTTGACATGTCAATTTTCCAGGTTGTTGGCCTTTTTTGGCCTTTATTTCCACTTTGTATACCATTATGCCTCTCTACAATCTGTTCTATGTCGTTTTTAGCCATTTTTAGGGCGGTCAAATTTGACTTTTTCGCCATACTATACTATTGCCTTTCTTTTTGCCATTTTTTGACATGTCAGTTTTTCAGGTTTTGACCTTTTTTGGTCTTTATTACCACTTTGTATACCATTATGCCTCTCTACAATCTGTTCTATGTCGTTTTAGCCATTTTTAGGAGCGGTCAAATTTGACTTTTTTGCCATACTATACTATTGCCCTTCATTTTGCCATTTTTTTGGCATGTCAATTTTTCAGGTTTTTGACTTTTTTTGGCCTTTATTCCCACTTTGTATGCTATTATGTGTCTCTACAAGCTATTCTATGTCGTTTTCAGCCATTTTTAGGAGTGGTCAAATTTCAACTTTTTTCGCCATACTATACTATTGCCTTCCTTTTTGCCATTTTTTTGGCATGTCAATTTTTCAGGTTTTGACATTTTTTGGCCTTTATTCCCACTTTGTATGCTATTATGTGTCTCTACAAGCTATTCTATGTCGTTTTCAGCCATTTTTAGGAGCGGTCAAATTTCGACTTTTTTCGCCATACTATACTATTGCCTTTCTTTTGGCCATTTTTTTGACATGTCAATTTTCCAGGTTGTTGGCCTTTTTTGGCCTTTATTTCCACTTTGTATACCATTATGCCTCTCTACAATCTGTTCTATGTCGTTTTCAGCCATTTTTAGGAGCGGTCAAATTTCGACTTTTTTCGCCATACTATACTATTGCCTTTCTTTTGCCATTTTTTTGACATGTCAATTTTCCAGGTTGTTGGCCTTTTTTGGCCTTTATTTCCACTTTGTATACTATTATGCCTCTCTACAATCTGTTCTATGTCGTTTTTAGCCATTTTTAGGAGCGGTCAAATTTCGACTTTTTTCGCCATACTATACTATTGCCTTTCTTTTGGCCATTTTTTTGACATGTCAATTTTCCAGGTTGTTGGCCTTTTTTGGCCTTTATTTCCACTTTGTATACCATTATGCCTCTCTACAATCTGTTCTATGTCGTTTTCAGCCATTTTTAGGAGCGGTCAAATTTCGACTTTTTTCGCCATACTATACTATTGCCTTTCTTTTTGCCATTTTTTTGACATGTCAATTTTCCAGGTTGTTGGCCTTTTTTGGCCTTTATTTCCACTTTGTATACCATTATGCCTCTCTACAATCTGTTCTATGTCGTTTTTAGCCATTTTTAGGAGCGGTCAAATTTCGACTTTTTTCGCCATACTATACTATTGCCTTTCTTTTTGGCATTTTTTTGACATGTCAATTTTCCAGGTTGTTGGCCTTTTTTGGCCTTTATTTCCACTTTGTATACCATTATGCCTCTCTACAATCTGTTCAATGTCGTTTTAGCCATTTTTAGGAGCGGTCAAATTTCGACTTTTTTCGCCATACTATACTATTGCCTTTCTTTTTGCCATTTTTTTGGCATGTCAATTTTTCAGGTTTTTGACTTTTTTTGGCCTTTATTCCCACTTTGTATACCATTATGCCTCTCTACAAGCTATTCTATGTCGTTTTCAGCCATTTTTAGGAGCGGTCAAATTTCGACTTTTTTTACATACTATACTATTGCCTTCCTTTTTGCCATTTTTTAACATGTCAATTTTCCAGGTTGTTGGCCTTTTTTGGCCTTTATTTCCACTTTGTATACCATTATGCCTCTCTACAATCTGTTCTATGTCGTTTTTAGCCATTTTTAGGAGCGGTCAAATTTCGACTTTTTTCGCCATACTATACTATTGCCTTTCTTTTTGCCATTTTTTTGGCATGTCAATTTTTCAGGTTCTTGACTTTTTTTGGCTTTATTCCCACTTTGTATACTATTATGTGTCTCTACAAGCTATTCTATGTCGCTTTTCAGCCATTTTTAGGAACGGTCAAATTTCGACTTTTTCGCCATACTATACTATTGCCTTTCTTTTGCCATTTTTTGACATGTCAATTTTTCAGGTTTTGACCTTTTTTGGCCTTTATTCCCACTTTATATACCATTATGCCTCTCTACAAGCTATTCTATGTCGTTTTCAGCCATTTTTAGGAGCGGTCAAATTTCGACTTTTTTCGCCATACTATACTATTGCCTTTCTTTTTGCCATTTTTTTGACATGTTAATTTTTGCAGTTTTTTTGCCTTCTTTGGCCTTTATTCCCACTTTGTATACCATCATGCCTCTCTACAAGCTATTCAATGTCGTTTTCAGCCATTTTTAGGAGCGGTCAAATTTCGACTTTTTAGCCATACTATACTATTGCCTTTCTTTTTGCCATTTTTTTGACATGTCAATTTTCCAGGTTGTTGGCCTTTTTTGGCCTTTATTTCCACTTTGTATACCATTATGCCTCTCTACAATCTGTTCTATGTCGTTTTTAGCCATTTTTAGGAGCGGTCAAATTTCGACTTTTTTCGCCATACTATACTATTGCCTTTCTTTTTGCCATTTTTTTGGCATGTCAATTTTTCAGGTTTTTGACTTTTTTTGGCCTTTATTCCACTTTGTATGCTATTATGTGTCTCTACAAGCTATTCTATGTCGTTTTCAGCCATTTTTAGGAGCGGTCAAATTTCGACTTTTTCGCCATACTATACTATTGCCTTTCTTTTGCCATTTTTTGACATGTTAATTTTTGCAGTTGTTTTGCCTTCTTTGGCCTTTATTCCCACTTTGTATACCATTATGCCTCTCTACAAGCTATTCAATGTCGTTTTCAGCCATTTTTAGGAACGGTCAAATTTCGACTTTTTTCGCCATACTATACTATTGCCTTTCTTTTTGACATTTTTTTGACATGTCAATTTTCCAGGTTGTTGGCCTTTTTTGGCCTTTATTTCCACTTTGTATACCATTATGCCTCTCTACAATCTGTTCTATGTCGTTTTTAGCCATTTTAGGAGCGGTCAAATTTCGACTTTTTTTCGCCTTTCTTTTCTATTTCCTTTTTTTTTTTCCATTTTTTTGACATGTCAATTTTCCAGGTTTTTGACATTTTTTGGCCTTTACTCCCACTTTGTATACTATTATGTGTCTCTACAAGCTATTCTATGTCGTTTTCAGCCATTTTTAGGAGCGGTCAAATTTCGACTTTTTTCGCCATACTATACTATTGCCTTCCTTTTTGCCATTTTTTTGGCATGTCAATTTTTCAGGTTTTTGACTTTTTTTGGCCTTTATTCCCACTTTGTATGCTATTATGTGTCTCTACAAGCTATTCTATGTCGTTTTCAGCCATTTTAGGAGGTCAAATTTCAACTTTTTCGCCATACTATACTATTGCCTTCCTTTTTGCCATTTTTTTGGCATGTCAATTTTTCAGGTTTTTGACTTTTTTTGGCCTTTATTCCCACTTTGTATGCTATTATGTGTCTCTACAAGCTATTCTATGTTGTTTTCAGCCATTTTTAGGAGCGGTCAAATTTCGATTTTTTTCGCCATACTATACTATTGCCTTTCTTTTTGACATTTTTTTGACATGTCAATTTTCCAGGTTTTTGACATTTTTGGCCTTTACTCCCACTTTGTATACTATTATGTGTCTCTACAAGCTATTCTATGTCGTTTTCAGCCATTTTTAGGAACGGTCAAATTTAGACTTTTTTCGCCATACTATACTATTGCCTTTCTTTTTGCCATTTTTTTGACATGTCAATTTTTCAGGTTTTTGACTTTTTTTGGCCTTTATTCCCACTTTGTATACTATTATGTGTCTCTACAAGCTATTCTATGTCGTTTTCAGCCATTTTTAGGAGCGGTCAAATTTCAACTTTTTTCGCCATACTATACTATTGCCTTCCTTTTTGCCATTTTTTTGGCATGTCAATTTTTCAGGTTTTTGACTTTTTTTGGCCTTTATTCCCACTTTGTATGCTATTATGTGTCTCTACAAGCTATTCTATGTCGTTTTCAGCCATTTTTAGGAGCGGTCAAATTTCGACTTTTTTCGCCATACTATACTATTGCCTTTCTTTTTGACATTTTTTTGACATGTCAATTTTCCAGGTTTTTGACATTTTTTGGCCTTTACTCCCACTTTGTATACTATTATGTGTCTCTACAAGCTATTCTATGTCGTTTTCAGCCATTTTTAGGAACGGTCAAATTTCGACTTTTTTCGCCATACTATACTATTGCCTTTCTTTTTGCCATTTTTTGACATGTCAATTTTTCAGGTTTTTGACCTTTTTTGGCCTTTATTCCCACTTTATATACCATTATGCCTCTCTACAAGCTATTCTATGTCGTTTTCAGCCATTTTTAGGAGCGGTCAAATTTCGACTTTTTTCGCCATACTATACTATTGCCTTTCTTTTTGCCATTTTTTTGACATGTTAATTTTTGCAGTTTTTTTGCCTTCTTTGGCCTTTATTCCCACTTTGTATACCATCATGCCTCTCTACAAGCTATTCAATGTCGTTTTCAGCCATTTTTAGGAGCGGTCAAATTTCGACTTTTTTCGCCATACTATACTATTGCCTTTCTTTTTGCCATTTTTTTGACATGTCAATTTTCCAGGTTGTTGGCCTTTTTTGGCCTTTATTTCCACTTTGTATACCATTATGCCTCTCTACAATCTGTTCTATGTCGTTTTTAGCCATTTTTAGGAGCGGTCAAATTTCGACTTTTTTCGCCATACTATACTATTGCCTTTCTTTTTGACATTTTTTTGACATGTCAATTTTCCAGGTTTTTGACATTTTTTGGCCTTTACTCCCACTTTGTATACTATTATGTGTCTCTACAAGCTATTCTATGTCGTTTTCAGCCATTTTAGGGCGGTCAAATTTCGACTTTTTTTCATACTATACTATTGCCTTTCTTTTTGCCATTTTTTTGGCATGTCAATTTTTCAGGTTTTTGACTTTTTTTGGCCTTTATTCCCACTTTGTATACTATTATGTGTCTCTACAAGCTATTCTATGTCGTTTTCAGCCATTTTTAGGAGCGGTCAAATTTCGACTTTTTTCGCCATACTATACTATTGCCTTTCTTTTGCCATTTTTTTTACATGTTAACTTTTGCAGTTTTTTTGCCTTCTTTGGCCTTTATTCCCACTTTGTATACCATTATGCCTCTCTACAAGCTATTCAATGTCGTTTTCAGCCATTTTTAGGAACGGTCAAATTTCGACTTTTTTCGCCATACTATACTATTGCCTTTCTTTTTGCCATTTTTTTGACATGTTAATTTTTGCAGTTTTTTTGCCTTCTTTGGCCTTTATTCCCACTTTGTATACCATCATGCCTCTCTACAAGCTATTCAATGTCGTTTTCAGCCATTTTTAGGAACGGTCAAATTTCGACTTTTTTCGCCATACTATACTATTGCCTTCCTTTTTGCCATTTTTTTGACATGTCAATTTTCCAGGTTTTTGACATTTTTTGGCCTTTACTCCCACTTTGTATACTATTATGTGTCTCTACAAGCTATTCTATGTCGTTTTCAGCCATTTTTAGGAGCGGTCAAATTTCGACTTTTTTCGCCATACTATACTATTGCCTTCCTTTTTGCCATTTTTTTGGCATGTCAATTTTTCAGGTTTTTGACTTTTTTTGGCCTTTATTCCCACTTTGTATACTATTATGTGTCTCTACAAGCTATTCTATGTTGTTTTCAGCCATTTTTAGGAGCAGTCAAATTTCGACTTTTTCGCCATACTATACTATTGCCTTTCTTTTTGCCATTGTTTTGACATGTCAATTTTCCAGGTTGTTGGCCTTTTTTGGCCTTTATTTCCACTTTGTATACCATTATGCCTCTCTACAATCTGTTCTATGTCGTTTTTAGCCATTTTTAGGAGCGGTCAAATTTTGACTTTTTTCGCCATACTATACTATTGCCTTTCTTTTTGCCATTTTTTTGACATGTCAATTTTCCAGGTTTTTGACATTTTTTGGCCTTTACTCCCACTTTGTATACTATTATGTGTCTCTACAAGCTATTCTATGTCGTTTTCAGCCATTTTTAGGAGCGGTCAAATTTCGACTTTTTTCGCCATACTATACTATTGCCTTCCTTTTTGCCATTTTTTTGGCATGTCAATTTTTCAGGTTTTTGACTTTTTTTGGCCTTTATTCCCACTTTGTATACTATTATGTGTCTCTACAAGCTATTCTATGTCGTTTTCAGCCATTTTTAGGAGCGGTCAAATTTCAACTTTTTCGCCATACTATACTATTGCCTTCCTTTTGCCATTTTTTTGGCATGTCAATTTTCAGGTTTTTGACTTTTTTGGCCTTTATTCCCACTTTGTATGCTATTATGTGTCTCTACAAGCTATTCTATGTTGTTTTCAGCCATTTTAGGAGCGGTCAAATTTGACTTTTTCGCCATACTATACTATTGCCTTTCTTTTGGCCATTTTTTTGACATGTCAATTTTCCAGGTTGTTGGCCTTTTTTGGCCTTTATTTCCACTTTGTATACCATTATGCCTCTCTACAATCTGTTCTATGTCGTTTTAGCCATTTTAGGAAGCGGTCAAATTTCGACTTTTTACCATACTATACTATTGCCTTTCTTTTTGCCATTTTTTGACATGTCAATTTTCCAGGTTTTGACATTTTTGGCCTTTACTCCCACTTTGTATACTATTATGTGTCTCTACAAGCTATTCTATGTCGTTTTCAGCCATTTTAGGAGCGGTCAAATTTAAACTTTTTTCGCCATACTATACTATTGCCTTCCTTTTTGCCATTTTTTTGGCATGTCAATTTTTCAGGTTTTGACTTTTTTGGCCTTTATTCCACTTTGTATACTATTATGTGTCTCTACAAGCTATTCTATGTCGTTTTCAGCCATTTTTAGGAGCGGTCAAATTTCAACTTTTTTCGCCATACTATACTATTGCCTTCCTTTTGCCAT
The DNA here is from genome assembly GCF_026936395.1 of Plectropomus leopardus. NCBI lineage: Eukaryota > Metazoa > Chordata > Actinopteri > Perciformes > Serranidae > Plectropomus > Plectropomus leopardus. Next base: position 18,859,475 of record NC_142182.1, read on the forward strand.
TTTTTGGCATGTCAATTTTTCAGGTTTTGACTTTTTTGGCCTTTATTCCCACTTTGTATGCTATTATGTGTCTCTACAAGCTATTCTATGTTGTTTTCAGCCATTTTTAGGAGCGGTCAAATTTCGACTTTTTTCGCCATACTATACTATTGCCTTTCTTTTGGCCATTTTTTTGACATGTCAATTTTCCAGGTTGTTGGCCTTTTTGGCCTTTATTTCCACTTTGTATACCATTATGCCTCTCTACAATCTGTTCTATGTCGTTTTCAGCCATTTTTAGGAGCGGTCAAATTTCGACTTTTTTCGCCATACTATACTATTGCCTTTCTTTTTGCCATTTTTTTGACATGTCTGTTTTTCAGGTTTTTGACCTTTTTGGTCTTTATTCCACTTTGTATACCATTATGCCTCTCTACAATCTGTTCTATGTCGTTTTAGCCATTTTTAGGAGCGGTCAAATTTCGACTTTTTTCGCCATACTATACTATTGCCTTTCTTCTTGCCATTTTTTTGGCATGTCAATTTTTCAGGTTTTTGACTTTTTTTTGGCCTTTATTTCCACTTTGTATACCATTATGCCTCTCTACAATCTGTTCTATGTCGTTTTTAGCCATTTTAGGAGCGGTCAAATTTGACTTTTTTGCCATACTATACTATTGCCTTTCGTTTTGCCATTTTTTTGACATGTCAGTTTTTCAGGTTTTTGACCTTTTTTGGTCTTTATTCCCACTTTGTATGCCATTATGCCTCTCTACAATCTGTTCTATGTCGTTTTCAGCCATTTTTAGGAGCGGTCAAATTTCGACTTTTTTCGCCATACTATACTATTGCCTTTCTTTTTGCCATTTTTTTGACATGTCAATTTTCCAGGTTGTTGGCCTTTTTTGGCCTTTATTTCCACTTTGTATACCATTATGCCTCTCTACAATCTGTTCTATGTCGTTTTTAGCCATTTTTAGGAGCGGTCAAATTTCGACTTTTTTCGCCATACTATACTATTGCCTTTCTTTTTGCCATTTTTTTGGCATGTCAATTTTTCAGGTTTTTGACTTTTTTTGGCCTTTATTCCCACTTTGTATACCATTATGCCTCTCTACAATCTGTTCTATGTCGTTTTTAGCCTTTTTAGGAGCGGTCAAATTTCGACTTTTTTCGCCATACTATACTATTGCCTTTCTTTTTGCCATTTTTTTGACATGTCAATTTTCCAGGTTGTTGGCCTTTTTTGGCCTTTATTTCCACTTTGTATACCATTATGCCTCTCTACAATCTGTTCTATGTCGTTTTAGCCATTTTTAGGAGCGGTCAAATTTGACTTTTTTCGCCATACTAAACTATTGCCTTTCTTTTTGCCATTTTTTTGGCATGTCAATTTTTCAGGTTCTTGACTTTTTTTGGCTTTATTCCCACTTTGTATACCATTATGTGTCTCTACAAGCTATTCTATGTCGTTTTCAGCCATTTTTAGGAGCGGTCAAATTTCGACTTTTTTCGCCATACTATACTATTGCCTTTCTTTTTGGCATTTTTTTGACATGTCAGTTTTTCAGGTTTTTGACCTTTTTTGGTCTTTATTCCCACTTTGTATACCATTATGCCTCTCTACAATCTGTTCTATGTCGTTTTCAGCCATTTTTAGGAGCGGTCAAATTTCGACTTTTTTCGCCATACTATACTATTGCCTTCCTTTTTGCCATTTTTTTGACATGTCAATTTTCCAGGTTGTTGGCCTTTTTTGGCCTTTATTTCCACTTTGTATACCATTATGCCTCTCTACAATCTGTTCTATGTCGTTTTTAGCCATTTTTAGGAGCGGTCAAATTTCGACTTTTTTCGCCATACTATACTATTGCCTTTCTTTTTGCCATTTTTTTGACATGTCAATTTTCCAGGTTGTTGGCCTTTTTTGGCCTTTATTTCCACTTTGTATACCATTATGCCTCTCTACAATCTGTTCTATGTCGTTTTTAGCCATTTTTAGGAGCGGTCAAATTTCGACTTTTTTTCGCCATACTATACTATTGCCTTTCTTTTTGCCATTTTTTTGGCATGTCAATTTTTCAGGTTTTTGACTTTTTTTTGGCCTTTATTTCCACTTTGTATACCATTATGCCTCTCTACAATCTGTTCTATGTCGTTTTTAGCCATTTTTAGGAGCGGTCAAATTTCGACTTTTTTTGCCATACTATACTATTGCCTTTCTTTTTGCCATTTTTTGGCGATGCTAATTTTTCAGGTTTTTGACCTTTTTTGGCCTTTATTCCCACTTTGTATACCATTATACCTCTCTACAAGCTATTCTATGTCGTTTTCAGCCATTTTTAGGAGCGGTCAAATTTCGACTTTTTTCGCCATACTATACTATTGCCTTTCTTTTTGCCATTTTTTGACATGTCAATTTTTCAGGTTTTTGACCTTTTTTGGCCTTTATTACCACTTTATTTATCATTATGCGTCTCCACAATCTATTCTATGTCGTTTTCAGCCATTTTTAGGAGCGGTCAAATTTCGACTTTTTTCGCCATACTATACTATTGCCTTTCTTTTTGCCATTTTTTTGACATGTCAATTTTTCAGCTTTTTGACCTTTTTTGGCCTTTATTCCCACTTTGTATACCATTATGCCTCTCTACAATCTGTTCTATGTCGTTTTCAGCCATTTTTAGGAGCGGTCAAATTTCGACTTTTTTCGCCATACTATACTATTGCCTTTCTTTTTGCCATTTTTTTGACATGTCAGTTTTTCAGGTTTTTGACCGTTTTTGGTCTTTATTCCCACTTTGTATACCATTATGCCTCTCTACAATCTGTTCTATGTCGTTTTTAGCCATTTTTAGGAGCGGTCAAATTTCGACTTTTTTCGCCATACTATACTATTGCCTTTCTTCTTGCCATTTTTTTGACATGTCAATTTTTCAGCTTTTTGACCTTTTTTGGCCTTTATTTCCACTTTGTATACCATTATGCCTCTCTACAATCTGTTCTATGTCGTCTTCAGCCATTTTTAGGAACGGTCAAATTTCGACTTTTTTCGCCAAACTATACTATTGCCTTTCTTTTTGCCATTTTTTTGACATGTCAGTTTTTCAGGTTTTTGACCTTTTTTAGTCTTTATTCCCACTTTGTATACCATTATGCCTCCCTACAAGCTATTCTATGTCGTTTTCAGCCATTTTTAGGAGCGGTCAAATTTCGACTTTTTTCGCCATACTATACTATTGCCTTTCTTTTTGCCATTTTTTTTGACATGTTAATTTTCCAGTTTTTTTGCCTTCTTTGGCCTTCATTCCCACTTTGTATACCATTATGCCTCTCTACAATCTGTTCTATTTCGTCTTCAGCCATTTTTAGGAGCGGTCAAATTTTGACTTTTTTCGCCATACTATACTATTGCCTTTCTTTTTGCCATTTTTTGACATGTCAATTTTCCAGGTTGTTGGCCTTTTTTGGCCTTTGTTTCCACTTTCTATACCATTATGCCTCTCTACAATCTGTTCAATGTCTTTTTCAGCCATTTTTAGGAGCGGAAAAATTTCGACTTTTTTTGCCATACTATACTATTGCCTTTCTTTTTGCCATTTTTTTGGCATGTCAATTTTTCAGGTTTTTGACTTTTTTTGTCCTTTATTACCACTTTGTATACTATTATGTGTCTCTACAAGCTATTCTATGTCGTTTTCAGCCATTTTTAGGAGCGGTCAAATTTCGACTTTTTTCGCCATACTATACTATTGCCTTTCTTTTTGCCATTTTTTTGACATGTCAATTTTTCAGGTTTTTGACCTCTTTTGGCCTTTATTCCCACTTCATTTATCATTATGCCTCTCTACAAGCTATTCTATGTCATTTTCAGCCATTTTTAGGAGCGGTCAAATTTCGACTTTTTTCGCCATACTATACTATTGCCTTCCTTTTTGCCATTTTTTTGACATGTCAATTTTCCAGGTTTTTGACCTTTTTTGGCCTTTACTCCCACTTTGTATACCATTATGCCTCTCTACAAGCTATTCTATGTCGTTTTCAGCCATTTTTAGGAACGGTCAAATTTCGACTTTTTTCGCCAAACTATACTATTGCCTTTCTTTTTGCCATTTTTTTGACATGTCAGTTTTTCAGGTTTTTGACCTTTTTTAGTCTTTATTCCCACTTTGTATACCATTATGCCTCCCTACAAGCTATTCTATGTCGTTTTCAGCCATTTTTAGGAGCGGTCAAATTTCGACTTTTTTCGCCATACTATACTATTGCCTTTCTTTTTGCCATTTTTTTTGACATGTTAATTTTCCAGTTTTTTTGCCTTCTTTGGCCTTCATTCCCACTTTGTATACCATTATGCCTCTCTACAATCTGTTCTATTTCGTCTTCAGCCATTTTTAGGAGCGGTCAAATTTTGACTTTTTTCGCCATACTATACTATTGCCTTTCTTTTTGCCATTTTTTGACATGTCAATTTTCCAGGTTGTTGGCCTTTTTTGGCCTTTGTTTCCACTTTCTATACCATTATGCCTCTCTACAATCTGTTCAATGTCTTTTTAAGCCATTTTAAGGAGCGGTCAAATTTCGACTTTTTTTGCCATACTATACTATTGCCTTTTTGGCCATTTTTTTGTCATGTCAATTTTTCAGGTTTTTGACTTTTTTTGTCCTTTATTACCACTTTGTATACTATTATGTGTCTCTACAAGCTATTCTATGTCGTTTTCAGCCATTTTTAGGAGCGGTCAAATTTCGACTTTTTTCGCCATACTATACGATTGCCTTTTTGGCCATTTTTTGACATGTCAATTTTTCAGGTTTTTGACCTCTTTTGGCCTTTATTCCCACTTCATTTATCATTATGCCTCTCTACAATCTATTCTATGTCATTTTCAGCCATTTTAGGAGCGGTCAAATTTTGACTTTTTTCGCCATACTATACTATTGCCTTTCTTTTTGCCATTTTTTTGACATGTCAATTTTTCAGGTTTTTGACTTTTTTTGGCCTTTATTCCCACTTTGTATACCATTATGCCTCTCTACAAGCTATTCTATGTCGTTTTCAGCCATTTTTAGAAACGGTCAAATTTCGACTTTTTTCGCCATACTATACTATTGCCTTCCTTTTTGCCATTTTTTTGACATGTCAATTTTTCAGGTTTTTGACTTTTTTTGGCCTTTATTCCCACTTTGTATACTATTATGTGTCTCTACAAGCTATTCTATGTCGTTTTTTCCCATGTTTAGGAGCGGTCAAATTTCGACTTTTTTTGCCATACTATACTATTGCCTTTTTGGCCATTTTTTTGTCATGTCAATTTTCCCCTTTTTTTTTCCTTCTTTGGCCTTCATTCCCACTTTGTATACCATTATGCCTCTCTACAATCTGTTCTATTTCGTCTTCAGCCATTTTTAGGAGCGGTCAAATTTTGACTTTTTTCGCCATACTATACTATTGCCTTTCTTTTTGCCATTTTTTGACATGTCAATTTTCCAGGTTGTTGGCCTTTTTTGGCCTTTGTTTCCACTTTCTATACCATTATGCCTCTCTACAATCTGTTCAATGTCTTTTTCAGCCATTTTTAGGAGCGGAAAAATTTCGACTTTTTTTGCCATACTATACTATTGCCTTTTTGGCCATTTTTTTTACATGTCAATTTTTCAGGTTTTTTTCCTTCTTTGGCCTTTATTCCCACTTTGTATACTATTATGTGTCTCTACAAGCTATTCAATGTCGTTTTCAGCCATTTTTAGGAGCGGTCAAATTTCGACTTTTTTCGCCATACTATACTATTGCCTTCCTTTTTGCCATTTTTTTGACATGTCAATTTTTCAGGTTTTTGACTTTTTTTGGCCTTTATTCCCACTTTGTATACTATTATGTGTCTCTACAAGCTATTCTATGTCGTTTTTTCCCATGTTTAGGAGCGGTCAAATTTCGACTTTTTTCGCCATACTATACTATTGCCTTTCTTTTTGCCATTTTTTTGACATGTCAATTTTTCAGGTTTTTGACCTTTTTTGGCCTTTATTTCCACTTTGTATACCATTATGCCTCTCTACAATCTGTTCTATGTCGTTTTTAGCCATTTTTAGGAGCGGTCAAATTTCGACTTTTTTCGCCATACTATACTATTGCCTTTCTTTTTGCCATTTTTTTGACATGTCAATTTTTCAGCTTTTTGACCTTTTTTGGCCTTTATTTCCACTTTGTATACCACTATGCCTCTCTACAAGCTATTCAATGTCGTTTTCAGCCATTTTTAGGAGCGGTCAAATTTCGACTTTTTTCGCCACACTATACTATTGCCTTTCTTTTTGCCATTTTTTTGACATGTCAATTTTCCAGGTTGTTGGCCTTTTTTGGCCTTTATTTCCACTTTGTATACCATTATGCCTCTCTACAATCTGTTCTATGTCGTTTTTAGCCATTTTTAGGAGCGGTCAAATTTCGACTTTTTTCGCCATACTATACTATTGCCTTTCTTTTTGCCATTTTTTTGGCATGTCAATTTTTCAGGTTTTTGACCTTTTTTGGCCTTTATTCCCACTTTGTATACCACTATGCCTCTCTACAAGCTATTCTATGTCGTTTTCAGCCATTTTAGGAACGGTCAAATTTTGACTTTTTTTGCCATACTTTACTATTGCCTTTTTGTCCATTGTTTGGCGATGCTAATTTTTCAGGTTTTTGACATTTTTTGGCCTTTATTCCCACTTTATTTATCATTATGCGTCTCCACAAGCTATTCTATGTCGTTTTCAGCCATTTTTAGGAGCGGTCAAATTTCGACTTTTTTCGCCATACTATACTATTGCCTTTTTTTTTTTGCTATTTTTTTGCCATGTTAATTTTTCAGGTTTTTGACCTCTTTTTGCCTTTATTCCCACTTTGTATACTATTATGTGTCTCTACAAGCTATTCTATGTCGTTTTCAGCCATTTTTAGAAGCGGTCAAATTTCGACTTTTTTCGCCATACTATACTATTGCCTTTTTTTTTTTTGCTATTTTTTTGCCATGCTAATTTTTCAGGTTTTTGACCTCTTTTGGCCTTTATTCCCACTTTGTATACTATTATGTGTCTCTACAAGCTATTCTATGTCGTTTTCAGCCATTTTTAGGAACGGTCAAATTTTGACTTTTTTCGCCATACTATACTATTGCCTTTCTTTTTGCCATTTTTTGACATGTCAATTTTCCAGGTTGTTGGCCTTTTTTGGCCTTTGTTTCCACTTTCTATACCATTATGCCTCTCTACAATCTGTTCAATGTCTTTTTCAGCCATTTTTAAGAGCGGAAAAATTTCGACTTTTTTTGCCATACTATACTATTGCCTTTTTGGCCATTTTTTTGACATGTCAATTTTCCCCTTTTTTTTTCCTTCTTTGGCCTTTATTCCCACTTTGTATACTATTATGTGTCTCTACAAGCTATTCAATGTCGTTTTCAGCCATTTTTAGGAGCGGTCAAATTTCGACTTTTTTCGCCATACTATACTATTGCCTTTCTTTTTGCCATTTTTTTGACATGTCAATTTTTCAGGTTTTTGACCTCTTTTGGCCTTTATTCCCACTTCATTTATCATTATGCCTCTCTACAATCTGTTCTATGTCGTTTTTAGCCATTTTTAGGAGCGGTCAAATTTCGACTTTTTTCGCCATACTATACTATTGCCTTTCTTTTTGCCATTTTTTTGGCATGTCAATTTTTCAGGTTTTTGACCTTTTTTGGCCTTTATTCCCACTTTGTATACCATCATGCGTCTCTACAAGCTGTTCTATGTCGTTTTCAGCCATTTTTAGGAACGGTCAAATTTTGACTTTTTTTGCCATACTATACTATTGCCTTTTTGTCCATTTTTTGGCGATGCTAATTTTTCAGGTTTTTGACCTTTTTTGGCCTTTATTACCACTTTATTTATCATTATGCGTCTCCACAATCTATTCTATGTCGTTTTCAGCCATTTTTAGGAGCGGTCAAATTTCGACTTTTTTCGCCATACTATACTATTGCCTTTTTGTCCATTTTTTGGCGATGCTAATTTTTCAGGTTTTTGACCTCTTTTGGCCTTTATTCCCACTTTGTATACTATTATGTGTCTCTACAAGCTATTCTATGTCGTTTTCAGCCATTTTTAGAAGCGGTCAAATTTCGACTTTTTTCGCCATACTATACTATTGCCTTTTTTTTTTTTGCTATTTTTTTGCCATGCTAATTTTTCAGGTTTTTGACCTCTTTTGGCCTTTATTCCCACTTTGTATACTATTATGTGTCTCTACAAGCTATTCTATGTCGTTTTCAGCCATTTTTAGGAACGGTCAAATTTCGACTTTTTTCGCCATACTATTCTATTGCCTTTTTGGCCATTTTTTTGCCATGCTAATTTTTCAGGTTTTTGACCTTTTTTGGCCGTTATTCCCACTTTGTTTACTATTATGCCTCTCTACAAGCTATTCTATGTCGTTTTCAGCCATTTTTAGGAGCGGTCAAATTTCGACTTTTTTCGCCATACTATACTATTGCCTTTTTTTTTTTGCTATTTTTTTGCCATGCTAATTTTTCAGGTTTTTGACCTCTTTTGGCCTTTATTCCCACTTTGTATACTATTATGTGTCTCTACAAGCTATTCTATGTCGTTTTCAGCCATTTTTAGGAGCGGTCAAATTTCGACTTTTTTCGCCATACTATACGATTGCCTTTTTGGCCATTTTTTTGCCATGCTAATTTTCCAGGTTTTTGACCTTTTTTGGCCGTTATTCCCACTTTGTTTACCATTATGCCTCTCTACAAGCTATTTTATGTCGTTTTCAGACATTTTTAGGAGCGGTCAAATTTCGACATCCAACATCCAGAGTCAAGGTCAGCAGCGCCCTATCCCCACCATACACAGTGTTGACAGAGCACTGCTTACCTCTCCTGAGATGCTGGATGGTGGTCTAGAACCTCTTTGAAGCCGTCCAGAAGTTGTGCCTCACCGATCTCCTCCCACGCCCGGGTTTTTGCCTCGGTATCTGCCGTAGTTGCACTCTGCTTGTCCTGCCCGTACCTGTCTGCTGCCCTCAGAGTCCCAAAGGCCAAGAAGGCCCAATAGGACTCCTTCTTCAGCTTGACAGCATCCCTCCCGGTGTCCACCAGTGGGTTCGGGTGTTGCTGCCCTGACAGGCATCGACTACCTTACAGCTACACCACCAATCAGCCGTCTCAGCAACAGAGGTACAGAACATGGTCCACTCGGACTCAGTGTCCCCTGCCTCCCCTGGGACATGGTCGAAGCTCTCCCAGAGCTGGGAGTTGAAGGTCCTTCTGATTGGAGAGTGTGCCAGACGTTCCCAGCAGACCCTCACAATGCGTTTGGGTCTGCCAGGTCTGACCGGCGTCCTCCCCCACCTTCGAAGCCAACTCACCACCAGGTCGTGATTGGTTGACAGCTCCGCCCCTCTCTTCACCCGAGTGTCCAAGACATGCAGCCACAAGTCTGACGACACGACTACAAAGTCAATCATCAATCTGCGGCCTAGGGTGTCCTGATGCCAAGTGCACATATGGACACCCTTGTGCTTGAACATGGTGTTTGTTATGGACAATCTGTGGCGAGCACAGAAGTCCAATGAAAAAACACCACTCGGGTTCAGATTGGGGGGGCCATTCCTCCTGATCACACCCCTCCAGGTCTCACTGCTGTTGCCAACGTGAGCATTGAAGTCCCCCAGCAGAACGAGGGAGTCCCCAGAAGGAACACTCTCCAGCACCCCCTCTAAGGACTCCAAAAAGGGTGGATACTCTGAGCTGCCGTTTGGACCATAGGCACAAAGAACAGTCAGGATCTGTCCCCCCACCCGAAGGCGGAGGGAGGCTACCCTCTCGTTCACCAGGGTAAACTCCAACATACAGGCACCGAGCTGGGGGGCAATAAGTATTGCCACCCCTGCCCAGCGCCTCTCACCAGTGGCAACTCCAGAGTGGAAGAGAGTCCAACCCCTCTCGAGAAGACTGGTTCTGGAGCCTATGCTAGTCGGAACTTCTCAACCTTGTGCACCAGCTCAGGCTCCTTCCCCACCAGAGAGGTGACATTCTACATCCCTAGAGCTAGCTTCTGCAGCCAATGATCAAAACTGCCAAGGTCCCTGCCTTCGGCTGCCGCCCAACTTACACAGCACCCGACCCCTTTGGCCCCTCCTATTGGTGGTGAGCCCACCAGAAGGAGGTCCCACGTTGCCTCTTCGGGCTATGCCTGGCCGGGCCTTTACGCATGGGGCAAAAAAATGGCGAAAAAGGCAATAGTATAGTATAGTATAGTTATATATATATATAGTATTAATAGTATAATATAGTATAGTTGGAATGAAGGCCAAAAAAAAGGCCCAAACCCTCATATTTTAGCATGTCAAAAAAATGGCCAAGAAGGCAATAGTATAGTATGTCGAAAAAAGTCAAATTTTGGCTGCTCCTAAAAATGGCTGAAAACGACATATAATAGCTTGTAGAGACGTGTCATAGTATATAAAGTGGGAATAAAGGCATAAAGACCAAAAACCTTATAATTTAGCATGTCAAAAAATGCCCAAAAAGGCAATAGTACAGTATGTCAAATTTTGACTTTTCCTAAAAATGGTTGAAAATGACATATAACAGCTTGTGGAGAAGTGTCATAGCATACAAAATGGGAATAAAGGCAAAAAAAGGCCAAAAACCTCATATTTTAGCATGTCAAAAAAATGGCCAAGAAGGTAATAGTATAGTATGTCGAAAACGGTCAAATTTTGACTGTTCCTAAAAAATGCCTGAAAAGTCATATAATAGCTTGTAGAGACACGCCATAGTACACAAAGTTGGAATAAAGCCCAAAAAAGGCCCAAACCCTCATAATTTAGCATGTCAAAAAATGGCCAAGAAGGCAATAGTATAGTATGTTGAAAAAGTCAAATTTTGACTACTTCTAAGAATGGCTGAAAACGACATATAATAGCTTGTAGAGATGCTCAATAGTTCACAAAGTAGGAATAAAGGACAAAAAAAGCTAAATACCTCATAATTTAGCATGTCAAAAAATGGTGATGTGATATGTCATATGATGTTTTTTTTTTTACGTTTATTGGATATTCTATAGTATGACACATCTTGTGGTCATGTGGTTGTCATATGTGGTTTTCAGCAGTTTTTTTGGTCATGTCACATTTTGACATTTTTCCATACAATAACATGACGTTTTTGGTCTTTTTTTCAACATGCTATATTATATTTTGCACCTTAGCGTTAGTCCCTACAAAGTGACTAATCTCTAGACATGACTGGTCCACCACAGAGAACCCCCAGGATGAGAAGCACCTGCTATTGTTTTGGCTCCTGCTATCAAATCATCTCTGAGGAAGGTTGCAGGTATGGTTTCCCTACTCTCACACCTAATCTCTGCAGGAGCTGCAGCCTTGTCTCAGCTCTACTCTTCAAGCCCAAAAAGACTACAGATGTTAGAAGGCCACAGCTAACCTCTGAAGCCACAAGAAGAACAGAACTGAGATAACACTGAACTATTATTTCTGTACGGATACTAGGACTGGCCAGCCTCCTCCTGGATCCTTGGAGCACAGCAGTGACTGAACCAGAACCTCTTTTACCCACTCCTGGATTGGCAAGTAACATCTGGGCATAGCATTAGGATATAAGTACAGGCTGAGCAAGACTGTATATTTTGTCTTTCATCACATGGTGTGTACCATGTATTGATGTAATACTACTGATTGAGTTGTTGTGATCCCTTTGCTATTAGGTTTATTAGTTGTTTTGGATTTAGTTTGTTCATGCCAGACAGGATCTTGCCCGAAGAACAAGGGGGTTGCCTCAATGTAGCTGCAAATCGTTACAAAGAGGTCTCTGGTTGTTGTTTGTGCGTATGCACCAAACAGCAGTTCAGGATACCCAGCCCATCAAAACTAAAATGACAATAAATGTAAATAAATTAGCCTGTGCGATCAAACTCTTTAACAGCTGTATTAATTTATTTGCATGCATTAAAATTAGTGAGGCTAGACACTACTCTAGACAATTTCTTGCTCTCAGGTTTAAGACTGCATTGTATCTGTAAATAAAAAAAGTTAGTGGCTCGTCAAACAGTTCAAACAATAGACTGTACATAAAGATGGACAACATGACAGCTCCCCTCAAGTGTCACATTTCAATCTCAATTGCCCCCTGGTGTCTGGCTGCAGTATAGGATATAAAACTCGCCCCTCCATGTTAGTGAATGAGTGAATAGTGAATGAGACCAAACTAAAATCTCAAAGTACACACCATATAAATTCTTCCCAAAGATAGTTTCTGTCACTAAAGGTAGTTCTCATCACCCCGATCAAGTCAAGTGATTGCTTTTAATGATATTTTGATGATTGGTTTTAATGAGTTATTCAATTTGGTGGGAACTCCCCCACCATAGATTTCGCTACTATGCAAACTCCAGCTTCAAATGACTTCACCAGCATTAGATACCATATATGTGATATTTTAGCAGTCTGTTGTTCAAATTGGCTCGGCAGAAAGACAATTCGTAATGGGGTGGCCAAGCAGATTTCAGCTGTGGCCAGTGCCACCCCAGGCCACTCCCTAGACATGCCCCTGAGCAGTAGAGTTTGCATTTGCTGGAGTGCAACTAGGATGTGTAAATGTGTGTGTGTGTGTGTGTGTGAAATAAGAGGAGTGTGTGTGGTGAGATCTGACCTGTCCGTCAAAATGGACTTATTCCTGCAATACCGATTTATAACTATCTTTAAAAGGATCTTGAATGAAGTTTAACACTAGTCTTGTCTACAATTCTAGACAAAGGGATTTATTTTAATATGATGGTGGCAACATGCTCAGTACTCACCAAGGGCTCAGCAGTGACACTCAAAGCAGCTACACAACAACTGAAACACATCTGCAGTATACAGTTTGAGTGATTTCTCCCATTTCTGGCACAAGGTTACTTCACTGTTCTTTGCGGTGCATTCCTTACACACAACTCTGTGATGATCTCTACTTTAAATCACATGCTTGTGGTGACTTAACATGAATAAACAGTTTGATTTGTACTGCGAGAAAACAAGCATTGTGTGTTTTGCTATTAGCAGTTGGTTTATTTGTAAAATCTTTGATCCTTGACTTAAGGTCTTTACAGTGTATCATTCTATCTCTGTCATAGTGCAGCATACAGTGTTACAGCAGTACAAAATTATTCAACAGTGAACATACAATATAAAGAGATATTATTTCTATAATTAGGCCATAGTGGTAGGCCAAGACAACAGACAAAAAGATAGTCCTTCAGATGGATTTAAGTTGGTTCAACACTAAAAGTTTGTAATGTTATGGTAAGCTTGTCCAGTAATAACAGCAGCTGTAACAGCAAATGCACAGTAAAAAAAATGATGTGGCATTTTTTTCTGTGGGAAATAACTCCCAGTCAATAAATTCCTTCAAATTTGAGACTCAATATGGCTACATGTTAATCACATCTGATAACGCTTAACGGAACCCTTAAATAATTAAAACTGTGGCAATAAATGGAGGCAGGCACACTGCTGACCTTCTTCTGAAGAGACAATGCTAAATAAAAACCTTACTGTCATTTACCTTTGCCTGAAGAATGACAGCCTTTACTTTGGTCTAAACATTGAAGTTGAGGAAATTATGAGGACCACTATTTCCATTTTCATTTCACAATCAGCTGAACTTCGGCAACACAGAGCGTCATTGTAAGAAAAAATATTTTTCCTGTTTTGTTAAAAAAATAAATTTTCAAAAAATTAAAAGCACTGCCATCAAAAATACACAGAGCATTTCACAATTACACAATTAAATCATACCTTCTTTTACTGCTCAAAACACAACAGAAATGTACTCGTTAACCAGCATCAAAAAAGTAAAATGTAAGAAAAGTAAGTCCGAGTCATCTTTCAATTTTGGTTGAATTAGTACAAAATTAATAAATATATATTTGCATTATTATATATTGTATCAATGTACATTCAATCTAAAAAAAAATCTTATGGGTAGCATTTTAATTTTGTTTTTCTGCTAATCTTTAGCGATGTCAATATTATCTGAGATACCTTTTAGTGTAGGTAAAAGCAGCTTGTAACAATTAATATATTGGATGAAATCTGCCCCCTAACAACAAATATACAAGACAACAATCCACATTCTCAATGTAATAAAATACTGTGAGAATATGTTCTTCTTACTGCGGCAGCTGTGAGTCAGTTTTCGGGTTTCTTTTGGTTTTAACAAGATAATTGAACACAACCCTCTGTGATGATGCACCACATAAACGAGCATAAACACCACATCTACGCTTAATCATTGTTGAATGTGGTTAGTGGTTTTCAGTCAGATAAAGTTTTGTCTACCCTGTTTGGATTTTTGAATCCAAGCATGAAAAAACATGAAATGTTCACTGTACAGGCAGAAATATTTCCACATTAGTTTCAAACAATGGTACCTGTCTCACACTGAAGTGACTTAACAAAATCACTTACAGTGTGATGTATAGGTAGAAGGTTTTACAGTAGCTCCCACTGTTCAACATGTCCCTCAGTTCTTGTGCAAATTGCTGAAATGTGCAAAAGCTCAACTCTTGGAAAAGGCTTTAATTCAGCGGGTTTTTGTTATTTAAAAGGACCAACAGTCATCCAGGACATTCAGTCAGTCAGTCAGAGTGTTAAGAGTAAGATCAGCCCCACCTATGAACTTGTAGTTGACATTTTCCAAGAAGGGCAGCTTCGACTGAAGGAGGTCCACCGCTGTTACAGAGATGTTTTTGCACCTTGAGATGTCGAGTGTTTGCAGACGTTTACAGTGCTGCACCAGGAGGAACAAGGACCTGTGGGATTCAAATGTCAAATGATCATGGGCCATATTCATAAAGTTTCCTAGTACCAAGAGTAGCTCCTTATGACACATTTCTGAGAAAATTCTTAAAATTAAGAGAGCTTGCCCTTAAAGTGAAAAACTGTTAGGAGTAGAGAAGAGGATTTTAAGAGGTCTAAGAGTTTCTTAATTAGAGGAAAAAAAAGACAGAGCGCTCAAAGAAATATTCTCCAAATGCTGAATGACAGTGAGTTAATGAAAGCTTTAGATTAGATGGCGCAGGGATAATGTTTGTGGTCGATCTCATTAGAGATGCGCTCACATCTCCACCCAACAATAAACGCCAGAAATAAAGTGATGATATTCGCAACTGAGAAAAAAGCCACACTGCAGCAGAGTGATCACACAAACAGTACTTTCAAAGTATCATATTGTGACGCAGTTCATTTCATTTCCACTGAGTGTCCACACCCCGCAGGCTCACAAGAGGGCGTGTCTGTGACAGCCTATCACATCTGTTAAAAGAATGTGTCATACCCAGCACAAAGATCAACCACACCTCCTCACTAAGATAAAGGTTTTTGTCCCTTCCTTGCTCAGAGTTGCTCTAAGAAATTTCCTAAATCACTCCTAAGATAGGACTCTTTACTAAAACGTTTTATGCTATGTAAGGAGCTCTATAAGTATTCTCTGAATGTCTGTAAATACCACCCCAGAAATTCAGCCTTCAATTTGGAGCTATGGATACAGTAGATGTGGGGTTTTATGCCACTCACCTGTCAGTGATGTTATTACAACAGGAGAGGTAAAGATGCTGCAGCCTGTGCAGGTACGGTGCAGCCTGTGCCACTCCACGGTCACTAATACCCGGGCACTGGCTGAGTGCCAGGCTAGTGAGGCTGCGGCAGTGCCAGCCTACCGACGCCAAGCTGGCGTCAGTGATCTCCGGCAGCATGGAGAGAGACAGACGCCGAAGGTCTGGGTAATGCACCACCTGAGGAGAGGAAAGGCAGTGTAAACTCCTGATTTCTTATTTAAAAAAAATATACATATTCTGCATTTCTGCTGCACACTGAAACATTTGCCTCGCATCACCTGTGTGATGCTGCTGTCAGTGAGTTTGGAGCAGGCGGAGAGGTCCAGCTCCTGCAGCCTGTTAAGAGCTAAAAGTGAAGCTCCAGCCTGCTGTCTGAACTGCTGCAGGTCATTCTGCGTCACCAGCTTGGGTCGCTCGTCAAACGGCAAACGAGGAGGCTTGAAGAAGCCCATGTTGCCAAAGGTGCGGGTGAACTTGGGACCTTTGTCTCCCTGTTGAGATGAATACATTAATATAACAGCTATGACACTTTTACTACTTCACTGCTTAAAATACAGGTACTGGAAATGTTTCTGACACCCTTCACGTCAGTCGTTCTCACCGTCTCCTCGTCAGGCTCACATCTGGTTGTTTCCACCATCCCCAGCAGACCCCAGTCTGTGACTTCTTTACACCAGGCGAGCCGCAGAACCACCAGCTTCTGCAGGTATGTGGCTATAGCGCGCACAGACAGGTCAGTCACATTGACACACGACGTCAGGTCAAGCTCACGGAGCGTATCCCCAAGAAGCTGGGTGAGAGAGAAAACTGCAAGATCCTGAAGAGAGAGGAAGGAAAAGATGTTTTTTTTTTTTCCACACAGACACATGTGAACACACACACTGTACAAACACACTGACTGACCCTGATGTAGGTGCAGCTCTTGAGGCTGAGTGTCTCCAGCTGCGCTCTGGTAACACCAGATCCCGTCAAGCCATTTACTATTTCTGTGCCGCTGACGTGCAGACACTCAGACAGATCCAGACTCTTCAGGGTCGACACAGACAGAAGGTCAGCGAGGCCTGTGAATGACACAAAATCATCACGTTGTATAACACTATATAAAACATACCTTCTAGCTTCTAGCGTGGCGAAAAATTTTGTACTTTTGTGGTTTCGCAAACGGGCGTTGCAAAAGGGCACCAAAGCGCCCCTTACGAGTAGTCCCAATGGCTAGGTAGTTTCACCTACAATTACAATATTCGGTACTATTATGTATCATGCCCAGACACACAAAAAAAACTTAAGACCCACCCCCCAAACTCAACAAGAAGTCGGCCATTTTGGAATTTTGTGCTAATTTTTGGCAGTTTCAGGCCTCATACTTTTGCCTCTTGTCCTACAGGATTAATCTGATCGACTTCAGAATTGGTGTGTCCATTTTCAACCCTTTGGTGATGAAAAGTTATTAAAGGTTTGCGCAAAACTTCTACGGTTTTTCCATTCGGGACGTTGATTTTTGATGTTCTGCAAGAAAAAAGGACATTGTTGAAACTTTGGTGTACATTGTCCAATCTGCCTGGCAACAGGAAGAAAGCGCAGACAGACAATTATCATTGGACTTACACGATATTTACATGATATTTACACGGTTTGGTCTACAATTGATGTACACCAAGATGACTTTGGAATATGTGTCCCCTTTGCTGCCACCTAGTGGCCGCTGGAAGTATTACACCATGTGAAATAGCTCACTCCAGGATCCAAACTCTCTGCGTACATTATCCGACTTTCACAGAAATGAAGGACCGCTTTAGCTGGAGTCCCTCCGGTACCCCGACATACGTGGGGCGCGCGAGGGCCCTTTCATTGCTGCTTGCAGCTTTAATTACAAATTAATCTTCAAGTTTTCAAGATACACACAAAAACAAAAATATACAACGTGCACCTTTTTCAGTGATCCTCCAGTCGCGGGACAGGGAGAGGTGTGTCAGTGACTTCAGGGAATGTGCTATGGCCTCCACAGACCTGCTGGTCAGCTCAGTGCAGGCACTGATGTCCAGTTTCTGGAGGCTCGACTGGTGTTTCACCAGAGCCTCCACTGAGTAGTCGGTCAGCTCCTTACAGCCATGCAGAGACAGTTCCTCTAAAACCAAACCCTGAACCTGGAACAGAAGGGATATCAAGCCAAAATTCTTTATCTGCAAAGCAGCTAAAAGACAGATTCTACATCATGAATAAAATCTGAACCAGTATAAAAGCAGCCCATAGTCTCTCTATAAACCAGCAAAGAGAGACTGAGACATGACTTGAGCAGTTGAATTTGTGCAGAATCATTTCTGGCAGCTCAACCAATGCAGAAGCTGCTGCAGGGACTAAAGGCATCCGGACCTGTGCAATAGTGCGTAGTGACTCAGGAGTGATTGAGGTTCTGCTGAGGTCCAGAGCTATGAGGGTGGATTTCTGCTCTGTTAACAACCTCCGCAAGTTCCTCAGTGACAGCAGTGCAGACGAATCCTTAACGGCTCCCACTGGACACCCTCGATATGGGTCGAACTCGAAGGCAATATGGCAGCCAGCCAGCGAGAGGCGGCGTAGGCGAGGGGTGCAGCCGGTGAGCCGATTGAAGGTGAGGTCGGAGAGGTAACGAAGGTCAGACAGGTCCAGCTCCTCCAGACCGGACAGAGCCGACCTGACCTGGAACAAGAAGATGGAGTCCCTGAAATATGGAGCAAACTACAATTCCCAAAACAATAAAACTGTGCCATAAACACAATGACCATAAAAATTTACTGTGTAGAATTAGTACAAAAGGTTACATTTATCTGCTGTAATAATGAGGGGAGTGCCCACCAGAAGGAGAAAAAGGATCTAATATTGCTCTACAAAGACAAGAGAGCATTATCAACAGGAGAAGTTGAGTAAAAAAGGGTTTCAATTTGGTGAGCAAAATGCATAACAGATAAAAAGACTAAATCGCCTTTATTTTATGCCTTTCAAGGCTGACTATATTTCATTAAAAACAAAAACAATGTAAAAAAATACCAAGTATGAAGAAGCAGTTACTGCCCTCTGCTAGGGCTTTTTAATGATTTAAAAAGTATATATTATCATTAATATCAAATGCCTGTCTGTCCATCAACAGTTAATACTACAAAAACAATGCAACTGATTCCTTTCTAATTTAACAAACTTATATATTTGATTGTAAAGCTAAAAAAAAATGAATTGCATGAATTCCACTGGTAGAAAACTAACATGTTACTTACTGTTTCTCTGCTAAGCTATTGTTAGCAATAGAAGTTTAGCTGGGGGGATTCTTCATGATAAAATTTAGCTTTTACCTCATTTAATTTTGTGGAATAACAAACGTACTAAGATGTTAGTACTAAGTTTTCATATAGATATATATTTTTACACCTGGGAGGAAATACCTCACAAACTAGTTTCCACTTGATATCGCATTCTTACAGTAGGTACCTTTTTTAAGCAAATATGACAAGAAGTGTTTTTTTAATAACTGTTACTATATCCTGAAAGTAGTACATGAGGCGTAACGCATAACGTTTGAGAAAAAAAATATGCTCCTCTGGCCGCTCATAGTCCTCCATTTGCAATCATGAAAACAACCAATAAGAACCGAGGAGTCTCTAATGCAGCTGTCAATCATGTCAATCGCTGCTCTTAAAGTGCAGTCGGCCTGTAAAACTGGGCTTGGCTTATCAAATGTAAATCAAGATTATGTCACTGCATTGCCTATTTCTAACCTCAATGTTTTCAGAAACATATTTTAGTTTACTGTTTAGCTGTAAAATGAAAAAGTCGCTCTGGCTGGTGGGCGGTGATTCGTTGGACTGATTTTTTTGCCAGGTGACAGTCTTTCCCATTTAACAGCTAAACATGTTTCTGTATATGAATCCGTTTGTGAAAACATTTGCGGTAAAAGATGGGCAATGCAGTAGCATCATTTGATTTACGTTCTATCAGCGTTGTGTTTGACAGTTTGACTGCAGTTCAAAAGCAGGAACTGACATGACTGACAGCCGCTCTCTCTGAAAACGGCCTGCGATTGGCTCAAGTCTCCCATCACAGGCTATACTTTCTAAAACTTGAAAACAGAGCCAAGCGGTGGTGCAGAAGTTAAGTGTTCTGTCCAACCACTTGAGTTACAATCTGCTCAAAGTTTATTTGGGGAATTTTGCATATGGTGCCAAATTTAAACTGCCTGCACAAGCTTTAAGCTTATAGTTGCTGTCTGTCTGTTACAGAGAGTGTAGTCAGTTTACCAACAACTGCAATTTTTCACAGTTTTCACAGATAATTTTGCATTTGTATGGTATCTGTATTTCTGATGTGGCAAAACAGGTGCCAAAAATCTGATACCAGTCTTAGCTCAGTTTTGACCAAATATGTAGTTACTCTGTTTTGACTTTGTGTTGCAGAGTACATCTACACAATATTTTGCATTTGCAGTGTTTCATTGGCCAAAATGGCTTTGGCCAAGATGTATAGTTAATATTTCCTCTTAATTCATTTCCAGTGTCCAAACATGAAATACCAAAAGATAAATACAAAAGAGGAATAGACTTTCAGGGTGGTCAAGACATGGTTGCAGGACAGTCAGCTCAGGCCTGAAACAATGGCGAACCTCAGCCCACCATCCAGCAGTTACACAATCTATAATACCTGCTGCCTGTGCTCCTCCCTGGAGAGGAAAGCCCCGGACATGAAGAGGCTGTCCAGGCCCCTGAGGTCCAGCCTGCGGAGCGAGGTCAGCCGAGGGAGGAGGGCCAGCAGAGAGGCCTCTGTTATACTGCTACCAGGCAGGGCCAAGCCCTCCAACTTAGGGCCCAAGCACAGACCCACCTGGAGAAGGAGAAAGACATCAAGAAATAGGGACTATCAGGCATGAGGAGACATAGCGAGGAAAAAAAAAGACAGGCTGGAGTAAAGCTAATACGGAGACGATAAAGAGCTCATGGTGGCAAGAAGAAAGAGTGAGTGGGAATGTGGTTTAGTTCACTTTCTGCTGTTTCTATGTCATACAAAATTTGAGTTGGACAGTGTGTGATGTTTATTACGTCAGCACATTTCCTGGAAAAAAAAAAAAAAACATAAAACAATAAGCAAACAAAAACTCCCAACAATTGAAACACTGATAGATTAGACTACTTCCTTTTTTTCTGGCAACAGATGAGGTTTTACAACCTGACAGTTGACAAAACCTCTAACAGGAAATTCCATACTTGCATGAAAATACACACACTCACACACACACACACACACACACACACACACACACACACACACACACACACACACACACGATAAGATTTAATGAGGTGAATTTTACGGTAACTTCTGCAGCTGCTCTGAACTTTGGACCTCAACCTATTTATGACTGTAATATATCCTGGTCAGTTTGACGGTAAGTTAAAATGATAAGAGCGACACAATGCTAATGCAAATACTCAAGACAATCTACATAATTCTTGTTTTTTTTTTAAAGCCTCTCGCTCCTGGCTGACACTACAATGTTAGCCCTTCAGCAGGAGAGATGTTTTTTACTGCCAGATGGCAATGTGTTTCTGAGTTAAATAAAATCAACTCAACATAGGTTTGCTCAGATTTTTTAAAAAGGCTTTCACATGCCCTCGAGTTGGGGGAATTCTCTGGACCCAACAACAAGGCATGTGATCATATGATGTAAAAACACTACGCTTATTAAAACTTCTAGGTCTTCACATAACAGCAGCACCATCATCTGCTCAGCAAAACCTACTGTTGTACAGAGAGACCTACTTAAACACAGACAACCACAAATGCTCTGCAATTCTGTATTTAATCATCCATATTAGCTTCAAATTTGTCTTGTTTGGCCTCTTTGTACCATAATGAGAGATCTATTTTGGGTCTATGAGGGAGCTTCGGGTGTTGATGAAATGAATTATGGTTCATGTTAACTTATTTTTAAGACACTCAATACCAATACAGTCGATACCAATCTTCTTAGTTTATTTTCAGCTATCACAAGAACTGAGAATCTCAATTTATGTCAGACAGCAACTCTCTGTGCCCACGCCAACACAAGTGTTTTTTTTTTCGTAATACCATACCGCACCTCCAGAAGCAGTGACCTGGACATACTGAAGCCATCGAGCTGGCTAATAATCAGACTGCAGCATGACTTTCTGCCCAGACCCCTGATCAGCTCCAGGGACGAGGCTGAGGCCGGGAAGCTGAAGGTGACATTCTTCTGCACAAAGACAACAGACAGAGAGGTAGTTTGAGATTTACGGGGCCCGAAGCACAAATACTCATGCAGATCCTTCCATAGTTTCCTTTCAATCAGTCAGCACTGTGTCTAAAAGTTTTGGAGTATTTATTGTGCAAATCTATTTTGCAGTTTGCTCTGAAACAAATTACCTGAAAGTGCAGGTCCTGACTGGCATAGTACCAGCTGCGGCAGACCAGAGAGGCTTCCTTCCTGTCTGAGGCGTGGAGAAAGCTCAGGATGTAGACGATGATCTGCAGCGAGGGATAGCAGTACAGCATTAAGGTACAGTGTGATCCATGAAGAGAAGAATCCACCCCCCGGGGAAACGTGACAGAATTTTTTTAATGCAAATGACAGCATGCTGTATAACTGATATTATTCATGTGTGATACCGTTAGCCCCCATAGTCACATTTTCATTGTAGAGAGACCATTTCTTTAAAACAAACTGTATAAAATGACTTATTGTGACCTACAGAATAATCACAGCCTCATGAAGGTGTACAGCCACAAACTAAAAACCTCAGGCATTCAGACGCTGTGTGGCTTTCCCATGTATACTGACAATATGGACGTTTATCAGCAATCTCTCGCCATCCAAAAATGCAATTTTTACAGAAATCTTATGAAGTTTTTGATACCAAATCACAGCATGGATTTTTCTACTGTGTTCTTCAAGGTCTTGGTGTCTTTATGTTGTATTTTGGAGAGGTTTTTTTTTTTTTTTACAACTCTCATCAATTCCCGAGTGGTCAAAAACGCTTTAATTTAGCACCACAACTGTAAGAAATGGTATCAAAACCGAAATTCCCGCAATGACTTATGACACATAATTGAGCATGAGCATTGCTGTCGTATACTTTAATCAAAATGTACATATTTTACAGATCTGTGTTTAGAGGAGGGTGAAAAACAGTGCTGAGCTGCATCCCAAATTAATCTTAAAGTTCCCAGCTTTCAGATGATGACATTTTGGTGATTTATGCAAGTCCTTGTTCACAATTTTTCAAGACGTGCATAATAACATACATATACATTATATATATATATACCCTTTTACTTTTAATATTTACTTAAAACAGTTTTAAGTAAAGAAGTTTTATAAAAACAAAAACAGAATAAAACCACAGAAAGAAAAAAAGAGAACCGAGATCAAGATTCAATCAAGATTCTGAAACATTTCATACAAAACATTAATCATACCATAGTTTTATTATTTAATTTTATCACAACCACTCCACAAGTTGACCCCTCAGGTACACATCTGCTCTTTATGTTTGTCCTTACCCGTTTTTTTTTTTTTTTTTTTAAACACACCTGTTCCCCTAAGTCAGGGGTGGGCAACCTGTGGCTTTGGAGCCACATGTGGCTCTTTAGCCCCTCGCTAGTGGCTTCCAGTGGCTTTGACACAAAAAATAAAGAAAAAAAAAAAGAAATCATGGAAACAAATTATTTTTCACATTTCAATTTATTTTTCTTTTTTCTGTTCTAGGTCTAAATAAATGCTTACATTTTCCACTTTTAGAAAACCCACTGAATAATTAAATTAAACTTAACTAAACTTTGTGTCATACGTCGATGGCCTGGCACCTTTTCTTCTAAATTTTGCCAAACCTTAATGACGGTGGATTGCCTCGAGTTTCCCTTGCTTGGCTAATTCTGTATTACAAATCCAAATGTCTCAGAGGAATATAGAGAATTTAACAGTGTGTAAAAAGCTTTGTTTGCTTTTACAAATAACTCTAGAAAGTTGCAGTACCAAATTATAATGAATATCCCACTGTAGAGTAGCCACATGGCTGTAAAACATATTAATAAATACTTATTTAGACAAATAATGTTGATAGACTTACTTAAACTTAATAGGCTGTGGTATGTTAACTATACAGCTAAAATATGTTTTAAAGGGTTTTTAAATTATTTTTGGTCAAAAATGGCTCTTTTGATTGTAAAGGTTGCTGACCCCTGCCCTAAGTGCATACTTGCTTTCTCTAATTTCAAACAGCCTCTGATTACAAGTTGGAAGCAAATTATTTTTTACTTTGTACATTATTTGTGCAATCTTGAAATCAACTTCAATCAATTTTAAAGCATGAGAAGTTAATAAACAAAGCATTGTTTGGTTCATAATAGCTTGATCTATTCACAATTCTAATAGGTCTTCTCCGTAGCATGAAAACTGGATATGTTCTGGTTTTGTAAGTGTTTCTCCGTACCTCCACACGGTAAGTTAAGCATGAAACTATGGGAGCACAATGCACAATACTATTTTTTTTAAAATGTTCTTTATGTTTGATTTCCAATATAATTTATAATTAATTATTATGCCCCAAAATGTATTTTCTTACACTCGCTTTATTTCAGCATCATTTAACATAATGTCTACTGGTTTATTAATTTGCCATTTCCAAACACCATAAACTTTGTTTTACTTAAATTCAATGATAACTTGTTCATATCAAGCCATTCCTTTAAAGACTTGTGTTTCCCTCTCTACTTAATTCACTGTGTGAACTAGTGTATACCACTTCTATGTGACAGAGACTGTTTTGTCAAGTTCTTAGCACATGCATGTGTACATAAGCCAGTGAGCGTTAAACATGTTTTAAGAATGCGCAGCAGAGGAGAGGTTAGAGGCCAAAAATGGTGAATTAAAAAGCAATAATCATATATAAAAAATTAAATCATACAAATGGATTGCATAATTAATCAAAGTTTCAAGACCATGAAGTAAAAATAACAAAAAATTGATGGAAATGTACAAATTCCAAAAAATGTTTGTATTTACATGTTGAGATGCATTATGAATGGATCAATAAAGTCTTAAGAGTCTTTCTAAGATTTTTTTTTTTTTTTGGTGTGTGTGTGTGTGTGTGTGTGTGTATTGATCAGTGATACTCAACTTATGGCGCGTAGGGCAAATCTGGCCCCTGACAGGGTGCTGGGTGGCCTGGCCTCCCAACCATTTTTCATAATAAAAATAAAGTGATTCACACTGAGAGTTGTTTTCGAATTTTTATTATAGATAAGGTGCCATAGTGGCACAATAGAGCTTTTTTTAAAAAAATCAAAATACTGTAATTGCCAGTGACGGATCACCTGCACCCCACAGCAGGGGACCCCAATGTCCCAAAATTCTAGAAATTTCCTAAAATCCTTGAATCATCCTAAAAACCTAGAGATGCCATAAAATAAAATACAAATGTTCTAAAATGCTATAAACGTGTATGGCGCTGCTTTGACTGACCCCTGGCCTCCTGTTAATTTGCAAAAGTGGGCCCAAACAAAGCAGGTTGAGGATGTAGATGTTGCACGCCCTCATTCACCAGAAGAGGACTGTCTCTCCTGACAATTTTCATATTTTCTGTAAACAACAAAAAGCGAGTTGTAGCTCTTTTTTTTCCCTTTACCAAAATATTAACTCACCTCCAGAGGCAGCTCGGGTGTTTCTACAATGTCCTCCCCATTGCAGTTTTCCATCTTAGCCTGTCCTTCGCTGTTGTGAAGAACTCCAGGTCATCACAAGTGACTCAGCTCGCTCCTCACTTGCCCAGCTAGCTCCTTACTAGCTAGCTGCTGCATAAGTTGTAGCGTTAAATGAAGTAACCTTAGCGTTTCAGCTGATAGCTTCTAAGTTCTAGGAAGCCGTTGACTAGTATCATCCTTATCCGATAATCGATCGATAAAATTAACAGTTTCAGCTCAATGGAAGCCGGTGAGGGGCTGTGTTGCCTGCATTCATCTCTCACTAAGCCACTTTACACTGAAACGTTACCGCAGGCTGTACTTTCAACTCATGCATCAGCTGACCAGAGCGAAAACACTGACGTCAGAGGAGGAGCGGAGCATTGTGGGAAATGCGGTTTTCTTACCTGGAGCGCAAGGAGCGCTTTTCTTCAACCACAACGTTAGTCTTGACCTATTTATATTAAAAATGTATTTCACCGGTTACTGGAATTTCCACTGAGGTTGAAACCGATTCTGGTAAGTTTGTCATTTGAGTCAGTTCAAGCGAAAATAGCCGGCTTGATTTCTTTTTTCTTTTTTTTTTTTAACATGGGAAGAAGGCAAAGAGCAATTTAACAAAAAACTGGCCAACAAAATGAACAAGAAATTAGAAATAAAATTAGCACAAAAAAGATAGACATGACAATAACCTTAAGAAAGTGTGGAAATTCAAACGGAAATAAAGCAGTTGACTACAGCTAATTTTCAGTCATTTTCCTGTCACCTGTAACTTTTTTTTGACAATTTTTCAGACATTTCTTGTCAAGTTGTTCATTGTTCTAATGTTTTCAAATACAATCTAACTAATCTCCTCAGACTCCAGAGGTTTCAATGCTTGTGAAAGGTGTCTGAATGCAGCGCAACAAAACTGATGTTGATCCAGGTTCTAGAGGATTAAAGATAAGGCAGCTTTGAAAATCAATTCCTAGCAATAGCCTACACGAACTAAAATGAAATAAACCTATTAAAAAAAGGCCTTGTCTCTGTAGCACTTGAGCCATTTTGACAAACAGTTGGAGCTTATTTTGGCGCTCTAGCTAAACAACTACTTAACTAATAGTTTATCCAAGTAATATTATGCAACAACTTCTGTAAACATTTGTTAATAAGTAGCAATAATCACCTGATTTATTTTAGTCTAGTTTTAAAAATTCTGCAATGAATGCAATGGCCGGGCATGCCTTCACAGCAGTACGGATGAGAGAAAAATGGGGCTGAGTGGTGGAGGGGTGGAGGAGTCTGGTGGGCTGTCTCACATGAGACACAATGACAAAAGTTGTTTGCAGTTTCAGTAGTTAACTACACACAAAATGGCAAAAAGTAATCATCTCTTGAAGTGATATGCACAAATAAATAAGTAAAACTACCAGCAAGCTACTGCAAAATGAAGTTAAATTACTAGGTTAGTTACATGTAGCCTATTTCACTACTGACAACACCAGTAATGGAGGTATGACAAGTGACTTTTGGTACCTGTACCTGAAAATTGTAAAGCCCTCTGAGACAGACTTGTGATTGTAAGTGGACAAAAAAAGGGCTCGAGTCAATCAACTTACAAATTGTAACTTTTGTGTGGCAGAGAAGAAACCAAACATCTTTTCCAGTGTAGGTTCAAATAGCCTGCAGCAGAATGAAGACAGTAACCACATCATATCTTCAATCCGCTTCCTGTTTACAGTTGGGTTTTGCTGCTTTGGTTTGTGGTTTAACGTACATTTGCAGTTTATAATGTAGTGGCTCAAGATTTTTGGCCATAAAAACAGTCACTTCATTGCATGTCAGACACAAAACTCAGGACAAAATCTGCTGAAACTGGTCATTTATTCCAAAAAAAAAAAACAGAGGTCCATTATTGACAACTTTTAGATTTAAGGGCATTATTACACACGTGCACTAACGCACACAAACACACACACACACACACACACACACACACACACACACACACACACACACACACACAGAGTCATACATACACAACCGTAAAGGAGAAACATTGATAATCCTTTCTACAGATTGTCTGGCAGTATGGTCAGCTGGTTTTATGGGCCTGTCTTCTGAGGCTGTATCAATAATCAAACCATTGATACAAACACAATCAATCTTACATCATCACAAGTGCTAAACACATTTACAGCACACATGAAACATCTAGCATCATCAGATAGTATGTACAGTACATGTCATGACACTTTGGAGCACTACAGCAATTTTACATTAACAGTTAAGTGTGATTCATCTCTATTAAAAAAAACAACAACAAAAAAACAAATATATTTACATAATTGTACAACAAAACCAAAAGAAAACATGAACAAAAAAATGTTAATTGTAGTTATAAATTATGTAAAGCAAAGGTTTTACATGTATAGATGCCTATATTTTTAAGTTAGTGATTAGTGACATTTTTATCGCTTTGAGATGACATACAATATGTATTAGCTGGTAAAATACAACGTTGAGGTAATAAGAGGCTAGATGATGTTTGAGCTCGCAATGCTTAAAGCTATGACGTTCTGACACACTGAAAATCTATATAAAATGACATGGGATGACTTTACTTTGACCTTTCAACATTATTTGTAATACATATGTTATGATGGAAGTGTAGATCATTACGTTGTTAAAACCTTAAAGGGACAGTTTGGGTTTCCAGAGGTGGGGTTGTATGAGAGATCCATAGTCAGTGTGTTACATACAGCAGATATCAGTCAGGATGCCTCCAGTTTGGGTAAGCAGGCTGAAGTCCGACAAGCTATGTTCTGCTGTGAACATGGCAGCAACAAAATGTATTTTAGTAACCTAAAAAAGGTATGCTATATTGAGAGGATTTTCACTGCTTGACCTTTCTGTCAGAAAGCTCATTTCAGTGGGTTAACGGCTTCAATTATTTATCTATGCTCTCATCAAAGCTGCCAAACTCCATTGACAAAAACAGTAATTTTAGCTTGTTAAACACAGTAGCTGCTGGTCTAGCACTGCCTTGAGCAGTTAGTTTGTGTTATTGTGTGACTTTGGTGAATCCAAGCAAACAATTAAAAT
This sequence comes from Plectropomus leopardus, assembly GCF_026936395.1. NCBI lineage: Eukaryota > Metazoa > Chordata > Actinopteri > Perciformes > Serranidae > Plectropomus > Plectropomus leopardus. The sequence continues at coordinate 18,887,912 of NC_142182.1, forward strand.
ACCATAGTCTTTTTTTTGGTGAGACTTTCTTTTAGGTGGCTAAAATATGTTTTGTTCCTGACCCATCCGCAGCACTACATTACTTAGCTCCCATGTCGGACTCAAGCCTGCTTCTCCAAATTGGGGGCATGGCGATTGAAATCTACTGTATGAGATGAAATGTCTATGATAAGTACCTTATACAAACCCACGTCATAAAACCTGAATTATCCCTTTAAATAAAGCTTTACTAGGTCTGTGCTGTCATTCAGACCAACTTGTTCAAACATCAGCAGTGCAAGCTACTCACATCAACACAACACAAAGGTAAATATCAAAACATATAAGGCAAATTGTTATTTCGAGTTTACAAAAGAATCTGTAAACAGTCAGCAGACAACAACAGCAAAAACAAGACAAGAAGTTCAGTTCTACAGAAACAACTGATCTAAGCTCACGTTACGGATTAACTGATGTAAACCACAGCTCAGCCTACAACTGCTGACGTTATGTCAAAGACGTCTGACACAAAGTGACAAAATATAGTGGGCTATAATGTACAAAATGGGTAAGTTTGTCATAGATCAGAGTGGAATACAGTACTAGCTCGATATTTTTGCAATGAAACTGTCCCACAAAACTCCCACAAAGAAATCAGGTTTACATCAAGACATCACAACTGTTTGTACTCTCCCTTCATTCCACAATTCTGTCACTTTAAAACAGATATACTTCACTTTGTTTGTAACTATACTTTCTCTTAAAAGCCAACGTTTCTTCAATCTCGTTTGATCACTCCAATGCCCCCTCACCTCTGACTGTCATCCAGTTCTCACTTCATTATCTCCTGCTTCCCTTGTCCTTTAAAGTATTATCACAACTTCCTTTTCTTCTCGTTCCCTTCAGCCTCACTGACATCCTCCTCTCTTTGGTCAACAGCAAGCTTTTCGTCATCTGCGTCACTGTGGCTCTGTGATGCAGAGTAAGGCATCACTGAGTTGCAGCAACGGGAGGCAGAGCGAAACGTTGCAGAGTTGGCAGAGACAGGTGACGATGGTGTATCCACGTCTCTGTCGGGTCCGCAGCTGGAGGTGGGAGATAGCGGAGGCAGGGAGGAGGAGATGGAGGGCTGGAAGAGACAAGAAGAGATTCAATTGCTGTTTAAAAACCAACCTTTTCATATCACTGCCACATTGTTCAGGTGTATATTTACCTGTAATGAGACACTGGACTTGCTGGTTTTCTCTTTGACTTTAGCCAGAGCTCCTTTAAGTCCAGAGGATCTCTCTGTCATCTCCAGGGCTGCTCTCAGCAGTCTGGGGGTTTCCGCCCTGACAGGGGCCGCCGGGGCTGGTGGAGGATCCTTAGCCTCTTCTTTGGGCTCGGGCTTCTTTCCTTTGGTGAGCATCTTCCTGTGATTGAGACAGTAACAGACGTCAGAAATAATTTCAAGCATGCAGACAAAGCAACAAAGCTCTTATAACAGGGCTCCTACAGGTTTTTAAGGCAAGTAGATTTAAGACTTTTCAGTGCCACTCAGAATTAAATATAAGACCAATTTTACAATAACCAAAATTGAACAAAAAGAAAATATGAACTCTCATAAATTACTTAGGTTTGGGGAAAATTTTGTGCAAATATTTATTGTCATTTAAAATATGACCATTTTGGGGATGTTATCAAAAGAGGGACCTTTTTTTAAATAAGTAAATAAATGAATAAATAGAAATAATAATAATAATAATAATAATAATAATAATAATGATGCATGATACCAATTATGAAATTTTAAAGGTGTAACATCAGAAAAAAAGATTCATAACATCTTACTGCCCATTTTGTAGCATTTTTAAGACTGACAGATTGAAATAAGACATTTTAATAACATTTACGGCTTTATTTTTAGATTAATGAATTCAATGCCATTTAAGACTCTTTGAGGATCTGCGAGAACCCTGCTGTAAGTCATATTTGTTAGATTGTTGAACAGAAGACAGACAGAGCAGAAAGTACAGTGATGTTGAGAGTAAATGTTATTGTGGTTTTAAGATGATTTTTGCTAACGTATAGGGTCATTGATGTTTCACCTGGCTTTCTTGCGGAGCAGTTTCTTGGACTCTGGGTAGTGGACCAGGATCTCATTCAGGTCTTTCTTGTCCAGGATGAAGAGATTGGCAAATCCGTGGGCGATTACATTCGCTGTGCGCCTGTTACCTCCGCCTACTGCAAGCAGACTGCCAATCAGAAAAATTATGGTTGAAAATTACTTTTCTTTTTTTTACCATGCGTGACATTTTGCAATTCCATGAAAGCAGAGCTCAGTGGGAATTTCTCATGCAATATTTAGAACCAAACCTTCTCCTGTTATAGGAGGAGAAGAGCAGGATCAAGGATCAAGGATAATTGTAATTTAATAAATTTAATAAATTTAATAAATCTACCTTCTACCTTCGAGATATTGCAAATAATAGTCAGAGATGGAAGCTTAGAAAGGTACAGAATTATGTTCCATGGTGGAAAATGTGTAGGTGTTTTTTTCTTTTTTCTTTTTCTAGAAAACATTTCCATTAAACATCACTAGGAAACACCTCCTCACCTGATCTCTCCGAAGACCGATCCTGCTCTGAGAGTGACAAACACTGTCTTCCCATCCGGTCCTCCAACCACTTGCACCTCCCCTGCCTTTATGATGTACATCTCCCGGCCCACCTCACCCTGAGAAAGAAAAAACAAAGAGCGGCAGAGGCAGATGATAAGAGGAAGAGAGCAATACAAATGGAAACAAATGAAAACAAAACACAAGCAAGTTTGCCAGTTACCTTTTTGCAGACATAATCTCCAGGCAGGTAGACAACAGAGCGAAGGCTTTTCAGCATGTCAAAGATCATCTGTCTGTCACAACCCTGCCAAGAGGAGGGACAAAAAACGAGACAAGTGTTCTTTTGTCAGTCTCTCTAGATATATCTGCATAGAAAACACCAGGAATGAGTCCTAAAATACGAAAATCAGTAAGCATTTCAGCACCCCTGTTTCCCTCGTTTGAAAGTCAGTGAGGTTTTTTGAATGGGTTTTTGCTTAGATGCCTTAAATAAGGTCTGTGGTTAACACAAGCTGAAAAGACTTTCACATTTTGTTCTACAACTTAAAATTCGTCAGTAAATATCCCACTTGTGAGCTTTGAAGCTTTAATGTTTCTTAAAAACGCGGATGCTAGAAGTGGCTAAATGAGACTACAGAACGTCATCAAACCGCACCAAACATGGCTTTATGGCCTCAAAGTCAGAATCAGAATCAGAATCCGGTTTTATTGCCAAGTACATTTACACAATACAAGGAATGTGACTGGGTGTTTTTGTGCAAAACAATTAACATAAAGGAAGAATAAAAATTAAAAGAAGCAATTTAAATACATTAAATGAAAAAATAGAATATAAAGAACACAAAATGTATGTACAAAAGGTGCGGATGATACGCTGCAGCCTGTTCTTGTCCCCCGCTGTGGCTGCAGCGTACCACACTGTGATGGAGGAGGTGAGGATGGACTCGATGATGACGGTGTAGAAGTCAACCATCATTGTCTTTGGCAGGCTGAATTTCTTCAGCTGCCGCAGGAAGTACATCCTCTGCTGGGCTTTCTTGATGAGGGAGCTGATGTTCAGCTCTCACTTGAGGTCCTGGGTGATGATGGTCCACAGGAGGCGGAAAGACTCCACAGTGGAACTGGGGAGTCACAGAGGGTGATGGGGGTGGCAGCGATCTTTCTGAAGTCCACTACCATCTCCACTGTCCTCAGAGCGTTAAGCTCTAAGTTGTTCTCGCCGCACCAGGTCACCGCATGGTCAACCTACCACCTGTAGGCGGACTCATCCTCACCAAAGGGTGGTGTCATCCGCGAACTTGAGGAGCTTGATGGACTGGTGACCTGAGGTGCAGCTGTTTGTGCACACAGAGAAGAGGAGAGGAGAAAGAGTGCAGCCTTGAGGGGAGCCGGTGGTGATGGTTCTGCTGTCAGAAACATGCTTCCCCAGCTTCACCTGCTGCTTCCTGTAAAGCAGGAAGCCTGTGATCCACCTGCAGGTGGAGTCAGGCACGCTTATCTTGGAGAGCTTGTCCTGTAGCAGAGCCGGGATTATTGTATTAAAAGCAGAGCTAAAATCCACAAACAGGACCCTGGTGTAGGTTCCTGCTAAGTCCAGACGCTCGAGGATGAAGAGGAGGGGCAGGTTGACAGCGTCCTCTACAGACCTGCTGGCTCTGTGGGCGAACTGCAGGGGGTCCAGGAGAGGGTCCATGATGAGTTTCAGGTTTGACAGTACAAGGCGGTCAAAGGACTTCATTACCACAGAGGTCAAGGCGACAGGTCTGTAGTCATTAAGTCCTGTGGTCCTTGGTTTTTTGGGGAGAGGGACGATGGTTGGCATGTGGCATGTCTCCAGCGTGGTGTTAAAAATGTCTGTAAACACTGGAGACAGCAGATCAGCGCAGTGCTTCAGAGTGTAGGGGAGACAGAGTCTGGTCCAGCATCTTTGAGGGGGTTGTTTTTCCTGAAGATCTTATTAACAACTCTTTCAAGGATGGACAGAGATGTTGCTGAGGTGATGGGGGAGCTGGAGTGGATGGGTGCGACAGTAGTGGGGATGCAACGGTAGTGTAGTTCGTTAACTTTTTACCTCTGGCGATTGCATTTAGGCTTCAAAATTCCTGAAAGTGGTGTTCATCTGTGAAGACTATCTTGCTGCACAAAACATGTAAGTATTGTAGACGTTTGTTTGCCACAGAGCTGATTTTCTGCAACATCTAACATCCAATAGAAAAATCCAGGCTTTTTGACGAGTTAACCTTAGCTTCCAGGTAGGACTTCAGAAAAATGTCATCTCTGTATTGTAGGTTTTAGAATACTGATCTAATACACTGTGCTATTCTTTTCATCTGTTTTTTGAGATTCCTACCTGAAAAAGAGGTACTTTGCTGACAATGGAGTAGTTGACATCTATAGCAATGTCCAGACGCATTTTATCTGGCAACTGAGTCAGCAGCTCCTGCTCATCTGAAAGGTACACAACAAGACAATATGGTACAATAAGGTACAATATGACGGATGGTCCGGTGTATAAGGTACACATGAATGTGCATAGATAATGCTCTCCTTACCCAGCATGCCTTGTGATTGCCAGGTGTAGTTGTACCAGGTTTTGACACGGTTCTGCACGTCTTTGGGGATGCGATAGGAGGACATGTATTTAATAGTGTTGTCCATACATGTGCGGTAGTAGGTCTGACCTGCTGTGGCAGCACCAACCACATCCCGCATCTGAGAGACAAAACACATCTAATAATTTAACACCATTTAACACCACAAAGACATTAATGACGTGTATAATCAGAAGAATAACATACTGGATCTTTTCCTGTTAAAGGGCCAGTTCATCCCCAAATCAGAAACACATATTTTATTTCTTATCTGTAGTGCTGTTTATCAGTCTAAGTTGTTTTGGTGTGATTTAACAAGAGTTGGGGATATCTGCCATAGAGATGCCTGCCATCTCTCCAATATAATGTAACAAGATGGCACTCGGCTTGTGGTGCTTCGAGTGCCAAAAAATACATTTGAAAAACTCAACAGCAATGTCTCTTTCCACAAATCATGACCCAGTTACTCACGAAAGTCCACAGAGACCTTGTTTTGAGCAGTTTCATGTAGGAACTATGTTCTTTCCACCAAACTACATCTGCCAACTGTGTCACTGCGCAGAAGGAAGCGTGATGTTGCCAGATTCATCAGTGGATACCATTACCGTTTATATTGTGAGTGCCATCTAGTTCCATTATATTGGAGGGAAGGCAGACATCCCTACAGCCAACACTTGGCAACTCACACCAAAACAATCTAGTTTGACAGATATTGCAAGTCTTACAAGTAAGAGGAAAAATGCACACTTTTGATTTGGGGTTTAACTGTCCCTGTAAATGTATGTGGAGGGCAGAAATGTCTCCATTATATTTATATGCCTACCTGCCCAATCATGATAGAGAACGCAAAGACTCCAACAAAGTAGTTGATGAGTTGGAAGACAATCTCAAACAGGGTGGTGGGATCTGGCAGACCACCAATGGTGATCAGGGTTTTCACCGCGAAGTAGTAACAGCGAATATAACTGAACAAAGACAAAGACAGGAGGTGAGACAGAACAAAGAATTGCTTCAAATTAAAGTAACTTGCAGGAGTTTTAAAATGAATGAGATGCAAAATCAAATTTTTGGTCTTCACTTTGCTCCTTGGGGTCACCTCCAAGCCCCCATCCTAATCTTCAAAATCAAAAAAGAAAAAAAAACAGTCAAGGTTTGCACTTTGTGTGTGAGTGTTTATCCCACTAACCTGTTGCCCTCTCCGTTGTACACCCACTTAGTTGATCCTAGTCCTTTAAAGGCAGAGCCCCAGTAGTATAGACAGGCGTTACAGTGAAGACAGTAAAGGAGATATGTGGTGGTGCGGATCACCCTGAGAGACAGAGAGAGAGAGCAACACATTTGCATAAACTGAGCAACTAGAACCTGATATTTTCTTATTGCAAGGAAGGAAGACAAAGTGAGAAGGAAGATACAGAGAAAACAAAAAGAGGGGATTCAGTTCAGTAAGATACTATCAGGATGCGGCTAACCTGTAGATGTAAGCTTTCGTCAAGATGGCCTCTAGACGCTCATTAAACTCAAAGAATGAGTTGATCTGGGCATTGAGAGAGAACAAAAAAAAAAACATTTAAAAAGTTCTGTTTCAAAATTTCCTATAAAACATTTAACAAAGTGATATCTGAATGATTCACTTTTTTTTCCCCCCTAAAACTGTTACATGGAGCCTTGGAAATGAACTTCTCCGTTGTACTGGTGCCACAGTTACTAATAGAGTATTGATGTTTTTAATGTAATGTTGTCTGTAGCTTAGTGATTTTTTTATTAAAAGCTTCCTAATGTATGCAGGACAAAATATTACTTATATATTCATGCTTAAATAAATAAATACATACAGAAATAGATGAAAAAATAAAGAATCAACAAATTTATGTATAAATAATACAGGAATAAAAAAGTAAGTAAATAAATAAAACAATGAATAGATGCCTAAATAAATACATAAGTAAACAAAAGAATAAATAAATGAATAAAAACAAGCTAAATAAATGGATAAATCCAAAATAAATACAACTTAATTATTAAAAAGGACATCAACAATTATTGTAACTTTGTGTCTACATATTTGTAAAACTACATTTACTTATTTCTGCATTTTTTTGTGTCCCTAACTTCTGCATTTATCTATTTATATTTATTTATTTACACATTTATTTCAGATTTTTTTTTTCTGTATGTATTTATTTTCATATATTTTAATTCCTGCATTTATTTATTTATTGATATTTTTGATATGTTGTGTCATTTTTCATCCATGGTATCAGTGTGTTAGCGTCCAGATTGTTGATACTGTAATAGGTTTTAATGGGCCGGTAAGGGTAAAATGGTTGAATATACAGCGATGAACTCACCTTGAGCAGCCTGGGTAAGCGAAGAAGAGGTTCAATGCCAGTTTTAAAATAGAGGAGCTCGAGGGGAACAAGGCTGGCTACATCAAACTGAAAAACAGGAAGGTACCATCTCACTCACTGAACAGCTTCGATGACTAATGTGAAGAAGAAAGACAGAATACACTGAAAAAAAAGACTTATTCAACACTAGTTACTTACTTTGAAGCGTTTGGTTTTCATGTAGTTCTTTCTCATTTCTTTTTTGTCACACTGTAATAAAAACAAAAAAATTGCAGATATGAATAATTATCCCTGTAGGTGGATTATCATGCTCTTGAACTTGAAGTGTTTTTGCTGTGAAATTGAGCTACGTATGTGCGAATATAAAATACAGCTACAGTGAATATTTATGTTTGTCTACTAAAACAGTGTTTCCTGTGATTTCTGCCTGTGTCCCCTGACAAATTTCAGATTCCCAATATGGGATGTCACTCAGCTACAGTAAATGGTTCCCAGTGCCCCACTCACCACGATGTCCCCTCCTCGCACAAACTGCAGGCGCGGCTGGAAAATGGTTATGTCCAGGATGTAAATGAGGTCACACAGGTAGTCGATCAGCAGCCAGTAGTAAATATTGTCTGGAGTCTGGTAGGGGAAGGCCCAGCGCACTGGGATGAACCACACGTTCCAGTTCCATGCCAGAGAGACCAAAAACATCCACAGCACGTACATTAGGTCTGAGGAGAGACACGGAGTTTAGAGGATGAAGGGAGGGAAAGACGGGGAATAATCAGTATCAATAGAATGAATGCAACTACACAAGCATTAACTACCATCATACGATAGGATTAAGAGCATGACAAATAAGCAGGATCTAACCTGTATTATGAAGCAAAAATTTACACTGTGTGAAACTTGGTTTAATGCTAAAGGAAAAAAGTGGTGATAGAAAATGAACTGGCTCACAAAGTCCTTATGAATGAGAAATAAAAAGGGAAGCAAACAGCTCTAAATGACAGATCAGTAAGAGACAGGTGTCTGTTTTGTAACAGGATAGTACAGTAGATCCACCCGTACCCAAACCTCACAATACTTAACCATCATACTCTAGTTGCAGAAAAACACAAAAGGTCAAAAAAATATTCCTTGAGTTTTACTTTAGTTGCCTTGAGGAGGAGCATTAAACAGCTCAATACATTTTAAATAATGTTTGCTCAGAACTTTGTGGCTGACAAAAGGAGGAGCTGACAGTGTTTGTCATTAATTTGTGAGAAGTTTAAGTAGAGAAAATGCTACTGTAGAGTACAGCTGGAGGTGGCAGCAGGCAGCGTATTCGGTTGGTTTCTCACTAGTGAAAGGGTCGATGCTGGCAGGGAAGCGGTAGTGCATACAAGCTCGTATCCACCGAGGAGTTTCCCCCTTGCAGCAGTAGCTAGACTGCTCCTTCTCTGCCTCATTCTCCACTCCCTCTCCTCCTCCTCCTCCTCCTGATGGACCTGCTTGCGCCTCCTTTTCTGGCTCGTCTGCTGGCGGAGCTCCAGGAGCAGGCTGAGGGGCTAAAGCTTGAGGAGGAGCTGAGAGGGGAAAGGGCAACAGGTCAGAAGGCCTCATGGGTGAGATTTTAGATAGGATGCCAAGTTTATAATCTCAGACCAGATCAGAGTGTCCCACTTATGAAGGGCATGAAGGTGTTAGCCCTGGAAGATTAGTCCTTCAGCTGAATAATGCAGTATGCGCCTGCAGCAGGTGATGGAGGCTTCTGTTTCCCTCCAGCTCACAGAGGATGCATTAAGTTACACTGTGATACGTTCAAGCTTTATTCAGTAAAAATGATCATTAGGCGAAGGTTGTTTAATTAATGAAATTCTCATGATGTGATCAATGTAATCTTGTAATTGTAGTTTTTGGCGAGAAACTTGCATAAATACCACTGTTTGAAAGGGGAAATTTGTTGATGTTTTCACATTAATATAAAACAGATATTAGAGAGAGATGTATGATATATAAAGTATAGCAAATAGGCGTTTGCTTATTTTCAAGAGTAGATGTTTCCCATGTGAAAAAAGGTTATTTTAAAGGTTGTGAGTATCACTGAAGTTTTGCGCATTCAATTGTAGTGTCATGAAGGGCTTAATTGCTTTAACACAGTTATTTTTATTCCTTTATTTCCCTGACACGAGAGAAGAATAAGTAAAGGGAGAGGCTCGCCTAGAGTTGTAAATTTGCTAGAATGATTAAAGTGCAGACATTTCTTAGTAAGCAAACTGTTATGTCTTGGCTCAGAAAACAAAAAACAACAACAACAACAAAAAAACAATCCTAGACAATCTGGAATTTACTTTTTAATATTTATTAATTTATTTTAAATAAAAAGTTAGAGGCATAAGAACTGTGATAAGGATCATACCCTATTAATGTACACTTTGTACACTACAGGTAACTACTGTATGTACAGACCACAACAGACAGACCAGTCCTAGTCACAACTAATGCATGTGGAAAAGAGAAGTACAGCAGTACAAACACTAAATTTTACCATCTCCCGGGTATTATAGCAACCTTTCAACCAGCCATGCAAATTTTGGGTCAACAGAGAGTTTACTGGTTGTGGATTGCTTCAGTGTGCACACTTCTCTTTTTCAATGGTACACAGCTGATTTTGTCCAGCATTCATACACAATTTAGATATGCACACACTAAATTTGCACTAATTTGTACTTTTTGTAGCTGGCAGCAGACAAAATATTCCAAATTTAAGATTATATCATCTACAGTTGAACATCAGTGTATCTCACATAAGTGTGAGATACACTGATGTATATATATACAGACAGAGACATTTTGTTCATTTGAATTCTGCCTGGTATCTTACATGGGGAAAATATTCCACAGTTAAAAGTGCCAATAAACAAATCTAGAGACATCCTTGGTCTTTAGGCACCTACTTTGGGAACTACTGATCAAAACACTAAGGGGTAAATTGAGGGCACAACTCTTGGGTCGAAGGTAGGAATGAGCTACTACAGCTATTCTCACCTGTTTATGTCTGTCAGTGGGCAGTTTAATGTTTCTGATGTAGCCTTTTGTACATATGGATGGTCGTCCAAGTTGTGGGTACTGTTTGAATTTAATGTGTAGACATTTTCTCATCTGGACAAGGCTGACTCTTTTAACCTGGAAATAAAATACACTATAACACTGCTGTAATCCACCATTTTTGTATGTTAGGGTGCAAGAGTTTGTACGAGAGTTTGTGTCCCTTTCAACACTAAGGACCAGCTCATTGTGAAAGACACAAGAGGACAGAAACTCTGACTCACAGGGGATGATGCTGTCTTCATCTGAGCTGTCAGGGTCAATGAGTTTCTCCTTTGCCTTCTCCGTTCTCTCTTTGAACATCCTGACTAGCTCCTGAAGACGCTCGTTGACCACGGTACTGGTCTGACTGGCTGAAGATGCTGGCCGTTCTTTCAGTCTTTGAGGAGATAAAATTTGATTATGCTGATTTTATTACTGTGACTGTCCATATATTACTACTTGCTAGTACTTAAAAACTCTGAATTACAGTAACAGTTTATTGTCATTTGGTGTGTGTGTGTGTGTGTGTGTGTGTGTGTGTGTGTGTGTGTGTGTGTGTGTGTGTGTGTGTGTGTGTGTGTACACAGCGCTCACATGTCATCTGAGCTGTGCAGGCTGGACTGGCTGGGCCAGGCTCTGACAGGGGTGCTTCTTTCATCATCATCATCATCTTCACTTTGAGAGTGAATCCTCCTACTGTTTAAGTTAAGTAGACAGCAACATCACTAGTTTGACTTTGAGACAGTTCTGTCTTAGATTATTGCTTTAATGTCTCAAACTAAAATCCACCTTCATGTGGCTTTACTGTACATCATGTTAAGCAGTATTTGTAGAGGTCAGAAAGACACATAATCAAATTGTTTGCTGAGTTCTGCTTAGAAAAAGGAAAATTAGAAACTACATGCTGCTACCTTCTTTCATGTTCACTCTGTATTTGTGATTGTGAGGAATGCAAATTAGTGAGCACTAAAATTGGTAATTTAATGAGAAAAATGGCAAAGACTGGTCATTGCAAATGGCAAAAACATTGTCTGGACAGCACAATGTGTGAATAAAGAGATAGAGATGTTACATGAGTCTATACATTATTTAACAAGGGTTGATATCTTACGTCTTTGTCCAGATAGTCCTACGATGCCTTCCACTACTGTCAGGGATGGTCAGAGCAGGGTTTGAAGCAAGTGCGTGTGTGTTTAAGAGAGAGGGACGGGGAAAGAGAGAGAAAGAGAGAGGTTGTGTATAGTGTGTGTGCCAGAGAAAGCATGACATTAACTCAAGTAACAGATAAAAGAAAATCACCTACAGTGATGATGCAAGTGCAAGATTGTGATGCATCTGTTTATTGACTTTTGCTACGTTATGACAATATCCATACAGTAGCCAAAAGCACAAAAATCTGTGAAAGCCATGCAACGGTGAACGTAACATCACAACACAGAACACAGAACAACACAACCCCACAATGATTCACATAATAAAACTGTTCTGCACAACCACCGTGTGCTGGTGGTACTGTTGTTCATGTGTAGATTATGTTTCGTAGCCTTGGGACCAGAATGAAATGAATTTCAGATTTTCCTATGCAGCACACATTGTTTATGCAGGACACTGAAATACAGACAGACAACAGTAATGCTTCTATTAAGTGTGTGTACAGAAGACAGTAGAGGGCAGTAGATGCATTTAAAAAGCACTAGACAGAGGAGAAGAGTTTCACCTCAAAATGATAAATTTCTTGATTTATTAAGACCATGAATGATGATTAAACATAATTCTAGTCATTGATTTTTTTTTGTCTTTCATCTGAAAATGTTTTGAAATATAAAACCTTTAAAAACCAATTGTGTTTTGCCAGTACAGAATTTTTCATTGGATCTCATTTTGGATGAAAATACACCACTTGCCAACAGAGAACTTGCACCTTAATGCAGTGATGTGATGCTAGTTTGCATTTCTCTCTTTAATGCATATACGCTATGCACATGTGTTGTCACTGGAGAAAAACAATGAATGTTGACTCAAATTACAAGCACTATGACTCAAAAGATCCATGCAGTTTCCTTACTCTTTATCTCCTTTACTGCAGATGAAAGCATGAGGGAGGAAGAAAAAAGATGAAAGTGTAAACTGGAATCTTTTTACATTGCTACACTTGGCCTCTCATATTCTTTTATAATATGACATAAATTATCCACCACTAGTGTTTAGTTATTGCACATCATAAACCTCCTGGTAAAACATTAGATGTGAGGAAAAATAACATTTGTTACTGTCCTTACAGTAGATTACATAAACTAAAAGTGGTAGTGTTTCTCACCTTTGGCGACCACCAGAAGGGTTCACAGGGACAGTGAGGGTTGTAAGTTTGGGATCCTGAGGGGTAAGGATTTGGGGGATTTTGCCCTGCCCTCCTCCTGCTCCTCCTTTTCCTCCGCTCTCATGGTCTGAGTCGACATCCTCTACATTGACAGCGGGTCGAAGGCTGAGGCTCGAGCTCTCTAGAGGGGTTGAAAGGTACAAAATGTTTGATGAATGAAGAGCATCTCAAATAATGTGAATGTGCTTGCAATTAGGCTAAAAGGACTGCAGTAGGGCACTGCCAGGGGCAAAGCAGGTCAGTGTGAGGGGGAAGCTGATTTACCAGGACCTACAGTACATCGGGCTAATGCAAGACGATCCACCTGTGAATTAGGACACGAGTGGCCTGATAGCTTACTCATTTGGCAATCCAATCGCTGAGGCTAATAAGGCTCAGGGTTCACTGGCACAATTCTGTCTTCTTCATTAAATTCAAAAACTGTCAGTACAGAGTATGCCACCTTGCCTTGCACATTCTTTACAGTCTGTTACAGATTTCAGGGTTCTCACACACTGTCACAGACAAAATTTCAAAACTTTTCCATGACTGTTTAAGGCCCCCCAATTTTTTTTCTTGCCCTACTTGCCTGGTGTTTTTCAAATGTATAGCATTAAAACTGTAATCAAACATAATTTCAGCATCTCAAATTATGTGTTCAAGGACTGTTGGAAATGTTAAAATACAACCATAATTTCTGTTTTTATATTTTCGATAAATATAAATAAAAGATACAATAAATCACCATTTTTTTGAGAAAGGCCTGCAGGTTTGGATGGCATTAAATTATCATTATTAAGATCATCTTGTTGAACAAAAAGTGTAAGGATCATAAATATTTGTTATCACAGAGCTTATTTTCTGCAATAATCAAAAATCCAATGGAGAAATCCCATAGGCTTTTGGATGAGGGAACCAGGGTGATTTCCAGGTTAGCCTACAGAAAAACGTCACCCCTGGGGCACTCAACACAGTTAACTTCCCACTGCTGCAGATTCACCTGCTGGAACGTCTGAGTCGTCTTCAATGAAGAACGCCGGGTTAGAGAGACCTGACAGCTGGCGGGACGGTGAGTTGAGCTGCTTTGATGGGGGGCTGACAATTGGCGGCAGGCGTGGGTAAGATGGCACATTGGGCAATTCAAGGGTGCTACCGTTGGGGGAGGATGGAGACGGGGAGCGGGACCGGAGCTGAGGTGGAGGGAGAGGGGAGTGTCGGACGAGCCGGTTCAGCTCGACTTCTTGCTGATTCTTGTCTTGCTGTTTTTGCTGTTGTTGATTCTTAGGCATCTTGAGGCATAAGGCTGTTGAGACGGTTCTGGACGTTGAGGAAGTACTGCTGCGTTCGGCTGGGGAACTGGGAGAGCTTCTGCGGGATGTTTGAAAAGCTCTGGGATAGATTGGACAAACTGGGGCCCACTGCACCCTCAGAGTTTTTGGGAAAAAGCTCAGTCAGAGTCTGGGCGATATTTCGCGGGACCTGTGTCAGTCGGATCTGGGAGAACTCTTGGCGCAATTCAGGGGGTAAAGAGGGTAGGGAGGGTAAGTACTTTGTAACATCAGATAGCTGGGTGGGTAGCTTAGGCATGGGGGGTATTTTGGGAGTGGAGATGCCGTTCTCTTTGAAGAACGCGTTGATGTTGCCAAGGCACTCAGAGGTGTGAGGGATGCGCATCAGGCAGCTTTTAAATGCATCGCAGCTGACTGGAGCTAAAGAGGAGACAGGTGGATAGGCAGATATCCAGTCAGGCAGAATATAAGCATGCTGGGAGATGAGCTCTGTGGACAGTCAAACATCAATGTAGTCAGTCTGAATGATGGATTATGATCAGCAGTTAACTTAATACAAGCAGCTGCTTAGACATACAGGAATGAAACTGCTAATTAGCGCAGTAATATAGCTGCTCTTACCACCATCACATTCAGAACAAAAAAACAAACATAACAAAATAGAATAATACGTACCACCACAGTCGTCCCCAGTGCCTTCCTCCTCCTACAAAAAACATAAAGCATATGAATTAACGGCAGTAAGAAAAATACCTAAAAAGAATCACTCATCTGTGCATGATAAAAACATCACCATACAAGCATTAACATTTTAATGGTATGTTCATCCTGTGGACATTACTTTTTCACCAGCTTTTTCAGCTTTGGTGCTTTGACTGTCTTCCTGTGCTTTCTGCGGCTGCTGGGTTACAGGCTCAGCTTCTGAGCTGACTTTCTGGGTCTTGGTCTCTGGTTCTGTTTCTGGTTCTGGTTCTGCCTCTGGTTCTGATTCAGGCTCCGGCTCTGGCTCCGGCTCTGGCTCCGGCTCAGGGGCCTTAACTGGTTCAGGACTTGGAGGTGGAGAGGGGGAGTTCTGCTGTGGCTCTGCTTCCTCCTTTGGCTCTAGATTATTTGAATGATAGATTTTTTGAGATTCAAATATTAGAATACATAACAGTCAGAGATGTGCATCTGCCAGATGTTGATGATGTGGATATTATTGAAATACACAGTGATGTGAAAGATCTATCTACTTTGATTTGGTGACTCTTTTCAATTACAATATTTTAAAGGTAACAATGCTGTCAGCTCAAAAGAAATTAAAAAAACTACAACAACAGTGTGCAGTGGTGGGTGTCTGCATTTTGTCTAAGTCTTGACCTGGTTCTGTGGTGGCAGGTTCCTTGGTCTTTTCAGCAGGGCTCTCTTCTTGTCTGCAGAACATGACAGGGAACAAATTAGTCAGACACTTCATGTATCAGGCTGTCTGACAATGTGCATGTTCCAGCACTGAGGCCAATCTTTAGTTGGATCGGTGTAACGTGGCTGGCTGTATTAAAAAAAGTACTTCAGTTAAGATGAAAATGATTTCTAGGGAAAACCTTTAGAATAATACATAATTTACACTGTACATTTCCAGCTATGTTTGAAAGTAATGTCAACATTTACAAACACAGGCAGACATTTTCCAAAGTACTAATATTTGACTTGTTTGTACCCTCTGAATATGTTTGTCTATATCTGAACAGGTTGAAAACACATTTAATTGGTTTGAGTGTAATTTGGATGTGGTTCACTTTTAAAGTGAGTAAAAGAGTTATAATACAGATAATAAAGGCAGCACATTAAGGAAATAACATGGGGTTTATTTATATTATATTTAAGGGTAGATTTGCCTTGTTTTCAGCATTATGTATCTAAGTGTTTAATTAATGGCCCAGCACACAGATGTAGTAACAATGACAAATTATTTTATAGACTGCACTTATGATGCTTACAAAAGCAAGAGTGTGACTAATTTTATTTAAACTTTATGCTCCCCTCCCCTATTCTTTAATGAAAGATGGCTACAAACTAAGACACTGAAACACAAAATAGGTTGTTGACTGTGACGCTTTCATTTGATACTTGAAAATGCAGAAGCATTAACTTTTATTAGCTGGTTGTGAGCATAAAACGGCTGACTTGTTGACCACCTGTAGCTAACAAGCACGCTTATATAACGCGAACTATCTGTTTACATCAACACAGTAAGAAAGTTAGGGTTAATTAATAGGTCAAAGCTGTTAATTTGCAACGTATATTGGCCCATTACCTAAACACGGTCTGATCACTAAATACTCACTTTGTCTTTCAATATTCACGCGCCTTAATCGTTAATAGTCCCCACAGAAAATGTCCACGAGCACCGAGACACGACAAATAACAGAAACTCGTCTGTAGGGTCGTGTAAACCGGATCAGGAGATTTTAGAAATTTTAGAAAAACAACGGGAGAAATGTTCCGTTACATATCCGTCCATCATTTTCCTGCTGCGTCTCCAGACGTGAAACAGCAGCGGCAGGTGCGCGCTGTTACCGGGGGAACAGTCGAGAGGGGAGGGCGACTGTTGCCAAGGGAAGCTGTGGTTGCTATGGAACGGTGGTGTGATGCTGGGGCAGCACGCTGCAAAGATCGCATAACGAGAACCCGCGGGATTTAGCATCCGAAAGCCAGATGAGATGACTGTGCTGGATCAACCAGAGATCGGGAACTGAATTCATTGGACTGGAAGTGGAACTGGGTATAGTGGGGCTCTGGGATATCTACAGAGGTGGAAAGTAAGTGTAAGTTTACGTGAGTACTTCAGTATAATTTCAAGTATGCACTTGCACTTAAGGCAATTTGATTTGTTGTTTTATTTTTTATTCATTATTTCGTGATAGGCCTTCTTTATAGCCTCTCTCTATTCCACTACATTTCAGAATATTGTAGATTTTTTTTACCCCAGTGCCCTTTCTGATAGAGTTACTTTGCATGCTCAGATTTAAAGGTCCCATATTATGCTAATTTTCAGGTTCATACATATATTTTGGGTCTCTACTAGAAAATGTTAACATGCTTTAATGTTAAAAAAAAACAAAAAAAAACATTGTTTTTCTCATACTGTTGGCCTGAATATACCAATGCACATCCCCTGTCTGAAACACTTAATTTAAGCACCTTTCTCTTTAAGCCCCCTCAAAAAAAAAAGAAAAAAAAAGAAAAATGCTGTGCATTTCGCTTCAAAATGAGCATTTTGATTCTTTCACAGTTTTTTTTTTACAGCACCTATACCTACTTTATATCCAAAATACAAGGAAATTTGACTTTTTACAATATTGGACCTTTAACATAGATGATACAGCTCCACCTTCACCAGTTGTAACATTAAAATGCTGCTTATATTTTAATAATAATAATAAAATTATTTAATGCTCTGAAAAGTGCCATGTTGCTCAAATATAACAGTGGCAATTCTAAATCCAGGCTTTTTACTTGTAATCAAGTATATTTTTCATTGTGGTGTTGCTACTTTTACTGAGGTAAATGATCTGAATATGTCTTCCACCACAAAGTTTCTGTGATTGTTTCATCATTAGATCAACAAGCTGCTCAAGACAGTGACAAGATGTGGACATTTCATCTTGAAATTAAGTTATCTGGATCAAGCATGAATTTAGAACTCTTTTGAAAAAAAAAAAACAACAACAATATCAACACTGATGTATCTAATCTGTCTATCTAGGCACAGTACAGGAGCTGTATGATGAAAGACAAAGTGGGTTTAGGGTCCTACAAGGATTTCAGGAAATTTAAGGGTGGAGAAGTCTTACTCTGGGACTTCATTTTGGTCCTCTTCAAACTCCTCTTCCTCTGGTACTGGCAGCCTGGTCACAGTAAACATGGAGTGTCACATAATATCACAAGGATGCTCCCATTACCAATTGCACAAATGTGGAAACACATACACTAATAGAGCATAACTTCTTACTCTATTTCAGGCTCCTCATCCAGTAATTCTTGACTCCCCAGTGAGAGTTTGATGGACTGTCCCTCACTGGCCATCTGTCTAATGGCCATCTCAGCTGTCTGCCTGGCCACCTCTTCAGCCATGCGTGCCATCTCCATGCGCTCCAGCTGCAGACTGAAGACAGACAGGACACACTGATGTGATTGTGCTGTGGGGTAAATGTTACTAAAACCCTCTGGCCCAACACCAAAGCAGTTTAACTGAGCTTTTTCACTATGCAATGACCACTGCATTTACTGCTTAAATTAAACTGCATAGACAGGGAGACTAAAAGGGCACAAATGCTTTGAGCACCACAAGCAGAGTGCTGTCTAGTTCCATTATACTAGAGAGACGGCAGACATCTCTACGGCTGATATCTCAAACACTCAGCATCTCACACCAATACAATTCGACAGCACTATGTTTAAGAGGAAAAATATGTAGTTTTAATTTTGGAGTGAACTGTCTCTTTAAAAATGGTATTTAATGTTTACAGCATTTGTTACTGAATTTGCACACGGCCTGTTGGCTTAACTGAAAAACATGCTATCAGGTCCAGCATTGTGACTACTCTTTAGGACTTAATTTTATTCAATAAATACTCTTAACTAACTTGCAGTTATTGAAATTTGTATGTGATATAATAGAGGGTAGTTATATCTAGTGAAAGTGACTTGAAAATGGTCAAGGACTGCAGCTCTGACAACATCAATTCTCTTCCTCTTCCCTCCACTTACCGTTCCTCCATGGTAGCCAAAGCTACACCTTCGGCCTCCTTCTTGATGTTTTCAATGAACGGTGTCCAGCGGCCCGTCTGGGTCTCAGCATCTTCTAAAGATTTTGACACACTCTGTGACGGCTCTGGCTCTTGGTCGGTGCAAGTCTGAATCTGCAATGAATTGCACTGCGGCTGCTGCGTCGCTTCCTGCTGTTGGTTAGCTGTCGGTGATGGTGGAGTCAGTGACGTGGGTAGTGCTGTGGCTTTGGACTTATCTTTAC
Source organism: Plectropomus leopardus (assembly GCF_026936395.1). NCBI lineage: Eukaryota > Metazoa > Chordata > Actinopteri > Perciformes > Serranidae > Plectropomus > Plectropomus leopardus. The sequence goes on from NC_142182.1 coordinate 18,907,142, forward strand.
ATTTCTGCTGGCACTCATTGTCGGAGTCCACGTCTTCTAGTACCATGTCAGGCTTGAGTTTGAACGAAGCTACGAGAGGGTGACAAGCGTGTGCAAGATTTGTGTAAGAGGACACATGATTGACATTGAACATGCTGATGACAGAGTTGGTTTTGGGTATGGATGGATGAAGAAATTAAATGGATACACATCACAAGCTGGATTTGATCTTACATCGAAATGAAAAGATCTACTATACAGCAGGGATACTCAACTTGCTTTGCTTGGGGGCCACTTGAATGAGAGGAGGCCAGAGGCCAGTCAGTGCAGCCTTATACATGTCAAGGATTTTAGGACATTTTTAGGATTCTAGGACATTTCTAGGATTTTAGGAGGTTTCTAGGACTTTAGGGCATTAAGGAGCTTAGCCCTGACACCAGAGGATCCTCCACTGGCCCTTATAGTATTTTCATAAACAAGCTCTATTTTGACACTGTATGCACTCTAGCACCTTCTGTAAACTAAAAGTACAAAAACATTTTCCATTGTGATTAACTTTATTTTTTTTCTATTGTGAATTAGAAAATGGTTGGGGGGGGGGGCACTCAGCACCCTATCTTGTGCCAGATTTGGTCTCTGCAGGACACATGTTGAGTATCACTGCCACACAGGGTTTCAGGCAGGACCGTTTATGACACAGGTATACATACACGTACACGGATGTAACGGACATGATGGAAGGTGTTATTGATAAGACCACCACATTACTAACTTCAATGAATCTTTATTACTCCTGCAGTATCCTTACATTACAGTATGTAATAACATGAATGTGCTCTACTACATTATCTGCATGATAGTCAACATACTAACAATGTGAGTGAGTATGGCTCCTTCAAATCAAGACACACCTTCTGAAATTACACCAAATCAGTTCCCCAGAGCCACAGTTCACAGTTCAAGGCCAAAGAAATTGATCAAGTGGATCAATATAGGCCAATCTTACATTTGAGATGTGCAACCACAGTTAAACCAGTGGAGACTAACTTTAACATGATCAGGACACACAATGAACAAAACTTTCTTTGAGAAAAATAAGTAAAAGATTCTTCTGGAGTACAATACTACAATTTACACTAAATATTAGCGATAAATACAGATATAGTTTATACTTTTTCCATATATAACACAATCATAAATGAACATAGCTGCCATTTAATTATTATTTCCAGATTTATGTGAATTGGGAAAGGAAGATTGGACATTTTAAGCTGAAATTTTCCTAAACATACGCATATTTGTGTTTAAATTAATGACCAGTACATTATCTTTTTATCTCCTAATGCTCTTTTCCTGGATATGAAAATGGCATCATGAATATTAAGTGTGCATTGACATAGGTTAAAGCACAGTAAAGTAACATAAAAATGTTCTGTTTACAATCTTTTGTGTATGAAACCTACAGTCGTTTCAGATAAATGGCATTGACTCAATGTTTCTGTTAAACAGAAGACGTGCAAAATTCACATCACAAAGACTGAAAACCAAAAATCATCTAATTAGCTACAGAATATACAGTACACGTTTTAGTTGTAAATTAGTGCACACATTTTAAGATGTAATACATTCATATGAAACTGTATTGAGTACAGTAAGGTGAGTTGAATATATCTTTATATTCTTGTGTTTTACAGCTGCCTAGTGTCTGTCCTGAGCTGCACGATGCACAGCACCTGTAGCTCTCCCAACAGTACAACATGTCAATTGGTATCTTTCTGTTTGTGTGTGTGTGTGTGGGAATCAGAGCGTCCCCCAGTCGTCTCCTCCTGCTGTTTAAGGGGCTCGCAGCGCCTTCCCCCCTGAAACAGATGGAGAAGAGGCACTGAGTTAGGCTCCGACCGTCCGACCAAAACACCTCTTCAAAAACTATGGGGGGAAAAACAAAAGGGTGCTTCAACAGAAAACACATTTAAACACTGTCCAAACATTACACTGATCCACAAAGAGGAGTACTGGCCGGTATATTTCACCACTAAAATAATGACTTTAATAAAACGCACCCCAAGTTATTAAAGAGATGTTTTCTGCTTGCTGCATGCATTACTCTGCAGTGACCTAACATATTGTCAGAGGAAACATAATGTGATATAGACCCACTTGATTGAACTGTGAATTGTGGCATCTGGGAACAGCCGTACTGGCAAGAAAATGGCAGGCAGAAGGTTTTTTATGACTACAGGAAACAATTAAGTGAATAAAACTTAAACTCACCTTTCTGTAGAACTTGACTTGCATCCTGAGAGGAAAAAAGAACATTTTTTTAATCAAAAAAGAAACTGTATGAGTTGAACAACTACCAATATAGTTCTAAAAATTAAGGTGAGATAAGTGGTAAGGAAAGGTTGACAGATAAACCCTTTGAAACTTGAGCAAAATGGCTTGATATCTTTCAAAAACATGGGAATAAGGCAATCACCAACTGCAGAACAAATACCTAAAATTTTTTAAAAAAGACAAAAAAGTAAAAAAAGAAATGAAAAAAGAAAAGGACACAAAAAAGAGCTTAAAAGTAATAATAGTCCCTAGCTTTTTAAAAATAGCACAATGCCTTTTCCCCCCAATGTTTTACAAAGAAAGCAAACCTATTTGCTCAAGGTTCAAATGTTTAAATGCTTGTGAGAGCGTCTGAACGCAGCACAAGAAAAGTGATGTCAATCCAGGTTAAAAAGGGTAAAGAGACAGGAAGAGGAAAAGGAAGATAGAAGCATTTATTTATTCTCAAAAGTTACATGAACGTCATCTTTGGGTGCAATAACAGGCTGAGGCATCTTCAGACCCAGTCCCGACACGAACCAGCCAACCATCCTGTCAAGAGACAAACTAATTAAACTCAGCTGTTTCACAATATAGATACAGGTTTACATTTTTTGTAACATCCCAGTCTCTTCAATTATACAGGTTATTTTTTAAAAACAAAACAAAACACAGTAAATTCTTTAATCACTGTTGTCCATGTATTGTTGTAAGATGGATAGATGGATAACATATTTAGTCAAGACCCTCTCGTCTAAAGCGTTATGTGCTCCAGATGTGCTTATGGTTTGTGACATCCACCTCCGTCTTAATAATTTCGAGATCATAACAGTGTCATTTCATCCTTTATCCTTTCTCGTGGAGAGAGAGTGAGAGATGAGAACGTACCCCGAGGTCTTGCTGTCAGTATCCAGTGAGATTCCACTGAGAGATTCAGGTGGTGGAGAAAAAACTAGAGAGAACAGAGAGACTTGAAGTTCAGCGTAAAAAAAAGTATTCGTCAAATAAAAACAAAATATGTCCTTAGATGCAATGGACATTCAAAGCTCAAGGTTTCAAGGCATGAAGTTATTTGTTGTGTCTGTCAGTGTCAGTGCTTGCAGGTTTATGCTGTGGTTAAAACACATGCCCACAGGGTATACTGGGACCTGAAGGTCCAGTGTGTAAGATTTAGGAGGGATATAATGGTAGAAACCGAATATGATATAATGTTTTTGTTAGTGGGTAATCACCCGAAAATAAGAATTGTTTTATTTTCTTTTAGAATTAGCCGTTTATACTTACATAGGGAGCAGGTCCCTGGTTTATGGAGAGCAACATGTTGCACTGCTTTGTTTCTACAGTAGCCCGAAACAATCAAACCAAACATTGGATTCAAACACGGCCTTTGCATTGTTGCATTGGTCACCGTACTAAGAAGCAGAACTGCAATGAGCAGCGCCAGAATTACAGTTTGTAATGTGAAAGTGATTGTTTCTAGCCGTTTAAATCACTAGATCCATTTAGTTTGGAGGGGAAGCGACCTCTGTGGATAATTCTGTTTCTGTTGAAAACCCCCTGAATGCCTGGCTCTTAAGTTTTCAGAGAAAAAAGGTGACCCCACATTAGCATGTGTTGATTTAAAATGAAACTGCTCTATTTGGTTGTCAATCAGTTTAAATCACCAGGTCTGTTCTGAGATGTTGATGGATCATTCTGCTCATGGTAAACTCCTGAACGTCTGGATCAGAAAAGGGTGAGCGTGTGTTACTTATGAGAGAAAAGAGGTGAGTATGTTGTGGCAACAGCCCATCTCTGAGATGCCAAGCCACGTCAGAGGTCCGCTGATTTGTAATGTCAAACTGCTTTATTTGGTGTTTATAGCGGTTTTAATCACCTGTTTTGTTTATTTTGGAGAGAAAACGACCTCTGTGGATAATTTGGCTGCTGATAAAAAAACCTCCTGAATGATGAACACTGAAGGAATTCTAGCCAGGAGAGGTTTTAGATGGCTGCAATCTGCAATCCACCCCCACAAAATCACCCTAAATTTTAGACACATCACCTTTTAATGTTTGTGTGAGAGAGTGTGTATTTACTTTTATCCAGAGAGGAGCGGGTGGACTTGGTCGATGGTTCTACAGGTACGGCACCAGGGGGCACCATAACAGGGTGAGGGACCATCTGCTTTATCCAGCTCACCACACTGCAGCAGAAACAGAGAAAACTCAGCCCCTTACATGTTAAATGTTCTTCTAACCACCTGAGTGTGAACGTGTGTATGTGTCTTTGATTCAGATTGTCCAGTCAAGTCCAGCTGATGTCCTCTGGAGATGTCAGGTGCTGTGAGGCAGGTTATGTGTTGGTGTGTCAGAACAGGTAGTAAGAGGTTGTTTACACTCACTTGGGAGGGAATTGAGGGGGTGGCGCCACCTCCGACTCATCCTCTGACAGGACCTCCACCACAGGGATGTGTGGGAGTGGGTCAAAATCTGGACAGACAGACAGACAGATTAATCAGACAGAAGAGATCAAATCAGCAGTCAGGATGGAAAATTGCTGCAATTTGATCATCAATTCAAACACCACTTTTTGTGTTGATGAGGAACACGTACCTGGCATTGATTCTACATCATAAACCTAGGACAAAAGAGATAAAAATGTACTTAAAGTCAAGCAAAAAGAGCATGGTTATAAGATTTTCTGACATTATTATTGTAGCACATTAGGGAGAAAAATATGATATTATTTATGTATAAATAATTAAGATAAATGATCTCCTCTACTTTATATCCATTATGTCAATGCGAGCCCCGCAGAGGTCAATGGTGGTCTGCAATCTGTTATGTCCACACAGAACAGTCCACGTGTGTCTCCCAATGCAAGCCCCAGGGACGAGCTATAAATGGTGCTCAATGGAGCAATAAACCTCAAGTTCCACAGGGGCCCCTTTTATGTCCATAACCACAGGACAACATGTGCACTAAAAGCTCAGCCAAGGAGAGCTTCAAGTAGAGCCCTTATGGGCTGAAGCTAAAATCTGAGATTATCTCCTAGATTAATCCTCAATATAAATACATTTTAGTGCAAATTTTAGTGCTTGTGCTTGTGAATTGTATTTTGTCTCCCCTTGTGTCTCTGTCTGCAACTTTGTATTCTCACTGCTGACTGTCTTGGCCACGTCTCCCTTTGAGATTCTTAATCTTAATGGGACCAACTTGGTTAAATAAAGGTTAAATAAAAAATATCTTTAACTTTTGGATACATGAAATGAAACAACTGGATCATATGTTGCCTCCAGAAATTACAGGATATTAAAAGCATTTTGACAAATCTTTTCTGAGGAGTTGTCTAGGTGTTTATCAGCGCAGCCCTGAGGCCTCGAGGTAAGAGCGCTGTCACATGAATAGACTGGTTTAAATGCAGTGAGGTTGATGGGGGGTTTAATCTGACTAAACCCCCTGTAGACTCCTTAATAAACCTAATCCTTACACATGATTAGTCTAATAAGCCTGTGGGACGGCATTAAGTTGTTTGAGTCAAATGTCACTGAGTTCCAAGATGCAGATTTTCTTGCTGCTGCTTGGCTGAATTACTTGAACATGAGTAACTTAAAAACATAAAGCGCACTGTTCTTCTTATGTTATATTGGTTTCTGGACTGAAAAGTACTGTACTAAACTGTTCTCTATAGCTTGCTGTTCCTTGATGTTTTGATATCATAGGATTATCTGTAGACACTAAAATCGTAGCAATACTGACGTAGTTAATATGAGGTTTTGGTGCTTTGAAGTTTAATCTGTATCACTAAATAATGAAGTCTTTGTGTCTCACCTCAGTGTGTTCTTCTTCATCATTAGTCTCTTTGTACTTCTCCTCAGGCTGAGGCAACACCTTGGTCAGACCCTGAGCGACCCAGCCAATCACTCCAGCCCTGCGTGAAAATATCAGTTGAATTGACCGTTGAAGAATGTATTTAGGGTTTCAGTTTATGGCAAGTTGGATTTAAGTCGATTTAAGACTTTTTAAATGCCACTTGAAGTGCAATCTAAGACTAAACAAAACGGGAAAAAAAAAAGTGGTAAATTATTTTTAAAAAAGTTACCAGTTATCTCTGAGATTTTACTACGCATGGTCAGAAATAAAAACAATTAATAAAATCCTACATCCCATGTCTCAGCATTTTTAATATATTAATTAAGGCCTTATTTTTAGATAAATGATTTAAATGCTTTTTAAGAGTTTTTAAGGATCCTAAGGGAGCCTTGCATTTGGCATTAAAAATGCACTCTTATTTAACCATACCGTACCTTTCTCCATCCTCTTCGGACTGGTGGACGCCAAAGAAAGAAACAGAGAATTAAAAGAACTTAGATGCCTCAGAAAGTGTTTTGCAAATCTCCCTCCTATTTTGTCTTTTTTACCAATTATCCAAAATTATCTACTGTAGTAGTTCCTTAGATAAAATGGCTTCTCCAGAGAAGTTGTAGCATTCACACAGCTTGATGGCCCAGCACACCCACGCTTTTAAGTTACATTAATAAAGGAGAGGGCACATGCCAAAATAGACAAATTAGATATACAGTGCTTTATATTGTGAAAACATTTGCCTCATGTAGACAACTGAATAAATGATGTTGTATCTCATATGAGGTGAGTTTGTGCACATTGTTTCATCAAAATGTGTCTCATGTTCAGGAAGGACACAACTGGCACACATCTGGCATTTGATAAAAGCCAAATATTGGCCATTTCAGGACATACTTTCATCAGTATGAAGATTTATTAGCATACATAGATAACATTTCTCTTATGATGATAATTAAGGAGATGGCCTGATTTGGACATGAGTAGGCTCCATGTCCACTCAAACATCTACATACTCACCCTGCCATCATCGAGTCGAGGGGAGCCAGAAGGTTGCGGCAGGGCGCTGACGAACCCATTAGACAGCCAGCCTAAAACTCCAGTCTGGGACTGGCTGTGGAGGAGGTGTAGAAAGATGCAAAGATGTCAGTATCAGTATTACTCATTAAGTCAAACAGAGAAACTAATGAACAAAAAGGCTTTACCCGTCTTCTGAATTCTCATCTGGGTTTTTCTGTGAATTCTTCCCAGAAGAGTTCTTGGCAGCTTCGTCTGTCCCGGGAGCTTCAGGGAGTTGGGGGACCACTTTCGTCACCCAGTTAAACATCCTGTTGAATGAACACACACACACACACACAACAGAGTCAGCCTCTCAAAAACCCTTTATCAAACATTGTTGATAATGCTGATGATAATCATAATAATTTGTTCATAACTCTCCTCATGTCCTTATTAAAGTGGCCACTCCAACTGTCAAACCCAGAGCCCTCAAGTGGAGCTAATGAGGTCTGATAACGAAGAACGGCAATCTGCTTCGTCATTTTTAGCCCATCCTGAAATTTCTCTCCCGATAGTCTTGACTATGTTTTTCACAAGAAACCATAAAACTGACTTTTTTTCTAATCAAACACATTTACATGTTTTAAAAAATGATACATGGTGCCTGAAAAAAAAAATCAGGGGGTTCCTTGATTAATCATTAGCAGTTGAAAAAACAAGTTTGCAAGGTTTAACCCGTTGAAAAATGAATCAACATCAGTTTTCTTGTGCTGCACTCAAACACCCTTTGCAAGTATTTGAACCTTTGAACTCTGTGCAATTTGGTTTGATTTCTCTCAACAACTGCAAATTGCAAGAAATAAGTAGATTTAGAAAATGATTTCTAAAATTCTAGGGAAAAATGCTCATTATCATAATTTTACATATTTCAAGCACATTTTCAGGCCATTCCCTTATGTTTTTTTAATTCTTAACTTCATTTTAATTATCTATTTATTTATTTTTATTTTTCTGATTTTCAGGTAATTTTCTTGCACATTTTTCTACTTCCTTGCTAAGTTTTGGGTAATTTCGCCGTAAGTTTCTCATTGCCCACTTCTTGTGTAATTAAAAGAAATCAGATCAATACGCGCAGGTTTCAAAGGGTTAATGGAGACTTGTGTTTTCAAGCTTTGACCAAGAGAAGAGACAGAAATCAGGATCCTGAGTCAAAACTCAGAGGGGAGTAAAAGGCAGAGGGGCAGAGGTTAATTCAGACGGTAGTCACCATAAGCTTCTTACCAGCAGCCCCCACAGCAGGTGACAGATGGTTAAATCAGTTTGAAAAGGAGAAATCAGTAACAAATAAACATGTAGAGGACATTTAAACTGGCCCAGTGCACTGATTCAAGATAGAGATTTACAGAGCCTGAAGGAGTGCCACTTGTCTCGCTTAATCTCAAATGTGCGTATTATCCGCTGTGACAGTTCATCAACCCGTTGAGATAATCCACTTCAGCAACGGGGCAAAGAGCCACTGAACCCGCACGATGTCCTGCTAACTGACAACAACAGACAGGTTGAGGGCAACTAGGACAACAGTTGAAAAAAACAAAAAGCTTCATATATCATCACCATAGACTTCCCAAGGACGACAAAAAAAGGTCTACATCATGTATCTATTTAATGTCCTGAGCAAAGAGCAATCTGTTAAAAGAGTCCTTCATATATAATGAACTTAGAATACAAACCCAAAATGTTACAATGACATCTTTCCAATAAGTCACTGCTTTATTCTTGCATCTAAACTTGATTTTTAAACGTTTGCTGGAGCTACATGTGCACATTAGACACAGTGTAGCTCCAGGATGAGTTGTTGTTGTGATCTCAGTGTGTGATTCCTGACACACTGTCCCAATCTGCAGAGATCAGAGGGGCCTCTTTCTTGGCCTAATCTCAGATTCGTAGCATTGGATTAAATAGTGCATCTCAGTACCCCCGACTAAGCCTTCCTTGCTGCGTAAAAGCCTGGATCAACTCCTGACATGTCTTCATCACATGAGATCATTTTCAGTCATCAAATAGCATAAATACGAGGAAGAAAAGGATTTAATTCTTTATCTACTGATTGTGTTTGTAATTTAGGAAGGATACATGCATTTAAAACTCTCTGTCCTCACAGGAGATCTGGCAGTAGACTTATAAACGCAAATAAGAAGCTCAACACAGTACGCACCTCAAATCAGCACTCAGGCATTCATTTTACCACCCAAGAAATTTTTATGTTAAACAATGCATTCGCCTACCTCTGTGCAGAGTAACAAAGACTTGATTTTCTTACCTGCGTGTCTACAGGTGGTTCTGCATGCCGGTGGCGTAGAGATCCAGCACAGCCAGCGCAAGTCTGCTGGGATTTCCACAGTGGCTGCCTGGAGCTAACGGGATTACCCAGCACCACCTGAAGGTCAAGGCACAATCCTGGATCGTGAGCCATCACAGATTAGCGGCAGAGAAACGTATCACCAGGACATCATCCCTGTAACCTATACACTGTTATCTCTCCCCCACCACGCAAGACAGCAACAAGCAACAAGTGATGACTCCCACCTCCCCCCGACTCCAGTGATTTAAGATAGAAAGTGCAAGTTTTTCCTCCAGTTACAGACTAGAAACATTCAAACAAATTGCAAGAGGCAAACCAAATATTTGTAGTATTGCCTTATGCATCTGGATCATGAATTTTGGTTTGCAATAAAGTGTTACACTCCGCTTCTCTACCCAAGAGGGGAATTTATGTGTGATGTATATTGTCTCAAAATTGATAGAATTTGTTGAACTATATGCACAATGGCATATGTGGCAGCTAGAGTCCCCTACACCCTCCAAAACCTTGTCATCTCTGTTCCTATTATCTCCCATCCCATCCTGATTATAGTTTTATCCCCAAGTGACGCAGGGCCACTTGCAGACTGGCCAGCGATGAGCCACATAAACCTTTTGACTAAAGAGCAGTCAGGAGGAGACAGAGGAAAGTAAAGCTTATTAGTTAGTGTCAGGGTCTCACCGGGCCTCTCTTGATCTACTTTCTCTCTTGGTCCTGAGGATATATGCAGACCCCAGCTCAGACATTGTTTCAAAAAGCTTTTCCACTATAAATGCAGGCAACCATGTCTTCAATATGAGCTTAGAGCAGGAATCCTCAACATGCTATGTGTGGGGGCCACTTTTACTGAAATGGCAGGAGGCCAGGGGCCAGGATGTTTTCTAAGATTTTAGGATGTTTCTTGAATTTCAGGACATTTCTCAAACTTTATGACATTCCAAGGATTTTTGGATGTTTCTAGAATCTAGAACATATCTAGGAATTTAGGACATTTGTAGGATTTCAGGACATTTCTATGATTTTAAGACATGTCTAGGATTTTAGGATGTTTCTAGGATTTTATGACATTAGGGGTTTAGCTAAGACCTCTGTTTGTGGTGCAAGGGATCCTCTACAGACCCTTTTTCTGTTTCTTTTTTTAAGCTCTATTCTGATGCTGTTTTATGCACTCTGGCACATTGTGAATACTAAAAGTACAAAAACAATTGTAAATACATTCGTTTTTATTGTGAATTAGAATATGGTTGAGGAGCCATCCAGCACCCTGTCTGGGGCCAGATTTGGCCTGTGGGCCATAAGTTGAGGATCACTGCCTACAATTACATAATTTTGAGGTAAGCCTACTGTACTTTAATATTTCTTTTTTCTGCCATTGTATGCTTTTTGTGATTATTATTATTATTTTTGGAATATATACATAAGTATGGCAACATTCAGGTAAGTAAACAGCAATACAGTAAACAAATCTAAACTACTGTGAACTTCTACTCCACAATTCAGAGGAAAATACTGCAATTATCAAACTAAACTCAGCTACTTTTAATTGGCAGTTTCTGTTAAGACAAATTGAGCTACGGCCACGCTAACACATCTGTCAGCCTGTAACATCCTAGGCGATGCTGTAAGCTACATGCTAACGTGCTAACAATGACGATGTTAACATGCTAATATTTGACTGAGCTAAATGCTAACATCAACATACTAACAATGACGATGTTAACATGCTAATATTTCACTGAGCTAAGTGCTAACGTCAACATACTAACAATGACGACGTTGACATGTTAATATTCAACAGTTTACCGTCTATACCTGCTGGGTGTTTAGCGGCTGTAGCTAATGTTTACCTCACAGACTGTACCCTCTTAGTTTAGCATGTTAGCATGCTAAAATTTGCTAATTAGCCTTAGCTCTGGTAAACACAATGTACAGCAGAGGCTAACGGGGATGTCAATGTGTTTGCAGGTTTCTCGTCATGAATGACAGCGCTGGACAAATCAGAGAGTATATTTACCTGATGGCGGCACTACATCAAGAGTTAAAGAGCCAACAAAATTATTACAATTCATCCCGAGGGTCTGGACCAAAGTGATGGACCAAGCAGACAGACCGACATTTTCATCTCTACAGCCATGTTGCCTGTTTAAAAACCTTTTTTCTAAAGAAAGAAAGAAAAACATAAAACAATATTCTTATTGTTATTGATTAAACCAGTGTTTCCCAACCTTTGTGGTGTGACTACAAAATAATAAATAAATACAAAAGATGTCTTTTGTTAGCTCCATCATAGAGACTGTTAAATTTCAGTAGACTAATTGAAATAAAATAAAACATTATATGTTTCCAGTGTTTCACAAAAAAGGAATGATTAGTTATACATTTTTTAAAAATGCGTTTGAAATGTACGGTGGCCCTGAGGATCAAAAAACACCCACATTGCCCAAAACAATACAACATCTCCCAAAATAGACTGTAATGTAGTGTTTTTGAAAATGTTGTAGCGTTTCATTAAATGTGTTTCGGGAAATGCTGTTGTGCTGTGCAGTGTTTTAGGTAATATTGACGTGTTTTGGGAAGTTTTGTAGTGGCCCTGTAGGGTGTATTTGAATGCAGAGCGTTTACTCCTAACGTGGTATTCTTACACTACTTTGTTTATAATTCAGATCCATGGCCTACTTTTCCCACAACTATTTGCCTGTGAGTATGGAGAAAGGAAAGTAGCGCGATGGATTAATGGGAGACAACAGTATGTCCAAAAAAAAAAAATGAAAGGGAAAAAAGAAGGAGGAGCATCGAGATACAGATGGACAGATGAGAGGATCGTTGAATGCATGGCACGATGCCTGACAGTGATTAACCAGGACTGCCCTTGTTACTGATGGATAAACAGGACACGGCACATTTAATGCAATGGCCAGTATTGTAACAATGAAAGAATAAACTGCAGAAATTGTAAAGTTAACGGGGATCAAAGCAAACAACCATCCGTCATGGTAAACTGTAAATTTAAATTTGACAAACACGCAGGTAATCAAAAATCCACAGACAGGTGAAAAACCGTTCAGCCGATCAGACAGGCAGATAGATCTCAGCGCATCAGGTGAGGCCAGGTATTGTGTTTGAGAGTGGCAACTACAGAACAATTTATGGTGCTGATGAGGTAGGAGGAAGTCGACAGATCCCATTATGAGCTCAGCAGGGGATAAGCTGCGAGAACAAGTCCATGACACAGACCCTTGGCCCATGGCTGTAATATGGCTGCACCGTAGCGGCCTCAATCCTAATTGAACATCTGGCGATGGGACATAGGGCAATTTGGGCAAAGGGAGAGGCAGAGCTGGAGTTTACAAACTGAACAATGGTCTCTAACTCTTGGGAAATATTGCAGGAAACCATGTTTCTTCGCACTCTATTTTGGGTTAAATGTTTAATTTATTGTAGAAGAGATCAAAAAGAACAGTGGATTTCAATAGTGTAAGAGATGTGATTGAAAAACAGAAAGAAAAACAGAGTAGATGAAAGAGAAAGCAGATGCAGAGGTAATGCTGTAGTGGATGATCTGTGATGGAAGCTAATCCTGATTACCTCTGACATAAAGAGTGCAGGGAGGTGCTCTCTCTCTCTCCCTGTCTTATGCACACACACACACACACACAAACACACATCGCATCTGTTTATTGTTGGTTTGTTTACTCAAGGAAAGTAGAAATACCACAATGTACTCCATTATATGTAAAAGTTAATCTCAAAGTTGATCTCAAAGCAAATTAAAATTCTCATCATACAAATTTGTCAACTTTGAGAGACTTATATTGTTACATAACTGATATTTAAATCACTTATAATGATAAACTGTTTGATATCGTAATCTATAAACATGCATCATATTTCACAGATGAAAAATCTTAAATACCCCCCCATGACCATATGTACATGGATTACTTACCCTGTGTTATGTTGATTTAGTGAAGAAGACTTTGTTTTAATTGCATAATTCAAAAGGTAGACATTTTTTTATGAATTTAAGTAAACGGGGTCAGCATTTAATGACAGCAAAATGATATCTAAACATTCATTTACAAACTCACACAACTCATGCAGTATTATCCAGATTTACTTTTTTTTTTAGTTGCATGCTCAGTACTTCTTAAACACATGCATTTTTTTCTAAAATCTTACTAATACAGATTAATGCAGACTATTAATACAAAAGTGTTTTATATAGTAAGGTTTGCTGTTTGTTATCCCTTCTCTCTCTCTCTTTCACGCTAATGCTGTCTTGTCGAGTAAAGGCAAAATCTTAAAACATGTGTTTGGGAAGTATTGAGCATGACACTGGATAAATTGAATTTAACATAATATTGCCTGAGTTGTGTGAGAGTTTGCAAATAGATGTTTTGATATAGTTTTGCTGTTGTTATATGTGGTCTTCTATAACTTTAATTCATCAAGATTTTTTTTCTGTTGTTCGCCTCTTTGTTAACTGTGGAGGCATGTGGGTAAATCAAAGTCATTTCAGGAATTCAGCGTAACCTGGGGTGAGTAATTGATGTGCAAATGATTATTGTGGGGTTAAATATTTCTTTAATCTGCAAAGTAACTCCAGCTGTAGATATATGTCGCAGAATAAAAACATGAAGAGTATTTCTCTATAACAAATATATGAGCTGAATTAAAAAGTATTAAAATAAAGGATTACATAGAAATCACTGAAGTACAATTATGTCCAAATTGCACCAGTTTAGAGTGGTTGAGTATGTGTACTTTACTTTTTTCTTTTTTTTTTTTAGTTTATCATTATGGTGTGTATATTGTCCTGAAAGTGTTAAAACAAGTTCTGGTTTTCAACACTTTAGAGGCAACGATCCCCTCTTGTGGCCAAAAGTAGAACTGACTCCTTGAACTTGATATTTGCACAGCAGGTTAAAAGTATGTAGTTACAATAACATGAAGCCAAAAACTGCAGGAGATGCGTATTGCTTTTACCTGTGAGTTTTATTGTGAAATATTTAACGTTCTCTACACATGAGTGCACAGGCCTTACAGAACATGCCCTGCATGCATCAACAACATCTTTGTAATAATCTACTGCTGCTCAGGGAAAACCTGCACAGAAACAAAATTTACAAAACTACAAATGAGAATAAGTAGAGTAAAAAAAGAAGAAAGACATTTTCAAAAATCTTCCCTCATGCTATTTATAGAAAAAAAAGCCCCCCAAATATTCACAGAAAAAGGCACATTGAAAACAAAATATAGGCACAAGCGTGAAGCGAAGGTTAATGATTGTAGCATGTAAATAGTGGCTTTACACAGAGACAGATGGATAGTGGGAGACTCAACGGACACTTTCTGCAGATGTTTCTGTGCATTTAGTACTTTTTAAATGCTTGAGCTCACTTTCCAGAAGAGTGGAGAAGGAAATTAATACATCTGGGAGCGCAGATGAGGGGTAAGAAAAGAAACAAAAAAAAGAGAGGGAAAAAAAGAATCAATATGGAAAACAAAAGAAAGAGTGGAGACAGATAGATAAGAAAGGGAGGAGGTCGCAGAGGAAGTCATCTTCGGATCATGACAACAAGTGGAGCAAAAACAACAAGACTTGAAAAGGAGGAGTGGACTTTAATGTCCCAATCTAGGTCAGGAGGCGCAACGCCAGCGCTGCCCCTCCCCAAGATCCTTCCTCCCTCTTTCCCTCGCTCCTCCTTTCCCAGAGAAAACTGGAAAGGAAATACTGGCAGAGCTCTCCCTCTCCCCTCCTCAATCTGTGCCTCCCCCAGTTTCATTTGTTTCCTCGTCATCTCATTCTCTCTCATTTCCCTCTTACTCCCCACCACTATTTTTTATACCTCCTTCTTTTTACATTTTCCCCAACTCCCCTCTTCCCCCCTCCTCATGCCTGACACCACTAAATCAGCAGCATGTGGGCTTAATGGAAACCAGACCCGGCCCATTCCTCTCTAGCCTGCAGGCTTCTCCCTTGTGCAGTTAATTAGCTTCAACTCTATTTAGCTTTAGCACAAAAAAAGAAGAGGAGATAGAGAAAAAACGGATACCACTGCTATGGTTTTACTCTTCACAGGTTGATCTCAGAGGGACAGAGTTTGTAGAAATACGGCAACACTTTCTTCTCGTGAAGTGTGAATAAATCCCCCCTTTCTTGCATTTCATCCAAGCCCTGGCACCAGTCGTATATCAATATGTGTCCGCTGGGAGTGTGTTTTTAGTGGTGTAGTCTGAACTGTTATGGTTGCTGTGGTGGGAGGAGGGGAGGCTGGAGCCCTTGTGTCTGTGCAAAAACTCTATGTGCCTTTGTTTCGCTATGTGGTCTTTATGTATTGGTGTGTGTGTATGTGTGGACATGCATGCACACATTGAGTGCAGTAAGGGGTTTTTGGGAGATCATGTGATGTCGGTGCATGTGTGTGTGTGTGTGTGTGTGTGTGTGTGTGTGTGTGTGTGTGTGTGTGTGTGTGTGTGTGTGTGTGTGTGTGTGTGTCTGAGAGGCAGGGCAGACATAATGGGCTCAGTGGGAGATGGACGCACACAGCTGTCTGACATTCCTGTGCTGGTTGGAGGACGAGCTCCTTCTGCTAGTGTGTGTGTTTAATAAACATGAACACACACATATCTGAAGTTTAGCAACCTCAGCAAAACAAAGACGACAACAAACAGAATCAAAAGTGCAAATTCTAAACAAAGGAAACGTTGAGACTGGTTGAGGCACCGTAGTCAAGCATATGGAAGACTTATTCGTAATAATGAATGTTTTTGTATAAGTTGTTTTCAAAGCTCCAAGCACTCATGTTTGTGTTTATGTACAGTGTGTGTGCTAATGTATAATGTATGTGCATTATCGACTTTGCATTTATACTACAAATAAATCATCAGTCCCTCCTCTGTACAATTAGAATTGATAGAAATGGACATTCTTAGCGTGTCAAGTGATTTCTATAGTACACAGTTGGTGGCTGACACATCTTTTTATGCTGTAATGGGATTTTCTAAAAAAATAGAGGTATTTTTCAGACATTTTGAAGGCACAAAGGGAGGCAAAGGAGAAAAACTTATAGGCCAGTTGAGGAAAAAGTACATTGTAGCTCCACAGGCACAGACTTTACCACTTTTGCATTATTTCACATGAGCAATAAAAGTTCTCACAATGAACAGGGCCCAAAATTTTGACTCATCCTCGGCTTTCTTAGACTTACGCACTGCGTAAAAGCTTCTTTCCACAGCTCCATAAGTACAAATTTTGACGCCAAATACTGTCCAGACAAATGATGAATACCTGCTCTATCTCCTCTAAGTCTGTGCCTCACACCCAGTCCTGCAACGAACGTTTGCAGTGCACCAAAGCCCTCGGTGTCTCTTTGTTCTGCAGAGTCCTGAGGATAGCGTAGATTAGGATTAGGATGCACAGGATGAGGACCAAAGGAACAATCACCATGACCAGGGTCATGACCTTTGAATCGTTGTCAGCCACCGTCACCACCACGTTCACCTCTTTGTCCTCGTCCTCTGCGCTGTCAGGCTTAGAGGTTTGGTCTTCCTCTGGGCTGGTGTCTTTGTCTTGGCCCCTGTCCGGCTCTTTGTGCTCATCTCTGCCTCGGTCTGAAGGGTTGTTTGGTTTGTTTTTTGGTTCCTGCTCAGTGTCTGTGTCGGGTTTAGGGTGAGGGGCGCCCATGCAGCCCATGAAATCCCTCAGGATGGAGCGAGGGTAGCCTTTATCTGCTTCTGTCTTGTGGTTGTCAAACCTCCAGTAGTTGGTGCCTTTGTAGAAATAGGTGTAAGCTGCAGGAGAGGGAAATAAATGAGATTACGTGCAGTCGATTAGTGTGTGAATTTACTGTAGAATATCTTCATACTGGCCACAAGGAAATATTATACTCAGCACAGCTGAAGGTGGGGAGTGACAATGACAACTACATAGAAGTAGGTCAACAGGTGGGATATTAGAGGTATAGCATGTAGTGAAAACTGGAGCTGCTTAAAACAACACAAAGGCTTTACGGCATTAGTTCTGATGTGCACAGCAGGACAATGAGGACACTTCACTTGTCCTAGTAGTTGCAGCTGTTTGAATGATTAGGATGGAGGTGTGCTTGGACAGAAATGGTGACACAGGCTTGCATTGGGAATTTAAAATTAAGGCGTAGCTTAAAGATCCCGTTTGTAGGATTTAGGTGCATTTATTGGCAGTAATGGTCCATGATATTCACAACTATGTTTCTATTAGTTTATAATCACCTGAAATTAAGAATAGTTGAGGTTTTTTTTTTAGCTGGTTAACTCTAAAGAGCAGGTCGAGCAGCGAGTCCATCATGTTGTTTCAACAGCAGCCCAGAATAGACAAACTAAACCTGGGCTCTAGACAGGACCAATCATGGTTTTGTGTTGGCCACTGTTGTTCTCCCACACTCTTAGCACACGGGGTAGATGCAACTAAATCCTACACTGGCCCTTTAAAGACAATAATACTCATCTACTGTATGTTTTCACTTTGCCTAGATGATATTAGATTGTTCATCAGTAAATCAATATATCAATTCAGATTGCGGTTTTGTTACATCCCTACCTTTTTCCAGTCCGTATGCTAGGCTAAGCTAACTGACCCTGGCTGTTGGTTCATATTTACTGTAAAAACAGGAGAGTCATATCAATCTTTTCATGTAACTCTAAGTAGTGTTAGGCTAAATGCCTAAACACTGAAAAAGGCCGTGCTGCCTTTCAGCTCATTAATAATTCCTTCAGTTCACCGTGTGATCAACTGTGTTTGAAGTGAAGGAAATTAAAGGACTGAGGCAGATATTAATGGAGGCGAAGTTTGTACCAAGCCCAAAATGTGACAGATTTGCACTAATTCTTCAACTTGTCACTTCATTTGTAAAGACTATCTCATTTACTGTACTATTTGTCTCAACAAGTTAAATCTAAGTTCAGCATTTGTGCAAACAAGAAGCAGACTCAGGAATGTTTCTTCAGAGACCAGCTAAGCGTTTGCACTCGCCCCAACATTCCCACATTTTTGCACCACATGGAACTCTGCAGAGCCGGGGCTGATAAGTCCAATACTAGACTGCATAAAATGTGTAAATATAAAACAACAAGAAATCATTAAACAAATCGGTGTGTTGCGTACATGCACTAAGATTCGGCAGGATGCAAAAACTCCTGCAGAGTATTTCTGGGCGTAAATGCAGCTCTGCAGGTCAAATCAGGATTGTGCAGAGACATTAGAGCAGTTTGGGTGGAGATTAGATCTGACTGTTACTGAGTGCCTTTAGAGCAGCTCTGCCACAAATCTAATTTCTAAAGGAAGGACGGGCCAACCCTCAAACCAGAGCTCTCATTCCTCCCTTCCCTCTCATCCCCTCACCCTTCTCTCTGCTCTACTTGCTCCAGCCTAACTGGTCTCAAATGTAATTTTTTCCCTCTCTGTCTCTCACACACCCAATTTCACCCCTCTAACCTTTCATTCTTTCTCTCCCTCCATCTCTCCTCACTCATGCTGTTCCCATGCTTTCAACACACTACAGCAGTGAAACAACATACAGCCCGCAAGCCAAACCTGGCCCACGATAGGGTGCCAGGAGGCCCCCTAACCATGTTCTAATTCACAATATAAATAAAGTGATTCACACTGGGAATTGTTTTTGTACTTTTGATTTATACATAGGATGCCAGAGTGCATAAAACAGCATCAAAATAGAGCTTGTTTATCAAAAAAGTTTCAGTGGAGGATCCCCAGCAACCCCAAAAAGAGGTCCTGGCTAAGCCCCAATGTCCTTGAAGTCCTAGAAACATCCTCAAATCTGAGAAATGTGCTTAAATCCTAGAAACTTCCTAAAATCTGAGAAATGTCCTAAAATCCAAGAAACATCCTAAAATCGGAGAAATGTCCTAAAATCCTAAAAACTTCCTATAATCTTAGAAATGTCCTAAAATGAGACAAATGTCCTACAATCCTTGAAAAGTCCTAAAATCTTAGACACATGTATGCAGCTGCTTCGACTGGCCCCCAACTTTCTTTGCCTAAGCAAACGAAGTTGAGTACGCCTGGAATACAGATTTTGGTGTCTGTTTAGATTCTCGTAGAACAGAGGCGATTTCGTCCCTCCGAATAAATTTACTTTATCCAAAGTTATTATTTACCTCCGTCATCACTGAGGAAGGCTCCTTTGGGTGAAGGAGGGATCCTGCCCCATCTGCTGATCGGCTTGGGGTAGTCGCGGTCTGCAGTCCGGGTCTCCTCATTGTATCTCCAGTATCTGCAAAAAGACGATAAGACATATAAAGACTGATATGGCGTGCAATGCCCATTTTAGATATAAAAAGTCAAACATTATTTTTTAAATGTGTTAAAATCATGTTGCATGTATCTTTGTTTGTGTCTGTGGTATACCGTACCTGTCTCCACTGAAGAAGTATGTGTATCCACTGGGCTCCCACCAGATTGCTGTGTCAATCTTGTGTGCAGGAACTCCTCGTCCATACTCGTGTAAAGGCTGCGGATATCCTGGCAGCACATCAGCCTCCCTGAACACCCAATATCTATCATCTGCAGAGACAAAACAAGTTTTCAAATGTAGTGGAGTCTTTTTTCAGATAATCAAGCAAAGTACACATACTTAAAAACTGTACTTATGTACAGTACTTAAGTAAACGTACTTCATTACTGTCCACCACTGGATACTGGCCTAAATAAGCAAGTTAATGAGGGAGAGAAGAAAATCAGGGAGAAAAAGCAGTGGCATGTGGAGAGAAAGTGTTGGCCAGAACATGTGGGATATGTCATGGGGTTTACTCACTCCAGAAGAAAAGTAGAAAGGACAAGCAAGGTAGAAATGGTGGGCATAACACTTATTTTCCAAGATTTCATCATGTGGGAGCCAATTTTTCCTCTAAACTTAACCTTTGGACACACTTTTTAGCCACTTTCCACCTCCACTGCCAGAGCACTGCTGAATTACAACAAGCTATAATAGCTAAGTTTGTGCACAGGGGTTTCGACTAATTGGTACAAACCACTTTAAAATGCTTTAAATATTTTGTTTTTAACATTTTGACATGATGTTATGTCCACAACATTATTTTGGATCAATCTGTGAAAACATTTCTGCAGGTTTTGATGCATAGTCTACCCAGTATTATTTGCAGAGGACGCTATAAGATCCCCAAAATAAGCTTGTGCAGTTCCTCTTACCATTTGAAACTTGGATCAATGACACTTTTCCGGTGCTGCATTTAGACACCTTTCAAAAGTATTTAAACCTTTGAACACAGAGCTAATTGGTTTGATTTCTGGGGAAATCAAAACATGGGGAAAAAAAATGAAGAAATTGGCAAGACATTTCTGGCAAACTGCATGACATTAGTAGACTTAGAAACTTATTTTTAAAAAAGGTATTGAAAGAATACTACTACTACTACTACTACTACTACTAATAATAATAATAATAATAATAACATCAATAATAACAAATAACAATAATCATAATCATAATCATAATCATAATCATAATTACATATTTAAAATTATTTTTACAGGTTATTTCCCTTTTTTTTTTACTTTCCTGCTGTTCATTTTTGTTTGATTGGTGCTAATTTTCAGGTAATTTTCTTGTACTTTTGCTAATCCTGGGTCATTCCGCTTAAGATGCTCATTGCTTTTTGCTTTCATTACATGTTTTTTTTTTTTTTAAGAAATCAGGCCATTTTGGCCAGGTTTCAAAGGTTAAACCTCTAAAAAATGTGACAAATAAAGGGAAAGAATGGTGACAAAAAACAGGAATCACATTTACATAAACTGCCAATAAATATTAGTATGTGTAGGTCAAGTCACATCAGTTTTGTTAATATGACCCATAAGCGGCCTTAAGCGGCTTTACATTTTGTGCAGCGTGTGAGAAACTCTATCCTTCAACGCTGCGGCAAAACTCCCCCAAAAAACCTTTAAAAGGTCCAGTGTGTAGGATTTAGGGGCATGTAGCAGTGAGGTGCCAGAACTAAGCATGTAGGACGACCAGAGTGGCGGACATGAAAGCGAGAATGGCCACGTCTAGAGCCAGCATTTGATTTGTCCGTTCTGGGTTACTGTAGAACAACATGATAGACTCTGTGGAAGAGGAACCACTCTGTATGTAGATGTAAACGGCTCATTTTAACGTAACAGAAACAAAACTAGTCTTATTTTTACACTGGACCTTTAACGGCAAATGAAAAAGAATCTATGATCAAAAGCTTAGAAAATCCTGAAAATGCGTGACAAATTACCACACGGCCTCATTGTAAAAGTGAAAGCACTGCAGCTGTTCACATCTGGAGCACTGCAGAGGAGGCTGATGCAATCCTCCACCTCTCTCATGTGGCCTTTCAGCTGGAGTGAGACACTCATACTGGGCCAGCAACAGCCTCCACGCTGCACAGGCGTCATTCAAGACACCCAATGAACTCAGTAACACACACAAATACACACAGAAACTCCTGGATGGAGCTGCACGCACATGCAAAAACACAGACTCTAAATGGTCTCCACCTGCAGCAATATGGTCACAATGTTTAAAAAGTGAATCATAATTTTTCTCTTCACATAACTTCCAGTCTTATATTTATTTGTGCGTGTGTGTGCCAGATACTAAGAGTTATAGCTGCGTTGAACTACTACCATATCCTCGTAAATCACATTGCAAGAGGAAAATAAAAATCCTGAGTTTGCATTGTTTCCCCTCAGTCTGACCGGTTCAAATCAAAGTGCAGATTTTGTATTTATGAACACATTCTTTAACAGCTCCACGCTGGCTTCAGCTTCGCTCAGGGGGAAAAATAGCTGAGAAACATTGCGGAAACTAACCAGCCGTTTGCTGTGCCCTTAAGCAAGGCGCTAAACCAGAATAAAGAACTCAGCATGGTCTTCCAAGAGGGGTTTGACGTAACACATCACGCAGTTTGCTCAGCATGTGGGCACTGTGTTAGGGAAGTGACTAGTTTTATTGGTGTAAAACAGCTTTGGCATACCTTTAAAGAAGACAAATTTGCCATCGTGGCGCTCGTAAGCTGCATCAATGTCGCTGGGCAGGCCGATCCAGAAGACAGATATTGGCATGGGGTAGTTATCCAGGACCCGGTTCCTCCGCACACGCCAGAACCAGCGGCCCTGCATCAGCAAGCAAAATAATGATTTTTAATCTTGTTGTCTTTCATCGGAATGATTTATTCTTCATTTCCTCTTGCATGAGTTGAATGCTGTTTGGACTCGAAGCCGGGTCATGTTAGTTTACAGATTTATCCATGTGCTTTCATGGAGGTCAGGGGTTGTAAAAACACCAACAAAATGTGGAAAATTAGAGTTCATAGCTGTCCAATGAGAGCAAACCCTGAATTTAACACTGCACAAATATGATCAATAATTCTGTAACTCTCACCTTGAAAACAAACATCTCCCCCCTCAGCATTGTCACCGTGTCAAAGTCCCCATCACAGATATTTGGGATCTGGTTGTCTGGCACCTTTGGAGGTCGGGGAGGAGCAGGGGGCCGAGGAGGTGGCGGAGGAGGAGGGACATCTTTTCTGACGTGTGGGGTGACAGGTTCCGGCTCAGGCTGGGAGCCGGGCGTGGTGGAGATGGGCAGGACAGGAGGGGGTGTGGGGCTGGTGCTCGGCTCCGGCCGGGCTGGAGGTTGTGGGCTGCTGTCGGTCGGGTTGGGTGATTCGGGTAGGGGGTCGGTGGGAGAAGTGGTGGTGGGTTCATCTTCGGGTGGAGAAGGGGAGGTGCGGGAGTCATCATTGGGTTGGTTGTCAGGGGCGGGAGGAGAAGTGGGTGGAGCTTTTGTGGGGAGAGGGGGACCTGAGAATGAAAAGATGGAGAGCTCTGACTGAGAACAAGAGAAACTTCCACAGTTAAGATGGTTTGTTTGTCCTCTCATATTTGTACGGAAACTGCAAAAAACAATCTGAAATGAATTTCTCCAGTCTGTCTGTGTGGCATTAGACATTAATCATCTCTTGTAGACTCTCCTCCCTTTACCTCGTGTCCTCTCTATCTCTCCCTCACACAAAGCAAACCTAATTTTCCATTATGTGCAGCAACTATAAGGCCACTTGATTCACTGCGACTGCGCTGCTGCTCTTTGGAAAAATCATCCCGGCTGGTTGCTAAGAGAAAAAAACACACAGATACAGTGCGTTATGTAATGTCTACAGACAGCTGATGGGCTTGAAGATGAATTGAGTTACCCTGAGACAAAAACACTGCTTAGGAATATATGAGGGTTGATGCTGGCCTGTGGCTCGGCTATCAGTGTATGAAGAAATTCAGCATTTGCAGTATTTTAACCTGCAGTTTAATCTACAGACGGTAACAAGACTTTTTTCTTGTGTCTTAAAGTAAACTTAAATCTTTCTTATGTTTTTCTTCTCAGTTTATGCAGTCAGTTTCTGGTGTGCATTCTCAAATCAGTTTGATTCTGTGTCTTATTTTCCTTGCGCACACACAATTGACTCTTCAGTTTACAATATCATGTATTTTTGACCCTTGTTATGTTCTCTATCTGATGAAGGACCTATTAGTTGGCTACTTTCATCACAGGCCAAAAAATGACAGTTAACAACTGCACAGAGTGGAACTATGTCCATGGAGGGAACCGCCTTTCCAAAATTAAAGCCCCTGAACATAACCAGGCAGTTCAGTTTATGATACAGCTTTTAGCTCTGTTTTGGTCTCAACCAGCTCATTACTAAAGTCATATGTCTGCTCTTTAGTGCTAGGCAGGTAGTGTGCAGTGGGTTGTTAAAGCCTGTCAGCTGAAAACAGCTGCCTGCTATGGCCTGAAAAGATGCGGATGAACCAAAGGATTAACGCCGTAGGTGGAATAATCAAAACAATGTGCTGAAAGGAGCTAAAATGCTGTGAAGAGCTGGGGGAACTGCAGATAGGATGATTTCCTTTGATCCATTGTTAATGTAAAAAAATATATATATATATATTTTTATATATATATATATATATATATATATATATATATATATATATATATATATATATATATATTTTAGAGTAAGTTTAAAGGAAACTCATACATTAATTAAAAACAATGAGAATAAGAGTTTTGGTTTTGGGATCATTACATCATTTTAAATCTGCCCTTTTTGTTAGATGCTTCATACTACACATGAAAACACAGACTTACGGCTAGATATAATAAATGATATATGATATAAGGAAAATATGCGATATGCAATAAGCTGTTGAATATCGCAATAATGGTTCAAGTTGAGATAAATAAACATAATAAAGTGTACCCAGTTCTTGAATCAGATTTGCACAATACCTGTGCTTGTGCAATATCGTCTCTCCTGTATCCAAAATATTGCCAAACGGAGGCTATTTTTTAGGGATTCGCACTTCTGTCTGCATTCATCTTGTCACTCTTTCCTCATGTTGTATGAGAGGCTCTTTCTGATTGGCCAGAAACTTAAGAGGATGGCACATATCAGACAAAATAATATTTAAAACATTGCTGTTATATTCAAAGTACAATATCAAAGTCTTTTGCAATGTGTTTATTGTGCAAGTTGATATCACAATGATGATATAGGAAAAAAAAAATAAATAAAAAATATTGTGCAGCCCTACTGACAGTAGTATTGGAGTGTAATAGGTATTTCTTGACACTTACAAGATTCTGTCTTTCACCTGAATAGTTAAGTAAGTCAACAGATGAGTAGCTGACGAAGAAATTTGACCTTAAAGGCAGAAAACTGCAAAACTATCGGCCTTTTGTATAAAAACTTCAACAAAGGAACTCAAATGTTTATTTCTACCAACAAAGTTTATGCTGTTAGTCTCTATTTAAACTCTTCAGATCCTTTTTCAGATGCAATCAGAGCTTTTTTTTCTAGAATAGTCATTTAGATCTGTTTGATAAAGGGAACTACTGTATAATTTCAGCCAAAACATTTACCTTACAGTATTTACAGCAGCAGAATATACTTTGCCAAAGCTCTAGTTTACTCTGGTGCAGACGTCTAGCGTAGGCGTATCAGTGGGCCAGAATTGTGTGGTTATGGAAAGACTGGGGGTTTCCTGGGTAAATTAAAATGTAGACAACATTCCCAAGCTCAACTGTATTTTTTATCTTCTATGTGATGCCAGAGGTGTGACCAGGACAAAACAATGGACAGTTAAAGAGACAAAAGAAAAAGAAAAAGGAAAACATAAATCATGTGAAAAACATTTTTGCTGAGAGAAATCATAAATCAGTCAATCAGTGTAAATAATGTCTGTTATGAATCTATGTATTCAGTTTTAGAGACAAATGAGTGTTTTGGCCTGTAATTATAGCTCTTATAACAGGGCAATGGCAGAAACACACCGACACATACTGAACATACAGGACACTATAATACACACATGGGCCCTTTCTCTGGCTGACATGCAAACACACACACACACACACACACACACACACACACACACACACGGACACACACACAGGAACAAACACAAAGATGTCATCTGTCAGTTAATAATAATGTCATCCATTCATGCAGGGACAGCATGAGAGCATCTTAACGGCATGCATGATATGCTGTTTGGAGTGATGTTTCAATGGCTTATGTGTGTGGTTGGTAGTGTGTGTGTGTGTTTGTGTGTGTGTGCGCGCGTGCAAAGCTTCTTTGCCTCCTTTGACAAATGTTCAGATGTGATGCGAGTGTGATATAACCTCAAATTACAGCTGACATTCTGCACGTCAACCTCACTGTGATTTTAGAGCCACAGCAGTCTGAGTCTGAGTCCAAAACATTAAAAAAATCTTCACTGTTTTGTTCTGTGTCCCTGCGAGGGCTAGATAATGATAAAAATTCACTTTTCTTGGTAAGGCCAAAAATATTTTAGTTGTGGACACATTTTAGATTTTACTTATTGTAGATAATAATGAACTTCACAGCCTTGAAGAACAGATCGACTTAACTACAGAGCAGCAAACAGGTGCGTTAGCATGAACAATGCTACCATTAAAGGACTCACTGGGTTAAGTTCATGTCTAAATTCTACTGAAAGTGGCTTTAAAAGGGACCTATTGTACTCCTCTGTATTTTCCGTCATAGGCTATATAATGTTACGGTGTCGGATGTTCATATTACACATGGCTAAAGTTTCAAATAATGAGGTAAACATATGTGAAAGTAATCCCTTTAAGCAAAAACCTCAGGCTTCAGACTGTTCTCAATACTCCAGACAAGTTTCATGTAAGAAGAAAATAATTTGTTTTTTAACATTAAAGCATGTAAACGTGTTCTAGAGGTACATTTAGGTACACAAGTACATTTATCAGTAAAGGGTGTGCCTCTCACCATATATGTACTGTATTCCTCTGATGTCATCCTCATGTAGCGTGAAGTTGTGCGTGTGAATCCACTGGTAGAAAGGAGCCATTATGGCACTGGGGTTATCCGAGTGCTCCAGACCCAAAGCATGACCGAGCTCATGGACCGCAACCAGGAAGAGATCTATACCTGCAGAGGCACACATATTTGTAGTAAACACTTGTGTGTCTATATCTGTCAAAACGAAAGCTATAATAATACATTCACAGAATATGTTACATTGTAATTTGTATTAACAGTACAGGTCAGTTGGAGTACATGCAAACTGCAAATAGAGGTCTTTTAAAAAGGAGTAATCCCTATTTCAAACAAAAATTACAAGTGATCACACAATGCCAGCTAATGATACTCACTAGATTAGACATACAGTAAAGATCACAAATCTGGGATACTCAACTTGTTTTGCTTAGGGGCCACTTTTGCAAAATGATAGGCGGCCAGTGGCCAGTCACAGCAGCCCCATTGATGTTTCTAAGATTTTAAGACGTTTCTCTGATTTTAGCATTTCTAGCATTTTAGGACATTAAGAGCTTGGCTAGGACCTCTGTTGGGGGTGCTGAAGATCCTCAACTGGCACTTTTTTTTGTTAAACAAGCTTTATTTTGTGCTGTTTTATGCACTCTATCACCTTATGTATACTAAAAGTACAAAAAAACTTCCCAGTTTAAATCACTGTATTTTTATTGTAAATCAGAAAATGGTTGGGAAGCCACCCGGCACCCTATCAGGGGCCAGATTTGGCCCACATGCTGTAAGTTGAGTATCACTGTCATAAATGAATCAAAGAGGTATTATGTCATCAGTCCACATTGTTGTATAACTTAAACATTTCTGAAAGAAACAATATGAACTCTTCCATCATTATGCAAATCATGAAAACACTACTAAGGTGATGTACCTGAAAAAATATTCTAACGAGCTAATCAGCTGGTTCGATTTTATTAGTATGGCATCTCAGCGAGCTGGCAAAGAAATCTCATTCCTAGTCTTTGACGTGTACCCAGTGAACCTTTCAGACTGCAGCCCGATTGACCAGTAAAGACCACAGATAATCAGCTAATGGTTAGAGAGATTATCCCGTTACAAGAAAGTCACGTGTTCAATTCCCACAAGGAGATGAAGAATCAACCCACTCACCTCCGGGGTTTTGGTTGTCCAGTGTCCACGGTTCATCAGCATCAAAGTGTGTATCCCCACCTATCCCTGGTCCGGGGTAGTAGGCGTGTGCCAGCGACCCTCCCTCACCATCAAACAATGACATATCACCATGGAAACCAGACGCAAACAACAGCAGGATGTCAGCCAGCTCTGCCTGGCTGCTGTTGGTGCTGAGGTTGTTTTCTGCAGGTAACTCCTCAAAGGTGAGCGGCGTGACCCGTCTCCACGCCTCAAAGGCGTTGCGGATGGCATCATACGTACGCTCTTTGCCCAGCGAGGAGGGGATGTGCTGGTCCATTATACTGGGGACAGAAGTAAAAGCACATCAGTGTTAGTATGTTAAACATCGTGTTTTGTTGTTGTCTTATTTTTACGTGTCAGTCTTAAAAACCTGAATGTGATGTGGTCTTTGCCCCACTGCTGTCCCGTGAGAGCGTAGCGTTTCTTCCTCGTGCTGTCTTCTAACTCATCCGCTTTTCTGTCTGGGAGGCCACAGCGAGGCCGACGCATGGCCCTACACACACACACACAGACACACAGACACACACAGACACACAGACACACACACACGCACACACACACACACACATTATACATTGTTAGCTGCAAAAAGTGGTTCTACAAATGCAGCTTGTACAGGTAATATTATGACAATTTTCTCATGGCCATAAACTCAGCCTTTATTCTGTTTTAGATTTTGCAATTTCAAATCATTTGTCCAAACTCTTCACAAAGCTGGAAAGCCTTTTTCTCAGTCAGGACTTAAATGGCACAATAATCAGTTCTTACCAATGCATTTTATACCTTTTTCAGGAATTATCCCTAGAAAAAACAAAATGTTAAAAGGACTAAACCATAAGGAAAAAAACAATTTTGTCATGTTTGAGGAGGAGATTGACATTTTAATCGACTTAGTTTTTTTTGTTGAGCGTTAAATTAGAAGATTCTGAAAACTCTCATATCTGTACTGTACAACAGTCAGAGGCAGGTTAACTTAGCTTAGCACATGCATGTCAAAAGTCTGGCCCGGGGACATATTGTGGCCCTGGAACCAATTTAAATGGCCCTTGGCTTGCCTTTCAAAATATACTATATCTGGCCCGCCACACAATATACAGTAGGTTAATCAACCAATATCAGTTTGCTTGTTTTTCCTTCACCTCACAATGACAGGACTTTCACAGAGTTTGTAGACATGCATCGAGTAGGGACTGTGCAGGCAGAATTGATGTGTTTTTATAAAAAGACTCAAAGACATGGCCACAGCAAAGAGGTGTAGAGTCAACAGTGAGGACTGCCGCTTCCAGGAATGGTGGAAAGTTGAAAACTTTTTCATGGAACAATGAAACAGTTGCATTAGTCTCATTTGTGTGTGATTTTTTTTAATAACCCATTTAATGTGAGAAGCAGCTGGCCCCCAGGTATTTTCACATTATATAATGTGGCCCCCATTCAAAAAAAAAAAAGTTTGGACACCCCTGGCTTAGCACAAATACTGGAAACAACAGGAAACAGTAAGGAGGGGTTACTGAATGGGCCTAAATAACACATATTGATCACTAAGAAACACACAAAGATCAGAGAGAGATGCAAAGGAACTGAAAAGGGACATATATTAACTACAAAATGGGGCAAAACAACCACTAAAAGACACAAAATGACCAAAAAAGAGACACAAAACGACTTAAAAGAGATACAACCCCCCCAAAAAAGATGCATTACAACTATACAGAGATGCAAAACAACAACACAAAAATAGGCTATGTGACAATAAAGTGTGTGTCACTTGCTCCTTTATAAGGGGGGGTTCTTTTGCATATTTGTGCCCAGGGGCCCACTGATGGATAAGCTGCCCCTGGGAAACAACTAGCTTTGCTGTTTTTCACTTCAGGTTTTGTTCATCTTACCCAAACAAGACATAAGGTGTTAATTTATTATGTATTGGCTGATTTTCTCACCTTTGCACAGAGCCATGCCTGCTGTTTCCCCCTGTGTACAGTTTTATGTTAGGCAAGTCGAACCTGCTGCTGCTGTTTAGCTTTAACATATAGATGTGAGATTGGTATCAGTCACCTAACTCTCAACAAGAAGACTTATTTCCTCAAACTCTCCCTTAAAGACCTTGTCATTTTTCCACAAACGCCACGCACATTGTACAGTGAGAACAAAGGTCTAATACAAGGTCCCAGTTGAATGTGAGGATATGACACAATAGCCTGACTATAGCCTGACTATATAGCCTCTCATTAGTTAAGATGTGATATAAGCAAAGGGGAACTACTGTATAATCCAAACCTTATGGGCATAAAAAGTCATTACGAGCTGGCACTGTTTCAGCAGCCCCTAGTAATACAAAAACATTACTGTGACTATGTTATTAGTATGTTATGTCATGGGAAAAACCCATTGCTCTGAGATAAGTAGCTTCAGGATGTTTAGTTGTTGAGTTGAGGTTTGCTGCTCAGAGTTTTCAGATGATGGCCTGAAATTTGTGGCCATGCATCATTCCATCTATAACACAAAATGCATAAAAATGCGACATTTTTTAAAAATGCAAATAGAATGTAAAACAAATTCCTACATCCCACAAGATCTCTGGATTCAGTTTGTGGTCACTGCGCACAAATGTTGAGTAATGCTGCAAATTTTTGAGACAAATGTCCTACAGAATAAAAACCACTGCTACAGAAAAATATAGAGCTTACATAACGGTGGCAGGGTCCATCTCTCCTGTCACCTCGAGGCCGTAGAAGCGCTGCATGTCGCTGATGGCTTTGGACAGAATCTGAGCAGACTGCATGGTGGACATCTGGCTGCTCGCCTGAGACAGGTAGCCAAACTTACGGAGCCATGCCTGCGAGAAAGAAGCGAAGAGTTACTCTAGCTTGGGGAAAGTTGACTTAACACATATCTGTTTTTGTGCGTGTGAAGCATGGTGTTTGTGTGTATGACAACTCATGCTAATCCACTGACTAATGACTTTGGAGAGCATCTCAGGAGTTAAAAGTAAAGAGAAAGCAGAGATAGAAACCAGATGGCTTCCATATAACATTACGACATTCCTGCTCTCTCATTCCTGAGCCTTCTCCTCACTGACAGCCAAGATGAGGAGAGGAGAACTGGAAAAAGGAAAACTAAAAAGACAATAACTAATCTGTATGTCACTACTTTAGCACACAAGATAAATATAAAACTCTGCATGTGTGTACTGCAAATGGTGGTAAAAGGCTGACAGTGCTGAATTTCCCCTATTTGTTTCATGTTTGCTGACAGTGAAATTGAGCGTGTTGAGCCACGTTGCCAGGCGAACAGAGCGATGGCTCCTGGGGGGAAAAATTCTGTCAAGGTTTTAGTTCTGCCCTTTAAAAAGCCTCGACAGCAGAGATAAAAAACAACAGCACAGGCCCTCTAACACAGCTGGATCATGGGACTCATACTTTCATGCATTTACAGGATGAGCACAAGCCAGGGGCTAAACACACATTGTGTGTGCACACACAGAGGCAGAGAAAAACCCTAACCCTAACCCTTAGAGACAGTTTCTGCATGGCATCACAAGTCCCAAACCAAATAATGTTAGAGTGCGCGTATTCACGTGTGTGCCTGAGGAACATTAAGGAAAAAGCAATACATCTGTAGGATATAGCTGAAATCTAGACTGTGACATACTGACACCTTTAAATGCATCACAAATGATATATCAAAGAAGGTAATTATAAGCAGATAAAATGATGCATTCATCAACAATATTTAACTGCAATCCATCAGTAAACAGTTACTACATGACATATAGCCAGTGCTGGTATGGTTACTTTTAAAATGTAATAGGTTACAGATTACTAATAGCTTGTTAAAATGTCATAAATTATGTAACTACTTTAATTACATAAATGTTGCATATATACTGCACTCAAATTCGGCTTTGCTGAGCCACGTTGTCCAAAAATATGCCAAAAGAAGTAGTTCCTGCATGGCAAAAAGATAAAGCAACAGAATTAATGTTTTAGTCTAGTTTTAGTGTATATGTTGAGTTAATATATACATTTTTTACTGAAAAGATTTCTTTTGTATGTAACCCCTTTGTAACCACCAACATTTTGATTACTGACTGTAATTGAATTACATATTTTTTCTCAGGAACTGTAACTGATTACAGTCACATTTATTTTGTAATTTAATTACTGTAACGAGTTACTCCCCAACACTGGTTATAAAGCATTATCTGTTTATGCAATTGTACAAATATTCATGTTCAAAACTCATAGTGACGTCACTAACTAAAGGTCAACCAGAGGTGTGGACTCAAGTCACGACTTGGACCTGAATCACAAATTTCATGACTTTCGACTCGACAAAATCAAATGGGATTTGGACTCTGCTTGGACTTTAACACCAGTGAATCGTGACCTGGAGCCTTTGATCTGAAAATACTTGATGCCTTCACCTGAGCCCGACTCAAAATTTAGGACTTGGGACTTGACTGGCGACTTGAGTGAAAAGACTTGACACCCACTTGTGATCTGCAAAACAATGACTGACTAGCTTTTTTCAAAATGTCAATCTAATCAGAAAATAGAATTTGCTCAGTTCTCACGAGAGTATTCACAATGAAAAAAAATACAAAAAAACCCATTTTACATGATTACAAATGTATTACAATGTTGCCAATCATTCATTATCAGTTTATACCCGTTATGAGGGCTTAAGAGATGATACAAATAAGATATACATTAACTCAAAATGTCCTTTTATCTGTTTAATACTGCGTGACAGTGTTATAAAAAGTTTATTCAGATTTTTTATTCTGCTAAAAAAAAAGTCTAATGCAAATAAATGCTTAAGCATGAATTTGTTAAATTTCACATAGTATGATCTTCCAATTTTTCAACCAAACAGATGAGTGTTACCTTGTAATACAATCACACTACACAGACAGATACAGTAAGGATGCACAATATTAGATGTTTGCCAGTATCCAATGTGCTATCTATCTATCTATACATACAGGCAGAAATCAGCATGGTGGCCAATTCCAATATCTAATTTCAAAGCCAATATCTGCCGATACTCTTGAGACGCCAATATTATCGTGCCTCCCAGACTGAGAGATACAGATACATAATGTTGCTCTTACATGTGTGTACCACATGTGCTGTTATTTGGAGGAAAAAGGTCAAAAGGTCAAATGACATCCCTGCAGAGCAACAGCTCACTTGATGCTTTTGTGTTTTACCAAAACAAACATGAGGATTTGAACTTATAACCTGCTCATGGAGAGCTGTAATATTATATTAAATTGAATACAGGATTTCCTCAGAAACTTTTGTGGCAACATTATGAAAAATGTAAATTCCTAAACAATGAAAATGAAAATTCCTAAAAAAATGTAACATTGTGACCATCTACATTTAAAATGTGGTTTGTATCCTGACCCACAGACATGAGTGTACCTCAGCACTGAAGCCTTCTTCCTCTGGGACATCTGTAGCTGAGCTGCACAGGACGATCAGGGACAATAAGGACGATAATGTGATGATGGTCTGAGTCCGGGGTTGTTTGGATGCCATCTTCATGGAAGATACAGTGGCAGAAAACGACCTCCTTCTCCTCCAGAATATAGAACAAAGTGCTGTCGGTGTTTTTCCTCTTCTGCTCCTCTTACATTTAATCACAAACCTCCGCAACAAGTGATCTATCTGCTCATTTTTGGATCTCGCGCATCAGAAAAATCGCCACAAACTATGTTACGCAAATAAAGACGCATTTACAAACCCTCGGAAAAACATAAACCAAGATGATACTAATCCATTCCCGGTTGCAGGCAGTCCGGTTTGTCCTGGGCCAGCAGCCTCATGGCTCACTCAAGTGTTCATACAGCAGATCCTTTCATGCATGCAGCTAACACACTGTAGCCAGCGGGCACATACACTAGACCTTGCCCTTTTCCGACGTCCACAATGGCTGATCAGCAGCTGCAGGGAGCTGCAGAGAAGAAGCAACAAGTCTCCTTCCACTGTGTGCAAATACGAGCTGAAGAGTTAACACAAAAAAAGTGTTTCTTCTTAAATCACGCAGTTTCTGAACTATCTGCAAAATGTTGCACAAAAAAACAAAACCCTTCAGATGTTAAGTAACACGCTTTCAAATTTCACCTGCATCGTTTTCACCAACGAATATTTCCGACTTTTGTCTCCGTTTTAACGCTGAGGGAAACGCGTGAAGTATTTTGAAAGCGTCATCAGACAGCAGTGTGTCTCACAGATTTCTAATGATTTCATGTGGAGAAAGAGGGCCCTCCTCTTCCTCACACCAGACCACCATCAGAGGGTCAGTGCGACCTCTGCTGTTGTTACAGGAAACGACAGTCAAACTACTTGTAGAATAAATCGTAAAATATTATAGATTACGTACAAAGCCCTGAGAGGCCTCAGGCAAAGGCCCCACGTCCCCTCTCTCACCCTGACATCCTCAGATGGGAAGCTCCTTGTGGTTCCCAGGTTCAGATAACTCACTCCTAAACTTTACTGACCAGCCTGAGATGATCAGAGCCGCAAACTGTGTCTCATCTTTTAGATCACTTTTAAAACTCCACTTTTTTTTTTTTTTAGTAATTCTACTTGTTTTACGACCCAGATGTTGTTTTACGACATCTGTTTTTATTATAGTGTTTGGCTCTTGGATCATTTTGTTTTGTTTTGTTTTGTGTCATGTTTTTATTGTAATTGTGTTTTGAATGGTGCTATATAAAATCAAGTTTATTATCACTACGGTTATTATTGTTAGTATTATTATCATCAACTCCGTTTTTTTTTTCAAATTGTTTTTTTAGTGACTTTTCTGACATTTTTTACTCATCTGTTTCTCAGCATTTTAGCCAAATATTATCACTACTTACATGATAATTCCTACAAATAATTGTCCATTTAATCTGTTATGGTAATTTAACATCCCTGAGAGATAAGGAAGTCATGTAACATAATAATTTTAGATGTCTGATGTTGACATTTATTGAATTCAAGACCAAACCAAGTGGTCACGTGGTAAAAAATAGTGAAGCTATGTAGTTGTAGTAGGACTTATTCTGGACCGATCCTGGAGGCTGCATGGAGGCAAACAGAGCGCTGAGTGTGGTTCACTGTGTGGACCGCTGTGGGGCTCGGCTGGTCCACATCCACTCTCAGATGATTAGGGAAAGCCAAAGACCCAAGAAGAGTCCTGCCCTGTGAAATCAAAAAAGACTCATGATCAATTTTTGTACAATGTGCTTTCTACTTAAAAGTGCTAGTTTGGGATTTTTGACGTGGGGCTGTATAAGATGCTTATGTATAGTCAGTGTTTTACATATCGTAGCTGGCGGCCGGTGCGCTCCCGGTTTGCAGAAAAAGACAGGGTGTGCACCCCACAGGGGTTGATATCAAAACATATTTTAGCCAGTTAAGAAATGGCCCACCAAAAAAGAATCATTTCAGTTTAAGGAGACACTATATTTATAGTGTATAGAGTATTTTCATCACTTTACTTTGCCGTCACATATTCTTTTCCTTTGGCACTACATGTGTCATTTGCCCCCGGACAGCTGTTTGGGTCAGAAAGTGCTGTAAGCAGCTGTTACGCGATCCCACTGAAACGTAACTTCACGTTGAAAACACTCTCAATACAGCGTCCACTTAGACTGATATTGTATTTTTTAGGTAAGCCGTTTCTTAAAGTGGCTAAAGTGGTAATGCAGAGCTGTGGGGTGAGCGCCTCGTCTGTTTCTACAAACAGTGAGCAGGCCGACCTCCATCTACTGTGTTGACGATACAAAAGTATCTCATGCAGCCCCACTTAAAAAATCCCAAACTATCCCTTTAAGTTGACAGACAACATTATCATCATCATTCCTGCAGATTCAGTGATCGCTAAATAAACCAGTTTAATCAGTACTGTCACAGTGTAAAAAACAAACAGTACGCTGTTAATTAACTCCAGCTTATAACCACGTTATGTCACCTCTGCTTTACTTCTGGTCTAACTTACTTACTAACTTGATCAAAACACAGAGACCATCGCTCTCCGGCTCGTCTTGTGTTCAGCTGTCCTCCTCTGGTCAGGACAAACTTCTTTGTGGCCAAGAAAAGTGCAGGATGAACCGCAGGAAAAAGTACAACAAAGTTAATAAGTCATAATAGCCATAATAATAATAGTAATAATAAGACTTTGAATATTAATAATTATCATATGTTACTGAAAACTAAATCAAAGCAGAAAATACTTACTAAGATGACTGAAAGAGTCGATCAACACTCTCACGCTCGTCTTGTGGTCGGCCATCCTTCTTCTCTGATCCAGAGGACCAACCTCTTTGTCGCCAAGGAAACTGCTGGATGTACCGCAGTAAAGAAAATAAAAGTACAACAGAATAATGAAGATGAATCAACTTTAAAATAAGTGATTATTAGACTTGGAGAAGACTTTTATTAACATGGTTCCTCTCTATCACCCTGCCTTCGTCAATTTCGGCTAAGTGTAGTAAAAAAGAAAGAAAAAGTCAACAACAAAATGATTAAGATCAAATAATCACTAAAATATTATTGATGTATTGCAGGATCATTTTCTGAACGTTACATTACCACACCTCTGTCAGATATGAACATCTACCCTTTAGTTTTAAAAAGTCAAAAGAAAAACACAGTGAGTTGGTTAAATTATCACCACAAATATTAAATGATTAAAAGACAAATATGGTTGATATGATTATTCGTTATTGTCTTACCTCTGTCTGCTCCAGCTATCTAAAGGATATAAAAAAGACTCAAACAACAATACAGTTAGTCAGATAAATAATCAGACTTTTTGAAAAGTTGACAGAAAAACATGCAGCAGACTTTATTAATGTTTTATTAATTATTACCGTACCTCCATGAGATGGAGTCATCTACATAAAAAAAAAGATTTAAACACGTCAAAAAACATCAGGGAAACAAATTATTAAACTACTGAAAAATATAAGTGCAGGTAACAATTGTTGGAATCGTTTTTATTGACTTACCTCTGTCTGCTTCAGTAGCACAATTAAAAACATGGTGAATAAGATTATGACTGAATTATTTAAAATACGGTAATAAGACTTCCTCTGCATCTCAGCAGTAACTTGCAGTTCTCCTCTCTGCTCCTCTTTGTGCGGGAGCTGAGGTCAGACGTTGGTAGTTCGGAGCCTCCAGAGCTTTCTGCCTCACTGAGGTCTACTCACAAAACCTCGGCGGCTTGTTAACACTTACCTGCTCCCGGCTCTCCTTTTGCTGCTCCTTTTCATGGAGCAGCTGAGGCCAGGAGTTGAGGGAGCAGCCTCTTTAGAGCTACTTCCCTCCATCTAGTGTTGCTCCTGTCTCCTCCTGTGAGACACTGAGGTCGCTGTCAAAAAGTGTCCATGAGCACAGAGACAGAATCCTCTCAGCTGACCTTCACGTAGCTCCTGATGCTGCTCCGCAGGCTGTAAATGCTCAGCAGGAACCTGCAGGTGCCTGACAATCAGTCTCTGAGGAGCAGCAGCCAAACAGGAGCACGGCGGAGGAGCACCAGAAACACCAACAGGAAAAGGAAGAGGGACCACCAGCAGGAAGACCAGTATCAGCACCAACAGGAGGAAGCACTTGTCACCCAGCCTGCCAAAAGCGCTGCTGTCGGGCTGCTGGATGCGAGCTCCGGCGTTGCCGTCAACCTCCTTGGACATGGGGCGGCAGCCAGCCGTCCAGGGGGTCGTCGTCGTCGTCCTCCTCCTCCTCTTCATCAGACGAGAACAGAAAGACCTCACCATCTTCAAACAAAAACACAGACCCATCCTCGTCATCATCTTCATCATCAGATAAAGCTGCAGGGATGTACTCACCCTCCTCTACCTCAGGTGCCTCGTCCTCCTCAGAGAACAGGTAGAGGTAGAGGTCGGCAGGTCTGATGAGCCACGAGAGCGCGTCCGCGCGGTCAGCGTCTGGATTCTGAGAGGAGCCACCTGAGCAGAAAAGAAGATACAAGCACAATGTTAGTTACATAAATAAACACACACATCCGAAGAGTTAAAAGGCTTTTAGCTCCGAAGGTGAATCCCAAAAATAAAGTCGGATCACATCCAAAGGACCGTTTACACACAGCAGCAAAAAGCCCAGCTCACTGCAACAGTGTGTAAACACACACACACACACACACACACACACACACACACACACACACACACACACACACACACACACACACACACACACACACGTACAGCGTGCTGCAGATCACTTTCCACTGACACATGTTATACAAAAAATGGACAATAAATATTTTTTTCATGTATTACACAAACATTAGGACAGAGATTAACCCTTTAACACCTGAATCGACATCAGTTTTATTGTGGTGCATTCAGACGTCTTACAAAAGCAATCAAACCTCTGAAACCTGGAAAACTGGTCTTTGTTGGTTTTTGTTTTTCTTTTGTGCTTACTTTAAGAAAATTTTCTTGCAACTTTTTACCACTTTCTTGCTAATTTTTGGGCCATTTCTTGTTATGTTGCACCTTGCCCTCTGTGTTTTTGAAAGAAATCAAGCCAGTTTGCTCAGATTTCAGAGGGTTAATCAAGTAAAGTAGTAAAATGGTTACATTCATTCAGATTTAGTTTCTGTTTCTACTGCCAAAAAAGTGAAGAATTTGTCCTCATCCATATTTGCATAATTTGACATAATATTCCTGTTCACACCACTGTTTTATTTTTCAAAACATGTATCTTCATGTATCTGTGCAAATTATTGATTTTTTGTCACAGAACTTACTAATACTACAAATACAAATTACACTTTAGATAGCCTACTAGAATAATGAAATCAATTGCCTTTTTAGTCCACTGGAAACATTTTGCTGCAATAAAAACGATTTATTTTGAGATGAATAGACTGAAAACTATCTTATTTGATAGAACATGTGAATAAAAAAAGTTTTCCTTTGTGGACAAAACTTCCAATTAAAAAAATGTCATGAATTGCAATATATCTCAGTTTATGTAATTATAATACTCAGCATATTGCAACATGTTTAAAATCGTAATAATATTATATCATGACTTAAGTATCCTGATAATGTTGTATTGTGGGGCCTCTGGTGATTCTCATCTTGCAAACTAACAGTAACTCATTGCACACACAAATGCATTCCTCTCTTTTCCTTCAGGTATATTTAAAGTGAAGCTTCAACAATCATATAGAGCAAACTCAGCTCTCTGCTCAGAGGAAGCGGCTCTGCTTTGTTTACATTTGTACATCGTGCACGCTCTGACGTCAGCTCTTCATAAATCCACGTCTCCATGGTGCTCAAGAAAAATGCAATTTTTGGCATTATTCAAAAAAATGTCCAGTCGCCATCTTGATTTTGATAAACTTCGACGCCAAATTCACAAAAATGTCCCACTTAAACAAAAATATCACAGTTTTCGAATCACTACATGATTATTAACACATTCTGAACTTTTCCCGCGAAATTCAATACACTCCAAACATGAAATATTGATTTTTTTTTGCATGCAGAAAATGTCCTGTAAGGGGCTGTTCTCCCAAATTATTGTGTCTTACTGAGACAAAATTCTTTCACTTAAAACTCAATAAAATACTCACATTTTGTACTGCAAACACCTTTAAACACCCACTTTTTGGTTTTAAGGACACTTATTTACGAATTTTGAGGACAAAAAGTAAACTTAAAAGTTTTCTTACCTTCACCGGGGGAGTCTGGCACACTGGCGGCTCCAATCAGCAGGCGGTCCTCCCAGGCTGGTGACCTCGGCCGGCTGCACGCCATCTCTCCAGGACAGGTGCTGCTTCTCCGGGAACAGAAGTTATTCACTGGTCCACAGCAAACCTGCAAACAACAGAGATCGTTTTCCAACAGAAGTTTGTCGTTCAACAACAATTCAGCTTACCAGCGATCAGGTTTTGCAACAGCGTCTGTCACTTGTGCCAAACTTGCATGCAAAAGGAGCGTTGGAGTGATTGACAGCTCTTATATAGCCTACCGGTTCCACGGTCGCACGTCATTCCGTTACGTTTCTTCTACTGACGCATGCACGTGCGTGTGCGTGAGCAAGTGAGACAGACTATTATAAATAATCCAAACATAAATTACTTGTGTATCAAAATATCTAGTTTTCTAATGTGTTTGATTCCCATGAAAACTTGGATCTTTTTTTAAAAAATAACATTTTTCTCAATGATAATGATAATAATAATACCTATATATTTGTGTAGTGGTTTTCTAGACCAAAAAATGCAAAAACCCCCAACAAAAGAAACCTGTCCCCTACAGCATTGCTGAACACTGCAGCCCAAAACGGACACGGCTTTACTACATCAAACATACTGTATATATGCATTTTTTTCCATTTTAAAAATAAAGCTGATTTTTTTTTTCAATGACTGACATTTGTACTTTAAATTTGTCACAAAATCTTGGCTCTCCTTACAATTAAAAATCTGTCTGTTTGCAGCAACAAGATTAGAGGAAGTAGGCCCACACACCCTTGATTTTTTTGCAGCCGTACTGTTGCTTTTGTTAATTTATATGCAAATGCTCCCAGACATAACAGCAACATTTTCAGTCTATTCTGTGGTTATCAGACAGTAAACTTTTTTTTCTATATGCATGTCTGTGCACATATGCACTGAATCGTTTCTCCAGAGAATGTCTCTTATGAATTATTATATCTAGCTGCAGTAATAAATAAAAACACGACTTGTCATTGGGAATACTGTTACTGTCATTATTATTTGCTATTGTTGCATTACTTTGCAAGTAAAACAAAGTGGAAAAGGTTATTTTTAAGACCTGTACAGGTTCTGCAGTTGGCAATTTAACTCCCAGACTCTTTAACCGTGTTCTTGACTCTGTTAAAACTAAAATTGGAATGAGCCAACATGGAGCAAACTGAGTTTACTTGCACACCTTAATTTACACAATATCCAGTTGTATTACTGCATTTGACACAAAACTTAAATTTTGCTGCTGAAAGCAAAGGTCACCGTGACTCAAAACCAAGCTGCTTCACCTTGCTGTGACACACCATCTGTTTTGGGACTTATATATCGGGACAGGAATAAAAGAAGATATGGATGCTTTTTGAAGTTTTATTCAAGCTGCCAACAGCAGCATTGTTGTTGTCAGTGCTCCTCCGTTTGTGCGAGCCTCCTGCTGCCTGCCTTTGCCACAGTGATGAGGATGATGAGGAAGAAGCCCACAGTCCAGACACCTGCTACAGGCAGCACCACCGATGTCAGTATGCCTGAAACAAAAGCCAAAGAGATAACTGTGGTACCCGCAGTGGGAGAGTATCACTTCCAATGAAGCCTACAGAGGAAAAAAAGACAATGGGAAGGGCTGACGCAGCAATGACCTTTTGGTCGTGCAGGGGTAGAAATATGGCAACAGTGACAGAGAAACAGGAGCTTACTGGATTGAGGTCTGTCCGGCATTTCAATCCTGATGGGTCCATAAGACAGGAGGCCCAGAGTGGGGTCGGCTCTCACCGCTTCTCTCTTACTGATTGAATTACAGTTCTGTACAGAAAAACACAGGGGACATGAGAAAAGTGGAAAAAAAAGAAAGCCAAGTCAAGAAATCTTTTATATAGGGATGCATGAAATTGGATTTTTTTGCTGATATCCGATATGCAGATATATGACAACTCATTTGGCTGACAACTAATACATCGTATCTACTTTTTTTGCCCACCTAATTTTAGTGATCATCAAGTCTCATCTGTAGTGGAATTATCATATTATGCATACTCTCATTGTGATGGTCCGCCAGCAGATACAGACATCATA
This sequence comes from Plectropomus leopardus, assembly GCF_026936395.1. Classification (NCBI taxonomy): domain Eukaryota; kingdom Metazoa; phylum Chordata; class Actinopteri; order Perciformes; family Serranidae; genus Plectropomus; species Plectropomus leopardus. Next base: position 18,949,019 of record NC_142182.1, read on the forward strand.
TACAACGCTTTTCAGTGTATGTAATTTATTGCGCAAAATAAGAAAAATATTTCAGCTTAGGCATGATGTTTTGTACATGTTCACTTTGTCAACTTAAAAAAAAAGGTTTGTTATATCGGCAGAAATCAGCATGTTGGCTGATTCCGATATTTAGTTTTAAAGCCAACATCTGCTGATACCGATGACGTGCCATTATTACCAAGCATCCCTACCTATATATGATAGTATTTTCATTCAGTGTTGGAGATTTATGGGCAATCAGCTTTTTCTATAAAAGCTACAAATAAGTGGATCACTACCTGACGGTAGAAAAAAAGAAAGTTTGAATGGGTTTTTGGTTAGTTGCCATAAATAAGGTTTGCAGTTTACAGAAGATGAAGAGAATTTCACATTTTGTTCCTCGACACAAAATAAGTCAGGATACACCACACTGTGAACTTTGAAGCTTTCATGAGTCTTAAAAAAGGAGATTGCTCACAAGTCACTAAATGAGAATACAGAATGTCATCACAACAAGCTGCGTTGAACACGGCTTTAACAGCCTCGCACTAGTGATGACGCCATTGTTGTGTAGTTGGTTTAAAGCTTAAAATGAGCTTTTTACTTTCGGCGATTACATTTAGGCTTCAAAAATCCTAAAGGGGTGTTCATTTGTGACGGTAATCTTACTGAGCAAAACATATAGGTATCGTAAACGTTTGTTTACCACAGAGCTTATTTTCTGCAGTGATTCAAATCCAATGGAAAAATCTCATAGGCTTTTTGACGAGGGAACCAGTAACAGCTGCCGGGTTGGCCTACGGAAAAACATCCCTGGGGCTTCTCTATACCAAGTAAGTAAGATGAGTGAGCTCACGGGTGTGCAGGACTTGTGGTCGTCTGGCTCACACAGCTGAACGGTGCAGTGCAGATAGAGCTCGGGAGGTTCTGCTGTGAAGCGAAACATGTCGAAGCTGTAGCGAATGGTTGAACTTTCTCCGTTACGCCCCGACTCTCCTGCGCTCACGTTCAGGAAGGAAACAGTGCTGTCCTTCACACACCTGGATAAGGAGATGGAAACGAGGAGCTGACTGGAGTTCATATTTAAAAAGGACAAAGGTGTGATGAGCTGTGGATAGAGAGCTCCTCTGACCCGTTCAGAAGCAGAGTGTGAACGAGTCCCTCTGAAGTGTTCGGCTGAGGAGACTGTGTGGCCCAGCACTCGTTAATCCGGAGCAGGAAGAAATCTGCAGGCTCTGTGACCGTCACCTCCACATACACCTGAACACAGAAACCCATCACTGAGATGATACAAACAGCTTCACCAAAATTTTATTAAAATTTGGATAAACTGGCTGATGAATGTTACCTTGTCTCTGAGTTCAATGGTGGGAGCACTGGTGTAGGCCTTGGAGTAGGAGCGGTCTGTGAACAACATCATTTGTATTGTGGCATCGAGGTCATCTACTCGCATCACTGCCTCACTGTGTGTGTACGGGAAGAGGCAAGGAAACAAAAAGGTCTGTTTGGTGACTGAGTGCACATCTCAAAGGAGGTATTTCACTGATACAAAGAGTCCTCACATAAAAACTTGGCCATCTCTGCAGCAGAAAGATGCAACTACTATCTTTTCTATGTAGGTGCTGGTTAGATGCAAAGAGGTCTATCACAGTTCATCTACACATACTATCTACATTGTTTCTGATACAAAGCTGGTTGAAAAAGTTGAAGTATCCCTTTAAACATTACAAATAGCTGCAATTTCAATTTGTACTAAATAATGTTTTCAGATTGCAGTGCACAGATCTGATCACAGATCAGGCCATCAGTGAGACTCACTGGTTCCACACAACCCGTCAATTTCACATGTGAGCTTAACAAAATAATTTAGGAATCCCTGTCATGGACGCACACACTTGAACGGGGAGAATTTTCCTCTAACATGTTTACAGGATGGTTAATGGACAGATGAAAATATGTAAGCATTGCTTATGTACAAATAAACTGAAGTGGATCGTAATAAATAGAGTCTTAATTTAAGATTCTTCCTTACGTGGAAAAGGGGACGACTGGGAAAGGCAGGCTGACTCTTCTGACGTATGGATAGACGCATGCAAAGTTCATCTTAATGACTGGATTTCTGATGATGTTTCCAGTAACCTGAGGGTCCGACAGAAGACTCAGGGAATAGGAGATGTGGGTAAAGTTTCTCTGTGAGAAGGGAAACATGAAAAACAAGAAAGTGTTATGACAGGGTTTCACTTTTGTGATTTGTGCTTGGCATTTAACCTAGATAATGCTCAAGTTGTACCTCCGGCGGCTTGCCTCCGCAGGCGAGATATTTGGTTTTGGATATTCTGGAGGTGTAGTACGGCACACCGTTGATGACCTCTCTCTGAGCACGACACGATTTGTTGGGCAGGTGCAGGGACTCCAGCGGCACCTTGTGATACTTGAAGAAATCTTCTATCGCTTGGATTGCTATGTAGTCTCTGCCGCACATTACTTTGATGTGTGCATCTGTAACCAAAATGTAAAATAACTAAAAGTGCAAGGCGAGTGAGTGCCTGAGATTCACAAGAGGACACACATACTGTTACGTTAACACAGTAGGCTATAGAGTGCACAAAAATGGAAATTAAAAAGTATTGCCAGCAGTTTCCATTTTGTCTTGTAGCCTACACACCATCAACTTACATTTAGGTTTAAGGAGGATGAACAGGTAATTCAACTACATGTGCTGAAATCTGCTTGAAGGATTTTAATCCTTTGAACATAAATTGGTTTGATTTCTCTCAAAAAAAAAAAAAAAATAGAGAGGAGGCAACTAAACAAAACAGACAAAAATTTGCAAAATTAAAAAAGGAAAAAAGTTACCTGAAAATAAGCAACAAAAACAATTTATAAATATTAATAATAACAGTGAAATAATAGTTATATATAATGCCCCCCCCCCAAAAAACATTTTGCTCAGGTTTCAAAGTGTCAAAGAGCTTGTGAAAAGGCATCTAAACGCAGCACAAGAAAACTAATGTCAGTGCAGGTTTCACAGGGTTAAACAGTCACTCTGCTGTTGAGTACAGGATTGCTCAGCCAGTGAAAACAGTTGCATGATGTGTCCTGTTTCTCTGGAGAGGCAGCTGATGTTATCCAAGGTTTTTACCAGCTAAGCCTGCACAACAAACTGGAGGCAAATAGTTTGAAAGATGTGGGCAAAAATGATGCTACTGATTCCATTGGGAAATTGACTAGGCTAGTGACTAAAAACTATCACATCTAAGCCCCTGCATCAGTTTCAGATGCTTTTTTTAAAGCTGTCACCAAATTTAACATGAGTTATTTAAATGCTGATTTAGGGAATTGTTTTATCTTCAAAAAGTCATCAGACTTTTTTTTCATAGTGACTGGTAACTCAGTGCCCCTTCTGTGACAAATTAATACTTTCACTATACAATGGAGAGAAAAACAAAAAAACAAAAACGCAGTAAAATAATCCAAAATGCTCTTACCTTTGTCACACTGGTCAGCATAAAAGCCAGTGGCACATTTGCAGCTTCTTTGGTCTTTAGACAGAAGACATCTTGAGCGGTCAGTGCAATGCTCCACACTGCAGACTCCTGCACAAGAAACCAAGTAATGTCACTAATATCACTTGGACAAGCTATAACAATTATTTCAGGACAAAAAGACAGCCTTACCTTCAACACGGTGGCTCGTGAAGCCGACGAGAAGCACGAGGACCACGCTCAGCTGCACAGAGGAATGAATATTTCCACTTCAGCTGTGTACGTCTTACATCATTTAACCTATTTACAGTCTGGACAGGCTACATTATCACTTTAGCTTGTTCATTTAAAACGATCTTACCTGAGCTACACAAACATTAACTTCGTTTTGCATAATACTTTTAATTTCTTCATCTAAACCCACCTTCAAGTCGACGAGGATCATTTTTTGTACCGTGTTCCGTGAAAATGTATATTTAAAATTCGTTTTTAATGCGATATTTTCCGTCAAACAGGACGCTCTCCTCTGTCTTCCTCCTTTACGACACCTGCTGCTCCCCAATTATGAACACCTGTCACTTTGGGCTCTGGTGCTCGCGTGCTCCTTATCACTGGCGTGTCCTTTTTTCTCTTTTTTTAACTGCAGTGGGGTTTTTTTTTTAAACACTGCAGGGTCTTACAGACCCCTTTTTTAGTTTAGTTTAAAATGTTAAATAGACCAATCACAATGCAACAGAGTGACACCACACAAATGTAAAACAAAGCTTCCGTACTTAATAAAATAAATAATTCCTCCAAACTAAATAGTATAATAGCAAGTATAAAGTGCCAAAAAACCTCTAAAACTCTATTAAATTGCTGCCTCTCTGGTTTAAGACTGAAATACACCTAAAAAGTTTAATTCAGTTTCTTTGTCAAACAGTTTAAACTGATTGGGCAGACAGCCAAGCACAATGGGGTGGCCAATCAGATTTCAGGGGTGGTCCATGCCACCCAGGCCACTTCATAGACACGCCCCTGCTCCTTATAGACAATAATTTATAGTAGTATACTAATATTTTTAATCCACTTCCAGTTGGCACTTTTATCTGAAATGTTGTATGTACTGTATTGATAAATCTGTCTGTCTGTAACTCATTGTTATTTTGTATGTTGGGGGAAGATGCCCAACTTAGCATATCCTTACATGGTAACAATCAATAAACCAACACATGAGATGTTGCTGTAATGACACCGAAATGAAAATCTTTCTCATTTCATCAGTTGATTTAGCCTTAAATAGAAAGCAAATGCAAATGTCTCCTCCAGATGTTACTATCATCAGCTCAAAGTAGTTTAGAAAGTTTACCCCTTTACTACTTCTAATATGTGAAATAGCACCACAATCAAACAGGAATTCTACTTAAATGTAGAAATCAGTGCTGAACTGGATCTCTTAAAAAATGTCTTTTGGATCCTACATTTACTAAACCAAATCATACAAACATTTAAATGGACCTAGAAAAGGATTTTAGTAGTTAAGGAATAAAAAATCAGGTTTTTAGTGTCAGCAGGTCAAAACATTGGGTGGTTCAACAGTGTCTTAAGGGAAAACCTAAAGTGGGTCACTGTATTTCCTACAGAGCCAACTCGTCACAGCCGGAGGCCACACTCCATATTCTCAGACATCATCAGGCAGGCCTCTCGTCTTTTTGGGTGCAGACCATCTGTCTTTGATGGGACACATCAGAGCCAGAATAAGTTGTTATAATAAGGGAGGCACTGTGATTGATGAGGCAGGTTTGCAGCAGTCCATCTCTGGTGGCAGATCAGATGCTCTGAGATAATAATGAGTGTCTGTTTCTTTTCATTTAGTGATGGCTCCACTCTCACGTCCTCATTTTCTGATAGATCCTTCATGGTAAAATATAGAAATGGTCATGATGGGAAGTGATTTTTGCACAAAAGATGGATAAACAGCTACAACTGGCCGCCTATTTAATTTGAAGAAAAAAAATCTGTTGTCTGAAGCTTCAGAAGCGTCCTATTATCCACAACAAAAGCATATGGTGAGGAAGGTTCTTGTTCATACACCCTGCTGTCTGCCAGTGGATCCAATTAGCATATCAAACAGTTAAATCGCTTCACTGGACCCTTGTGACACACATTTTTTGGCCTTGCTTTTAGCCGTTAAAATTTATTTTACTGATCATAAATTTTCTTTTGATGCCTAGTTTTTTTTTATTCTTTGAAATTGAAATAAGCTGGAAATCAATGTTTTATTATGTTGCTGCAACCTCAACCTCACACATAATTTGGACTCAAACAGCAACAGAACAAATCTACAAAGGAAATATTGTAAAATTATTTATTAACAGAGTACAGAGGTAAAAAAAAAAAAAAACCTTGTCGTAAAAGAAATACAATGTGTGTTAACACCTGTGAATTTATCCTGGTTTTGCCTCAACAGGAAGAATTTATCTTGACATTATTTCATTCAGTATGCAAGCAGAAATTGATGTTATGGTTGGGTAAAAAGCCATAAAGTCAGCACAGCAGGTGTAATTAACCCTGTGAAACCTGAGCATATTGGGTTGATTTCATTTAAAAACATGGGAAGAAGGCCCAAAAATGTGCAAGAATGTTATCTTAAAATTAATAAAACAAACAAAAAAAAAACAACCTAAAAACAAAACAAACAACAAATATGATCATTATAAATAAAGTTTTCCCTAGCTTTTTGCTTTTTTCCCTAGACATTTTCCTTAAGCTTAAAAACAAAAAAATCTACCAATTCCTTGTAATTTGTGGGAAATTTCTTACCAAGTTGCTCATTGCCCTTTCCCATGATTTTGGAAGAAATTGCACCAATTTGCTGAGGGTTTAAAGGTTTTAACACAAGTGAAGGTGTCTGAAAGAAAAGTGATGTCACTCCAGGTTTCAGAGGGATTAAAGAACCTTCATTCACACTGCAAAACAAATAACAGTTTAGTGTCCATTGAAGTACATTTCCAAGTTTTTAAATGCACCTCATTTGTGTGTTCATGTTGTACCACTGGACATTGTCAATTCCATGTAGATACAAAACATATTTATCTCTTGCAGCTCCTGCATCCCTCAGCAGCTTCATCTTGAAGTGATTCTTCGTCTCGTTGAGAGTGGTGCGGTGCCACCCTGGTGTTGTGAAATAGCCGGCTTATAGGAGGTGTCTGTCATCGGCCTGATTCACAACACCAGCTGCGGCACACACACCTGAGAGCCTGGTCTTCTGCTGCTGGATGTTTTCACACACACACACACACACACACACACACACACACACACACACACACACACACACACACACACACACACACACACACACACACACACAAACAGACACAAGGCAGGCTGTACAAAAACCATAGGAAAGAGACCTAATTCAACATGGAGGTAAAGACAAATAAACCAGTGATAATCAACTTATGGCCCACAGTCCATATCTGGCCCCTGATAGAGTTCTGGGTGGCCCCAAAACATTTTCTAATTTACACTAAAAAAGTGATTCACACTGGGAATTGTTTTTGTACATTTAGTATACATAAGGTGCCAGAGTGCATAAAACAGCATCAAAATCGAGCTTGTTTATAAAAGAAAGTGTCAGTGGAGGATCCCCCGATAGAGATCCTAGCTAAGCCCCTAATGTCCCAAAATCCTAGAAATATCCTTTAATCCAAGAAATGTCCCAAAATCTCGGAAACTTCCTAAAATCTGAGAAACGTCTTAAAATCCTACAAACATCCTGAAATCCTAGAAATGTCCTGAAATCTTCGAAACGTCCTAAAATCCTAGAAATGCCCCCAAATCTTTGAAACGTCCTTAAATCCGAGAGACATGTATGGGGCTGCTTCGACTGGCCCCTGCAAAAATGGTCCCCAAACAAAGGAAAGTGAGTATCGCTATAATGAACCCTGTTTGTTCAGGAGTCTCTGCAGCAGGCTCAATCACTCCACTGTTACTGACTAATAAGCATCTGATTTTAGTTGAGGATAGTCCCTCTGATGTAAGTTACATGCCAGGTGATTTTCAGCTTGTCCGGCATATCATTAAGTTTCGGAGGAGCAGTGGTGTGTCTCCGCTCCCAGCACTGGGGCGGAGTACAACAGCATGGATCCCATAGCACTTGGCTCAGCTTTGTCCGTGGCCGTGGATGAACTCAACATCTCCGTACAGTTAGCCTATGTGGAGCAGCCAAGACAGAATGAGCCTCCATCTGTGTTCTCTGAGGCCAGACTGAAGGACAGAGAGTGTGGGCCACAAATTTAACTGAGGGGATGATGGGTGATTGTTGTTGAAGATCTGCATGCACTTGGTGGCTCGCAAACTGCAGTGGAAGTCAGTCTTTCTGCTGAATGCATTGGTGGGCTGTTGCTAGACATTTTCTCAGCTGTGAAGGTAGATGCCAAAGGGGTTGCTGCTATGGTGTTTTAGGTTGCTGCTAAGTGAACAATATGTTGGGAGGTGACTGTTTAACCCTTTTAAACCTGGAGCGACATCAGTTTTCCTGTGCTGCCTTTGGATGCCTTTCACAACCGTTAATACCTTTGAACCTCGAACATGGAGCAGTTTCTTTCAAAAACATGGAGAGAGATGCAATGAGCCACTTAGTGATAACTGTTTAATGAATCAAGAAATTAGTAGATTTAGATTTTTTTTTTTTTTAAAAAAAGCTGGGAAAAACACATTTCTGATGATCATAATGACATATTAAAGCATATGTTACAAGAGGATTCTAGTTTTTTAAATACTTTTTTCAGTTAATTTTCTTGTTTATTCTTTATCACTAATTTCTTTCTAATTTTTGTGTCATTTCCATCGTTGCTCATTGGCTTCTTCCCATTTTTTTTAAGAGAAATCAAGCCAATTTACTCAGGTTTCAAAGGGCTAAAGTTTAAATGAAGCCAAATAATGACTACGTCCACTGAATCCAGCGATAAATTCACTAAAAATGGCCACTTTTCTCAGAGAATACATAAAACTTGCAGTTCACAACCTGTTCATAATGTCAAATACTGTGAGACTTCACTGTTCAAGAGGAATGTGTTGCCATTTGTGTAAAAAAAATGGCTATCATTACCCTAGAAATCCCCCCTCTGATACAGAGACAGAAATATCCCTCCAGTCCTGCAGTCGACTTCAAGCCAACCAACCATCTGCCAGGGGACAGGAAGTGTCACACTTTTGCACTACAGCCTTTGGAAACGACATGGCGACGGCCTGCGACACTCAAACATTACAGACAGTAACTTGCTCATGTTAAACCAGAGGAAACACAACTGACAATCCCCAATCAACACCGCAGAGATATACGCTCTGAGGTCATGAGGTCTCAGACGTTTAAGAGTTTTCTATGTGCATAATATTGAGCCCAATGTTGTAAATATTATCAATGTAAAATTAATATTAAAACTGTCCAATCTGAATGGTACGCAGGAGGATTAGGGCCATGCTAAAGAAAACAAAAAAAGATTTCAAGAATAATATAATTTCGAGACAAAAAGTCAAAATGTCAGGAGAAAAAACATATACATTTACAAGAATAAAGCTGTAATATTATGAGATTAAACAGAAATATAATCATAAGACTGGAAAGTCAGGTAATATGGTATAAAAAGCAACAAAGTGTGAATAAATGATCTGAAGTGAATTGTTAGTGTGTGGGGCTTTTATGCTGAAGGCTGGAGTTCAGCATCTTGTGTTGTTTTAAAAAGCCTATTTATAGACTTTGATCATTTAGCTGTACATTGTTGCTTTTTTTTATACTATACAGTCGTCCAATTAAATGGCCTAATAGAGCTATAACTGTACCTTAACTTAACTGTGCATGTAAACATGCTGATTGATAATCTCTGGTAACTACGAATAGCTACCGATAGCTACCAGGGAGAGGAAAAGCTCTGTCATCCTCACGTTTGGTTGCACATAGGTTGACGCACTTCCTTTTTGCCACAAATTGAGCCCTCATTTACCTCATAATGATGAGTCAATGCCAAAGAAAGCTGTCTATCGCCACTTTAAGTTTCATAGATGCAAAAATGTGTTTTGCCCTTTGGCGGTCTTTCTTGCTATGAAAGTCAAAGACATGAGTGAGTGACTGCTCTGCACATGCAAAAATTACTGAGAAAACAATGACTTTTTAGTTAAAAACAAGGCTAAACGATAAAAAAAATATGATGAACATATGGTGGTTTAAAATAAAAAGACAACTGAAAAGTACACTTATTTTTTTATTACAAATCATCAAAGATACAAATATGAAACAACAAAACAGAAACGAGATGGGACGAGACAACAGAACAAAAAGAAGAGACAATTAATGAGAATTCAGATGGATGATTTAAGGATGTATCTGCCAACACAACAATGGGTGTATTATTCTATACAAAACAAAATGGTACATAAGTGTGTGAATATGACTGTGCCTCCAAATGCCAGTTCTGGTTGTAGCTGTGAGCGTGTGTGTGTGTGTGTGTGTGTGTGTGTGTGTGTGTGTGTGTGTGTGTGTGTGTGTGTGTGTGTGTGTGTGTGTGTGTGTGTGTGTGTGTGTGTGTGTGTGTGTGTGTGTGTGTGTGTGTGTGTGTGTGTGTGTGTGTGTGTGTGTTGACGTTGTCTCAGTTCATCAGTAATTCCATCTGCACCAGTCTTGCGTTGGTGTCTCCGGCCATGTTGTAGGGAATCATACCAGCAAATGTGATCAGGGCTCTGGCCTGGCTGCGGAGTTGCTGTTTAAAGAAGGAGGACGCATGTAAAGGGTTAACACACTGCCGCTGTGAGAGGAGACTGAGTGTTTCTGTACGTCTTCTCAGACCATTTAGAGGGTGGAGAAATACCTGATGGCACAGAGCATCAGGCCGTCTCAAATAGGACATGTTTTGTTGTAGAATGCTTTTATTTTTTTGTCAGTGTATTTTGGTAGTACTGCTATCATTTATTAGCTATATTAAATGTTTTACCGACTAATAAAATAAAGAGACGATACTTGTAATTATTGTCATCCTAATTTTCACTTTAAAAAAAAAACAAACAATTTTTTTTTACCTGTTTTCCTGTTATTTTCATTCCAATTTGCCTTGGATTTTAAATTATACATTTGTTTTAATTTATGATGTAATATTTACTTGTGTGGACCCAAGAAATAGTAGTTGTTTCCCTGGTAGTGGCTATTGAGGATCCAAATAAATAAATAAATGGATAAATTTGAGAGCAACAGTGTTGCCTTATTTATGATCTATTTTGCAATCGAAAAGTGTTCCACTCGACATATTTTGGTCACTTTCTTGAACAGCAAAATTGAAATGATCTTGTTAAAAAATGTGTATGTTCTGAGTCGGGGTTGGGAGGTTATTTTATGATTTTTTTTTGACTCCAAACTATCAATATCGGTATTGGCCTTACAGATACGTATCTATTGTGCTCTAATTAAATATTGATCTCTTTCAGCTGTTTCAGTTTGTCCCTCTGCTCTATCAGAGTCTGTGTCCTCACCATGTCTCTGTCCTCTATGGTCCTCTGTGGTCGTCCTGGAGTGCCTGCTGGTGCCCCCCTCAGGCGTTTGTGCTGCGTGAACAAGATGTTCATGGTGGCCAACAGCACTTCAGACAGGTTATGGCGCACCTGGGAACACAGAGGACACTTTAAGGAAGGGGAAAAAAAAATACAAAGTTTGTGTTTTTTTCTGTATGTGTTCTTTAAGTCCCTTCGCCAAAAAGCGCTGTCTTTTTTTGTACTATTACTAGTTTAAAGAAGCTCTCCGATTGCTCTCTTAAAGGCTTTTGACAGATGTGGGAAAAAATCTGCAGAAAATGCAGATGCAACAATTTTAGACAAAACATACAGATGTGGTGTGCAATGGCCTTGATGCTCTGTATATTGTGACAAAACCTGAAGGTCCCTTTGAGAGTTTTTCATGATCTCACCTCATCACTGAAGTTCCTGAAGGCAGCCACTCTCTCCTCCACACTGTCCTGACTGAGAGGGAGAAGCTTTAAACGCTCCATCACCTGAAAGACAAACACACAGAAGGACGTCTTTAACAAAGGAGCTTTGAATATTCAACACAAATACATTATTTCAATATATAATCGTGGCATCGCATCCTCGGTCTGTGACGAAATATCTTTGGAAAAGTTGGGCTGTACTCACGTCATAGGCTCTGTCAACATGACCAGCGTGGTACTCATCAAAGAACGTTGTCAGGTCTAACAGCAGGTAGAAAGTACTATCAACAGACTTATCTCCTGCTATGCCCTGAGAACGATACCTGAAGTGGAATTAGAAAATGATTTAGTTTTCATAAGATGTTTTTGATTAGATTTAAACCAGTGCATGATGTGTGTGTCTTTACCTCTCAGCGATAGCCACTGCAGTGTTTTTTAGCCTCTCCTTGTTGGACTGCGGAGCGCTGACCTGGGCGATGACTGGACTCAGCAGCCTGTTCATCAACTCCAGCACCTTATCTGGGTTCTACACAGAGACACATCGGACAGAGACACAGTGACAACCAACAGCTGCAAATGACCACAGCTTTGCAAAAACACACGTGCAGGACATGAATGCAGAGATCGCACACACAGGTCTGCTCACCTTGGCCAGCTCGTAGAGTTTGACCGCCTCCTCAAACAAGCCCTTGTTCTCGGCCTCTAGTGCGACTTTACTGATGATAGCTCTGGTGTCCCCGGCGAACTTATCTATGACTCCAGGCTAAAGGGAGGAGGAAGAGGAGAGATAAGTGAGGACATAAAAGGTCTGATGGGAGAGCAGAGGGTTACTGTCCTGTAAAATAAGTCCATAAATTAAGTCCACACAACTGGTCTTTCAGCACTGGTGGATATGCATCTATGAAGCAGGAATCCAGACAGATTAGAAAATGAAAAATAACACATCAGCTACACTAAACATAAGTGATGATGGTAGAGATTAGGAGTCGTCAAATCATCGGCCATGCCGATAATTGGGGCCAATATTTGGCATTCTGTATCGGCATTTTATTTTAATGATCACTGAATTAATTAATTATTTAAAAAGTACAAAGAGTGTCAGCACGGGAGGAACTTTTACTTTGCAATACTTTAGGGAGCTATTTTCATTTTTATTCAACTTTTCACTTTATTGGCATTTAATTTTTTGTGCTGGAGTTTGTTATATTCCAAATTCTTAATATTGACAGAAAGATTTCCATTTTTATTGTTACTGCATACGGGTTCCAAATATTGGTTATCGTTCTCATTAACTACTAATAATTGATATCAGTACTAGCTCTGAAAAACCAATATCAATGTCAATAACAATATCAATGTCAAAGTCATGTGTTCCAAATCGCACACTAATTGTTTTCACTTTTAGAAGGTACTACGGCTGCCCTTACATTTGCTTGCAGTATGCACACAAACATGCTGCCTCTTCATAACACACTGAACTTTGACCCTCCTGCACATAAAATCTGTTACCATGGAGATCAGAGAAAACACCATTTGGAGAGCTCATCAGCGATGGAGATCAACCCGGAGACCTCTGCTGGTGTTATATGGCAATGTATGGAGTTTAACCCTTCATTTATAACTGCATAGACTGTGGATTCAAATATTCTATATTACTAAAATTAGTCTAGGTATGCATTTCTCTATTATTGCTTTGTTCATTTTTTGTAGGTAATCTCTATGATTATTTTGTTCACTTAAACAATTAGGCCTAATATATAATACAATTATATTACTATTAGACTCCTCAGTATCGGTCATATGTGTCATATGTGATGATGAACCTCCTCTCTCCCCCTTTCAGGACCAAGCGCCAGACCTGGAGGGACAGAGCTGTCTCTACTGCTGCCTCCACCCTCTGGAGCTCACTCGACAAACCCCTCCGAAACTGCACTGACCTCCACACTTTCAAATCCCACCTCAAGACCCACCTTTTTAAATCTGCTTTTAATGTTTGATTTATCCACATTTCCTGCTTGTCTGTCTTGCTTTTACTGATATTGTTTTTATTTATCCTGTATGTTTCACTGACTTTAGTTGACTTTGTATTTGTCTCTGTTAAGCATTATTATTATTATTATTATTATTATTATTATTATTATTATTATTATTATTATTATTATTATTATTATTATTATTATTATTATTATTATTATTATTATACATCCTTGTGGCTTCTGTCAGTCAGCTGTTTGCGGCTCAGTCGATGTGACGTATTGTCCACTACGCAGAGGTTTGTGGGTCAGAATAGCCGGAAAAGCATGCTGGCTCGCATCCTGCAATATCAGACTGGATATAGTAGAACATACTGGTATTTTTGGCATACTGCATCTGACATACTAAATCTTTTTGGCATACTATATAGTATGGTAGTATGGGTATTGGAACACACAGATTAATTTAGGACAGGTCAGAAAACTAATTTCCAATTCACCATCATCAAAGCAATAAGCATTCCCTTGATTTGCTACCAGTGACAGACAGATTAACCCTTCAGCACCAACAGGCACAAACGGCAGCTTTTTACCACCAACAAAACAGCCAATTGAACTTAATTGTGATTAATTCTATTACAACACATTAAAACAACCATCAAAAACCACTGCTACATTTTATCAGATATACAGCAGCCGCACCAGTTTGTTGAGATTCTTAACTAATCGAAATCTTTAAGGGCTGGCCTAAATTGCTTTTGCTTGATGACAGATTTACTGTAAAGAGTAATCGGATTCCTCTTATCAGATTATTTTCCAATTAAACTCTGTTAAGGAAAGTGCAGCCTTGACACATTCGCAATAATAAACAACAAACCTACAGACTGTAGGCTACAGTATGCTCCAAATCATCAATCAGATCCTCAGTGGACTGAGATTGTTTCAAGTGGAGTATTTTTTTTCTGTGCAGTGCACTTCTGGGGACATTTTGGTCCTCAGGTTTGCTGCAGAGTGAGTGGTCTTTTACACTACTGTTTGGTAAAGGGAGTTGCAGATTTGGAGGCAACAGCAAGGAGAGAAAGACTGCACCACAAGGTGAAGAAATGGTGAATTTACAGCTCGCAGCATGTTAATAGGACAGGCTTTTGTAAATGTATTTTTATCAAATATTATAACAGTAGTGTATTCAACTTGATTATACGACAGTAGCTACTTTATTTAACTTTATTGTTTATATCAAGAAATAGTATATCATGTATCGCAACATAGACTGAAAATGTCACAATATTATTTTAAAACCATATCGCCCAGCCCTAATGGAAAACAAAGCAAATATTTGTACTGAACTGCCAAATCCTATCGAATGACATAATTCTGAGTTGGGTAGAGATCTAGTATTTACAAAGCTTTACAGCACAGAGACTTCTAGTATCAATATTGTTCTTTTTCTAAATATTGACTCTGACTAAATCTGATTGTTGATCATAGACTGTATTAAAGAAATGGCCACCATGACATCACCCATTGGTTTGTGGACTATTGTTTTGAAGCCTCAAGTTTGGCATTTTGGCTGTTGCCATCTTGTTTTTCTTTTTCAAGCAGAAGTGACCACATTTGGATGGGAGGTTGAGCTGACTGACGCATTGTCAATGGTGCATTGCTGCACCACAATCCTGACTGACAGGTCAACTAATAGCAACTTCTTAATCACAAGGTAGGCACGCCCTGGAGCCTATCCTGCTTTATCATCTATTTCACTTTGAAAGGGACCAAAACCTACAAAATGAACATCATGCTGTATTGAAGAAGACTCGAAACAAGCAATTGAGACCATAAACTCGTTAGGAAAATGTTTCCTCCTTCTATGAAATGCACTACATGAAAGGAGTTGCCTCTGTCATACACAACAATCTTAAAAATCTCATAATGTAAAATGTAATCCCCAATAAAAAGTCTATGTATGTAGCACCATAAACCATCGCTGCAATATTAATTCAACATGTCATTAGTTAAATAGTAAATACACTGCAGTGCAACCCTCGATCAGTCAGTATGCAGCACATCCACCAGACTCGTGTAGGTGGAATGAAACATACAACAAGGTGGATTTAAGGGGAATAAAAAACTCTCAGACATCTTACAGAGTGCTGCAGGCACGGTGAGAAATGTCAAGAAACTTTGGCTACAAAGCAAGTATTGTGAAGAGCTTTTTGATCCATGACAGGGGAACAAAGTGCTGCTAAACGGGGAGTGTCAAAACATGTAGGAGACGTGTCGAAGAAAGGGAAGATTTCTGTCCTTGTCTGGCTGACTGAACCCCCACATATAGCGAAGACAAAGAGTGACGGAGGAAAAACACGAAATATGAAAAAATGTAGAGAACGAATAAATGCAAAGGCATGGCTAGACAGCAGGTGAGAGGTACGAGCATGTCCTAAAAACACAACCACCGACATTATGGGAGGGGATGAGAGAAACAATCCTCCTACCTTCCTACTGCCGTCCTTCTCTAATCTCCCCAACAGCATGTCAAACTGTGAAAAAGAAAAAAATCAAAATCTTCACAAAAGTATACAATGTAATAGCAGACAAATAAGTACACCTTTAATGTTTAACTGCACTGAAATAAATCCTTCACTACAAAGCTTCAAATATTCTGATTTTGGTGATGCTTTAATGGATTACTCGTCTTTCATACCTATTTTCTGTTCACTTAAACTGACAACGCTTAAACACAAAACATCACACACTACTTAAATAAAAAAGAGAGTTGTGGTATATTTAACTACAGCTGACATCCAGTCCAGTCAGCAAGTGTATCTAATGGTTACTTCTGGTAAAATAGGTGTAATCCATGTTCTTTATAAAACATTCAAAACCAAGGAAAGTGATGGTTATAACATCTTTGAATAGGTATTGTTACTAATAAAGGAAATAACCTATTTGCAAAATTAGATTTGAATTTTTTTTAATATTCACTACATTTTGCAAAAACTATTGTCGCCACCTTAATTTGTTTTTCTTGATGGGCATTTAAACAAAGTTAAAAAAAAGAAAAACATTACACAATTTTTTTCTAAGCTAGATTTAACTGTTTTACTTTCAGTAGAGAAGTATCAGATTAGTGATCAGGATGTCCGAGAAGAGGTCAGGAGCACAGGAAAATAATTACATGGAAATGCTCTGAGCCTCTAATTAAAGAAACATGACTCCTTAATGTATTTAGTGACGTGCAAAAACTCGTCTAGGGCAGCCACATCTGCTGGCCCATCATGTAATAGGCACCTGGTATTAGTTGCGGCTGTATTAATTGTGTTACTGTGTTGGCATTGTTTCCAGACTGTTTCTATGCAAATGTGGGTCACTCACCTCCCGACTCTCAATAACGAGTTCACTGACACAACGCATGAACATGTTTTCTCCCTGGCTGTCTTTCTCATTGCTGCAGAACGACAAACACAGCAGGAATTAGAAACAAAGGCATTGTGCTGAAAATGAATAGATCCAACACTAACTGAATCTGTATTACATTATTTGTCACACATCCTCTCTTTTCACATCCTCGTGTGCTCATCTGACTGTGAGAGAGTAGGATTACTTACCGTAAGAAGTAGAAGTACTGCAGTGCTTCCCGTGGATCTGTGGACTCAAACTTGCGAGTGTACAGCATGAGCAGACGGATGAAGTTGAGGCGGCGTACCATGGGAGGGTCGCCAGGCTCCTGGCTCACTGCAGAGAACAGGTCAACACATTTTGTTTAACTGACATTGCTCCCTGAGTGTCAGAACAACCCTAAAAAATAAAGGTGATTACACTCACATAGCTGAGCGCTTTGGCCAGATGATTTCAGCAACAGCCGCAGCTCGTATAAAACCAGCGCCACGTGCACAGCATGACTACGAAGTCTCTCGACACGAAACAAGAACGCCACCGCCGCCTCAAACTGAGCTGTCAGGAACAACACCTGGAAATACAGGAAGGGCTGCTGGCTCGCAGAGAAATGGGACTCTCCTGTAGGACAAAAGATAAGAGACAGGGATTTGGTTTAGATGACACACACAAAAAATTCATAACGTTTTCAAGTGTTTGGACCTAACTTCACGTCATTTTAGGAGGAAAGAGGTCACATCTCTAATATCAGCTTATCCTCACACATACATCTTTGCGACCAAATGCAAACATTTATTCTTTATTTTGAATAATTTGTAAAAATGACCACTCTAAGTTAAATTAAAACAAATAACAATAGCGCTCATCCTTAAGCACAAATGACAAAGCAGAGTTTGTTTTACCACAGGGTAAGGAAAAACTGATAATGAAAATGAGACTTGCTCATTTAAACTTTGCTTTTAAAATTGCTACCATCAGTTGTCACGATTGCAAAAAGAGTTCTACTTTAATTCTGCAACAACGTTAATATTCACTCTGATAATCACAAAATGACAAAGTATTTTTTTTTGCGCATATTTGCATTCATATTGACAATGGAGAGGTGACAGGACAAAGATCGGTGGGGAGCAGAGTCACCAGCTGGACTCCAACTGTGGACATTGGGTTGACATGGTCCTATTTTTACAGCTTATTAAGCTGACTAGCGTTGTGGCAGTGTGAGGACCTACACACCCACACGGTAGAGCTCTAACCAGGCCCCACCCTACATGAAACCGCACAGTTTCTGTTAAAGTCTGACCCTCGGCAGCAGCTTTGGACGCTGCTGTTTAAATTGTTGGAAGTTGACATGTCTTCTCAATATCACCCGACATCGCTCTTAAAACCAGAGCAAAACCAGTCTGGCTACACATGAATGAACTTCACGATTCAGGCAGATATGTTGGTCTCTCGTGATTTGTTAGGATAAAAACTGAATCCTCCTCCTCACGAAAGTGAGTAAGAGTGGTCGCAATGTCAGACTGAAGGTGAAAACAGGAAGATGGGCTGACATTTCTGTCTGATATCAGGTGGCCTGTACCAAAATTTAATAAATGTGTAATTTGTCCCTCACCAGAATTGGCAAAACAAAGCTCAGTGGAGAGAGAGGAAGGACCTGTCAATCAAGCAAAGTCTGTGCACAATGGAGGTCTAATTAAGGAAAATAATTGAAATCACCTGTGTGGGAGTTACAGTGTTTAATAAAAAGAAATTGATGACTATCTGACAGTTTCTATAGAAACTCCTCTCATGCTATTTTTTTTGTCTTAAACTAAAAAACAGTTTAACTATATATGTACATACAATGTCAACTTTTGACAGTTGCTATGGGAACTAACATGTAAGAATTCTGTCAAGCGCAGGTACTTAGTCATCAAGTTTACTTTTTAATTATAATCCTTAATCCTCTCGCTGCATGAAAGTTTGAGTAGAACAGGGTGGACCATGTCAGCCATTTTATAGCCTTATCTCAGACTTACAGCACTTTAGTTCAAAACGGGAAAGCGCATGGGAGAAGAAGAGAGGGAGAGAGCGATGAAGAGGAGAAAAAGGACGAAGGAGAAGAGATAAGAGTGTGGGTGTGGAGGGGGGGGGGGCTGCGGCAGAGTGTGCAAACAAGAAATGAGAACGAACAGGATGCACATACGAGAGAACACGTGAAAGGGGACGGAAATCAGCAGGAGGAAAAAGGGAAACGACGGTGCAGGTGTGAGGAGAAGCAGGGAGAAACGATAAAAGGGGAGGACAGAGATGCAGCGAACGAGGGACAGAGAAACGGAGAACAGACGAGGCTGGCAAGGGCTGGCAGTATGTGAGAGAAATGAAGAGAGGCTTTGGGCTTTACGTCCCGCTGTGAAGCAAGATGGAGGACAACAAGGAACACTGTGCCAGACGACCGAAGGAGCGGAGCAGCTTGAGAGAAAACAGAATGAGGCTCCAGGCTGTACTTCCCACTGAGCTGAGGGAGTGGGAGAGGGGAAACGGGAGAGGACGCGGGCTACCGAGAGAGGAAAAGAGTGCAGTCTTATCTGAACGGAGCAGGATCTGCCCGTGGAGAAGGCAACACCCAGGGGAGAAAACTGTGCTTTCGTGATCTGCGTGAGAGAAGGCCTAATGCCCTCACGCTCCCCTATTTTTGTGCATCAGGGGACATGTGGTTGTTTAAGTTTTATTTTGAAATTAAGTCTGGGTGAAAAATCAAAGTCAAAGCCTGTCAAAAAGTTCATTCTCACTTGTGCTGTCTGTCATTTAGAGGGGTGTACAAAGGCACGGGTTGTTTACTCTTTTTTTCTGCCCATTATGGAGAAATTTATAAATGTTTCACACAATTCCAATTTCCAATGAGCACTTCCTGTTCCTGCAGTCAGAGTTCATACACATTTTTACCAATAACTTTCCATTAGCTTTCCATGACTTTGAGGCAAATTTTGAAGACTATACATTCTCTGAAACAATCATCAATACTATTTTTGGCCTTTTTTTTTTTTTTTTAAATGTTGGCGATTTTTTAAGGACATTTTCTTACTTTTTTTCTTTAAATTTTGCTTTGGTTTGGAAGGTGTGTTTTATTTCTTTCTTTCTTTTTAAATAGGGGCCATTTATTTCTTTAAAAGATTGGGCAGTTTTTAAAGAAACAATTTTTGCATTTTTCCCCCTTTAGAATCTTTTGGCGATTTTTAAAGAAAAAAAAAAAAAAAAGCTTTTTTTTGCTTTAAAAATCACCCCAAATTACATAATTTATCGTAGCCAAAAACTGACAAAACAAACATTACCGCTGGATTTTCAAATTTGAGATGGTCCTTTGACACATCATGTGTTATTATACAGGTTTGTGAAACAAAATTCCATGACTTTTCTAAAACGTTCAGGGTATATTTAGTTTTCCAAAACGTTTTTTGGGCCTGGGTAATGCCATTTGCAAATTCCAAAAAAATTCCAGGTTTTTCATGTAAAAACACTGTGATGTGATGTATGCAGAAGACGAAAAAAAAAAGCTTTTCAGCTTAAATAAAACTATTTCCACCACTTCTCTTGTGCACAACTCCATGTGCGCGACCGTGAATGCATTTGAGGCATGGACGATCCACAACTGTGCCCCTTGTCCCCTCTTGTAATATTCACTGTGAGACCTCAAGGACACTGAATTCGTGAAGAGAGATCAAGGAAGCAGAGTGATGCAGTCAGGAGGAAGCGTGCATGGAAGAGAGTTTAAGCTGCAGCTGTTCCTTTTTACTTTACTGAAGGCATTTGATAAGGCCTACAGGGAGACAAAGCGGGAGGCGTTATTTCTTTTTCCTGCACAGGCAGCAGGTGACTGGCAGTTACTAGCACTTCCAAACAAGAAACTCTCCTGGCTGAATCATAAGAACAAAACATGAGAATCTGCGTTGCTATTTCTACATTTGGCAGTTTGAAAATCAATTCACAAACAGATTTTGACTCTTGAACTTTTGTTCCTGCCGATTACGACAAAGGGTTCACAATTTGATACTGTGCTGAGTCACGCTCCTGGATGGCTTGTTGTCCACAGCAACAGCTGCCGAGACTCATGGGTACTGTAGTGCCTAGAGCCCTTCACCGTAACAAACTGAAGGTAAAAAGCATGATTTTTCAGAAACTCAGCTGAAATATTCAGAGCTGTTTGCTTTAGTGTGTTATTCCAATTTCATACTAGGGATTGGCATGAGTACTGGAAAACTTGTTAATACGTTTGTGGCTTAGGTGGTAGAGCATCGCACAAAACTAGGATAGTGGATTAAGCCAGGATTTTCCAGGTATCGAGACTGAATTTAGCCTTGACTCGGTTGCATAAAAGTAGAGACACATAAGTTACCATGGAGATTTATTCTGCGCAGCTAGCCTGCTCCTGACCAGGCTGGAAGCCAGGTTTGTTTAATCCTGGTGCCTGATTTCTTCAGTCAGCTGTCACTTTATAAGTGTTAGTAATTAGTCTTCATGATACATTTCATTAATTATTTATTTCCACTGCTAACTTTTAAGGCCAAGTGTCCAACTGATTTGTAAAAATAATGAAATGAAATTTAAGACCAATTTTACTGAAGCCAGTATTGAAGGAACTCTTTGGTGGTGTTAATGCAAGAGGCATTCAGTAAATAACTATTTTTTTTCTAAGTTATCCACTATTCTGAGCTTTTGCAATACAATGTCAGAAAAAAATCCATCCATCTCCAATCTCTTAGCATTTTTAAGACTTTTAAAAGATTGATTTAGGACATTTTAATCCCAAAAAGGCCTTATTTTTAGATTGATGGATTCAATGTCTTTTAGACTTTTTAAGGATCCGCAGGAACCCTGGTCTTACCTCATCTGGTTCTTTTAACAGAATGTAATACAAACTCAGAGGCAAACTGCTTTCATTTCTAAACAATGTACAGATATGGTTGTTGTCATATTATAATCCAGAGCCAGTTTTAACCAAAGGAAAATCTGTTCCGCAGGGGGCACAAAGCATGCATGCACACATTTGTGCCTGTGCCCCCTCTGCGACAGCTTCTCAAGTACTACAAAAGAGAGGATAATAGAAATGGGACAGAGGTAGGTGGGGAGGCAGAGTGATGTGTCACGATTGTTGAGAAACTAAAGTCAGAATATTTGTGGTCATTTGTGGGGCTAAAAGACAAATGCATTTCCATACCGTAGTCCTCCAGCAGCTGCTTCTGTAGCTGCGGCAGGGTCAGTCTGTCCTGAGGAGAGCTGCTGCCGTCATCATCAAAACACACCTGGTTCAACTGCAGGGACAAAACACAGTACACACTGTAAAAATAATCGAGGAAATTTGCAACTTTGGCTCAAAGACAGACTGCTTAACTGTGAGACAGCAAATGACTCACACAAGTCAAAAGATTGCCAACAGTGAAGCTTTGGAACTAAAGCTTTTAATGATGATCATCGACCGTCTCGACTTCTCCTCAGGCCAGTCTGCTAACGCTTCACACACACTCCACACACTTACAGTTTACATCCATGTAACATGGATGCCTCACACACAGAACATCTATAAAATCAGCACAGTTTTAAGGTGGTTCTTAAATTATGACCAAAAACATGTTGTATGAGATCACTGTGACCTTGACCTTTAACTACCAGATTCTAAACAGTTCATTATTTTGTCCAAGTGAAAGTTTGAGCCAAATTTGAGGAAACTCCCTTAAGGCCATCCTCAGATATTGTGTTTGCAAAAATGAGACCGCTTTAAGGTCACAGTGACCTTGAGCTTTAAACACCAAACTCGAATCAGCTCATTGTTGAGTCCAAGTAAATGTTTGTCTCAAATTTGAAGAAATTCCCTCAAGGTGTTCTTGAGATATCCCTTTCACAAGAATGAGAAAAATGCAAAGTCACTGTGACCTCTGACCACCAAAATCTAATCAGCTCATCCTTGAGTCTACTCGAATGTTTGCCTGTGGCCACGGCTGTCGCCAGCATGGACGCATAAAAATGGCAAAATGGCAAAATGAAGTAGACTGTACCTTAAGCCAGAGGTAGTCCTCAGTCTTGTCCGCCACCTCTCCATGGTTATCACTGATGTCGCATTTCCCGATCAGGCAGTAGACGGCTCTCTTGTAGGGGTCAGCGCTGTTCCTCAGCACCCTGCGGTAGTGGAGACGAAGCTTGTTCTCTGAAGTCGGGGAGAGGCTGAAGGAGAAGATCAAGAGGCAAAAATGATGATACAGTTTGACCTCAGAGGGCGTCTCAACATATATGAGGACACGGAGGTGAGGCGCTCTCACCGTCTGTCAGGGCTGTTCATGTACTCCTGAAACCAGGTCTTGAAGTCTCCCAGCTGATGTTGCACTCTGTTCACAACCTGCATGGCTGCATTCAGATCTCCGCAACGTAGACAATAGTAGATCACAGCCCATACTGGGTGGCCCTCGATCTCACCATCCTGTTGCACACACAGACATTTAAAACCGTGGTGAAAATATTCCACTGACTCATTTTAAATAAAGATTCTGTCTCTACATTATTTTTGACTTGTGCACATAAATTAAGCTTGTTCAATACTGATAACAAATATCAGTGAAAATCAGTTCACCATCTGACTGTTGGTGACTGTTGGTGCGTTACGACTGACAGATTAACCAAAAGTTAAAAACAAACAAACAAACAAAAAAAAACATTCTGCTTCACACACAAATTTAACCCGGAAGCACAGACGATCTATTCAATCAGCAGAGTTTCAAGGTGGACATCCAATATTAGTGTCAGCAATTCAGAATCTGACCAAATGTCTCTCCTTTTGTTCCTGTGTTTTTGCATTGCATTATGATGTTACACTGAAACTGGCCTTTGTCAAAGGTCAACCTCAGAATGTCTTCACTTTATCATTTTATCCTATTTAACATTTGTGTGAAATTTTATCATAATTTTTTTTATAGTTGACATTCACTCAAAATTTGAAAAATTCTCTTCAGGCCTTCCTGAGATATTGCTGCCAGGGTTCACTCACATTTTCATTTCAGACTTTCAGACATTCAGACATTTCAAACTCCATCCAAACATAATTTCGGATACAAGTATACATGAAGGGAGAAAGAGGAAATGCTGGCAGGAAATAGAGAAACGTAAATGATGGTACACAAAATGTCATACAACGAAACATATTGGAGCTAAGTTATATATGCAGCGACAGAAAATAAATTTGCTGTTACGTTACATTAAGTGGAACGTTATCTACGGAAAACTATTTTAACAATTGGATAATTGGACAATAGGATTTCCATGACCGTGGGAACCTTGTAATCTACTCACGAGAATGGGACGGTTGTACGTACAGATGGAAAACCCAAAAGCATAATGCCTCTGACCAAAGTTATCTCTGGCACAGAGGAATAAAAAAGACTCAAATTCTGTGTATTTGTGTGGGTTACCTGCATGCCAGGCAGGGGCCCTGGTAGTTTAATGTTGAGGAAGCTGCGAACTAGTTGGTACGTTCCTGGCACTCCTCCTAACTGGGCCTGATGGAGGTTCCCAAACACAGTAACCATGGTGTAGTTTTTATAACTGGGAGAGAGGAGACAAACAAACAAATAAACAAACAAACAAACACACAACCAAACAAACAAACACACACACACACACACACACACACACACACACACACACACACACACACACACACACACACACACACGCAAGTTCATCATCATGATGCAGAATGGTTCAATCTTAAACTAGAAGCTCAATAACAATAGCTTAAGTAAAACAAAAACAAGCACAGTTACCTGTTCTCCAGGAAGCTGAGTCCCTGGCGTACAAAGGCCATTTGCATTTCCACAGCGGTGCGACTTTTGAGAGTGTCTTTGGCTGGAACCAGCAACACATCTGTCATCTGCTTCACCATCAGCCACATGTCTGATACGTTCTGGAGGGACAAGAGTGGGCGACGGTCACAGTTACATAAAGGCACAGAAACAGAAGGTGTATTGGCTGTCAGAGTAAAACTAAATTATATCTTTGAAGAGGACAAAAAAAATTAAATTAATTAATTTGAAATCACAGTTCATTTCATGATGATAGGAGATATTCTTACCTTATCATCCAGGCTTTCTACTACAGAGGCACATAAATCTCCCAGATTAGGCTGAATGTGACCGTTCACTATCTTCTCATTGAAAATGTAAATCTAGAGGAGGAAGAGGTGGTGATGAGGGGAGAGAAAGACAAAAAAGAAAAACAATTTATAGGTAATAAGCTCCCTGAATAGTTAAATGCTCAATTTTCAGGTCAAATGTTTTGCAAATCATTGTCCAAAAAATTGAAATACACCTACAACTACATCCTCAGCTTCAAAAGTAAAAGCAAACACTATGACGACCGAGTGAAATGATTCACAACAAAAAACAAGAAAAAAAGGATCAAAATGTTTAAAATGTCATCGAAGAGGATAACAAAAACTAGACAAATGACGCCGCATGCGATGTGTCGACACATGGTCAGAGGAAAAGCAGCATTTAAAGTACTGCGTCATGAAGCAGATCAGAGACAAACAGAGCGAAAGAGAAGGTCAGACAGGATGATGAGGGAGGAGGGACGGTAGAGAGACACAGACACAGAGTGAGAGAGAGAGAATTACCCAGAGTGCCCCTCTACTGCCCAATCAATCGATAAGTTTGATCTGCCATTTCCTGTCTTGCTGTGACCCCATTTTAACTGTGTGATCAGGGCATCACACACAGACTCTGTTTTACTTAAATTGCAGTAAATTCAAGAGGTGGATTAAAATTTCTGTGTTCTCCGGCAAATTCATTTAGTAGATGAAACTGCAACTTCACAGTCGGATATATAACCTCTTTTACTATAATCATCATTTTTCTTTCATTTTCACATTTTGTCACAAATTACTTACTTTATTTTATGTATTCATGGGAAAGAAAATTAATATTACCAAATATATTATCAGTTTTTTGTAACTAATTTTCTAAATTTGATGCTCTCCAGTGGTGGAATAAATATTTTTATTTTGCAATCATTATGAATTTTTACTGTTCTCACCAAATCTAATTGTGCGCCCTTTCCAGGAGATTTGATGTCAAATAAAAAAATGATTACGACTCACCTGACGTCCATAGGCAACCTCCACGCTGTCCAGCGCACTCCTTCCTGGAGCGGTCACTTCACTCACAAAGCTGGGCTACAATAAACAGAGAGGCAGCAGATGACATTTCTAAAAGGAAGGTAAATAAGGTCAAAAAAAACCAAAACAAAACAAAAAAAACCCCAGAAAAGCCAATCGTGTGCAGATGGAACTGTCCATTGTGTCTAATGTGTGACGTGTATCAATTAGCACCTTAAATGGATCCTCTTTTTTTATAGTAAATATTCTGCGTTTTGAGTCTTTTTAATCCAGTAGTGTTGTCAAAAATATTGATATATCCATACGTATCTATTAAGAATATGTGAAATGGTTTTAATTCTTTCATTATATCTTAAATTTTCATCACAGTCATTCTGCTGTTTTTTTCAACTAACCATGACAAAAATCCATCTTTTCCTATTGATAGGACAGCACAAGTGTGAAAGGGGGGGTGGGGGTGACATGCAGCAAAGGGCCGAGGCCAGAATCGAACCCACGGCTGCTGTGGCGAGGACACAGCCTCTATACTTGGGGCACTGCTCTATCCACTGAGCCGCACCAGGCAACCCAGTAAATTCAAGTATTTTTCTTGTAACTCAGAACTTGTAATGTCTTCCCATGTTTTTGAAAGTAATCAAGCCAATTGGTTCAGGTTTTAAAGGGTTAATGTACTCTTATCAACATAAATGATATCAGCTTTTCGTAAGGAAGATAAACTTCAATAATCCCAGCCTAAAACTAAATCTAAGGCGTCCAGCAGACTGAGACGGTTTGTCTCTCTTGGTAGCAAAGATTAATTTGTCCTAAGTTATCTACGCTTGAACTGTGGACGTCCTTCCCCTTAAAGCAGCTTTTTTTGTTTTCTGTACCTCCACATCTTGACTGAAGTCCAGTGCGTCCTCTCCTGCTCCGAGTAGTGTGTGCAGCACTCTCTGCTTCACCTGCTCCCACTGGACCAGCATGGACTCACGGTGGTACTCTTCAGCCAACAGGAACGTCTGAAACATATCAAAGTAGGAAACAGTCATACGCATGTATTACTGCACACAAGCTAGGACCAGGACTGGAAATTAATTTCTTTTTCCAGCTGCCACTGACAATCAGACTCAGAAAAGGATTTATTGTCAAGTAGATTTTCACTTACAAGGACTTTGCTTTGGTTTTCGGTGCAAACATTGAGTATACAACAAACATATTAAGAGAAATAATAACAAGACAAAGTATTGCAACACTCGAAAACTTAAATATAAAATAGAAAAAATTACAACAAAAATATGATTTAAAAATCGTGATAACATGACCACTCACTAGATTACAATTGTTTTTTTTGTCTGGTGAAAAAGGCAAATCTAGCAGGCACTTGCATATTTTACCAGCATTTTGCGTGTTTGCATACATCATACCAATGAATCGTAACAAACCGGGAGAGACACTTTAAATGCTGTGCCTTGACGACAGAGATCATTTTAAAGCAGCAGGTTTGATTCTGAAGTCAGACTTTCAGGCTGCAGAACTTTTTTTCAAAATGACAGAACAGACAGTTTAGCAGATGTTGAGGTGACAAAATCTCTTGCACATTATAGCTAACACAGTGCCTTGCCTCACATGCTAGGTGGGTGCTAAATATCGTGACAAAAATATGCACCTACTTTGCAATGATTTGTGATGTGCCAAAAGTTTCCTGGTGACCTCAACCTGTTGGAAGTTCCATGTATATAAGCTACGAAGTTAAAAATGTTGTGCCCTGCATTGGTATCCGAAGATGGATGGCGGGCCGAGTAGATTATAATTATTAGGACAAGACCGATTCTCTCCAGTAGCCTGACAACCTCGGCTACACACATGCAGCACAGAGAAACACGCATGAAGTTATGCAAATGGACTTACCTATGGTGCGCACACACAGACACACATACACCAAATTTAGCAGCAGACCCTGTCAAGATTGTCCTACTCCACTAGGACACGGTGCCGTCTATTTTAACTCTCCATAGAGACTCAGAGTGAGATAATGGGAACGTGAGATAATTGAATCTTTCCGATCTCCAGCTCAGGGAGATGAAAATGTAAACTAGAGCTACAATTTACTTGGTTAACTTGGTCACTGCCTGGATGTCAAAGCGTTTACTTCCTACAACTCTGAGTTGCATAACTGCAATCTGATGAAAAAAAACTATGATGAAATAAAGAAATTGCAGTACAGAAATGAAAAGACTGTTTTTTAATTTTTTTTTTCATTTATATTTCATTTATTTATTTCCTTTAATTTGCAGTTTTATTGGTTTTGTTGTTTTTTGGTCTTTTTATTTATATAATTTTACACTGACATTTTGCATCCTGCATCTTGTATTATTTGTCCTCTGGCTTTTATTTAATCTTAACTCTACTGTTGTTTTGTCTCGCTTGTGTTCAGTAGGACTGTTTGACTTTCTGTTGTTGTACCGCCTTCTTAGTATCCCGTTTCTGCTGTTGCTTAGCTTGTCAAAGCACTCTAGTATATATCTACTAGTACAAAGATAAATGTGAGGTGCTTTTTAAAAGTGTGTCCAGAGATAACTGAATTGTTTTTTTTTGAAACTGTAAAATGTCCAACTCAGTTCTTTTTCTTTCTTTCTTTCTTTGCAATTGTTTAACAATTATCAATGTCAAAAAGAAGTTTAGATATTATGTGTTTATGAAACAAAATGAATATAATTAGCTGATATATTATTAGCAGATTTTGGCATCTCTCAAATATTAATATCAGTCTCTGCCTTAATGCCCAAAGATCATCTTCATCTAGTGATTGTTTTAAAACTGGACAACTCTTACTCAACTAAATACGTCATTTAAAGCATCTGCTTTCTTTTTGCTCAGTACATTTGAGTTGTTCCACCCTCGCACAGAAGTCCTTTTTTCCTCTCTCAGGGAGCAGAGAGAGATAATGGGAACGGCAGCTAATTAAACGCAGGGACTATTGGCTCGGCACATCAGGGAAGCCATTTCAAAACCATTCCCTAAAGGTTCACACCAGAAGGACTTTTAGATCACAGCAAGCAGAGATTACTAAAAATTTGTTTTTTTAAGTGTCGCCATATTGTGATGTGCTAATGTTCACGCACACCGCAGTGCTCGAAATTCATCTGATTTTGTGGAACTAAATATGAGGCAAACAAAGAAGCTCTACTGCATGTGACTATTACGTCTAATTACTGCATCTTGCTTTTTATCATTTGGACAATTTCACATTGTAGAATAAATATAATTAAAATGCTGAGATGTGGGTTTTGCAGGCCTGTGATCTGGTTTCTCACACTGCAGGATTTAGATTATGTCACCCATCTGTAGCGCTTTTTTCGACTGCAGAAGCAATCAGACACTAGGCAGATACTGACCCTACGGCGAGACTCCTCAATGGCTGACAGCAGGGCGTTGTCCCTCTCATTCTTCAGGAAGCCCTGTGGACGAGGTAGAGACAGTCAGACATACAGAAGGAGAGGCCATGACGCGTGACAAACAGAGTGAGAGAAAAGAAACAGAGAGAGAAGGCAAGAGATATTAGCACGAGCATTTGGGACAAACTGAAGCAGAGATAAACTGCATGCAGAGAGTTCTGGGGGGACAGATTTAGCTGCTGCACCATCATTTGCTCTACGGGAGACAGAAGCTGCTCCTCTTCTTCTCCATCCTGTTTTTCTCTGCCCTTCCTCGACATGTGCAGTCCCACGCACTGTCAGGATTAGTCAAACGTATGGTCGCTGTTTTACACACACGTATAGGCAGGCCAGGGAAGTGTCTGTGATTTTCACACGCCATTTTGCTATGAGATAGCAGTCAGCCTCCATTTTGAAGTTATCTCAAGATGGCTGCCCCTGCATTTATATACACACACACACACACACACACACACACAAGAACACACACACGAACACACACACGAACACACACACGAACACACACACACACTCCTCTGATCCTTCCTATGAAAATGGTAATTATTCACATCCTACTCAGCTGATGATAAAACTACTTATCTTATACACGAGATCTGAGCTACCGCGAGAATGAGTGGTACTTCTGTAACAACTGGAGTGTGCAGGAGGGAACGACAGCTCTCTTTGGAGGGGAAGTCAGTGAACGCTGACGTGCATAAAGGGACAGCCATCTTGAGAGAGAACCAAAATGGAGGCTGCGCTGCAATGCACTTCGTCAATCTCCTCTTAAAGCAAATACAAGAGTGAGTCACGGGATCACAAAATACAAGTTGATGTTAAAAAAAAAAAGAAATCTCTTCTTTCCTGTGCAGAATATCATGAGACATGTGTAGCATTTTAATGGAGGAAAATGACAGGTCATTTGCTGCAAATGAGTCAGAGGCAGAGCCACGGGAAAAAACATCGTCTCATCTCTTTATTCAGAAGTATTGACAAAAGAGCCTTTCCCGTCATCAAGCTGATGACACAGGGATGATTTTGGGGCTATATTTATAGCTGCATCTGGTTTGATACCAGGAGGAGACAGATTTCAGACGAAAAACGGAATAGGACGTTCAGGTCAAATATTGAATATGTTTAACTGCTATGAAGAAAAAAAACTTTTCGAAAAGGTTGTAATAAAAACTTGAGTTAGGCTGCAGCCTGCAACTTATGATATTTTCATTATCTGTTAATCTGCTGATTCTCTATTAAGGCTGGATGATATTGGATGAGTAGATTAAATATTCACATATTTATTACAATTTTTTTTTTTTACCAAATACCTTGATATTACAACCATATTGTTGGGGTAACTATTGGTGCTTTCACGAAATATTGACACGATTAGATTTTTGGATCAATAATGTGGATATAATGACTAAGTGGATAAAGGAAAAAAAACAGCTAGAACAGTCTGTTAAGTCCAGGAAAGTACTTCACTTTACTGTAATTGATGCAGCCTTTAAAACCAAGAAAAGACAAGACTTAAGATAAAATGATATTCATAATCTAAGACATTATCTCATATTACGATACTGATATAATATCGATATGTTGCCGAGCCCTCTTCTTGATTAATTGTGCTGTCTAAAAAAGTCTCAAAACACTTAAAAATGGCCAACACAATTTCTGAAAGCCAGAAGAAAATCCTTAAATGTTTTCCAACTAACATTAAAAACCCAAAGATATGCTACATATCAATATAAAAATATGTTCAATTTACAAATGAAATACAATTAACTTTGGTAAACAGCAGATCTCTGATCATTTTACTCACATTTCATTAAGAACAGAAGCAAAATTGAGGAGACAAACAGCATAAAGAAGGAGATTTCACTATTGCTGATGCATTGCTTTTGCTTGTATTATTATGTTCAGGCTTAATTCTTGACAGCTATGTTGACTGAAGGTCGATACACCAACTGAAAGCTGCTGTGTGTAAATTTACATTCCTACAATGCAAAGTAAAATACTGCTGCTCCTTACGCAAGAAAGTCTAACGATAGGTTGCATTCTTGCAGTTTATATAACCATCGGCCCTCTACCTCTGTCATAATGGTCTCTTAAGTTGTTGAAAAGTTGCTCTCTCTGCCAGATAATAGCATATTAATTCACAGATGACATTCTTTTTGCATCTAAGTATGTTGGATCCTTTTAGCTTGAAGAGCAAGCAGCTGGTGAGAGAAATACCATTTTCTGAAAGCCGAGTGGAGATCATTCTGCTCTACAGGGATGTGGGTGCTTTTGGCTCCCCTCTTGCTTTTATCTCTCCTCTCTCATCACCTCTCTCTTGTGTCCCTGTCCCCCCCACCTGCTTGCTGCTCTGCCTACTCCAGCCTCATTTCCTCCCCTTCCTTTCTTTCCAAGCTCTCAGCCTTCACCTCTGTCTGTCATTGCGTTCCTCTACTCCTCTTTCATCCCTCTGTCCTGACAAATGAGAGCAAATTGGAGGCACAAAAGGTTTACTGTCAGAACGAGTAACTTCTCGAAACAATGCCAATATCAAAAAAAAAAACCCAAACGGAGGAATTAATACTGCACTGAAAGCTCGCAAATGTTAGAAAAGTGTAGGAATTACAAGCAAAATTAGAAGCGTTTCTTAAAAAAAAAATCACCAACTGAATATGATAAAATAATCAAAAGCTTTTTCAGGTGCCGATATGAGTACCTTGGTGGTTTCACATTGGAACATCCTCTGGACTGCATAAGGTTTAGTCCAAACCACATTGCTGCAGCAGTAACAGGCCTAACAAACTGAATATCAAGCATAATGTTTGCTTTATAAAGTACATTTGCAATGATGTCTTTTTTTACTATTCACCTAAATAGACAAACTAACCAGCTTTATCTAGAATTAGGGTTGCAATGGTATGAGATATCCACAGCACATTAACTGTGTCACAAAATATTGCTGTGTCACAGTATCACGATATTACTGAATTTTTATCATCAGTTACAATGACCATTCAAGAAATTAAAATGTTGTTTTTTAGTTAGAAAAAAACTGTATTACTGTAATTGAAACTTATGTATATGTAAAAAAGTCCAAAAAACCAAAATAAAGGTGAGATTCTCCATCATGTTTTTTTGAATACTGTAGATAAGCAAATGTACATGGTATGATAACTGCTGTTTTATATTTTATTCCATGGTATACCTAAAAAATGGTATGCCTCTGCAACTCCAGCTGTTATCATGTCTTTGTAAAGTAGGAATGATTATTTTCTATTTCAATGATTTTAACCCTTTTTTTGGTGACAGCTACAAAACCATTGGAGATGATGTGCCATCAATGGACGAGAAAAGAAGGTAAACCATGATACAGGGGTTAAAAATTGTCAACTCTGTCACAGTAGACTGCAGTTTGCTAATGTAGTAATGTGCCTTAAAACTTAAGAAACAACAACAATTCAGGTCACAGAGTAGCACTAACAGAAAAAAGTAGACCATTTGAGCCTATTTACATCTTTATTTGAAAACCAAGAGTCTGTGCTAATTTAAAGGAGCAAAGATTGAGTCTAATTGGAGGGTTTTTTTGTTTTTGGTTTTTTTTACACAGTGGGACAGTTCTACTGTTGTCCTAACATGACAATATAGTACCTTTGTAAGTTGCTCTCATCATGGCAGAAATCAGAAGTGTCGTTATGTTTGTGGCGTGCAGTTGACTTTCAGTTTTGCAGTTGCGTGGTGAGGCATTATCTGCAATTATTAAGGTCGAAACAAAAAGATCTAAGGTGGTCTTGTTAAATGCCTCATATCATCAGTAAATTTGAATAAATTACAAAGTAAACCGTCTATCTACCCAACCTGCCCATTTACCCCATTGGTCCATCCTTCATACCCTTGTTTCCTTCAGCCACCTCCCTCCCTTCCTCCCTCCCTCCCTCTTTTCCCAGGAGAGGCTGAGAATAGGTCTATATTTAACAACTCTAACCAGAGGAGAGCTCAGGTCAACGCTCACTGGAGAGCTGCACTGGATAAAGGAGTAAAATAGCATTGTTGTAACAGAGGCTTATGGGATGTATCTACAACCAGAGAACATGAGACTGTATTAGTCACTGGTGATAACTCTGATTGTAATTTCAGTAAATTGGAGGTGAAATGAGAAGGTGAAATCATCTTGTCCAGAAATACGCAGAAGGGAGGAGGGAGGGGGAGCTACTCTTTCAAAAAGCAACTAAAGCAATGATGGCACACCACGCAACACTGTATGCTTCTGCTGGGCAGTCGCCTCAGCATTTTTGCTTCAACTGAAGTACATCAGGAGGCAAAGATTTTTTATTGCTGTCATTTTGTTGCCTGTTGCCAGCTGCAGTTGCACTGCCAACGACTTTGCCTATACAACATTTTTTGGGCCAAATATAATTGACAACTTAGCCAACAGCTGTGGCCAAAATTCCCATTTGTCTGAGATGCAAATGCTCGTCACTTTTACAAGAAATAATCTTTTTGCCTAAAATTTTAGTGTTTGGATGATATTACCTTGAACAAAAATGCGTCACTGCTGTGACATATTATGTAAAAAAAAGGATCTAAAATTGTCTTTTTTTAAAATGTTGTTTAATGTTATAAACTTGGGCTATTAGTTCTCCCTTAATCGTGTTCAGATTTACTATATTTTCTGAGAAAAGACACATCATTGTTGCCAACGTCACAACTGCTGTGCACTTTCGATTTGCACTAAACAGCTGAAAGACTTGACATGTTATTTAGTCTGAGACACTCTGTACCCAGCATTTCCCTCTGACTAAACACTGCAGACGCTTCTATTCCTCCTTTGTATTTGTTCCCAAATGGCAAAAATAAACATAAGAAAGCAAAAATGCGTCATATTAAAGAGTCGCTAGAAAGAAACAGCAGGCATTTTAGCAGAAGACAAAGGCATGCTTATCACTTTCAACGATCATTTCAATGCTGGGCAATAGGTGTATCTAAAGATGTATGTTTTCAGTTGCCCCACCCCTGTATTGTGTATCCTCAGAGATCTGCAACCCACAGTGAACACCCACAGCCTGCTGGCCAGACAGCCCAGAAGCTTTTACAGGAACACAGCCACAAAGAGGATTTAATGATTAGAGATGAATCAGGAAATACTCAATTGCTGGTAATTAAAAATGGTAGATGTGCGTCATTAAAAGCTGAACTGGGTAAAAAAGGTAAAACTGAAGGTTGGTCTGCCGTTACTTAAAAATACAACTGATGGAAATTCACCCTTTGTCTATAATTTCTCCTTTGATGCGCAGAAAGTACAAAGATCAGTGGACACCTAACTGTGTCTCTAAAAATTCACCTTATTATAAGCCAGCGGGCAAACATGACCATATTTTAGAAAATGAAATAAAATCGATCCTTTGAAATAGAAGTTTTTAGTGCGTGTGCGTGTGTGTGTGTGTGTTTGAACACACATGTTAACATGTACGCATGTGCCGGCACACACAGGCCCTCATTCTATTAGCTTGTGGTTATAGTCACACTGTCTTCGCCTGAATGCAATCTTACAGTATGTTCAAGGAAATCAGCAAGTCAGATTTTTTCACCCTTTTGGTCTGGCTTATTGCACACTGTGAAATACGGTGTAGAGAAAGATGGTGTCGAGGAATCTAAAGGCTACATAAGGACACAGGCAAAGAGCAGTTAAAGGGGAAATGAAGACAGGGAGCCTTGCTCTCTGTGCCAGTCATCACGAAAGTATGAGTGGGAGGCTTTCTGTCCTTATTTGCCATGACACAATGAGCCGACCATTGCCCGAGTGTGTGTGTGTGTGTGTGTGTGTGTGTGTGTGTCTGTCTGTGTGTGTGTGTGTGTCTGTGTGTGTGTGTGTGAAACCACACCCTTCACTTGCTGTGTGATACAAAAAATATATATGCAAAGTAATAAGACATATATACACATATGTGTGTGAATATATATTGAAACAGTGATGTTATCCTCCAATCATTAACAATAATTTTATGCATTTATCATCATGTACGTGGGTGCTATACAGCCACGAACAATGTAGCATAACCAGGAAAGAAATGGGCAGAGACAGACAGGTGACTAAAAAGTGTAACAGACAAAGCACATGCCTGTCTGAGTAAGTGTGTGGGTGTTGTGCATATCCATGTGTATAGGCAATACTCACTCATGCTGAGCGTCTATCTGCCTGCCTGGCAGACAGACTGACAGATGAGAAGACTGGATGAGACAAGAAAGAGTAAAAAAAAAAATAGTTTTTCGTTTCTTTGTCTGTGCCCAGGTATCTGTGCTTTGACAGCCCTGGAGACCTGCTTCTTCCTTCTGCCTCTTCATCCCTCTGCGTTGCTGTGCCAGCGCGGCAGCAGTGGCCGCCATGCTGGGGCGTGTTCCCTGTGCCCTGTCGAGCCGGCATGGCAGTTTGCTTGCAGCCTTTCCCCGTTACGAAAGCAGGCCACTGACTCTTGCGCGTGAGCCAGAGTATCGAGTGAAAGTGCCACATCAAGACTCACTAGAGGTGGTTTTATTGTCGGAGGGCCGTACCAACTGAGCGCTCAGACACAGGGGGGATCCACGAGAAGGAACTATGGATTCATATAGAATATCAGTTCCTACCATCAGCTGACACCCCTCAGCCCTCATCCTCTCTCTCTATCTCTCCTTCACTCCATCCCAGCATCTCTCATGGCCCTCTGCCTCCTCCCTCCCTCAGTCCCACTCATTTTCTTCCTTTTTTATCCATCTATGCATCCTCCCTTTCTTCCCTCCCCTCTCTCCTCCCTCCCTCAGCTCAATGCAATTATAGTAATGGATTTTTTCCCCCTCGGTTGATGGCTTCCGACATCCTGTCTTGAAATGAGGCTAATCATGCTCTTAAGGGTCATGTTTAGTTAATGAAGGGTTTGGGAGGCACATGTGGGAAGGGGAGTGGGGGTGGGGGGTGGGGGCATTCCTATATGCAGGCCTACTATTGCACACAAAGCAAGCATGTTAATCCACACACACTTCCACTTGTGTTAATGGCACACGGTCATTCACACACAGGCACATGCCATGCATTCATATGTGCAAGCCAGCACAGACAGCATGAGAATGCATGCGCCCACGTGCAGCCAAATCTACACCAGACACACACGTTCATTCATAAGCACACGGAGAGACTGTATATGCCAGCGATCGATTGCCACTGACACAGATACAGGCGTGCAAACACAGCACAAGGAGCCTGTGCACGACACACGCACATCCTGTGAAGCTATGTCAGTAGTGTTCGTCTATCTCAGCAGATGCTCTGGGCTTAGCCAACTGCATCCGCTGAACGCATGCCATCACTGCTGAAGGATATGTGCGTGTGTGTGTGTGTGTGTGTGTGTGTAAGAGGTTGGGGAGGGCAGGAGAAGAGAAAGGGAGGGTGCGAAAAGGATGTAAATGGGAGAGGGAGGAAAGGAGGAAAAACTAGAGAGGAGAGAAGGTAAAGTGAAAGAGAAAAGGAGAGTAAGCAGAGGCACCAGCTGAAAGAGAGTGAGGTGCGGAAAAGGAGAGAGAAAGAGAGAGCACCCTGGCAGAGAAAGATGGAACAGTGAAAAGTGAGACGAGGACACAGAGACAGAAAAAAATTGCAGTCAGTCGCCATTTTTCAACCAGCACTGCTCTCCGCCTTCCGCTTCTACAGTTTCATTTTTCTGTCGATTTTTTCATTTGATTACTGTCCTCTTTAGCTGCTCTTTTCTCTTGGTTTCATCCTCTCTATATTTCTATTCGTCATCCTCCTTTGTTTTCCATTGTGTACATTATTTCAAGACATAGAAAACAAAAACCCAGAATTGCCGAATACTAACCCAAAGCTATTCATCCATGACGATTACCAACACGCAACACATACAACACAAACGCTGAAGTAGCAGAGAATAGAATAAGGATCTCATTGTAAAAACGTTGACTGTATGGTGACAGCTTGGGGTCTGCACATGTGTATGTAGATCTGTCAGTAGCATGAGGGTTGGGAGTCCAAAACTAAGGGGACTGGTTAAGAAACATGCTTTTATTTGCATTTTCAGATTCCTGGTGTAGTGTGTTTCAGTCTAAATCCCTGTTCACGCATACATCAATGCATGCATATATACTGCAGATAAACATCAAAGCATTACCCGAATCAATCAAATCTATCAAATTACAACTGTAGAGGATGTCAAACAAAGCTAGATCATTTCCATAGGAGTGGGAACAATAAAATATACTATTTTGTCACAGTATTTGGGGTACAAAATGATAACCTATATTACTGAGAATTTTTGTTTTAGTACCACCTCTTCTACATTTAAGCAGGAAAATCTTAATGGGGTTAGACATAAATGTATCCACGTTTTGACCATACACGGAGAGAAACAGGATGAAACCATAAAAAAAAAAAAAAAAAAAAAAATCTAGTCTAGTCTAGTCTGAAGCCCTACATAGTCATCAGTGCCTTCTATAGTAAGTATATAGGAAGATCCCCTCTCATTTGTGTTCAGCCATACATACAGACACATCACTCACACATCAATTCCCTCAGCATGTGTTGTTCCAGACAGGATCTGCAGAGGGATGCATCAGCTCAATCACGCGAAACACGCTCGCACACACACGCACACACACACACACACACACACACACACACACACACACAC
Source organism: Plectropomus leopardus (assembly GCF_026936395.1). Classification (NCBI taxonomy): domain Eukaryota; kingdom Metazoa; phylum Chordata; class Actinopteri; order Perciformes; family Serranidae; genus Plectropomus; species Plectropomus leopardus. The sequence goes on from NC_142182.1 coordinate 18,987,037, forward strand.
ACACACACACACACACACACACACACACACACACACACACACACACACACACACACACACACACACACATTGACACACATGCATTTGCACTTTGCATTATTCTAGTTCATCAATGCTGGAGCGTGTCAACATACCTCTTATAAACCTAGAAACTAAAGTCTCCATTTAATCTGGCGAGACAGAGCCACACATGTTGCTCAGGGAATTGCAGCAACTTCCCCGAACCAGGACAGAGGAGGAGAGGGTGAACAGAGGAGGAGCGAGAGAAGAGGGGAAGCAGAACCAGGTGAAAGAAAAAAGGTAAAGACTGCATACACATCGTTGCTGAATTGTACAATGCAGAGAATTATTTGAAAAAATAATAAAATGAAATGATACCAATTTTTAAAAAATTGCGAAAACCATATCTGTAATAGATAGACTAATGTTAAAGGACCAGTGTGTTAGATTGAATGGGATATATTGGCAGAAATGGAATATGATATAATAACTAAGTTTTCTCTCTAGCGTATAATCATCTAAAAATAAGAATTGTTTTGCTCTCCTTACCTTAGAAATAAGCTGTTTATATCTACGTGGGGAGCAGGTCCTAATTTATGGAGATTGACATGTTGCACTGACATGTTTCTACAGTGGCCCAGAACAGTCCAAACAGCTATGCAGCCATACGGCCAAGGTCTCGATCTTAAGTAATCGTAGAATAAAAGTGACTTCACATTAGCATGTGTAGTGCGTCAGATATACATGAAATTTTAAGCTCAAACTGCTTTATTCAGCTTCTCATCAGTTTAAATCATTCTATTTGTCTATTTGTTTTGGAAATGAAGAGGCCTCTACAGATAATTCAACTCGTAGATCAGTAAAAGGTGGGCACACATTAACTAATGAGAGAATTAATCAAATTATACTTTAAATTATGATATTGGCTTCCAATGATTTTGTGAACAAAATAATCAGAGATAAAAAAAAAAGATTATTGTGCCGTATTCCTCTTCCCAATGATGCTCTCATTTAGTTTTGTCTTACAGACCGAATCATAATGGTTGTTTTTACAATTACGGATGGAAAACACTCCATCACATAAAACTAGCTGGATTTTGATACAGTGTGTGAATTTCTTTTCATACATATACAACTACTAGACCAACATCTTGACAGTGTGATGAATCTTGGAATGTGTAACAATATGTGTGTTAAACTACTGCAACACTAGCCGCTTTCACACTCGCCTGTTTAAGGCGGGAATATGATGCCGTTTTGCCGACTCGCTGTTCTGCATATGACGTACGATTGTGGAAAAGGAAGACAGAGTTGAACAAAGGTAGTAACAGCTCCAAAACGAGGTCTTTGTAAAACGTACAGCTAGAGAGACGTGACTATGGGTGCGGAGGTATGATGTTTTGATTACGTATTATGTGAGCAACCACACCGCGGGAGATTTAAAAGGCACCTTTTAGCAATTTGCGGCTAATTTAAAGAAGAAGAACAGTGGTTGTAAAGGTCCATTAACAACAATAAAGAGGTCCTGGAGCTCCTTACCCTGCATATAACAAAGAAGGTAAATGATTGTTTTTGACATGTAATGCCTTTGTTGTTGTTCAGAAACTGCTGCACAGGCATATATTTTGTAGCACACTAGAGGCTGATGCTGTTGTGTTACATGTCACGGCCATCACGCCTCATTTGATTGCGGGATGCCGGGATGAAGTGTTTGATCACATTGTTGTTTGGTTCTGTATAAAAGCACAAAGGAGGCATAAAGAAGGGACTTCGTAGCAGCTCTGTGGCGCGATCTCTGTGGCGCGATCTCTGTGTAAAAGGGGGATACTTAAGGTTTTTACTGAAACTGATGCTGTTGCCTTTTGTCCTACAAGCGGTATGTCAATCCTGTGTTGTGTTGCTGTCTTGTAATATCGCAGCTCCAATTAACCTCTTTTCCCATCAGTGTACTTGGTGATGTAAAGTGACTGTCCCAGCGGGATGTTAAATGGAGATCTGTAGGAGGGGAAAAAAGTGGGCCGCAGTGTGGCTCGGTGTTTATCAGAAGTTGGCTCCGTTTTCTCAGAACAACAGAATTCACCACAAGCTTTCCCCGTTTTGTTATTTCTTGCTGAATGGGCCTCCTGAGTCTGATTAATTTTTTGGCTCCTTGTCATCGAGCCAAACGCACCCCGTGAGACTAGAGTCACAATTAGTCACAATTTGCAATTAGAGTCAACTGTTTGTATATCATCTCATGATCTTAATTAAAAGAGAGCTCCCAAAGGGCCAGCAGCCAGCTTATTAGATGAATACTCGCCTCCTTGTTGGCCAGCTAGTCAGACAGTGACCAGGAGAGTAGAAACCCAAATACTTTTTAAAATTTTTTTAAATTCTAAATAAATGAGATCACAGGTCTATAAAGATGTCCATTCAACTCTGTCCTCTTTGAGGACGTAGCAGTGTTTTTGAATATTTACGTTCATCTCAGAGTTCCTACAGATTAAGGCAGGTTAGATTTAAAACTTTTAGAGAATTTTTAATGCCACTCAGAATTAAATTTAAGAATAATTTTACAATAACCAAAATTGAAGAAAAAATAATACATGAACCGATCTTAATTACTTAGGGTTGGGAACAATTTTGCCCAAATATTCATAACGTAAAATATGACCTTTTTGGTTATGTTAGTTCAAGGGGATTTTGGCAAATTTTGTATATGTATTAAAAAAACCAATAATAATAATAATAATAATAATAATAATAATAATAATAATAATAATAATAATAATAATAATAATAATAATAAATGTTACCAATTATTTTGAAATTTTACGGTGCAACATCAGAAAAAAAGATTCATAACATCCTACTCCCCATGTTGTAGCATTTTTAAGACGCCAAAAGATCGATTTAAGATATTTTAACATTTAAGGCATTATTTTCAGATTAATGAATTCAATGCCTTTTAAGACTTTTTAAGGGTCTGTGGGGACCCTGGTTCAGCCATATATGTAGAGGAGGTAGATAAAATGATAGAAACACCTTTCAATACAATTCAGCTCATTACAAAGTGCAACATCACAACATACATGACGAAGTGAATATAAAGGGACTTAAGATGAATGTCAAAACAATGCTACTATCTTAACTGACTTGCTTTTTATTCTCACCACCTTCCTGGAATTTGGTTGCTCAAATGGAGCTGTGGTTTTATCTGTAAAGCAGCAGAGGAATTATTCTACTGAATGACATATTGCACATTTCTTCTGAAATGAAACTTTGTAATGTACAGTCCTCTTATAAATCAATAAGGGAAAAGCAGCATGAGCATAGAGGGAGTGTGTGTGTGTGTGTGTGTGTGTGTGTGTGTGTGTGTGTGCGCGCGCGCCCACGGTGCCAGAAGCTAAGTGCTCTTCCAGTCAGTCAGTCAAACCCACCCAGGCTAGAATACATCCGGCTGACCAAGAGGAATGAAAGATGAGTAAATGTGAAAGAATGAAAGGCAGATAGCAACAGAGGAAGAAAAAAAAAAATATATATATATAGAGAGAGAGAGAGAAAGAAAAATGGTATTAAATCTATGGCTTAGGAGGTCAGAGAGAACAGGAAGGCATAGAGAGAGATGAATGAACAGATATAAACAGAGCAGTTAAACAACATAAACAAACAACAATTTAGCTGGTTAAAAGAAGGAGAAATGAAGAGAGCAAGAGAGACAGAGACAGAGACAGAGCTCAGGGACACAGCAACTTGAATTGAAATTGACAGACAGAGAGAGAGAGAGAGAGAGAGAGAGAGAGAGAGAGAGAGAGAGAGAGAGAGAGACTGAGAGAGAGAGAGCTCAGGGACACAGCAACTGGGAGAATAGGCTGAGAACATCTGTATTAGTATCAGCTATCTGCTAAATTGTTATTTTAAACATTGGTATAAGCACAGAGTTTCACAATCAGTGCATCCCTGGTTTAAAGCGGAAGATAAAGGTAAACACAAGATACAGATCCTTGTTGAATCAATACAAAACAAAGACTATGCATTATCAACTGTTAATAAAACAAACACCACGAATGAATAAATGCTAAAAACCATTTTAGTAACCATCTGTTAAAAGAGTACAATACTGAGTTAGCACTGCACTACTATAACTTTATCAGATTCAAAACTGAGTTTTTAAAACAGAACATCAAAATGATTGCAGAAGAACCAGAGACTTTGTCATTCTTCTTCCATGTCAAAACCCGGCGCCTATTTCGCCCACACTGCAACTCGACCACTAACAGTTCTGCTGGAGATCCAGATGAGTTAAGCTAGTAGTCACTAATAAAGCCTCAAGCAGGGACAAGGAACGAGCCTCAAAGGTCTCCACAGCCCCAGATTTGTTTCATTTTCAATCTTGTAGTCTTTAGGCCAGCCTCATGCGCGCGCGCGCGCGCACGCACGCACGCACGCACGCACGCACGCACGCACGCACACGCACACACACACACACACACACACACACACACACACACACACACACACACACACACCACTAACAGCTTAAGAGAGGCCTATTGCTGCTGCCTCTGTTATACCTGCGGCACCATGATGCCACCTCTGGAAGGGGACTACCACAACCTTGCACATCTCAGCCACTTGCCTGTTACTCTCCCGAAAATCACAGACAGAAACAAAGCCTGTAATTGGCAAACAACTACCAGAATACTACGCTTCTGATCAGACTTCCGCTCCCGATGGTGGGTGACACAATGTGGCACAGTTGGTATGGGTTCAGTGACCAGCTGGATCTCGTATTATGGTTAAATGTAAAGCTAAACATGTTCTGAAAACACTTGAAGCGAAAAGTATGCAGGACAGAAACAGAATCTTGGTTTATATTTGATCAGTGCTGATTAGTTTTACTGTTTGATCTCTGTTTCTAATCAGCCTCAATTTTCACTGTGCAGGAAGCAGTGTGGCGCCCACTTCTTGTCCACAAACTTTTACCATTACTGGAAAATGGGGCATTCAAATACATTTCTGATAACATTTTAGGTGAGAAATAGGCAGTGCAGTAATTTATTCTTCATTTATATTTGATCAGCACTTCCTACTTTACCCTTTGATCAGATTTCGGACCAGCTTTGAGAGAGAGGGGTGGGTGTGTATCTTGATCAGTTCTGTACTCTTTTGAGTCTGTGGCGGTGGTGGCATCTTCACATACTACCCACATTGTTTTGATACAAAGATGGTTGAAAATTGGCAAAGTACCCTTTAATGTTTAGTTGCCTGTTAATGGGTGTCGGTCTGTCAAAGCAAAGTTAACCTTATCTGACATCCCTGCATCAGCCCCAGCCTCAAGTGACATCACTTTAGGTAATTTATCACCATTAGTGTTTTCTCATCCTTTCTGCTTGAACTATAATGGAGTCAGAGCAGTTGAGCTGCTGTTAATGCTTATGTAAAGCTTCCACTCCCTGCTTTACAGCCTACCAGCCAACTACTGTAAACCTTTTTGAGTTTATGCCTGACTAAACATGACAAAGTACAAATGCCATATTAGGCATGGGCAGTATCACAGTATTATGGTATACCAGGGTATTTAGAAATCCATTTTGTTTGATTTTAAAGGCCGTCAAAAATATGGACCCTCATCTTTTATTAACTTCATACTGGAGAGGGTGCATTCAGGATATTTTACATGCAGTGTGCATCATGTGCCCTGGAGGTTACGCTCACACCACAATGCATGTGTGAGCAGTGTGCGTTCACATTGGAAGGATTTGTTGTTGCAGCACTGCTGAAGAGCTGCCTACTGTTATAAGTACAATATTTCCACAATTGCGGAGGTTGTACTGCAAACTTGTACCACCAAATACTGTATACCCCGGTGTAATTCCAGGGAGGTATAAAAGTATAAAAAAAAAATTACTGCCCTAGCCTACTTCGTATGTACTTGAATCCGACAAGAGTTTATTACAAAACAGTTTAGCTGTTTCTGTATGACAATGCGAATACTGGATCAATACAATCATAGTGTAGCCTTTAGAAGTGATATATTTAATAGAATCATTGTATTATCTGTGTCATGTATTGTATATGTATTACATTTGCACTACAGGTGAAAAAAAGCTTTTTTTCATTCTGGACGACTGTACATGCAGAGTTCAGTGTTGACTCCTTGAATTCTGTGTAACACTTACTCCTGTTACATGTCCTCATATACTAACTTCCAGGCAGCAAGTGTAAAAAAGAAAAGGCTCATAAGTACATCTACCACAACTACAATAATCTTTCTCTACAGTCCACTAAAACAAAGCCTGTTGGTTAAGCTGCAAGCCTATTTCTCCATGGAAACATTAACCCACTAAGTTGCCTGTGTGTACACACATCTGCATACTCCTGTCAGCCCTTTGTGAAAAATTCCAAACTTACAGACATTTTTCAGACCTGAACTAAAAACACTTAGCGGGCTGATTATATCATCTGTAGCTAATTAATGTTACTTCCATTCCTTGGCCCCAAAACACATTTTTTTCCTGGTTATCTGGTGAATGCAATCTCTGCAAGCCAATGTTTGAGGTATGTATGCTCAGCCAAAGATGCTTTTTAGAAGAGCCCCTTCACTGTCTATTGTTATGATATCTGAAGAAACATATATATAAGACCGCTTTTTTGTTGTTGTTTGCATTCCACAAAAGCACTCACTGGTAAGTTTGACTCGTGGCCTATTATGGTGCATCTTCACCAGCTGGTCAATTTGGTTCAGCTCAGTTCGGTAGGCATTGTTTTTGTGTTTTCACTGTGAAAAGTCGTGGATGGTACATTTAGTACTGTCCCCATTTTCTGTCACCCTACTGCTGGGGTACCTACAAGACAGATCTGGTACTAAAAGGTAGAGCAAGAAACCTTGTAATCCATGCACTGGTCAGCAGAGAATCAGTAATCTTTTTTTCATACATCAGTAATCTATAACAATAAAATGAAAGGATGTTTGCAGCCTCTGACAGCAGCTGTAGATTGATAAAAAAAAAAAAAAAATTTACTTCACTGGGCCGACTGACAACTTTTTAGGTGGAATGTTTATGTTTAATGTTATTCAATGCATGAGTTGACAATGTGAATCCATCAACTCACCTTAAATTTCAGTATGACATATACTTTAAGTAATCAGTGGATCTCCAAGCGTTTAAAAAATGTATGTTCATTTAGACCAGATTACGTGAACTGCATATATTCTGATCTTAGCGTAGAGAAAAAAACTTGGCGGAGCATCGTTGCTGTGTGCTTTGGCAGCACTAAATCCCTGCTCTTGCCTGACAGAGAGTCAATGCACAAACCTGCAATTTATAAATATCCCATTGAGAGATACTCTCTCTCCAGCCTGCAGCCCCGTTCTGTGGATGATAAACGGGGCGCAGATTTTACTTTGTATCACTGGTGATGAGGAAATTCAGCGAGTGCTGCTGGACAGACCAGCGAGTTACAACAACGGCGCCCACATTTAAGAGTATTGTCTGCAGTAGAGACGCTTCACAGATCTAGGGTCTAAGTATCTGTACGTCTTACTTTTGGTTCCAATGGTACTTTACCGAAAGCTTTTGATGGAAATGCAGAATTAGGTAATTCATACCTGTATGTCTGTGTCTTTGACCGGCTCCAGGGGCTCAAAAGTGGTAGCTGCACTTAGACTTTCCAACCTCTGAGAAATGTGGAAGATATCTAAACCTCTGGAACCAAGAAGGATTGACCTGGGAAAAAGACAGAGTGGTGGAGAGAATTAATGACTGAAATGGAAGGACCACACTAACAATAAATTGTAGTTTAGGTCAACAACCACTAGAGGGAAACAAGAGGCCCTTCAGCTATTGCAGTACCACCCATAAAAGACCATGCCAGTTCCAGACAAATAACAGTCTTCATGTAAAATAAATATATGGTATTAATAAAAGACTGAAACTGTTAAACACAACTAAATAAAACTTTATCTTAAATACTGATTAAAACAAGAAGCCCGTACTGTCTGTCACAGGGGACCATCAGTGAAAACTGCATAATTAAGTCAACAGTTTGACAATTGTACGAAGTACAATATTATCCATGGCCAAATATTGTCTGTTAAATGTCAAAAAGGTGTGATCTTTAAATGTTCCGCACAGAAGCCAGGACAGCTATAAAGAGGTGTCACAAATAATTACATTTCCAGGGCCAGAAGAAGGTTATTTAACCAGGAAAGCATCATATCAAATAGTATTGAATGTCACCCCCTGATAAAATAACATTTTAAAATTTTAAACACATGACCATGTTTTATTACAGAATGAAAAGGGCACACCAAAGCAGCTAGTGAGTAGTGCTGTCAGATGACAAGTTCATTGTAGAGAAATAGATGGATTTGTACTATGATCTATATAGGTTTTGTGAACACCATACAAGAACAACAGAGGTTTTCTGAGTGTGCAGCATGACCCTGTGTGCATGGGACATATTCCTTACGCTTTCACGTCGGCAGCATCTTGCGAGGTGCGAGTCAGGGTGCGGGATCGAAGCCTCTCCCCTGCCTGCTGGATTTCCTGGAGGTTCCTCTCAACATGCGGCAGCTCTGACACCGCTTCTGTCTCCGCAGCTAGCTGCTCTGCCTGTTGCAGCAGCTCCCCGAAACCCTCTGCATCCATACCTCTCTCTAGGAAGAGAGCGAGTGATTTAGTAAATACATTGAGAGTAAAATATACAGCAGTACAAAATGGGTCTGTTAGTTATTCATGAAAATGAAATAATTTTCTTTTAAAAAGTCCATTAGACCATTTATTGTCATTTTTACTATTATGAGATTTTTGAGTAAAGATTCCTTGTCCATTGGAATGGAGAGGAAAAATAACACAAGGGCATACCAATGTTTTTTTTGCTGATGATTTATGAGAGCAGAAGAGAGTAGAAATCCATCATAGCAATATTTTTTTGTGTTTCGAATATAATTGGATTCTAAATGGGTTAATCAGAGCTGAACTAGGAAAAATGTAATCTCCTACAGTGCACATTATATATGCAATAATCTGCAAAGGAACTTAACCTTGGACCCTCTTCCACTACTATGGCTGATTAAATGCCTTATTTCAGATAGTTTCAATTCTGTGTAGATGTTTTTAATTATACATCTACACCATGACATGTTTATTATGCTGTATTTTTAGCTATTAGACATCCTAATTACCGTTTGTTGTTTTGTATGATTTTATTTCTATTTTTTGCTTACTAATTGTTTTTAATATTTGTTCATGCTTGGCATCACAGAAAAAGAGGGTCTCCTTCAACTGATTTCCCAGTTTGAATGAACAGCTACATTTCAAATTAAACACGCTGATGAAAAGAGTAAACAACAAAATGTGTGTCACTGTGTATAAATTGAGACTACATTCGTATAAAATGTGCATGCACCCATCAGAAACAAAACAGATTCACATAGGATTTTTTAATCCCACAGAACATTGATCCATGTTAGTCGCTGAATGGCTATATATATATATATATATATATATATATATATATATATATATATATATATATATATATATATATATATATATATATATGTACACATATATATACACACATAACATAAATAGATGATAACCTATACACGAACTCAATGAATATCTAGTATGCAACAAGAAATTCAATCTTACATGTTTGAAAAGGAGTAGAAGAAAGTATTAATTTATTATTTCCTATCCCTTCTCAGCTAATCATCAGTTAATTCATAAAATCTATCTCTAACACACACACACACTAATATTTACACATACATAAAAGCAGACGTAGACACACACACACACACACACACACACACACACACAAACAACCACACATATACACACAAATACGCATACATATACGTGCATACGTGCATGTATGTCCCACTGAATTAACACATATACAAATGCACGCATATGTACGGACTGCATGTTTAACATATTTAGTTTATGACTTGACCACTGTAGGAATATACTTCACCGTCAAAGTATTAGGTACGGAGCACGTGCCAAAAAAAAACTGAATAAACTATAGGTAGCCAAGGGTTTGGAGGACGTACAGGTACCAGAGCTTTTTTGACAGCTGACATAAACACGATGACACCTGCAGCGCGCGCATGGAGTGCAATGGTTAGCGTTAGCACAATGCTAACTGCTCAGCAAAAGTAAGCCAGTTTAGGTACTCGCCTTAGTTATGATAACAGCGACAGGCAGCCTATAAGGTAACTTCAATCGTCGAGAACCGGCAAATTAGTTATAACAGTGACAATTTAACGTTTAGACAATTTCCTTTCCCGGCCTAGCTTGTAATAGTTAGCTACACTAGTTAGCTTTAGTCAAAATGAATGGCGCTCTAGGGTTAGCTGTGAGGCTAAATGGCTAACGGCTAGTTATCTCGCGTGCTCGCAGTTAGGTCAACTAAAAATCATAATATTTGATTTTAGCAGGCAGATAAACCTCATACCTGTCGTGTGGCAGGGACGTTAGGGTGGTCTTGCCTGGTTTTCTCGGACGAAGGTGTTTACAGTTGTTAACTCTTATTAAATTGTGCTCATGTGTATTATTCGCCCCGGCACTTCTGGACTCGATGCTGATTGGATGATACCCGCTCTGTGCCGGATGTTCTTCTTCTTCTCTGGATTGGACAGACCAGAGGCTGCAAGGCTGCAATGGCGTATTGCTGCCCTCCACTGTTCGTTCCTAATAATAATCATAATAATAATGAGAAGACGAAAAATCTTTATTATTATTGTTATTTTTCTCTCTCATATATATATATATATATCTACACACACACACACACACACACACACACACACACACACACACACACACACACACACACATAGGGTCTGTTTCCTGTATAGTTTTCTGGAGAGCGGCATTGTTGGAGGTGGTCTTCAGATATTTTTGTGATATTTTTTGGTATCTTAGTTTGATGGTCTTAATGCCTGTTATATTGTGGATGTACTGGTTGTTGATGAATAAAGGGAGTCTGTTGGCCAGTTTGAGTGCTTTGTTTTGAATGGTTTGGAGGCGTTGGAGTTGGTTGTTTGAGATGGTGATCCAGGTCAGAATATCAATAGCAACTCAGTCTACGGTTAAATAGACCTTGAACCTTGTAGGATAGCTTAGGGCTTTTGCTCTTTTCTATCCATGGTTGGAGGCTCGGTTTGAATCAAACTCAGGGTTACAGGATACACAGTTACTGAAATCCTGTCTGAGGAGGTAATAGCAATCACAGGCAGGCCTGTTGATAATTACATCTTTGGTGCATGAGCGCCACCTGCTGAACAACAGCATTATTCAGGGACACTATGTCTGCCATAAGACTTGATCATAAGGCAATTGGGAGTGAAAAGTTCTATTCAGTGTAGTATTTTTTTTTATGTATTTAAAAGGGATCATGTACAGTATGAAACACACAATTGTTATCATTTATTTAAAGCATTTTATTAAGAGTGGGGTCAATTTGCATAAATTGTTAACAAACATATACTGAACTCGACATGAAATGAAATAATTGATATAATAAGTGATAATAGTAATAGCACGATGCTTTTTGGATTGGCAGCAACTGTGTCTGAGCTCAGATAGGTCTGTACAGGTAGAGATACCTGTCCTTTCATAAGCCTTGTGTGGCTGTTGCTGTCCGACATGCTGATACGACACACCTGCAGAGCTGCTTTCTCTGTCCAGGGTGCTGAACCTGCACTGCTGCTGAGCTGAAAACAGCAGTGCTTACAGTCTTGTGTATGACACAAATCTATGACCTGAAATGTTCATTATCAATGTAAAAGCACATGTCTCGACAGTTATGACACTCATTTGATATATATATATATATATATATATATATATATATATATATATATATATATATATATATATATATATATATATATATATATATATATATATATATATATATATATATATATATATATATATATATATATGCTCGCATGATCCATCAAAGAAAGTGTGAAAGAAAGTGGCAGGTAGAACAGAAATAAATTGGGGTAATAAAAGAGTTGAAATGTGTCATTGCCTTTGAAATTAGGATGAGTATCAAGATGTCACTGAGATGAAAACAAAAACGGCTGGCGGTCACTTTTGTCAGCATTCAAAAGAAACGGTCAAAATTGCAGTGGAGAATAAAGTAGAAGAATATTTTAACCAGTTTAAGATATGGACACACATTTGGGATGACTTTGGTGCATGGATACAATAGGTATGATAGACCCAAGCTTTTGTGTAAAAAGTAGAAGTATGCAGTAGCAGGAAATGGAAATACTCAGTTTAAGTAAAAGTGGTGATGTGTCCTTCCGTGTCGAGTAATTCACGAACATTTCTGTGAAGCGAGGATCGAGGCTCGTATCGATGACGTATGTGGTGATGTTTGAAGCGTCGGGAGCCGGCTGTACCACGTGACTGATTCAGGAAATGGTTCGCGCGTTTGGCGTGCGATTCGAAATATAAGGGGCAACGAAACGCAACGGACCTCCACTATCCCCGCACATTTTGTTGACTTCAGACATTATTGTGCGTTTGTTTGCAATCTATTCGAGCTTATTAATGAGTATATTATTGGTTTATTGGCATTATCATTTAAGCACAATTCATTTTATAGCTTCACGCACCAAAGCCATGGTGTCATTATAATCACTGTCTGTTTTACATTTATTGTCCACTTGATGGCACAGTAGAGAAAATGAAGCACCGTGAAGCTTCGGCCCATGAGTGAACCAACTGGATGAAAAGCTTCAATGCTTCATGACACTTCATCTCGCCATCACTAAGTAAAAGTACCTACATTCATTTTAAATTAAGGACAATAACAGGCTACTTCCCACCACTGGTCTTCACTTGAGTCTGTTAGTTATGTGATTCAGATGACTGTAACATGGTCAAGCAAAGCTGTATTAAAAATGTATTTAACCTCCAAACTGTCAAAAAGAAACTTGTAAAAGAATAACTCAACATGACATCTTGGTGACAGTTTAGATGATTATGTTAGGTTAGGCTATGTGTTTGCCATGAGGATAGACACTTGTTTTTTGATCACTAAGGACAAGAACCATAAAAAGCAGACAAGCAATTAATGAAAGAAAAAAAACTTAATTTCATTATTACATCTTTAGATTCAAGATTCAAAGTGTGTATTGTCATATGCACAGTATGGAAACATGTTTCCCTGTACAATGAAATTCTTACTTTGCTGTCCACAGAATGCCTAACGTGTAGCAAATATAAAAGAAATATGAACCCTTTATATTATATTATATATTAACCCTTCTAACCATGAGTAAACTGGCTTTGCATCTTGAAAAAATACCTTAAATGAGTACATAAAAGTGAATAAAATAAATATGTAGTAAGAATCAGTTTCTTTTCCCTGGACAGTTTTACCTAGCTTTTGAAAGACATCAACCTAATCTGCCCAGGGTCCACAGGCTAAAAACGGTAAACGTGTTATTATTGAGAACTGAGCTCTTGAGTGATGTGAGGTGGCTCTTAAAAGAGCCGTTGCGGTTTGTGGAGCAGAAGACAGTTTAAGCTCTCTCTCCGCGGATGCGGCGGGCCAGCTGGATGTCTTTGGGCATGATGGTGACTCTTTTGGCGTGGATGGCGCACAGATTGGTGTCCTCAAACAGGCCGACCAGGTAAGCCTCGCTGGCCTCCTGGAGAGCCATGACAGCGGAGCTCTGGAAGCGCAAGTCGGTCTTGAAATCCTGAGCGATCTCTCTGACCAGGCGCTGGAAAGGCAGCTTGCGAATCAGCAGCTCGGTGGATTTCTGATAACGACGGATCTCTCTCAGGGCCACAGTACCAGGCCTATAACGGTGAGGCTTCTTCACGCCGCCGGTGGCCGGGGCGCTCTTTCGGGCAGCCTTGGTAGCCAACTGCTTCCTTGGTGCCTTGCCTCCGGTAGATTTGCGAGCGGTCTGCTTGGTTCTTGCCATGGTTTCTTAATTCTCTTTTCACAGGAGAAGTATGCTGCTCGCGGAGCAGCCACGCTGCTCTTAAACTGTGGGACCGGCTGTCACATGGTGACGCTGCTTCAGACCTCCGGCTCCTGATTGGTGAGCGGCTCCTCTGGAGCTCAGGACCGCCTAGAGGAGAGACCCCCGCCCCAATCCCCGCTGCTTATTGGCCACAAATCCTTTCAAAAAGTCCGCCGAAAGTCAAGAGTGCCCCTCCCTCTGCTGGAGCCTCTGTTCAGCTCTGATAGGAACCGCCCCGCACTCTCTGAGTATATAGAGGAGGGTTTCTGACCCCACAGGCACATATTTTCTGAGTATCAACTTTAGGAAGTATTACAGAATGAGTGGTCGCGGTAAAACCACTGGCAAGGCCAGAGCTAAGGCCAAGACCCGCTCCTCCCGTGCTGGGCTTCAGTTCCCAGTCGGTCGAGTTCACAGGCTGCTGCGCAAAGGAAATTATGCGGAGCGTGTCGGCGCCGGCGCCCCCGTCTACTTGGCGGCTGTGCTGGAGTACCTGACCGCTGAGATCCTCGAGCTGGCCGGAAACGCTGCCCGCGACAACAAGAAGACCCGTATCATCCCTCGTCACTTGCAGCTGGCTGTCCGCAACGACGAGGAGCTCAACAAGCTGTTGGGAGGAGTCACCATCGCTCAGGGCGGCGTGCTGCCCAACATCCAGGCTGTCCTGCTGCCCAAGAAGACCGAGAAGCCCGCCAAGAAGTAAACCAAGATACGTCATCTCTGCTGATAAAAACCCCTGAAAGGCTCTTTTAAGAGCCACACACCTCATCTCATAAAGAGCAGTGTTTCTAATGTGCATCTACCGCACTCATGGGGAAAATTGACCATATAATTGAATATAGTAGGTCTATAACTTGTTATTGACTTTGTTAATAACAGAAAAGTTATTAAGTAATCCTTTTAGAGCCACACACTAAATCTGATATCACCTTCAGTGTTTCATATATGTTTCTAATTATCGATGGCGTGAAAGAAGGTGTTTGATCTTGTCACTGCACACAATATATAGCCTTCCATATCAAATGTTAAAACTGTAAGTTACAGCCCAGAGGGTTCAATGAAAATCTCAGCCTTCTCAATGTCAACCTATGGTAACATATCAATTACCACCAAGATTGAATCTGAATTCTATGAACATTTGTCATATGTGCAGTATCTTACAGCACTTCTCCCCATGTACCTCCTGTTGAAACTGAGAAACCAACAGTACTGCTACAAACTAGATATGTTTCGTACACCTGCAAGACTAATGACCAATAGGCAAATCTCTGACTTTGGGTTTCATTTTGTGTTTAACTGTCTGACAGGTGCACAGGTCAAAAGCTACCCATGATTTCCTCCTAAAAGCCTGTTGGAAAACGTATTCTTCATTCTGTCTGGTTAAGTGCATGTTTAAATTTTTTTTTTTTTTTTTTACTATGTGATCATTGGAAAACCTATTTTGAGCAAGATTTACAGCCAAAGTGAAAAAATGTGTAACCCTTGGTGACAAAAAAATAGTGTGTTACACAAATGACTTTCTCAAAAACTACCAGGACTTGTTTCACTTATGGTACCATCGCTTTTAGAAAAACTTTTTTCTTTATTTATTTTTGTGTGCATGTGTGTCTTTCAACTCATCAATTGAGGCATTATAAATTATTGAAATTTTGATTTTACTATGTAATACCACATGTCTGGACAATTTCCAACTCTAACAGAAAAAAACATTAGTGGTACTTTTCCTTAAGTAAAGTACTTAATATAGTCTAAGGCATTAATGGGTTAACATGATTTTGAATTAATCGGAGTTGGGAGTATACTTGGGATTCCTAGTTGCTGTTACTGAAGCAGCAGTTACTCTTCCTGGGTTTGACAGCATTCCTGACACTGCAATACTTTGTCACTGGTCATTATGCAGTATTTTTACCATTTACTCTAATGACAAAAAAAGACTGTGTACTTTCTCATTCAGCATGATGTACACCATGAATGATAATGGCTCCCCCTAAATTTTATTGAAAAGATTGAAAGGTTAGAATACTACAAAAGTTGGGTTTTCCTGAGATAACGAGAAAAATAAGTTATCGCGAAAAAATGAGCGTCATAATCTCGTGATAACAGTAAGTCGTGAACTTGGGTAAAACAAATGTTATGAGAAAAGGGCAAATAGCATGTATAGAAAGATGTCCTTTTAGGGCTTGTGTAGGAATATTACAAAGTCTGACAATATACAAAGCAAAATTGTGAAAAAGTAGTATTGGACTTAACTATAGAAGGAATCAAAAACAAACATAACACCAAAAACCTAAATCAAAGACTTCAAAATGATGTAGAACATTAAAGCAGGTAATAGATAAAAGTAATATACTTGTTATTATATATGTTAAAACGCCTTTGATGTAAGGAGGGAATGATGCTATTTTAGTCATTTCATACTTTATTGGAAAGACTTACCTTTTCTTTTTATTCTTCTGTTTATTAAAATAACAATGAATAACAGCATACAACCTATAAATGTGTAAATGATAACATACATTTCAGAACCAAAATTTTAAACCAATTACAAACTCAGTATTTTGTAACCATTTCATATTTTTCAGTTTTGTTAAAACAGGAAATGTCTTTCGTTAAAATATGGGCGGCTCTTAAAAGAGCCTTAGTGTTGTTGATGTGTCAGCAGATTTACTTGGAGCTAGTGTACTTGGTGACGGCCTTGGTACCCTCAGAAACGGCGTGCTTAGCAAGCTCCCCGGGCAGCAGCAGGCGGACGGCGGTCTGGATCTCTCTGGAAGTGATGGTGGAGCGCTTGTTGTAGTGAGCCAGACGGGAGGCCTCACCGGCGATACGCTCGAAGATATCGCCCACAAAGGAGTTCATGATGCCCATCGCCTTGGAGGAAATACCGGTGTCGGGGTGCACCTGCTTCAGCACCTTGTACACGTAAATAGCGTAGCTCTCCTTCCTGCCCTTTCTCCTCTTCCTATTGGTCTTGCCGGTAGTCTTCGTGACGGCTTTCTTGGAGCCCTTCTTAGGCGCTTTCACTGGGTCAGGCATGGTGTTTCTTCTGCTAGTTTTGTCGAAAAGGCATGACTCGCAATGAGAGAAGCATCTATTTGTATTCACTGTATGCAAATATTACTGTGCTGTTGCTCGCACACGATTGGTTGTCTCCTGAGAGGACTGCGCAGGCGCTGAACAAGTGACTTGTTGCTGTGAGTGATTTATTTGCTGTAGGAAACAGACTGAAAAGTGATCTAATGACTGAAAAGAACAGAGCGTAAGGACAAATAACAAACAGATCACAAAGTATTGGTTTAGTTGCTATATCAGAATCAGGAATACTTTGGGAGGGAAATTGTGGTTCGTTTCAGTCACTCTGATGTCAAGCAAAGAGAATTACAGAAGCTGAAATAAGTAGCCTACCAGCACAAATTGTAAAATCTCACATCCTAGACCTCCTTGGGGCAGTCAGCTTCTTCTATAAAAGGCTCCAAAACCAAGAACACCAACCAAAAAAAAAATAAATAAAAAATTAACACAAGATTTTAAGATTTCTGACAAATTGGTGTTAAAGGTTGGCTGAAGCAAAATCAGAGATGTGGGCATTTTTCAACTATTTTATGATGTCCTATAGATGAGTGTTGTAAGTGTATGTAACTTTGATATGTTTGTGTCTTTAAAAAAAAAAAAAAAAACTATAACTGTTACTGTGTGCATGCAATTGTATGTATGTAGCTTGATATTTTTTTCCTTTATTAAAACCCAAACTAGGGACAGGAGTTAGAAAGTAGCAATAACTTTATTCTCTACATGTGAAACATCAGTTACCAGCAAATACAAAGTATATACAAGAATAAAGAATATGAGAATATAATTGCACTAACAATACAAAAACAATTACTCCTTATATGTGTAAAAATATAAATATGGAAGCTGTGTAAAATATAAAACTACATACTTTCTGCTACAATATATGTAACTAGTAGTAGATTTGGTAAAAAGTAGGTTGTGTGTGATGTAATAATGTACATCAACAATAAAAAATATCAATGAGCAAGTTATGGAAAATGACCATTAAAAATTAAATAATACTGTACATTTGGAGCATTACATAGATGACTGCTTGTGATACCCGTTTGAAAATGTTGCTCCTTAAATTAACTGCACATTTAGTTAGGAATCACACCATATTCTTTCATAAAGACTATAAGAGGAATGAGCTCTTTTGGGAGGATTTGGGTGGCTCTTAGAAGAGCCTTTTGTTTAAATATCTGATCATCAGACTGATGGCAGCTCACTTCTTCTTAGGTGCTGTCTTTTTGGCTTTAGGCTTCACGGTCTTCTTGATGGGAGCTTTCTTGGCTGCAGGCTGTTTGACCTTCTTCGGGCTCTTGGTAGCCTTTTTCGGGCCCTTACCTGCCTTCTTGGGACTCTTAGTTGATTTCTTGGGCGTTGCCGGGCCCTTGACCTTCTTGGGAGATTTCTTTGCGACTACTGGCTTCTTGACTACCGCTACTTTGGGTTTTCTGACTGCTGCGGGCTTCTTGGCTTTTGAAGCGGCTTTCTTAACGGGCTTCTTAGCCTTAGGGGGTGCGACCTTCTTGTTTATCTTGAAAGAGCCAGAAGCCCCGCTCCCCTTGGTCTGAACTAGGGCCCCCTTTGCCACAAGTGCCTTGATGGCAGTCTTGACGCGGGCCTTGTTCTTCTCAATATCGTAGCCTCCGCCAGCCAGCATTTTTTTGAGGGCAGCCAGAGAAACGCCGCCTCGCTCATTGGAAGCGGCAACAGCCTTAAGGAGAAGCTCCTGGCAGCTGGGACTGGCCTTCTTCGGTGCGGAGGTCTTCTTCTTGGCTGCTTTGGCCGGCGCGGCTGGAGCTGGTGCTGCTTCTGCCATTTTCTGTTGAGTTGTTATTCGTCTTTAGGAAATGAGAATCAGAGTTGACTGATACAGTACTGACAGCTCAAAGCTGGTCTTAAACACACCATGAGAACCGTGGAGACTCAACCCAGCCTGTGACTCCTCTGTGCAGTGTCAAAGCTGGAGCACTTGTGTTTTCTCTGCACTTATAAAAGACGAAAAACTGCATGTGTGAGAGGTGCTGCGGGCTGACAGTGAAGGAGCCGATAGCGGACTTGTGTCTCTTCATATCCAAGTCATGTAGAGCTCTGATGCGCTCTGCTTTTTGTCCGTGGAGCCTCCAAACCTCATCGATTCACCGCCGTCATCGGCACTGTTCAGCGGCTTTTCCCTCTCATTTCTCTCCTAAAATGGGTTTAAAAGCAAAACAACTCCGGTAAGAACCGTTTTCCAGCTACTCCACATGTTTGTACGGGGACTCGACTTAAAAACAACCATCTGCTGTTGACGAGTTTGTAGTAAAGTGAGTTTTTTCTGGCCGCAGCAAACACACTGATGATGGCCGAGGCTCCTGCTGCAGTTAAGCCAGACTTCAGTCAGAGCTGCTGTCACTGTGAACATGTCCCCTGCTGAGGAAAACTTTTGATATAAAAAAAGTTAATAGTTACACTTTTAATGATCAAACACACTGACAAAATAAATGTAACCTGTTTGGACAGTGCAGTGGGCTAAGTGGGCTACGTGCTTAGTAACCAGTGGTGGTGGTGGTGTGCCTGAAAGCCATAGGCATACTTTTGTGTGAGCTGCTGTGATTGTGAACATCACCACAGCTTCATCTCAGCTGTCATGATGCCTATATATAAATAATAATAATAATAATAATAATAATAATAATAATAATAATAATAATAATAATAATAATAATAATAATAATAACTTTCTTTATTTATCACAGTTACAGTGATTTGACAGTCAAAGTGGAAGAAGAAATGGGATACTTAAGGTAATACAACCACAGAAAGCAAGACAGTCCTACTGAATGCAAGTCAAAACAAAATTGGGGTAAAGTTAAAATTACAACAAGAGGACAATTAATACAAGATACATAATGCAAAATCTCATTGTAAAATAACACCAATATAAAGACCAAAACAACAAAAGTAATAAAACCCCAAATAAAAGGAGATTTAAAAAAACAATGATAAAATAAGTAAAATAAAAACAAAAAATAGCCTTATCTTCTCAGGCAGGTTGTTCCAAAGCTGATGGGCCTGTCTTACTGAGGAATAGTTTTAATTTTTCAATAGTACAACTATCAATGATCAAACACACTGACAAATACATGTCACCTGTCTGGGGAAGCTTGGGGGCTTTGAATTTTACACTGTTTTACTGATATAATTTCTAAATATTAGAGAACTTCTCACAGGACAGTTGCTGTGTGTATTCTGCTGGGGTTGAAATTAAGGACTCACTGAAATTTACATTTGAACATCCTGCAAAAGTATTAGAGTAACACAGCAGCTCTTGAATGTAAACTGCTGCACTTTTAACCCCTGAGCAGGTTGCAACTTTGTTTTAGTTGAGCAAAAAGTGGGGTTCCAGTTGTTGCAGTCTGGGCGTGTTGACACATTGTAACTAGATTAACAAGCTGGAACATACTATTCACATTTTGTTTATTACACTGAGGTGAAATTATGTCTAATATTGTAAACATACAATATTCCAACTATGTGCATCTATAATGAATGAAGGAATAAAGGTCCTTCTGTTTGTTACAACAAACAGAAGGGACATTGCACCACACACAGTTGGAGCTCATAGGTTAATGAAACATTACAAGCCATATTACTATTTATTGTGATCATAAGTTATATTCAAGTCATCAGTGAGGATGATTTGGAGGTTTTTCTCACCACAGTCAGAAAACCTCTGACAGTGGTGACAAAAAACAACATTTTTACATGATATGCATGAGTTGTAAACATTAGCCACCTTGTTTTCCCTCTGTTGCTAACTACCTCTGGCCTCTAATTAAAATGTCTAAATTTATGTCATAATTTAAAATAATCTTTTATATACAAAAATAAACAGTGTTGACACCTCGTGGCTGTGACATTAACAACAGGCTATCAATAATTATTGGAAAAACTAGCATACTAGCCTGAGTGACCTTGTTACATATAGTATAGTATATCTGGAGGGTGGAAAAGTGTGTGTGTGTGTGTGTGTGTGTGTGTGTGTGTGTGTGTGTGTGTGTGTGTGTGTGTGTGTGTGTGTGTGTGTGTGTGTGCTTTGACAAAAGGCGGGACACATTTTGAGCAATCACAAAACAAGAGTATGTATTGAGTCAGTTCACTGCATTCAGTTGTAAAGACATCTTTCACTCAACTCTTTCATCTGGTCGAGAATATTATTACATTTAAATTATTTCTTTTTGTATTTATATTTTTAATCAAATTGAAACAATGTCTTGTCAACAGTGTTTTGTCTTATTTAAAGAATTATGCAGTATTATAGAGACTGGCCCAATCATTAATAGATTATATTGATTAATGAATAGATGGGTAAATTAGTTTGAGGTTGCAGTTAATTTTCTATTGCAGGGGTGAGTGTGTTTTGAACTTTTACACAGATGGGCTGTTAAGGGTTTGTTTAATTTCACTTCTAAGTGTATTTAATTTGTTCACATCAGTGAAGGTGATCAGAAGCATAAAGGTAACTATGTGTTCAAATATCAATAGATTATCAGATGTGGGTGAGAACTGATGTTGTGTTTCAACTTCTGGTGCAAACAAAGATCAAACAGTGATACTGTCGACTGAAGTTAACCGATTAAGCTATTGTTACTGACAAACTATGGGGTCGTCTATGGAGTTATATGGTCAATTAATTTTCCTCGTGAGTGCGGGCAGCGTTCCGGCCAGCTCGAGGATCTCAGCGGTCAGGTACTCCAGCACAGCCGCCAGGTAGACGGGGGCGCCGGCGCCGACACGCTCCGCATAATTTCCTTTGCGCAGCAGCCTTTGAACTCGACCGACTGGGAACTGAAGCCCAGCACGGGAGGAGCGGGTCTTCGCTCTGGCTTTGCCACCGGTTTTACCGCAACCACTCATTCTGGAAGACTTTCTAGAGTTGACACCCTGAGAGAATATGTTTCCAGCGGCAGAAACCCTCCTCTCCTCTATATACCCAAAAAGTGCTGGGCGGTTTCTGCCAGTCAAAGCAGAACAGGGGCTCCAGCAGAGCAGCGGAGGGAGGGTCACTCGGAGTTTCGGTGGACTTTTTGAAAGGATTTGTGGCCAATAAGCAACAGAGCTTGGGGCGGTGCTAAGCTCCAAGAGGACCCGCTCACCAATCAGTAGAGATGGCAAGATTTCGATACTTTTAAACCATTGCTTTGAAACGTTTTCAAGCTTGCATTGCACCCATGTATTATTATTATTATTATTATTATTATTATTATTATTATTATTATTATTATTATTATTATTATTGTTGTTGTTGTTGTTGTTGTTGTTGTTGTTGTTGTTGTTGAAAGCCTACTTTTCCCCAGCCCAAAAGCCTACCTCAACAGGTATCATGTAAATCAAATCAAACTGCGATTTAGTTCTTGTAGGATATGGCGACTATTTCATATCATTATTAGCTATGTAACTTAATGACATTGGTCTTATGCTGTGCTGAAGTTAGTTTATAGAACATTCTGGTGGTTTCATTCATTAACGGAGACTTTTTTTTGTGTGCTGTATTCTAGTGCACTAGTCTCGAGCTATGTCCCGAAACCGGAGGTGACAAAACAGTTCAAAATTGCCATCCCTACCAATCAGGAGCTGGAGGTCTGAAGCAGCGTCACCATGTGACAGCCGGTCCCAAAGTTGAAGAGCAGCGTGTCTCCCTTTCGAGTTGCATATTGGAGTGAGTATAATGTGCACACTTTGCATTTCGTGTTATTAAAGTTTATATTATTTTTCCACAATTTATATTAGCCAGGTTTTCACAAGCTGTTCATTTTTTAAATTTTTTTTTCTAAAAGTCTGACCCAGTCACTAAAATCAGCTCATTGTAAACAATGGAAAATTACTACACTAGCACCCTTCTCCAAGTGAGTAAAAATGCTCGTTGACACACATTCAAACCACAGTTTTTGATCCATAAGCCAATCAGACATAGATCATGCATTTTCTGATGTCTGAGCTTCATTAGAAAGCTGTGGCTTTTTCACCCAGCCATTTTTTTTAACCCCTTTACGTGTTTTTTTCCACTAGATGACCATGTCTTACTATTCCCTGCTCCCCTCTTTACCAAGGCTCTGAGGCAGTTTGTTTATGTGGATGTGGGTGTATGAGTCTGTGTGTGCACGTGTGTGTTTGTGTATGCTGTGTGCGTAAAATGACCTTGTGCCCTTTTGCGAAAAAGCGCACATAGCTTTCAAGTTGCGCTGTTTTTCAATCACTCCATTTCATGTGTAATTTCTGTACAAAAGATCAAAATCCTTCTGCTTTTTTAAAATCATGCACACCTGCACAGAGCCCCATACACACAAGTATTACAAAGCTTTGAAGTACATGAACGGGGGACATTTACCAGCACATGAAAGAGAGACAAACCTAAACAATATCTGACTTTGTTTACAAACCTGCGGCTGAAGCGGGTCTGAAGAAAGGGCGGTAAATAAGAAGTGGTTATTTTTTACTTTGCATCCCTACCTCAGCGCTAAGGAGGTTCAGCAAGTCCTCGATGTTGTAATGGAGTCAGGTACCGACTCTGACACCCTTTCTGCAGACTCCAACATCGACACAGCCAACAAGGACTAGGTACCAGTGCTGGAGTCTGTCTGCCAGCTCCACGGAGTGCTCCGACGCTGGGGATTAGGAGACAGTGGCACATGGGGAATGGATCTTTAAGAGCAGGGAGATTCAATGGGCCCCTTTCGACGATTAGACCCTCCGCTACGTTCCTGTGGCCACTGGGGTGACCCCAAGAGCCACCCTTTATGCTGTGGCCTGGATCAGCAGCCTGGAGGATTGTTTCAATTGTATGAAATCTGATGAGATAGTCCAAATGATCGTGGACTACAGTAACCAAGAAAGCCCCCGCTAAGAAGACTGTCAAACCCAAAGCCAAGAAGGCAGTACCCAAGAAAGTGAGCTGCCATCAACCTGATGACACGTTAAACAGGCTCTTCTAAAAGTCACCCAAATCAACCTTAAAGAGCCTATTTCTGTCAAATATGACTAACTACATGTCTCATAATAAAACCGATTTTACCTGTAGGAGGCTATAGAGAGAGAATCACAGTGTATATTCACAACCTCATAGCAACATGTCAAATCAGACAAATTAATAGCCTCCCATAATCCATAAGAATTTACTGTACATTGTATATGCATTTTTTTCTTAAAACTACGTCATTAATGGGCTTTCATGTAGCATTATGCCAATACAATATCTCTAATCCTGTAAAAAGTGGATGTGAGAAGCCAAGAAGGCTAAGAAACCAACTGACAAAAGCACCATACTAACTAATGCATTAATTGCTAATGCAATTCATATTTTTTAAAAGAAAAACTTCATTGAAGTCATTAATGCCACCTGAGAAGAGCAGGGAGGATATCAGGCACATACAGGCAATGAGATGAACGGACACCACAAAAAAAAGGCTCCTCTTAGAGCCACCCGCCACTCCTAAAAAACGTTCCTTTTTATTGATGTTCTTGTAATTGTGAACAATGTCCATAAAAAGCAACTTACAGGTTCTTAAATTCCTGCAGGGCGTCACCCTGACCCTCTTTTACCCTCTTTTACATGGAATTTGTTTAATTTTGTTTAATATGTATGTAAAAGTGGATATGGAGGAGTTTGCATTTGTGTATGTGCATGTACATGAGTGCATATGTAGTATATATGCGCATGTGGTATGTAGGTATATGCATATGTAGCTATATATGCATATATGTGGGTATGTATGAATCTAAAGGAATGTTTACATATTCATATTATACATTACTTGCATTTATGTGAATGTGTTTTGTATGGTTTTGTATTATGAAGCACTTTGTAAGCTGTAGTTTTCAAAAGCAAAGTGTGTAAGTCTTATTAAACATAGGTAGTATATATTCGTTGTGGCAGGACCTTTAAATTCCTCACAAGCACTACTATGTAGGCTAATTTAAGTGATTGGTAGTTTATGACGTTTATACTAGACCCGTTTCACTTTGTAAGAAAATACTTTCAAAGTTCTCAGGAAATGCCTCCAGACAAAGTGGGCGGCTCTTAAAAGAGCCTTGGTGTTGTTGATGTGTCAGCAGGTTTACTTGGAGCTGGTGTACTTGGTGACGGCCTTGGTACCCTCAGAAACGGCGTGCTTAGCAAGCTCCCCGGGCAGCAGCAGGCGGACGGCGGTCTGGATCTCTCTGGAAGTGATGGTGGAGCGCTTGTTGTAGTGAGCCAGACGGGAGGCCTCACCGGCGATACGCTCGAAGATATCGCCCACAAAGGAGTTCATGATGCCCATCGCCTTGGAGGAAATACCGGTGTCGGGGTGCACCTGCTTCAGCACCTTGTACACGTAAATAGCGTAGCTCTCCTTCCTGCCCTTTCTCCTCTTCCTATTAGACTTGCTGGCAGTCTTCGTGGCGGCTTTCTTAGAGCCCTTCTTGGGCGCTTTCACTACTTCTGGCATGTTGCTTTCTCGGCACTTTGACGGTACAGGACGACTGGGCAGAAGGGGAAGCAGTTACTATTTATTCACGGTATGCAAATATTACTGTGCTGTTGCCCGCGCACGATTGGCTGGCTCCTTAGCGGGACTACACATGCGCTAAATAAGTTTACTGCAGTAGACATAATGAAAAGCAATTTGTTGTTTGACAAGAACAAAGACAAATAACGGCACTTAACAAGTTAATGATTTAGTTGCTGTATAAAATGTGTTAAAACTGACCTGTGGTGGATGAACTGATCAAATTTTGTACTTACTATGAGTCAAAGTAGCAATACCACAGTTTAGAAATAGTCTGTTACAAGTGAAGTCTGCATCAAGATGTTAACTAACAAGATGTTAGTCGTGATTATTTATGTAATTATGTGTTAATCACTTGTAGATGTTGCAGCTAATGAAGAGCCTGTTTTAACTACTTAATATATTTTATGTGCTGGAAGCTTTTTAATGTCCCCATGCAATCAATATTTTAGCTTAATCCTCAACATTTCCATCAATTATTATTCCATATTTTCAATTATTTATCAGAATCCACAAAGTACTGATGCTTTCATATATAATATAGTAACTAAATACCTCTAGATACTAGATAGCTGTACTCTCAGTGCAACAATGAGTGCTAAACCACAGGTCCTCCATCAGACTGACAGCAACGAGACTGTATAACTCTCACCTAAAAAATATAGAACTACCTGTCACCATTCACAGTCATAGTGTTTGTTAGTAGCACTGTCATCGGTGATTGCTCACAAGCACAATGTTGCACTGTTCAATTTTTCGTAATTCACAGTAAGAAATACTGCTTGTTCTTAGTCTTTAGTTTCACAGTCATGATTCACAGCTTTCGATCATCTGCACTTTCCGGTGTCCACTTCGGGATACAAATTATCCTGTGCAAACACCGTTTACTCGTTTAAGTAGCACAATTATTACATGTATATTCCCCGTTGTCAGCCAGTTGTGCGTATTTCATATTCTCCTCTTAAAAGCTTTTGATGTCGGAACCACTTAGTGTCCCCAGTTTGCAATCCAGTAAAAGATTGTCTTATTTTCTGCGTAGGTCATCTGTAGTGTTTAATGTTGCCTCCTTCGGCTCACGTAGATCTATGACACCTGTAACAATTTTAACAATGGCGTTGTCTATAAATCATAGACTATGGTATACTTAAGAGGAAAGCGCTACATGTAATAATAAATGTAAAGAATTACAGTACTCCCAAGAGTATGTGGGCGGCCCTTAAAAGGGCCTTTGATTTTCAGTAATGAATGATGAGAGTTTAACCGCCGAAGCCGTACAGAGTGCGGCCCTGTCTCTTCAGAGCATACACCACATCCATAGCAGTCACGGTCTTTCTCTTAGCGTGCTCAGTGTAGGTGACGGCGTCACGGATCACATTTTCCAGAAACACTTTCAGCACACCGCGAGTCTCCTCATAAATCAGACCGGAGATACGCTTCACTCCGCCGCGCCGAGCCAAGCGGCGAATAGCGGGTTTGGTGATCCCCTGGATGTTATCACGAAGGACCTTACGGTGACGCTTAGCGCCCCCTTTGCCGAGTCCTTTACCACCTTTTCCTCGTCCAGACATTTTTACAAGCAAGAGTTAGTAACTCAATGATACCGCCTCTTGGACACCCAGTTATATAAACCCTGTCTGAGGACGTGACAGAAAACAGAGGCAGGTCTGTTTATGATTAAGTTTTTGGTGCATGAGCGCCGCCTGCTGAACAGCCCAAACGCAAAAGGAAGCGCTGGTTGCAAAGGTATCCGTTAACGCACACTGCTAAAACACGGCACGCTGGCACCTTCTGCTGGAGGCACTGCAACCTAACAGTCAATTAGTATAGACCACTGCGATCCACAATTTATATTGAGCACTGATTATATCCCATCGACGATCATTAACCTCCCAGCTGTTCTCCCTCCCCACACGGATCAAAAGGACTATAATAACTTAGCGAAGCAGCATTTAAATGTGTACTCAGCTCAGCCCCTCCCCACCCCATAATCAGGCATACCTGTTAATTAGTCACTCTACAGGGCCACTGATTCACATCATGTATTTTCTTCGGTGTGTTTGATTTTAACGAGACTATTTGCTTAAAATTTAAAATACAGTCACTATCAACTCACCATCGTGCCGAAAGAAAGTCTGGTGAAGTTTAAGGGGAAGAAAAGGGATCTTCGGGGGTTTGCAGCGAGCAGCAACCCTCTGTCGGATTTGAAAGCACTGAGTGTAAGAGAGGCCTCCAGGTAGCATGTAACTACTGGCGTGCAGATAGCGCGAGCTCTTGCTGGTCTCGCGCAAGTGCGCATACGTGAACCAAGCTGGGAGCTACTGGCTACAACATGGCAAAAGTGACGTTTATTGAAAAAAACTTGGCACGTCGGGGTTTCAGGACACTTGAATTACTTCGGACGAGCAGTAAGGAGACATATTGTGGTTGTATTATGTATTTTTTTAAAACGTTTGAGTCACCATTTGCTTCAATTGACAAGTGCAACCCCTTTTCCCGTGAACCCCCGGCGGTGTTTTGTGGACTAAAAAACTTCAGCTGACTTTCCATCGACATGAGGGTGAGTGGTTAATGACTACATTTTCATTTTTGGGCGAACTATCCCTTTAAGATTGGGAGCGTAAGAAAATGTTCTATAGGTCTAGCTAATACATTTTAATTGTACTTTAATTGTACTGTTACATACCACACAGACCTACTCAGGCCTTCACAGATGCCAATTCAATTGCTTATCAACCAAAATTTCAGATGTGTTCTTTGCCTCTTCTTATTGTATCAGCTTTATATGAGAAAAGAGGTCATATTTCTCCCGTTTTACCCTCTCTGCACCGGCTCCAGAAATCTAGGGGAAAAAATAATCCATTAAATTTAAAATCCTTTTCCTCACTCCCTCTGACTAGTCAGGCTCCATCATATTTTACAGAGCTCATAGCTCCCTATTATCCTACCAGAGCACTGCGCTTTGAAAAAACAGGGTTACATTTCGTTCCTAGAGTCTCAGGTAAAAAAAAAACCAACATAACATTATCCAAAAAAAAAAAAAGCTTAGATTTAGAACTCTCTTATTAATATTTAAAGTTATGTTAGGCGATAGAAAAAAAGAAGTCATTTTTCTTGTGCTTATTTTCAGGTAGGCTAATGATTTTACTTTTTTTTTTTTTTTAATTTAATTATTATTTATTATTATATTTTAGGCCATTTCTTGTTAAGTTGTTCACTGCCATCTTCCCATATTTTTAGACAAAATGAAGCCAATATGCTCAGGTATCAAAGCATATATTTGTGTGAATGAATATTTTTGCCTGGCTTTTCAGGGCCACATGTATTCATATGTAAACTGTCCCCTGGCATTTCTATTTATGTTTACTTTTTTATTGCGATTGATTTATGTCACTTAGGTCTTTTGTTTTTTTTTATTTGTTTTGTATTTTATTGTTCAATAAATAACTTGTAGGGAAAAAACACAGATTAACACCGTACAAAATGTATGGTATCCATTGTAACTGACCTAAATGCAAATGGTTTTGTAAATCAGCTTTTATTTTGGTAGTCCTTTTTCCCTTTTTAAAAAAAAAAAAAAAAAATCTGATGGGACTTTTATTTTGACGCCTTCTCCTGGCGGAAACCGGAAACAGTTTCCTTCGGCGGAAACAGGAAAGTTTGAGCACAGAGGAGGGAAGACAACAGACGGTGATCATTTTCATCGTAATATCAAGCTCGTTCTTCTATATTGACGCGCCTGACTGGACTGTGGACAAGGTAGTGTGTTATTTTATATATTTTCTTATTTTTTGTGGTGGTTTGTGATTAAATTGACCCGGAAAAAAGCAAAAATAATTAAATGTATCGCAGCAGTCATGCTAAACTTAGCTGCGGGCTTCTTTGGTTGTCTAGCTTTTCACATGTCTGTGTATATATACAAAGGTAAATATTGTTAGTTATGATAAAATTTGTATTTAACAATGTTTATGGATTATGCACGATGGCAAGAGCTCATTTAAAATTAACATTTTACTTAAAGTGAAGAATGAAAGAGAGGCATTGTTAGCATGATGCACTTACATCTCGTTTGTTCAAAGTAGAGCCAGTAATGTTTCTCTGTCGGGTAAATGTAGTAGCAAATGTTTTCCTCTGAAGTAGAAGTAGAAAGTACACAGTGAGTATGTCTTAGCCTGCACAGTCAAGTTGTATATTTAGCTGTGACATCAGATCCTCACCTCTGACAGTAACCTCTCATCTTTGTTGCAGCCCACCTTTGATGCTGGAGGCCAATGTATAAAGCCGAGATTCTTAATTTATATGGCTGTCTGGTGAGTACCATCACATCAATTACATAATAATTTAAAGTATGATTTTAGAGTAATTTGCACAACAAATTTTTGTACTATTCTCTAATCCATCTTTTGTGTACATACTATTCTATTACTTAATTATTATTATGTGTACATACCTTATTTCCTCTATGTACATACTTATTTTATTACTTATTTATTGTTATTGTTATTGTTATTTTCTTTGTTACATTTCACTTTTCTTTTTTCATGCTGCTGTAACATTTGGAATTTCCCCCAATGGGGGATCAATAAAGGAATATTCTATTCTATTCTAATGACAGTCAATCTTACATTGGGAAACTGTACATTTTTGTGTGCATGACATCAGAGTTAAACCACAGACTGTGACACTAATCTTTTTTGCAGACCAACTTTGCAGATGCCAACATGCCTAAAAATAGCCGCACCAGTTGGGAGCGGATGCGAGAGGTAAAGCGTCATGCACGTGCAGCTGAGTCAGTGGAGGCACAAGACGCACGCCGGGCCGACACTGCTGTACGCATGGCAAACTTGAGAGCACAGGAATCGCCGGCAATGCGAGCAGCACGCCTGGCAAGCGGCGCTGCACACATGGCTAGAATGAGGGCAGAGGAAACGCCGGAGATGCGTGCGGAGCGCCTGGCAAATCATGCTGCACGCATGGCTAGAGTGAGAGCAGAGGAAGGACCGCAGAAGCGGGCGGAGCGCCTGGCAAGAAACGCGGCACGCATGGCAATCATGAGGGCAGAGGAACCACCACAAGTGCGGTTGATGCGCCTGGCAAGCAATGCTGCGCGCATGGCTAAAATGAGGGCAGAGGAAACACCGCAGCAGCGGGCAAAGCGCCTAGCAAGAAATGCTGCACGCATGGCCATGATGAGGGCAGGGGGGCCACGGCAGGCGCGTTTTATGCACATGGCAAGCAACAAACTGCACACTCTTTGCCCAGATCTACTTCCATGATCCTGACCTTGAGTTGAAGTCCCATCACATCCACAAACAGCAGTCTGACAATTCTTGCTGAGAGCACAAGACGCCATTCACGAGTGCAACTCCAATGTGCAGCAGATCAAGACAGACATTGAATATGTGGCCCAGAATAACAGTGTCAATTAGCTTATATCGAGCCTCGCACACAAGATATCTGGGGCTGTCATTGCTCCAGGAGCAACAGTGACAGCAGTTTGGAAAGCTGACTATCACTCTAAACCTCAGAGGAGGAAGACTTCAGACTTCATGCAGCGTATGAGCCATTATCATGTGACAGATCCACCCACAGGTGACCAGGTCTTTTCTGTTAGGCCCCCACTGTCTTGAGCAACCTCCCTGAGGAGATCAGCTTCTTATCCTCCTTTAAATCCCAGAGTGTGCTTTCACAGGGTTTGTGGCCTGAATTCGTTTTTAAGTTATTTCTTAAAACCAGTTTATATACAAAGACATTCTCTTAACTTTTTTATTGATTTAATGATTATTGGGAATAATAGGATTAAAAGTAAAAGAGAGTGGAAAAAGGATAAACAAAAGAAATAGATGAGAGGTTTTGTACTCACCTGTGTTTATATGGATCTTAGCAGGAGTATTTGGCCCTCGTCTGTATTGCACCTCCCTGGGATGTAATAGCTTATCTAAAACAGTCAACATAAATAAAAACAGAAAACACTTAACTGTAATATCAACTGAACTTGACGAATGTGCTGCTTTAATTTAGAAGATCTGGATGTCTCACCTCATCAGCTGTCTCATCCAGTGGATTCTTTAATAAGAGACGAGATTGTCC
This sequence comes from Plectropomus leopardus, assembly GCF_026936395.1. Lineage (NCBI taxonomy): Eukaryota > Metazoa > Chordata > Actinopteri > Perciformes > Serranidae > Plectropomus > Plectropomus leopardus. Next base: position 19,018,705 of record NC_142182.1, read on the forward strand.
TAATGTTTCCATTATTATGTGTATCTCATTTGAAAGACGTCACTGTGACCAAACTCCAGCGACTGAACTACCACTACCCTACATTTCACTTTAACTTAATATAATAGCATTTCACAGTTAACTCTTCCATCCAGCCCAAATGACCGCTGTTAGCTCATGAAAACCAGTGGCTGCCGCTTGTATCACTCAGCCCAGATGGTCGATGGACGGCCGCTCCCAGGCCACAGTCTGCTGCTGAGTTAGGACAGATCTAGTCATGTGGGGACAAACCCCCGGAGCCATTTCATTATATAATCCGGCGTGTACAACTGTTGTCTCTGTTATGCAACACAGAAAGCAGATGGAAACAGTATCACAGCCCTGATTGTATGACTGTTGACGATAAAACACAGTTCTTAAATCGTAACTGACTGGATTTCAGATTTGACAGTCACAGCATCAACCTTTTACCTTTTGATAGCCATCACGATATTAAAACAGTTATCAAAGTCAAATTTGGTATTTGTATGAATGAAACAGAAACAGCAAGTCGAAGTATGTATTTGCTCCAAAGGGACAACATACAGTCTTAAGCACACAGTAGTGATAAAACTGCTTTAAGGACCTTTTTCGCTGCAGACGTTTTGAACTGTAATAGTAGGAAAAGCGCAGGTGAAATCGATAACATTAACGGTGGCTTAGTTACAACGCAGACAATTTCAGGGCCTTCCGGAAGTGGGATGCAGCTATCACTAATGATATTGAACACACCTGTGCTTTTCCTGCTATGACATGTCAAAAGGTCTGTTGTGACGTTAGGCTCCTTCAAGCTGAACTGCGCCTCATCTGGACTGCACACTAGACCAGGCAGCTGCAGCAGAGGGCCGTAACAAAAATCTGCTATCAAGTCGCACAGTTTTCTGACTTTTCCAGCAGCCTTCAGTCTGAATAGGGAGTCACAGAAGCCCCCACTTTCTCTTCGATTTGATCCTGATTCACTCAAATCTTATCAGATCCTGATATCAGTGTGTTCACAGTCTCCAATTATTGTGATTATGACACAGTAACCTTTTAAAACATTATATGGGGGACCTGTGATTTCTGTTCATGGTTCAACCTTCATTTTACACAAATTCTCATAAACATTTTTTGTAATGTGTCCTTGTAAATCATGGAAAAATCTTAAAATCATGTCAGTGAAAATGTGTGTGAAACCTGAATTTAAATTGTAGACATGTTTGAACCAGCACTTATGTTTGTGTTTCTCTGCAGTGTACAGTAAAAATACTGTAAATGTTACAATTTGTAGTTACATTCAAGTATAAACATTTAACTGTTTTAACAAATCTGTTCTTTGTAAAGAGAGAGAACAGCCCACATCTGCAGCCCTAAATATGTTTACTTTTATACCAGCTGTGGCCAGTTGTGATCCAGTCTACAAAACACATTGTTCTCTTTATTTGTCCAGTATTTATTTTTGACCCACATTACGGGTCTGACCTACTCATTGTGACTGGTTGAATTTTGAATAAAATTAGGGCTGTAATGGTTACTTTAATGTCGGCGTTGCTCCTCCTTTGTCGGAGATGTGAAGAAACGCATCCAAATGCTGATGCACAGCCGACAGCATCACCTAGATGTAGAGATCACCATGATGATAAATGTTTGGATGCTTTGAACGTTCAAATAAAGCCAAGATAAAACACACTTCCTAATGCCCAAGGGTTTTTTTGTTTTGTTTTGTTTTGTTTTTTCCTACAATTCTACAATTCTACAATTTCATTTAGCAGACGCTTTTATCCAAAGCGACGTACAACACAAGCAAGAATTTAGACTTAAGGAAAAAAACCCTTGGTAAGTGCAAAAAGTGCTTCAGGTGTGATTGGTCACAGGTATTGCCGTCTAGTGGCAGAAGAAGTGCCGCACATCCCCCCCACAGACTAATTTAGTTGCTGCTGTCTGTGTAAAAAAAATTAATGCTGGCTCTGTGACATTCACATGTGCCACTTAAACCATGGCAGCATGACAGTGAGCCAGTACGCATAAGACGAAACACTGAAGCACCTAAATGAAATTCAGCCAACAATGATTTAATTATTTACATCTGTACATTTCCTACAGTTACAAGTCAAAATGTCCTCTTTGGGTAATGGCGCAGTTACATCAGATTATAATCCTAACGCCAGATTCACACAGTTGTAATTCCAGAGATTTTATATCTGTCAACTATTATGTATATAACATGTCAAAAACAGAGAAAAATCTTTATCACAAGAGCCCTGCAACAGCTCAGTTTGTACTACCAGTGATTCAAAACCCAAAGATTTGCATTTAAGAACATTTGACAATTTTCCTGGTAAATGACTGAAGATTTGTTGCCAATTATATTTCTGAAAAGTCATTAATAATTTAATCAGTATGTTTACATGCACATTCCTGTAAGTATAGTGTCTCTTTGATTATTCTGTTCTATTATTCACTTATATTTAACACATTTTAACGTCGTCACCTATCTTGTGCTTGTTTCAGACACCTGCCCAAGAATTTAAAATTGAAATCAGAGCAAATTGGTTGCTTTCTTTTGAAAACAGAAAATTAATTTTATCAAGCACTTTTTTCAGGAAATTTCCTTCATTTGTCTGATTTTGTTTAACTTTATTCTTTATTTTCCTTCCTAATTTTAGGTGATGCCTCATTTTTTGATCATTTCTTATTATGTTGCTCATTGCCATGTCCTATGTCTTTGAAAGAAATAAAGCTTTTTTTTTTATGTGTGCCATAGCATATTTTCAAGAAGAACATAAGCACATTCAAATTTTCAAAAATACCAAGCAGTTTTATTTGGTCTTTAAAGTTTTGTACAAAAAAGATAAAAAGAAAAGAAAAAGGTCTACAACCTCACCCCAAGATCACCATCTTGATACACAACACCTGCACAAATAATCAGTCCCGTACTGGTGTGTCCAAATAATGTCCTCTTTATATACTGGTGTGCTGTCCAGTAAAGGACAGATAATAAATGGATCCACTGTGGATGAGGCTCTCCTGAGGATAACTTTTGTGTCACAAGGTGTGTCCTCACTGAGCATGATGCTGAAGTTGGCCTCTGATTCAGCAGTTAAAGTAAGAGTTAAGGGAGATGATGTTAAATTGCAAACAGCTCAGTGTTTTGCACCTCCTACTACGGTGAAAGCATGTTAGTCATTTGAAGTACAGACTCAAAATAGGCTGAAACCCGCTTTCACATATGTGAAACCTTTATTCTATTTGTGGAACTGCAAAAAAAGGTCATTTCACAGCATTATTCACATGTAGATTACACTGAACCAGGTCCCGATCAAAACCTACTATACTTAAATGGGTCAAATCTGGACTAGAAAAATGCAGTGAAATGTCCCTTATATGCATTGTCACAAATAGTGCAAATGTCAAAGTCTTTACAAATGTCAAAGTGGGTTTCAGACAGTGTTGAAATTGATGTTTTTGTTTTGTTCGTGTTTTAAACTAGCAAACTAAAAAATATTTATCAGTATCATAATTATATATTTGAGTTTATTTTACAGAAATATTATTTTTAAGCACTTTTTTTTACCTTTTACTTTATTTTCATTTCCCCCCTTATGTACGATATTTTTTGTTAGTGTTTGGGTCTTTTTTTTTCTTAAGTTGCTCAGTGCCTAGTCTTTGAATGAAATCAAACCAATTTCTCAGGTTTCAAAGGGTTATAAGTTGTTATTTTTTGCTATACTTAAAACGTCTAACGTGCTTTCACCACAGTCTGAGGTGCAGGAAGCTGAGAATCGGTCGTAAAGCAACGTAAATTACATTTCCCTTAACTCTACTTCTACTTGAACTGATTATCGATCAGTGTACCCTTCATCTTCGCCTTCTTGGCCTCCAGCTCCGCCAGCTCCTGCAGCCTCCTCTTGCTCATGCCCTTCCTCTCCAGCTGCTTCTCGATCACCTTGGCGTTTTGGGCGTAGGAGTCGGCCACCTCCCGGGCCTCGATCTCCTCCTCCTCCTCGTCGATGGTGGACACGGTGACGGAGCTGAACTTGCCCATGTCTTTGGTCCGCTTGGTCATCATCACGCGGACCTTTTTGGGAGCCTCCGGCTGCTTCTGGCTGTACACGCTGGTGTTACCGAAGCCCTGCCCGAACTTGACCACGGCTCCGTCCACGATGAAGGTGGCCGGGTTGTTTTTGGCCTGGTGCTGGTAGAAAAGCAGCAGCCCGCACTTCCCGCACTTCTTGCGGTACTGCCTCTCGATGCCCTCGGGCCGCTTCAGGTACGCGTTCTCGTCCTGCTCCACGTTGCAGAATTTGTGGGCGTGTTTGGCCGCGTCGATGACCCGGGCTCGGTCCCGGGGCCTCATGGGCAGCTTCTCCAGCTGGCAGTCCAGCACCAGCACCATCTGCCCGCACAGGCAGTAGTAAACATGCAGCGGCTTCTCTCCGTCGTCGTACTCCTCTCTGTCTCTGGTGTCCGAGCACACCACACTCCTGGACACCACCTTCGGCATGTCTGGACGCTTAAATGTCTGATGATACTAGAAACGTCTGATAAAATGTTATTGTTGAGACGACATGACGACGAAAACACGGAAACACTGGTTTGAGACGTTTCCTGTGTACGCCTCTGTTACTGTTCCTACCCGGAACCCAAAGTGCCTTCTATTTGTTCCGCATAATCACGCGTCAAATTAAACTCATTTGGTTATGTGAAAACGGTTTATTACCAAAAAATAAATAAATCTAACTTCTCTCTCTCTCACACACACACACACACACACACGGTATTGCACATATACTTCGCTGTGGGACGAATAAAGGATGCTTATTTGAATTATATTGAGATATTAAAAGTGCTATGCTAAGACAGGCAACTACACATTCCCAAATATAAACTAAACACATTGCCATTATCACGTGGCTACCGGTTCTAGTGTTATGGTATATAATTCTGCATGTGGTTTTTGTGTGGTCTGTTGTCAAAAATTGTACCGTCCCCATTTCAGTGGGAAACTAGCATTTGATACAGACTTGATGTTTGAAAGTAAGGCCAAAATCTTTTACAATGAAGTCATACAAGGTAACTACCTTAACTCTGGACAAGCCTCTCATTTGAACCAGCTCAAACATGTTTTGCAGCTCCAACAAATCACACTGCCCTCATCACGTTTTTTTAAAGCCCTTAGCAACAGTCTTAGTTCTCAGTCTTACATTACCCTCCATCTGCTAAATTATTTCCTTTGATACTGAATCAGGACACTACAGCCTCCAGCTCTGTACACCACCTCCCCTCAGGGTGACCTTGTCAGATGACTTTACACTGCAGCAGCACATCTGACAACCTCAGCTCATTTGAGGCTTGAAACCCTGCAGCCTTAACCACTGATATCTTTAAACCACAACAACACATTCAAATGAAGGAATCTTGTTTATTTCAACATTAAAGACATACAGTACAAAACACATAATTCACTGTAGACAAAAATATGTCAAAGTAGTTCACACAGGCTCCATCACAAGGACAGGAGAGGGCCGATGTTGCAGGCACCTCACTGACAGCAGCTGGTGTCACACGTCTTCCCTTTGCACACGCAGCCTGAGGCACATTTGCTGCAGCCAGATGGGCAGCATGGGCAGCAGCCTGAAAAAGGAGAATGTGTTAGTGACAAGATCAATGGTCATGTAAAAAAAAAAAAAAAAAAAGAAATCTTTAAAAAAAAAAATGACAGCAGCCAGCCTAAAGTCCAGGACATTTAAGTCACTTTAAGTCAGAGCATTATTTCAGGCCAAATTTGGTAAATTTTCTGGAGTCAAGTTTGATACAGCTCATTAAGCTGATCAGAGCCACCTGGGCAGCTGCATGCATGTCATGTTAAAGTGTTTTCAGATGTTCAACACAAATGACATTTTAAAGATATTATACATCACAAGTAAGCAACTTTTACAAGTGCTAAGGATATTTAATTCCCCATACATGAACATATTGCATCATTCTTTAAAAAAAAAAAAAAAAAACAGTTCAAAAGGTTCAGTATTTAAGTGGAGCAAGGTCACAGTCTCATTGCCAGGTTGCCAAACACACGACCTTGGTTTTGGAAGTAACACCAAACGAGTAAATATTTGGCGACCTGGGAATGACAAACTTTTCAGGATAATATACTGCACTTAACTCTTTTAAACCTGGATCGATAAGTCTTCTTGTGCTGCGTTCAGACCCTTTTTGAGCAAATTTAGTTTTATTTTGAAAACTTTAGTTTTATCTTGTCAAGTGACAAGAAATTTACCTAGTTTTTAAAAATGAGGATTATTAAATATTATCCTCAAAAATTGGGGAAAATACCTACAAAAGTACTTTTATATTCCAATTTAGGTTACAGAGAAGTTGGGCTCTTGTAATTTTGTTTTTTGTGTGTTTTTTTTTTTTTTTGTTTTGTTTTTTTTTGTCAATATTCTTTTTACCTTTATTTGCTAAATTTTGGACCATGTCATGTAAAGTTGCTTGTTCCCTCTGCCATGTTTTTGAAAGAAACCAAACCTATTTGTTTAGATTTAAAAGAGTTAAAGGACTCTTAATATACCCTCATGTAGGCCAATAGCACTTGTCAAAACGAAGTTACTAAATTTTGTAAAATAAATAAATAACTAAATACATAAAAATGCTTAAAATAAAAAAAAAAAAAATGTAGGTATAGGTAAGGATTTGACTCACTCTTCTTGCAGGTGGTGCAAGAGCAGTTAGTACAGGTGCAGGATCCTCCGCAGTTGCAGGTTCCACCTAGAAGACAAAATTAAGCCAAATTAGATTCCGGTTAAGCAAAGGGCAAATAGTTGATTAGATATAATTTTTAAAAAATACGAAAAACACTACACGAACAGTTCACAAATATCACTTACTCTTGGCGCAGTCGCAGGGGTCCATTTTTTTCCAGTGGATGGGTCTTGTCTTCGTGTGAAGATGCTGTGTCTCTGATCTCAGACGAGTCAGTGTCATGCTCTTCAGCTCACGGGCGGCGATTTTATAGCGTCCCGGGAACAACAAGACCGGGTGCAAAACTGCGCCTGTCACGCTGCTGCGCGCAGTCAGATGATTACAAAGAGGTCTGTGCACACGACTTGTGAATCAGCCAGGAGCGAGAGCAGAGATGCACAGGAAAGGGGGAGCTGGGGTATTGTCTAAACATTGCGTAAGACCCCAATTTCGCCTCCTGGCAACTCCGGAATAATTAACGTGTTTACACGGAGAAAAACACCATAAAACACGGCGGCATGTAGAACACAGGTCACGTAAGTTCATGAACAACATGTTGAATTTTCAGAAGGCATGTTGGGACAATAACTAGTACTTGTCTCCCCAAGAGAAATAATTTCTGTTTTTCACGGGTGGTCGGCAGTGAAAAATGTGGTGCGCACAGATCAATCGTGAGTCGTGCTCAGTTTGCGCACGAGTCTACTACATCAACATTTATGTGGATGAATGCTCGAGATGCGTTCACGTGTGCAATAAAGACTTTGGAAACAGATGGCGTGGGTTGGCTGACAAAATACTTAAAGTAGGCTAATGCAATTACGGTTTTACTCACTAAATGAGAGCTCATAATGAGTTTAAAAATAGGTTAGAATACTATTAAAAGCAGCCTTTCTGCCACACAAAAATGAAAAATCAGCCAATAAAAGCCATGCCTAAATTTTTCAAGTCCTACTTATTTTATTTATGCTCAACTAACCACTTGAAACCTGGACCAACATCAGTGTTCTTGTGCTGTGTGTAGATGCCTTTCACAAGCTATTTAACCCTTGAAACCTAAGCAAACTGCCCTTTTCCTTGAAAGAAATCAAAACAATGAGCAACTTGGCAAAAAAATAGTAAATATATATACAAACACACACACACAAACATATATAGCAGCCTATATATCCCTTTAGGTTTTAATAATGTTAAATTGTTTTTAATTAATAATGTGGTCCTTGGGGGCTACATTATTTTTTAGTCATACAGACGTTTTAAAAAATAATGAAAAAAGAAAATATGCAAGGCATCTCTATTTTTTTTCTACATTTTAGTGCTTTGTTTCATTCATGAAGACAAGGAGTATGAAATGCTATTTTAGTCAATAGTAAATAAATCCATCAGTAAATAATTATGAGCAGTAAATAAATTTGACTGAAATAAATCCCTAAATAAATATATGGGGGGAAAAACGGGCAATACATAAACAATAATAATAATAATATATTTATTTATTCATTAATCGTTATATTTATTTATTGATGTATTTATTTAATTATTTATTTCGTATTGACTGAAATATCATTCCATGAGGGAAAGGTTGTCTAGCATTGATAAATCTACGCCTTTGGATAAAGCTGTTATAGCACATCATATCCCCTTTTCACCAAATTTAACTTTAATCATGCAGACCTTTTTTTTTTTTTTTTTTTGAAGGTTTAGTTATTTTGTCTCAATAATTCAAGCGTCGGTGTCGTGGTGACATCTAGACAAAGACAAACGTTTGCAAACATGTAATCGTTAAGGGACAGTTTTTATTTCCACATCACATGTAACGTTGTGTGCACACGGTGCAAACAGGCAGCAGCTGTCTGTTGTGGTTGATGCACTCACTCCCTCACTCCCTCGTGCTGCTCTGCACCCGGCCGCCCCACAGCGTTTGTGAGCAAACCAAAGTAAATAGGCTATTGTAATGTGCTGCCTTCAGGTACCGTGTACTACATCAAATACCTCCTCCATGAGTGAGTCTAGTTGTTTTGAATCCTATAGAGATATTTCGCAGTTTCATTCGCTAAAGAGCACTGCTGCACTCTGTTGACTGTATGCTTATGTGTTTATTCATTACAATTTGCTGACACACATTTCCTCATGTGAGTAACTGTTAGCGTTCATTTCTCTCGGATGTTGGAGCTTGTGGTGGGAGCCTGAAGGCAGCATTTTTGCGCTCGCTACCATCCGGCTGCTCTGAGTATTTTTCCACATAAGTGATTGCAAAATTATCAGATACTTATTCGGAAAATTCCATGTCTGTACGTAAGGAGCTGAATAATCATGGGGTGAGGCTGATGTTGAGTTTAGAGCTGAGTGCAAATCTAGTAACAACTACTACTAATAATAATTATTATAAACTGTATTTCTTGAGTTTTTTATTCAGTCTATTGAGCTTAATGAGTACAAACAAACAAGGCACATTTCAAGTAGGCTATTGTTAATTCAACAGCATCTGCTTTAAACTGAGCAAACAGATATAAAACCTATAAAGAAAAGAATAGAAACAGAACAAAAATAAAATAAACCAACACAGTGCCCCTGGACTGTAGCCAGCCCTGCATATCATATTAATAAAGTGCTTTTTGAAACAGAGTAACAATGGCTGATCCCATAAATCAGGCAATTCAAGAAATACAAAGAAACAGCAACCAAACAATAAAAATAAATATACCAGCAATGAAGCCAATAAACAATGTTGGCAATAAGTGCCCAGAAGATATCGCTGAGGTATATCAAATCGACTACAATATAATCACATTAAATCACAGTCTACATGATTTTACAATAAATATAGGCTTAATATATGTATATGCTGCTTATTGTTTGCATATTGAAAGTGTTGAGTAAGTCATATACAATGGGCCTTGAGAAGGCCAGTGTAGAAAACCCCCAGAGCTCCATATTAACTCTCTGAAACCTGAGCAAATTAGTGTGATCTCTTTCTAAATCATAGAAGAAATTACCCCAAAATTAAAAACAAATTATTAAAAAGTACAAGAAAATATCTTGAAAATTAGTCTAAAAAATAAATAAGACTCTTTAAAAAAAAAAAATAATTAAATGACCTACAAAAAGTGCTTTAAAAATATAATAATTTTGTAACAGAATTTTAAATATGTAATTATGATTTTTAAAAACCTCCCCAGCTTTTTGTCCATGGACATTTTTTCCTAACTGTTTAAAAGAAATACAAATTTAATAAATCTATTGTTTTCTTGCAATTTGTTGAACATTTCTCACCGAATTGCTTATTGCCAGTAATAATAATAATAATAATAATAATAATAATAATAATAAAAATTAAAAATGTAAAAAAACACAAAAAGGTGAAAAAAGAACAAAAAGTAAAAGTATTAATAATAATTACAATAAAAGTAATTATTCATGTATTTTTGGGACATTAAAAAATCACTTCTAATAATTTGTTTTTGTTTTTTTTTTTCTCTTTTGCTTTTTCTTCTCTCAAAGTATGGTAACTTATTGTGTTACCTTATGTGAGGTATTTCTTTAAGCCCATTGGGATTTCTTATCTCTCCAACACCTGTTTTTTCTGCCCTTTTTTGACCTGTTTTCTTTTACTATTTTTAATGGCGTGAATAAATTTATTGTAATTTAATTTAAGTTGCTCATTTTTAGCCATGTTTTCTAAAGAAATCAAACAAATTTGCCTTAGTTTCAAAAGTCTTAATGCACATGAAAGGCATCTGAATGCAAAACAAGAAAATTGATGTTCCAGGTTTCAGAGGGTTAAACAGGGTTAAAGGTATTAATCTATCAGTCATCCTTTGTTTATGATGGTATGATAAGACATGAGACACACTGCACATAAATGTGCTGTTTGTGTCAGAGAGCTCTAGAGGGAGACATCTACACGTAGATAGAGACTCAGAGAGAGACTAAGCGCTTTGCTTGTGGGCACCTGTTTAATTTTTCTCATGAGTTATTTGATCCATTTCTTATTTCAGGTGCACATTCATTTTTATTTTATTTTTTATTAAGGTAGGCTATATGTTACTTTGTCATGTAATGTCAAGCAAAAAATAATAATAATAACAGCCAAGTTATGAATGGAGGCAGTAAGTGTAAGCAACTTTCCGGGTCCAACCTTCCAATTGTCATATTTAGGAGTTAATTATTGGGAAAGTAAAGGATGCCAAAAACTTTATGAAAGAAAGAAATGTAGAACAATTTGTACTTTTTACTTCGAAGGAGCACATAACCGAAACATGACCACGCTATATTGTGATCAATTTATAAACCTATTCAGTACAGTAGAGATACTTGAATTGATAATAGTAATCGTAATAATGGATTTAAAAATAACAGCTAAAGATGGAGTGCAAAGAGGAGCTCTTTGCATGAAACATTCACCATCTGGTTCAGATTGTCTGTGCAAGCATCAGGATCACTTTGTCCACTTGTGGGCATCTTTCTTTCTCAGCGACATCATACTGTACGTGTGTGTGGCTAAAATCTAAGTACAAATTTGAGGCACTAATACAAGTACTTTACTCAAGTCTTTTCTGCTCAAGCAACTTTATAATTCTACTCACATGTCAAAGGGGAATACTGTACTTTTTACCTGACTACATTTATCTGACAGCTTCACAAGTAATTACTTAACAAATTAAGATGTTGGCATAAAAACATGAAAAGAGTGTGTAAAATATAATGTCTCGTCGTCAGTTTAAACTACCAAACAGTTTATACAAACAGCTAAAGTAATCAGTTGATCAATCAATTTGTCAGTTGACAGAAAATTAATTGGCAACTATTTTGATGATCTGCATTTTAAATTAAGAAATGCCTCATATTTTGTAGCTCCAGCATCTTAAATGTAAAGATTAGCCACTTTTCCTTTTACTTATTTCAATGTATATTAATTATGTTGAGGTTTGGACTGCTGGCTGGACAAAACAAAAATAGGTGACACTTTGAGCTCTAATCATGACAGCATTTCTTACAATTTTCAGAATTTTTACAGAACACTCAATCGATTAATGGAGAAAATAAATTCTTCCTTATTGAAAATAATTAGTTGCAGTCACATATAAACTTGTTAAAAAGAAGCTCCACCTCAGCCAATCGCAGTAAAATCCTGCTTTTGCATTGCGTTTGGCCACACAGATGAATAATGCATGAGTATTAATAAGTTAATGATATAGTACAGCAGTTGCTGAAGACATTTTTTTTTGCATTGAGTACTTTTACTTTTTAATACTTTTATTATTTTTTCCTGATCATGCATACTTTCATTTAGGTAAAAATTTTCAACGTAGCACATTTACTTGAAAGAGGGTATTTTTAGTAGTATCAGTAACTTCATTTAAGTAAATGATATACACACTTATTTTGTGTGTGTGTGTGTGTGTGTGTGTGTGTGTGTGTGTGTGTGTGTGTGTGTGTGTGTGTGTATAAAGGGCACAGTTCAGGGGGAATTTGATCCTAAAGCCCAATAGGGGACCGGGCACATGCACCGCAAAAAATGGCATGCTTACCCTCACAAGTGATTTTGCATTAAAACAGATTTAGACTGTGCAAGGTTTAAAATGCTGTGATGACATTTCTGATAACTTAGGAGTACAAATGCTAAAGAGATCAGATAATTTCACTTGTTTCATATGAACCATCTGTCATATCATAACAAACCACATTCCATTACTTGGAATAAATCTATTATTCAAAAATTGTTTAGTGAATTGAGAAAGATTATGTCACTCAGATTGAGAAAAGTACAGATCTGACTGGTACATCAAGTTTTGCTGTCACTGAGCTGCTTGTTATTTGCTGATCATGCAGGGATCTTGTTCCACCAGGAGCGACACGACTGTGTCCCCTGGACGCCTGTCTCATACTCACTGCCTCAAAGAAATAAAGCAAAGAAGTGTTTCCCTCTGATATGTGACCAGCTTCTTGCTGGTCTTGGAATGCACGGTAAACTCCACAAAACGGCCTGCTACATGAAGCCACATGCTTTCTGTCGCAAATCATATGCTGCAGGACACGCTGTGTGTGGAGGAATAAGGACTCATCCATTGATAGGAAGTTCACACACTAACAGGTCAGTTCAGCTGCAACAACAAATTCAGCAATGAGCTCTTTTGAAAATATATTTAGTCCTGAGTGAGTGTCTGTCCCACAGAGTCATTGTTGTGCTGCTCCTGTTTTTTCACTCTTCACTCACTGCATGATGGTGATTTTTCCGTAAGCATACATTTGGGTAAACCCTTTAGAACCTAACCTGGATCAACATCATTTTTGTTTTGCTGAGTTCAGAGACATTTTACAAGCATTTAAAACTACAGAGCCAGAGATAATTGGATTGATTTCTTTTGAAAACATCGCAAATTGGCAAGATATGTCCGGGGATTTTTAAAAAAAAATTTTCCTTTTGTACTTCTTGTAAACTTTTTTTTTTTTCCCCACTGATTTCTTGTTAATTTTTTGGGTGCATTTCATGTTTATTAATTTACTTATTGCCTTCTTCCAAAGTTTTTGAAAGAGTTCAAGCCAATTCGATCAGGTTTCAGAGGGTTAAAACCAAATTAGTTATCCCACATTTGAAGCATACACAAGGTGAAGAGTCAGGTATAAACAATTAATAAAATTGGATATAAACAATTCTTAACTTTAAAAAAATATCAAGGTGGGACATTTCCATAGCTAAATCACTTGGGCGTCAAGCCACATCCTGCATGGGATTCCTTGGCAGCATTTAGGGATCAGAGTGTGTCCTGTGAGCAGATTCCTGCATGAACTCTACATATACATGTGTCTGCTTAACTATTAACTCTATTATCTACAGCTTCCCTGTTTTCACATGTATTAGCATCTTGTATAATCACTGTTGAAGTGCCTGACTGAGTCATGTCAAACAGAGAGCCCATCAGATGCAGCTTTTGATCACCACAGACAGAAACAAGCGCAGGACTTTGGTCTAATCAGCAGCAGCTGGTAAAGAGGTGCTGGTGTTATTTGCAACAAGAATTCACTCTAGCAAGTACAGCTGCATTAATAGAGGGGTCAAAGATGAGCTATTGTTAACTATTTTGGCACATTTATAGTGGCTTGCATTAGCACACACAGGTATGATGCTTTCATTTCATTGTCTTGTAACTATAATAGTGTTTTTTTTTCTCTGTCTGTGTCACTCCACTTTTAAATGAGTACATAAGTTGCCTGTCTTGGCCAGGTTTGTCTCTATAGAAAACATCTAGAACAGAAAAGATATAGTTTTGTTTTGGTTTTTTTTAAGGATATTATGAGAGAGATTTTTTAAAAATTGTTTATCTTGGACACAGTTTCAGAGTCTTCGATAAGAAGCATATTTATAAAATCTAACAAACTAACTACCTTGTGCATGTGTTTTTGACAGAATTTCATCTTGTTATCTTCTCTCACAGTGAGGCTAGTTTGTTCTCTTTCATCTGTGCGTCATGCCTGATGAAGGGATAGTAAAGGTTTTTGGAAGTGGAGTTTTATGGTTATCCATAGTCATTGTATTGCATACAGTAAAGGACAGTCGTCATGCCTACAGTTTGGAGGAGCAGGCTGGATTCACCACTTTGTCTTTCCTTCAAATAGTACAAATTTACGTAGATGCCATTACATGGCTTCAGTTCCTCGTCTATGCTCTCATCAAAGCCAACAAACTCCATTGAGAAAAATAATACTTTTCGCTCAGTGAACACAAGAGCTGCCATTCTGCTGCTGCTACGATCAGCTAGTTGGTTAGTGTTATCGTGTGACTTTGGTGTATCCAAACTAAACCTATTAAATGCCAAATTCAAACAATAACACAAAAAAACTAACTAATTGAGGCAGCAGTAGACCAGCAGCTCGTGTGTTCTGCAATTTTAAATCACTGTTTTTCTCAATGGATTCTGGCTTTGAAAAGAGTGATACAACAGCTTCAATTTTCAGTTGAAAATCACCTTCTGACATTGAGCTAAAGCAGTGAAAATACTCTCGATTTAGCGTATGCTTGAACTAATAATTGTTTTGGTTTTTTTTTGGTGGGACTTTTTTATGTGACACTAACATACTATTTGCTGCTGCCACGTCCACAGGGGTACATCGCTTATCTTTCATGTCAGACTCCAGCCTGCTTCTTTCAACTGGGGGCATGCAGACTGACATTTATTATATGTAATATACCAGACTATGTATAAGTACCCCAAACTGCCCCACTTCAAAAACTCTGAACTATCACATGAAGCGCAGTACTGATCATACTGTACATTTCACTCTCTTCACAGACTGTGCCATGGATCATGTGCTAAACATTGCTGACAATTACATCTTCACCCCGTATGTTTACCCAGCCTCATGGCCCGAGGATGGGGCTCTGCGTCAGATAATCAGCCTGTGGGTGGTGACCAACCTGGGAGCAGTGCTGATTTACCTGGGCTTTGGTGCTCTTAACTTCCACTACGTGTTTGACCATAAGCTCATGAAACATCCTCAATTTATTGAGGTAAGCTGTTTTAATTGATTGGGCGTATAAACTACATGTGATTGGGATTGTTTTATTTTTCATTTGTTTAAGGTTCAGGGTGTAGGACAGTGAAGCTCAGCTTACCGCCTGCGCCCGAATCTGGCCCCCAATAGAGTGCGACTTTCTAATTCACAATAAAAATAAAGTGATTCACACTGGGAATTATGTTTGTACTTTTAGTAAACACAAGGTGCCAGATTGCATAAGACAAGCACCAGTAGAGGATCTCTCCCACCCCTGGTGGAGGTCTAAGCTAAGCCACTAAGAACAACCTGAAATCATTGAAACTTCCGAAAATACTAGAAATGTCCTAAAAATCCTGGACATGTTCTAAAATCCCAGAAACGTTGTAAATTCCTAGAAACATCCTTCATTCCTAGATATGTCCTAAAATCATGGAAATGTCCTAAAATCATGGAAATGTCCTAAAATCCCAGAAACGAAATAAAATCCTTGAAATTTCCTAAAATCGTACAAACATGTATGGGGCTGCTGCAACTGGCCCCTGGCCTCCTGTCATTTTAAAAAAAGTGGCCCCCAAGAATAGCATGTTATGTCCTCCACCATCGGCACAGGCATGGGTTGAAGTTTCAGTTCTGCAACATCCCCACTAGATGCCGCTTAATCCTAAAGATAACGTCAGACCTTCCAGAGCAAACATCTCCTAAATCCTTATTTTGCGCCTCTGATCCACTGACAGAACCAGGTCAAAAAAGAGATTAAACTAGCAATGGTCTCCATCTTCTGGATGAGCTTCCCCACCGTGGCCCTTTTCTTCTGGGAGGTCAAAGGATACAGCAAACTTTATGACAACATCAGCAAATCTACTCTGGGTGAGATGGTCCAACTCAAATAATAATCAAATAAGCTGATTATAGCTACCAATAAAAGATTTCAATGACAAGTCCTACTGAGACCCATTATTCTGCTGGTCTGTTTCTTTCTCAGGTTGGCCCGGGGTCTTCCTGAGCATTGCTGGTTTCTTGTTCTTCACCGATATGTGTATCTACTGGATACATCGTTCCATGCACCATAAGAGCATTTACAAGGTGAGCTGAAGCATGTTCATGACTAGTTTAAAGCTGCTCTGAACAAGATTTTTGTATATAAAATAAACCACACGACTGTATAGTATAAGAGCGGTCAGTTGCACTGATGAGCCCACTGAGAATTACCACCTAACTGCAGTTCACCTCAGCTCTCTAGAGCATTTTAGCACCTTTAAGCTATTTGTTTCAGTTTTTACAGCCAGCAAATGTAATGCTTCGGTTCAGTCTCACTGCTGTCATTTACCAGTTTCCAAAACTAGACAGCTTTCAGATGCATAAACAATGTGTACACAGAAAACCCATGCGTACGCCTTTTCCCTCTCACTAACTGTTATTTGTAAAGGAGGAATGTGATGTGAAAATGTGTGCATCCCACTTATTCCTCAGAGCAGGCGTACACAAAGTTTTGGCAGAGATAGCTGCAGGTGAGATGGTAAGGAATATATCAAATACAAGTTGAGCGATGGATAACATTGTTTTTAGGATATTTGCCAATTTCACTGATTCTGGTATTATTTTTGCTGCACAGCGCTCGGTAAAATGTCAAAGGCGCATTTATATATTTCATTTTAAATTATTAGGGACATCTAACTTTCTGATTCTATGTAAAATTCACATCAGAGCTTGGCACACCTTGTTTGCCTGCTGTGCTTTTCATTACAGCAGTCCTAATATTCAGACCATGTGTTTCTCCCCCTCAGCACTTACATAAGCAGCACCATATATTCAAGATCCCTACGCCTTTTGCAAGCCATGCCTTCCACCCACTCGACGGCTTCCTGCAGAGCTTACCTTATCACGTCTACCCATTCATCTTCCCCCTCCACAAGGTGGTAGTCTACTTCTCTTTATTACGTACTGTACTATTAAATACTTTCATGGTGTTTTCATAGCATACAATGCAATGACAACTCTGATTTTTTTGGATATATCATATTATGACAATTTTAGTACAATGTCATGGCATATTATAGTATGATATTTTTAAGGCATTTTCATCGCATACCATGATGTTTTTAAGGGTGTTTTTTTTTTTTTACATATCATACTATGACATTTTTTCATAAATTCTTTTGGCATACTTTATGAATTACAATGCTATGACGTTATTTCTATAGTGTTTTCATTGCACACTATACAATGACATTTTTGATGACTTCTTTTTACCATACTATGACATTTTATAAATTATTTTGGCATACTTTACTATGACACTTCAATCACAATTTCTTGGCATATACCATTTTTTAAAGGTGTTTTAATGAAAGTGTACTGTGACTTTTTTTTAAATTGTGTTTTCATGGTATACTTTACCATGAGATACTAATAACACACTATACTATTTCCTTTTTCATGGCATTTTTAAAAATGATTTATTTATTTTTATGGCATACTAGACTACAATATTTTCTAGGGCGATTTCACGGCCTATATTATGATATTTTCCTGTAAATTCTATTGGCATACTTTACTGTGACATTTTTATTACAATCTCATGGCATATTATACTATAACATTTTTTGTGACATTTCGATTAATACTATATTACGGCATTTTATGGTGTTTTTATGACATACTGTACTATCATATTGTTTTACATCTAATCTAAGGAGTCACATTTCATGATGCTAACTGTGTTAAAATCTGAATTTAATTATCTCAGGTCCAGCTGTGTGTTGACAAATTTTTATTTTTAAGACATATTCTGTTAAATTGTAAAAATGTTTTTTTCCATTTCCATTCCAGGCAGTCTATCTCTCACTCTTTGTGTTTGTCAACATCTGGACAATTTCCATACACGATGGAGACTACCGCATCCCCGGCCCCCTGATATTTCTGATCAATGGTGCTGCTCACCACGTAGACCACCATCTCTTTTTCAACTACAACTACGGACAATACTTCACGCTCTGGGATCGTATAGGGGGGTCCTACCGACACCCCTCAGCCCTGCTGCAGAGGGGGCCACATGACAACGTTCGCTAGTTCATGGCAGAGGCTGCACACATACAGTGATGATGGAGCTGCTCTCAGGATTTCTTCTTCTGGTTTAAAATTCCCAGAAAGGTTCCTACAGAGATGTAGTTGATGAAGTTATTTCATATAGATATTTATAAAGACAACAACATAAACACAAAACAAATGCTAAATATATATTTTTTGCATCACTTCTGCTTCGCTGGAACACACTGCAAATTCTTCAAATGACACAATAAAATGCAAAAAGATGGTGATTTACATGTGTCCATGTGTGTTTCTGTCCTACAGTCTGAGTCTTTCAGCTTCCAGTGCTCGGTGTGTTTTCATGCAAGCTCTGCAGGGCGAGGTCTGTCCACTTCATCTCTTGTTCTTTCACAGACTCTGTGGAGCCTCCGTTGTCCTGCTCAGCCTCAGGCAACTCACTCTGACAGAGAACAGCGGAGACGAGGTACCATGAAAAAGAGGAGCAGTTCGCACTACTTTACATCAGTAACAGTATGATGGTGTCAAGACAAAAACTGAAGGCTTGAGGGAAGCAAAGATAATAATAATTATAATAATAATAATAAATGTTATTTATAGAGTACTTTTCATTCAAGGGATGCAGCTCAAAGTGCTTCACAAGCAAAAAATGCAACACGAAAGCAAAAAGATAACAAGATTAGATAATCAAAAGACAGTCAATGATAAACAACATTTTAAAAAGTGACAGTAAAAAGTACAGAGACGTAAGGATAGTCAAAATGAGAGAATTGATATATAATAATACCATTACATTAAAAGCCAGACAAAAAATAAATAGGTTTTCAGCTGTTGCTTTGGCAACGTCCCCACGCCAAACAATTTTGGAAAGATTTATCCTGGTATATGGTTGATAACATACATTTTCTCTTTAGTGGAAAAATGTATTGGATTCTACAACGATAATACAAAATATAAAGAATTACATATAATCAATTTGATGATCATTCTAGCAAAGTTCCACATTTATAAAGCAGTAGTTAGCTATTAATCTACATTTTTAGTATTTGAAAATGAAACCAAACTACATTAACACCACTGTCACCACTGACTTATTTATATGTTTCCTATATCCTCAGTCTATTGTATGTTTTGTCAATCTATAGAGAAAATAATAGCATTATATATCAATAGCATTCTTGTTGGAAAATGTGAAAACCAAATCTTTGTTCAACATGTCGATGAGAAATGTCTGCATTGGACTGTAAACAAATTATGTAAAAGGCTGTTGCTAAAGCTAACATTTACCAGAGGGATGGTGACATCTTCATACGGCAGCCTGTCTTCCCTCCAGGCATCATCGGTGAGGTCCAGGACTCTCCCGTCTCTTTGGATTTCACTGTCCATCCTCTGAACTCCGGGTCCGGGTCCAGCAGCTCAGATCTCCCCCACTGACCGAGTTTAGCCTCAAGCTAATTCAGCTAACAGTCAGAAGCTCACTGCTAGCCTTACAAATATACCACGTAGCCTGCAAAGGCAATACAAAGGGTAGTACGAGGTTGAGCAACGCCTGTGTAGAATAAGGTTTTAATTTGGTTCTATTAAAAAAATATGTTCCGGTTTTTAGTTTTCAGCATTTAGTCCAGTTTCTGCAGAGTTTTGGCCCTTTGAGCAAAGCAGATTCGGTATGTAAACTTCTGACGCTTAGTGATGATGTAACCAATGATGCCTTCACGTGCTGAGGGAAATACCCGCGCACTAGAATAAACATCTCCTAAAGGGAAATACTAATATGTTATTATTATGATACAAGTAACAAATATTTGAAATTGTTACTTTCATTGGGGAAATTCTTTACTCAAACCAAATTTTTAGGTTCACAGCCCTCTCTCCATCTTTTCTTGAATGATTTAAACTTTCCTCTGATTTTTAGACTGTTACAATAACTTCTTTGGCGAAACCCCCTGATGTCATATGAATAGGAATTATTTTTGTTTAGTCGCTCTTGTTTTTGTCCGTGTCCATTCTTTAAAAAATGTATTATTATTCTTATTATTATTATTCTTATTATTATTATGTTCTGCGTCAATTATCTGTCATTTCATGTATGTTTTTGTCCTGTTTACCTGACATTATATATAATATTATATAAAACATAATATATGATAATGATAATTTGTTCAATATGTACATGTGACTATCTTCTGGACTGATTTTCAGTTGGATCTCCAAAGAAAGTTTGGCAAGAACATTTCACTCAAAGAACCTGATTTGTTATTAATATTTTAAAAAATAAAATAAAAATAAAGAGAGAGAGAGAGAAACTTACCAAAACTATTAATTTATGAAAATAATCAAACTAATCAGGTAAACCCCTGTGTGTGTTTATACTTGCGTCAATGTTATGTATTTGTTGTCTGTCTGCTTTTGTATTACTAAAGTAATGTTTTGTACTTAATTGTCTCATTATTTTCATTTTCAAATTTTGGTCAATACTTGCCAATTTATACAGAAACTTAATGTAATAATAATAATAATTGTAATTATAAGCGCCCTGTTAACGCTTTTAATAACCAGTGTACAAAAGGCTCACTAAAATTAAAACGTAGCCTATTCTGTATCTTATATAACAGTGAAATGACACGGTTGAAAATCTAGTAAACGGACCTTGTGTAAAATTATTTAGTTTGACTGTTTCCAACGTAAACCAGCCCACCTCGTGTTTTGATGTTTCTATGGTAACCAGTATGTCCTTTGGGGATTAACCAGAAGCTTCTTCTTTGAGCTGAGCTCTCTCTAACCAGAGATCGCAAATTGGTGTGTTGGTTTACTGTATTTCAAGGTAGACTAACTACATTACATTTAAGCTTTATCAGATTGTGAACATCGGCCTTTCACACAGGTAATAGGCTCAATTTTGATGCTATTTTAGTCATAAGTAGAATAACTAGACCGACAATTAGCCGTTAACTAACGCTGGGGTCAAGTCAGGTGATTTCGTATATGAATATGTGAATATAAACCTAATGTATATACATTGGGTTATACAGGACAAATCAAGATTTATACTTGGGCTGTTTAAATATTAGCAGCCAGTCACCAAACTTGTTATTGCATTGTTACTTCTAATGTGCTTTACATGAAACAATCGTTTTAATTGATTTGAGATAACTAGTCTATGATAGGCAAAGCCAGGGGTGGTGGACATTAGGGGCTTAGCCTATATATATATGTGTGTGTGTGTGTGTGTGTGTGTGTGTGTGTGTGTGTTAGTGATGTTGTTCTAGATGTTTACATTATTTAGATTAGTTTTTCATAGTATTTTCTTTTGTTAGTTATTTGTTTAATATGTTATGTTCAATTTATTTTTTTATTTATTTATTTATTTATTTTATAGTGAATTGGGAAATATGGGGCACCTGTTCTTATAAAGATTGTTCGGCAGATAGGAATCTCTGCACCAGTCAGTTTTGTTATAGATATCCATCAAAAATAAGTTTGTGTAACCTTGGTTTGTGAGTTCTGATATCTTCTTTCTTTTTGTAGGCACTGCAATGATGTCAGCCTCTCAGGAACAGCAGGTAGCAAATACAAAAACTTGCTCTAGCCCTGGTAACCCAGTTTTCTCCTGCATGATGACTCCAACAGTCAAAGATAAACTGCCAGGGCTGAGGGCAAAACCCCAGCATCCGTTGTACAGGACCACTTCCAGTGACTATGGTCTTCGCCCTCCAACCGCTGAAACCTCACCGTGTTCATACCATCCTGTGTCACGAAAATTCTCTGAAGAGCTGAGCAAGACTGGGATGTATATTAACAACTCCTTCAACACAGCCCTGGACCGAAGCAAAGTGTATGACTGTCCCAATCTAAAGTACACCATCTAAGTGAGTAAGTAAGTTGATAATGGACTAAGACATTATTACAACATGGTGTTAAGTAATTTAAATGGAGCAATATACAGTGGTGGAATGTAGCAAAGTACATTTACTCAAGTATTGTACTTAAGTACAGATTTGAGGTACTTGTACTTTACTTTAGTCTATTCTTTTCATGCCACTTTACACTTCAACTCCACTACATTTCAGAGGGAAGTATTGTACTTTTTACTTCACTACATTTATCTGACAGCAGTTGCTAGTTACTTTAAGAATAAGGTAAAAAAAAAATCAATATGATGTTTCATTAGAAATGTATTCCCAACCATTTACAGTACAGCTTAAACAATTAGTCAATAAATCAATTTGCAGATAGACTGAGAAGTGATTGGCTATTTTTTAAAATATATTTATTACATTTTTCATATACAGCACAGGTATACAACTCTTACTTCAAAAAATCAGAATCTCTGAGGTTGTTCATTGTTTAATCTATCATAGAAATGTTTCACTAACAGGTCTAAGGGAATACTGTGTTTATTCCCTGACCATAGGGAAATAATTTAACCAGATTTTATGTTGTTCTAATCTGTCATAGGCTTCTTCCAGTCTGTAGCATGGACCTGGACCCTGCAAGGAGTGATCCAGCCCACCTGCAGCTGCTCACTGTTGTATTCTCCTTATTCCCTGACCTTAATAAATATGACTGCTTTTATGACCATTTGTAGTTTTGGGGTTTTTTTTTTGGACAAACAAACATCAAGTAAAAGGCATAGCCCAGGTTGATAAAAAATATATATCTGAAAGAAGCAAGTATAAATGTGGAATACTTATGGTAAAAATGATATGGACAAATAAGCCGGCGTTAAAATAAATGGCTGAAAAAAACATGAAAAGAAAGATAAAAAGGGGTACAAGATTTCAAATATGCCATTCAGTCAGTGGATTCAGGAAAGAAAGTAGCATAATTTAGCTTTCTTTTTTCACTTTCTTTTAAAATTAGCTGAACGACTTAAAGTGAGAATTCAGTTACAGGAGGATAAATACAAACTTAGGAGGTGTCTAACTTGCAGAATTTGTATTAGTGAATGAAAAAATTAACTTTTAATATAACAAAATTCATTTTTTATATCATTATATTATAGCTACTACACAACGTAAAGGACACACACGTATATGTGCGTGCATGTGTGTGTGTGTGTGTGTGTGTGTGTGTGTGTGTGTGTGTGTGTGTGTGTGTGTGTGTGTCCTATCTTTTCGGTTTTATTATGTCTTCTATGTCTTTTCATGAAAAATGTTGGTGCATGTAATTTGTTCGTTGTAAAGCACGTTGGGCTGCAATTCTTGTATGAAAGGTGCTATACAAATACAGTTTATTATTATAATAATTATTATTATTATTATTATTATCAACAACAACAACAATAATAATAGTAATAATAATAATAATAATAATAATAATAATAATAATAATAATAATAATAATAATAATAATAATAATAATAATTCAGTATTTATCACAAATCTCCCATGCTTTCTCCCACTGTATATCAATAAATGAGGATGAACACCTAGATAATGAGATAGACGAGAAAGTAATGTTATATTTTACGACAAAGGCAAAAGTGCGGCTGCTGCTGTTATGTTGTGTTGTTATACAGGGACCTCCTCCCTCCTCCCTCCTCCTCCCTCCTCCGTCAGCCGCGCCTCCGCAGCCACAGCTGATGATGTCCCATCTTTTAGCTGCAAAAGCTACGGAACTTAGCAAACAGCTAGCGGTGTAGCGTCGTTAAAATGCTTACGAGGTTTTAGCTGCCCGTTACATGAATGGGCTGTTTAAGAGTTCAGCAAAGGTGTGTCGGCAGATACAGACGGGTCTCGTAAAGGTGCCAGGCTTCACCGGCGCTGGAGTACCGCGCGTAGCTCAGAGCTGCTCACGTTAGCTAACTTGTGTAGTTTTGACAGAAGGATCAGAGGAGTGTCGGCTAACCGGGCTAACAGCTAGCTGATTAGCTTCAGAACAACGTAGCTGGTTATTAAATACTTGGGTCTCCCTCGACTGAGTTTGAGCGCTGCCGTTTTTCCAGCGATACCAACGTAAGTATTTATTTCGGTTTAAATTGAACCATTATAGCTTACAAACGAAAGAAGTTTGTGAGACTTGGTTTTAATTTGCTAATGTTACAATGTCTGCTCGGTGGGTGGCTAGCTTGCTAACCAGCTAACTGGAAATCTCTTATTTGTCAACAAAAATGTCTCAGTAAATTAGGACACGATGTTATTGATATAACTGTTACTGTGGTCGTCTACATACACAACACAACTCGAAACTGATACAGATAGACATAGCGTAATAGTTACTTTGACTGAAACATAAACAGCTACATGGCTAATGTTGATCTTCCTCTTGAGTTTTCACAATTTTATTTCTGTCAGGGTAGATACTTTTCTCTTAGGGTGTGTCACCTAGTTTTAAGCATTGCTGCCGACAGGTTGTTAATTAGTTCGATGTTTTAATTCACACTAAAGCATAAACAATTAATAATAGCATACAGTGTCAGTGAGATATCAATATTAATAGTATTACCCTTTTCCCTCACCCATCCCTAAGACCATGACATCTCAAAGAAGCAGAACAGTTGAAAAGAAAGAAAGATGGGATAAAAACAGCTACAACAACGAGTTTTCAGTTTAGTTCAGTTTCCCAATTTGGCTCTAATTTTCTCAGCTGCCACATGTCATGATAAAATATTCTCTTGTTTTGCATTGTGGGTGCGCACTGTATATATTTCCAAATAAATAACACTGAGGAATGCAAGACACCAATGTGAAAGACTAAGTGTGTGATATACGTCTTTTAAACTTTAAGTGCAGAATTTCACTTTTTCTCTACTGTGTTGTTTCCACAGCCATGTGAACCCTGGGTGAGATCTGGACCTGAGTCTTGGGTCGTCTTATGATGTTCAGAGCTTTTTTCGTTGCATCACCTGACCCCTCCTGTTTGATTTAACCAGCACTATATTGCCACTCCTAAAACCAAGCCCACATCTCTGCTTGGCAACACTATGATCATTCACGCTGACCCCACCCAGCTCACTGGGACAAGAATCCCACGAAACCAAGCTCTCCAAATGATATGATAGTAGCCACTTGGATCACTTTTTGTGCTTGCAGGAGCCTTGCACAGGTTCTGCTCTTCCTTTCCTCCTCAAACTCCCTTTCTCCATTCTGGGAGACCCTTGCCAGTGTGGTCTCTGGCACAGGAACCATGGGTAACAGCTGTGTGTGCCGGGAGGATAGTGACTTGGAGGATCATCATCATGGGTCGTCAAGGGCAACACGAGGACAAGCTAGGCGGGTGGATCACAGCACCGGTGTAGGTGTTGATACGGGAGAGGCGAGGAGCAGTCGACCCAGGGACCCAGTGAGGCCGCCACGCCGAGGGCGAGGGCCACATGAGCCAAGACGGAAGAAGCAGAATGTGGATGGCCTGGTGCTGGACACATTGGCTGTCATCAGGACACTTGTAGACAAGTAAGTTTAATAAGAGTAATGATATTAAGATAAAGATGATGGGAAACAGAGTCAGAGTGGTCTGTACAGGTTTAAAATAAACACCAGTAATGGTGTCTGTTGTGAGTTCATCAGCAAATACTATTACCATTTACGTGGAGATGCTCTAGTACTTAATGATCAGAATTAGACGTGGAGCAAAATTTGGTAGATTCATTTATTCAGTACAATGAGAATGAATCAACTTATTGTATCATGCACAAACTTATAATCAAAATAATCACAGCCGTCAAAGTGTGGTCAGTAAAAATGACTACTTCATCCTCTTTCCTATTAACCCGACACAGTCAAAAAGCAGATTATGAATGTCACTACCTATATCCATGTGGCCCAACTCTCCCAATAACAGTAATCATGAAACTAATAAAGAATAATACCCCCAAAACACCAACAAAAACGTAAAAAATACCAACATATAAACCATCCCATATCTTAATAATATTTCAAAATTCTTTCCTTCCTAAATACATTCATGGCTCCTACAGGATCAAATGCCATGATCACTCACATCACAGAAGTAATCCATGAAACTCAAGCACGGTGAAACTCAGAAAATTCATAGATGTCAATGTCTTCCAACACGCATGACGGTTGTTTTGTAGTCATGAATGCACAAACATTACATGCACGACTTTTTGAAAGAGTGGTGGGTACAGACAGTAAAGTCACGCCTTGGAGATGACTAAGTCATGTGTCTAATTATGTGGAACAAACAGCACACTACAATATTTTCTGCAGCAATGCCAGCAACACTTGATGTCCCCCAAATTAGTGTTCATGACCAGTTTTTAACCAATTTTTTTTTTAAACCATTTATTAAATGTTTGTATAGTGTTTCTACATTTTCATTAAGGGGACTGTATGAATACACACACATTAAAACCACAAAGGTGTTCTATATTCAGTTTATTTAGTAAGTATTATGTAGGAAAACTAACAGTAATACAGCAGGTGAACCAACTTAAGAATGAGCTGAAACATAAATGAGTGGATAGCATTGTGGAGTGTGGAGGGGACACTGCAATGAATGCTGCTAAAAGATGCTCTCCATACTGTGCTGTTGTGAAATGTTGATTGTGATGATTAGGTCTCACATGAGTGGTCAACAGTGCCACGGTATCAAACTTCTATCATCAAAAAAGAGATCTACATTCAAAACACTTTTTCACTTTTGGGCATTTGTGTTGCACATCCTTGCAGTCTAAATGAGGCTTGTGTTTTCTTGTGGTCAGCTACAAGTATAACAGGAAAATCTATTGTTCTTTTTCCAGGAAACCGGGATTTCTCACCATAAATTTAGAGATAATATTAAACTGCAGTCAGTTATAAAAGCATCACAAAACAGCTTGCTTAAAACATAGAAGTGTAAAGGCTGCAGCTTCGACAAAAAAGTGCCCTAGACTACACTGACAGAGTAAAGTACAGTATCTGATGTTTTCCCCCTAAACTACAACTAAAACAAACAGAACTTTTTTTACATCATGACTTATCTTTATTATGAAATTATTTTTTAAACGTGCTCTGCAATCAGTCAGTTCTGTAAATGGCAAATGGCTTGCATGTCAAACAGTGAAAACATGGATAACTTTCCGGCGCTGTTTATTTTGTATGTTTTCTAACCTTTGCTTTTTACCTTTATCTAATTTGTTTTTTCCCGGCTTTCTTCTACAAACTTATGCAGTTCGACTTTGGGGTCAGAGCCAGGCACAGAATGCCAAGGCCAGTTCAAGTCTTCTTGAGAGGGAAACATGAGAGTAGCTCAATTCGAGACCGCCTTATCTAGTTGTGTTAGTCCGTCTTCGAGGAATTAGATTTTGTACAATTTTAGTTGAACTAATGTGTTTACATGTATTTCGAAAGTGCAGTTTTAGTTGGACTAATGCAATAATTCGACATTTTCTAACATCATGTAAACATACTAAATGTTTTATCCTTTCAGTCAAAAAAGCAACCAGCTGATTTATTGATTGTAAATCAAATATTAATTGCACCTCTTATAAGATTACTTTGGAAGCTGGTCCTCTTAAATTGTGCACCATCTGTGTGTCAAGATCTTAATATCTTAACAGTGATTGCAAGATGCAGCAAAGTATAATTACATTTCGTTAGAATACAAGTTAATATTACATGCTGAACCACTGTAATTTAAGTACTTTGGCAGCCCTGAATGCACCATGCATGTACATCTCAGAACATTTGTTCAGTTTGACTTAAAAATGGAAGGAAATTCAGTTACAGTATTACTTAGCGTGTTAGGAATCTGAGGATGCTGATGTTTGCTGAAGTTAAAGCTGTAAAAATGAAAGTGGTTTTCAGCTTGGGATGTGCCATGACAAGCAACAGTCATAGCAATGTAATGTAATTTTATTTATACACGGACAGTGCACATAAAAGATAAACCTAATATAGAACATGGAGAGATGCATTGTACCAGGTTTTAGCAAAGCAGGGGCATCAAAAACAACATCAGTTGAAGTAAATCATTTATGCTTGCTTTAACCTCTCTGTGGAATAACATTATTGTCTATCATCATTACTGTCCATGGTCATTACTGTGATCACAGCAACACACAAAGGCATGAATCATTTGTTTATAACATTTCAGATGCAGTAATCTCAGTGTCATAAAGGCTTTAGATTTATCTGCTGATTGAATAATCAGCACCGCCTTCGTTTGTGCAAAGTATGCACATAAATAAATGCATATACTACAAAATTCAGAGCAGAGTTTTTGATGTATAGCATTCAGGAAAAATGGCTTATCACATTCTGTCCAAACTTTTGCTTTTCAGTGACCAAGAGCCCCCTTACTCCATGATCACTTTGCACGAGATGGCAGAGACAGGTAAGGAAAAAATGAAAACATACATGTGGGCATGGATTTATTAGACAACACTTTGTGTAGTACAGAATATCCTGAACAATGTCAGTAATGCCGGGTTCAGACTACACGATATAAGCCCAGTTATAGCCGGAGACAGTTTTCCGACAATGTCGCCTTGCATCTTGAACAACAATGAGTGTTGTAAGTGACAATAATTTTATCCCATGTAGTGTTACATAGTAGACAACGACTGGCATCAAGTTTGGGACACCTCACAACATCCCGCCATTAAGTCTAGCATGTTTGATTTATTTATTTATTTATTTTTGTTGTTGTTGTTGTCATCCACAGCTCTTTCTGTCACAGCCGTCACTGTGACCAATAGGAACACAGAGAGGTCTGCTGCTGGGGACAGCTGCAGCAGCACCTCAGCCTTTTTGATTTATCATCTAGGGACTTAAGTTACCGGCACAGAATAAAAACAGAAAAATGCTAGCGCGAAATAGCTGAGGCACTGAACACTGGCTTTAGCAAAGAGCTAGCAAAAAAATAAGTCTTCACAATAGAGAAGGCTTGGGTAAACAAATAAATTATGAACTTAACAAACAGTGTGTAGGCCTTTACCTAACACAACTGCAGAGGGTTCCAGCTTTATTTGAAACAGACATGGCCCTTTATTTTCTAATTCACTGAGTATGTTTTTATTTTTATTTTTAATCCACTCCTGTTTGCCCTGATAAATGTAATGCTTCACAACATCATTTCAAACGCAATGCATTATTTATCTGTTGTTGGAGAGAATCCCTTAATTTTCTAAAAAGGCTTTTAATGTAAAAGATTTGTAGGAAGTTATGTAGAATTGAGTGACTTGCAGGGTTTATTACAACAGTTGGCCAAATCACGGCAAGATTCTTTGACTCCAAAATTGCCTAACCTGACATAGGGACTCTGTAGTCTGAACCTGGCATTAAAAGCACCTT